>NC_138663.1:47349671-47949671 GCF_964273445.1 Streptopelia decaocto | reverse complement strand
ACTCTGTTATGTAAAGTCAGGTCATGTGAATGTAATGCCATTTAATGGGATAGGTTATAAAATCAGCTCTGGACAGAAATCCATTACAATTTCCCATTCTCATCTTGACAAGAGATAAAAACTTTATAGTGGTCTGTGTTACCTTAGCTTTTATCATATGGTGATATTGTATTCCCTGTTAAAAGAATGAATTTACTTTTCCTTGACCCAGAACGCAATTCTAAACAACAGTCACCTACACTCTCTTATGGTATAATGTGAATGTACTACAGATACAGCAAAGTTAATTTTAAGCTATACAGACTGTGATCATTGGGATGGCATCAGTATGGGGCTCAGCACAAACTAACTTCTTGGTTATTTGCTTTGCTTTTTCAGCTTTTAATCTCTCATTGAACCTAACATTTCCTCTGTCACCTGTATCTAAACTACTTAGTGCAATGCTAACTCAGGGTAGTTCCTGTTCCATGCACTGCAGCAGTATTTTAATGAGTAAAACAAAGGAATGAAAAGGCCCAAAAGTTTTCGCCTTATCCCACTGGAGAACAGTTAAACGTGGAAAATAATGCCTTCACAGATCAGACAGTGCTGTGACCATGTAATAAAAATAACTCCTTTTAATTCCTGTTGTCTCACTGTTGTGTGAGAAAAGTGGCAGGTTTCCCTCATACATACCATTTATGCTTCCCAATATGAGATCTCTGTCCTACGAGATTAAAAAAATAAAAATATTACATAACCACGAGCATACTCTCCATAGAGTGGCCTAGAAGAATCACTTCAGTTTTCGGAAGCCTAATTAAAAAGCTTTCTTTCTCTTCATGAGGGAAGGAGAGGAAGAACAATCATTGCTCAGAAAAAGTAACATTGGACTGTATTGGAGACCTTGGAGTTTCTTGAGGCAATTTACGCAGAAACATAGTTTCCCAAATGTCAGATACAGAATGTTTTTCCAGGCTTTTTGTGAAACTGAGAATAAATAAGTAATCATAATGAAACCAACACTCTTAAATCAACCAAGAGGTCAAGCTTTTTCAGTAGCTATTCACAACAGAGCTTTGAATATTTTTTCAATTATGTGCAACAGAAGGAGTTATGTCCTTCTGTAAGAATGTACTCTATTTTATAAAATATTTAACATGATCCTATGCTATGTAAGTAAACTCTAGAAAGAATGATATATTAATTACCAGGAGAAAACCTCATCCACTTAATTAACTTATGTGTTGAACTTCCTTTTAACATATACTGTGGAAGATAAAAAGTTCTGATGTGTTATATTTATAATCTGTTATTTTTCTAGAAGCAAAAATGAGATGAGTAGCATTTTGGATATGGAGATTTGCTGAACAAATTAGCTCTAGGGCTTCCCACATAATAATATTCCTTTGACATTCAGACTCTGGCCTCACTTTTAAAAAGCATATGCTGCACACTGAAATACTTCATAACTCTTTGGAAGTGAAATTAAAGTATATTTTAAGATTTAAAAATGTCAGGATACTCTTTCTTGATTTTTCTATTTCCTAAATGAATGCAAATGGAAAGATTCACAGCCGCAACTTTCATAAGGCCAGGACAGTGACTGAGAGTATGTAGTTTTTTCCACTTTCTTCCTTGTTAAGTTTAATGGAAAGCATTGAACAATTAAATAATTCCTGGGAACAGGAAATAAAGTTTGTAATATGATAATTTAGATACTCGCTTATACCTCTAAAAAGGACTAGAAAACAACTTGAACCGCAGTTGACCAGTAGTGCATTTACAGTGAATGCATTACCCAGGATTCCAGGCTTCTGGTGCTGCCTGTGGGGCTTGTTAAACCACATAGTCTGCTCTCACCTCACTCCATCTATGGATGGGAAATTTCATCTGGAGAAAGAGAGTAATTCACCTTTTCTGAGTGGTGTTACTGTCACAGAGGCACACCAAAACTAAACCAGACAGGTGAGAAGCTTGAACTTTGTTCTAACCAAAAAATATTCAGTAGAAAATCAATTAGAAATGGGGTTTATCCAAATGCTCTGATAATATCTAGCAAACCACAGGTTCAGGATACTGGTTGGGATCTTATTACTACATGTCAACACACAGGAATGATGATTCAAAGCAAGCACTCACTCACAAAATGAGAACCCTCAAGGGCAGCCCCTGAAACACAATCACTCACCAAGAAGACAAGGGCACTCAAGGATATCCAGGAGGTATGATCACTCATGAATAAGATGACAACACTCAGTCCTCGAGGAAGGTTCCTTAGATGGTGTCCCACCCCAAGGAGAGTGTCCCCAGCTGCAGACTCACTGCTCTGAGGAGGACCTTCTCAAATAAGTTTTCTGCAGGACCTCAGTTATACTCTAGGTCAAATCTGATCTGTGGTCAGATATGGTCAGTGGTCCATAAACTTCTCTGAATTGAGGCATTTCATTGGCTAAGGACCTTGTCTGTTGACTGAAGGACTTCGCCTTTCCTGTTCCCTGGCTGGGCTACATACATGACCATAATCAGGTCAAGAAATTACGGAAACTGTAGAAGGTGGGACAGGGGAGAAGTGCACCTGCCACATTTACAGTCCCACATGTCTGGTTAGTATACCTTGCTCAAAAGCACAAAGTTAATCCCACTAATTCAAAGTTATAAAATACTTCTCCTGGTCTCATCCCTACAGCCAGACCAGACCAGGAGGGCAGATACCTGTTTGGCTTTTAATCGAAATCTACTTTCTAGGACCATCTGGAGCCCCATTTAACAAAATCTGGGTTATTTTCAGGGCCTTAGGTGACTGGTGGTGGTCTCACTTTCTTGAATTTTTTCTAGAGGGGCAGGGTAAGTTGTGGCATTTGGTCAATCTGCTAGAGGCTTTAACTTTATTACAGAGTGTTGGGAAGTGATTTGTGGTACGTGCTGGCAAGGAAGGTGGTTAGTAGCTCCTTGGATCAGATACCTATCCTGCGGTTGCCAGCAATTATTGAAAGCCAGGTCTGACAATCACACAGAATCACAGAACCACAGATTTTTAGGGATTGGAAGGGACCTCGAAAGATCATCTAGTCCAATCCCTCTGCCAGAGCAGGAACACTTGGATGAGGTTACACAGGAAGGTGTCCAGGTGGGTTTTGAATGTCTCCAGAGTAGGAGACTCCACAACCTCCCTGGGCAGCCTGTTCCAGTGCTCTGTCACCCTCACTGAGAAAAAGTTTCTTCTCAAATTTAAATGGAACCTCCTGCATTCCAGTTTATACCCATTTCCCCTTGTCTTATCATTGGTTGTCACTGAGAAGGGCCTGTCTCCATCCTCGTGACATTCACCCTTTATATATTTATAAACGTTAATGAGGTCACCTTTCAGTCTCCTCTTCTCCAAGCTAAAGAGACCCAGCTCCCTCAGCCTTTCCTCATAAGGGAGATGCTCCACTCCCTTAATCATCTTTGTTGCCTTGCGCTGGACCCTCTCCAGCAGTTCCCTGTCCTTCTTGAACTGAGGGGCCCAGAACTGGACACAAGAATCCAGATGCACCAGGGCAGAGTAGAGGGGAAGGAGAACCTCTCTGGACCTACTAAACACCCCCCTTCTAATACACCCCAGGCTGCCATTGGTCTTCCTGACCACAAGGCCACAGGGCTGGCTCATGGTCATCCTGCTGTCCACCAGGACCCCCAGGTCCCTTTCCCCTACACTGCTCTCTGATCTTAGTGTTGCTATACAGTCTTATGTTCTTGTGTACTGTGCAGGCAACAGAAATCTGTAACATTTAGAAGCCAAACTTCCTTGTCCCTTTCTTTCCATTTGCCCTGAAAGCCACAGCCAGCTGTGATTTCTATAGCGGTGGTAATTTCTAAACATTTCCTGGAGCAAGAGAATGAACAAGATACAGATATGAATTGCAAAACCAGTACATAACAGTTTACAACATGAAACCAAACCAAAACAAAACAAAGTAACCCAGATTAACATTATTAAATTTAAGGTTTTTTCCTCCTGTTCTTCATCAGAGGCAATAAAAATAACTTTTTCTACAAGATCCTACTCAGTCAATCTGAGATGGCAACATTGGTTTCATCACCATCACGTACATCATCTTCACCATGCTTGCACAAAAGTAACAGTTGGAGTGTTTCAAATTAATAAATGCCAAGCAGACAGCTCAGGATTTCTCTCATTGAGTAGAAATGTCATCTCATGCAAAAGATTCAGGACTTTTATTTGACCCCATTCTAGAAAAAGAGTTGTACTCAGGATCACCTTAAACAATGTCTCCAGGTTTGTGAACTTCTAAGATGTCTGCTCCTACGAATCTGTTTTTTTTGTCTAGGATAATCTGGACTCAATTATTGGAAGCAGTTATTGTATTTGAAAGCAAATAACTATATTTTGACTAAAAAAGGAAAACAAAGTCAGCTCTGTTGATGTACTGAAGTCTTTCTTAAAGTCCTATTCTGTAGCTGCTTAATTCTACTGTAACATTAACTGCTTAAAATTGCTTTCATCTCCTTTCTTTGCTTTATAATACATGCAGAGGTCCTGACACAGGTTATCTTATACGCTTCCTAATACTGACTTTTTCTGTTTCAGTAACATGATAATGAACAATAATACAGTATAAAATTTAGCTCAGATCTCCTAACATTTGGTTTCTCAGTTTCCCTTGTCCAAACAGGGAAAAATTACATAATAAATCTCTCTGTGATGAATAAGACTCATCGGTCAGAACAAATCACTTTTCTTGAAGCAACTACAGGAAAATTTCCTATTTATTTTTGCCAGTTTTGGCATTAGTAAGAAGGTTCTGTACTAGTGCATTTCAAAGGTGATGAGGTCTGCTCTGAGTCTGACTGAAAAAGGAAGATATCCTTATCAGAAACATCAATATCAGCCACAGATTTATTTCTCAAAATAAACCTTAACTGTTAACTGTAATTTTTCTTCTTTAGCTTGTAAGCATACATATTTACAAACATCAACCAGTCATCCACTTTCATGCTTTACAAATTTTGTTTATTATTTGAAAGAGTTTATAACAACTTCTGTGAAAAAGATATGCTCTTGTTGGTCTCATCCTTCAGCCAGATACCAAAGTTCTTAAAGAGTGTTTGTCTGATTGTATTCTTCCTATTAGGAATTATATTTTGAATATGCAATAAGAAGAAAGATGTTGATGTTCACATTTTATTATCTAGTGGTTTAGCACTCTCTTTTCTCTTTTCTCCTTTTTTTTTTTTTTTTTTTTTTTTTTTGTTCCTGACGTGATTTCTTTTATTCTCTTGATTCTTTACTTTTCATTGAATGTTTTATTCCGACTTTGTGGTTTTTTGTTTGTTTGTTTTTGTTTTTTTCCAAAATATAAATCTGATCACACTGCATAGTCTATAGTTACATTTTTAATTGGTCTTCCATCTCATAGTCTATTGTTTCTGTTGGTTTCTACGGAGTCTTGAACAAGGAATTTTAAAGTGTGTATTTTTTGATCCACTTCAGTGGGGTTTCACACTTTCATGAATTAGGTAGGATGACCAAAATGTTTTTATTCACTTATTGTGGTGTGTGGGTATACTCATTTCAGTGCAAATAGCAACTGTTGCTTAAACTAACTGTTGTTAGTGAACAAAAATCACAAAGCAAAAACTTTCAAATAATAAATGAAACATGGAAAGAATGAAAGCAAATGATTGCTTTCTATGTTTGTGAATATGACTTGAAGCATTCAGCTACAGTAATGGTTACCATAATGGAACTCCATAGCAAAAAAACAAAAGCACTGACAATGTTGTTAGGCAGCTCACATACATTTCTAGAAGAATAAAATATGTTTTAAGCATTGGGATTTGATGATTTTTTTTTTTTTTAAATTTCAAAGCTAACTGATTTTAGGCCTAATCTTGAAGTTTATTGTGTTGTATTGTTACATCATATAAAATTATGTAATTTTGTAAAAAATTCCAAAACCTTAGGATCCCACATAATACACATTTTTTTTCTTAAACATTTGCTAAATAATATTTTATTTTTTATCACCATTTTGTTCCTTTTTGATCTACACTACTCACTAATATAAATACAGCTATTGATGCCAAGCATAGAATTCCAAACTTGTTGTTATACCACACTAGTTGTCCCTGGTGTAGTTTCTGTAGCTGAATTCTAACTTTAAAAAACATTGACTGAGAAAGACACAATTAATTTCATTTTTAGAAATCATAACATTTGATTTGTGTTTGCAAAATGGAGATACCCATTGGACTTTGAAGCCCTGTTAAATAAAGACAATGCACATTGTCAGCACAGACTACAAATACAGGAAGTGCTTCTTAACCACATTGTGACAGTGAAAACTTGGAGAGCTACTGTGCCCCATTTGAGAAGACCACTTAAATCACTAATGCCAAGGACTCTAATGAGCAATTAACATGCTTCAGTTATAGGCCATTAAAATGTTATGACTATTCCATCCTATTGTGCCATTTCGCAAATGTTCCTCTCTATATGGAGAGAAACACAGAGCTCCTTATAGTGACAAACCTATTTAATACCTGTCTATATATAAACTTATTCGGCTATTTATAAAACTATATAAGGTTTCTAAACTATATTTGTAACTCTTTCTCTCAGCAACCATGCCTTCTGCTATTTTGAGGTGATAGTGGATACCTAAATAAATCCTATTGGCTATATTCAGCTTCTCTTTATTTTTGATCTCTTATAACTGATGGGTTTGGGTCTCATTAATTTGACCTTGAAAAGACCTTCTGTTAACTGCATAGGACAATATAGATCTATGCTGTCAGTTATGGCAGACATTATATGCTTATGAAAGGGTAAAAAATATCAGCAATCATGGACAAGAAATAAATTCAAATTAAAGTCGTCATATTCTAAATGAAGTGGAAGAGCAGGCAATGTGTTCCCTGTGACTGGACAAAAAAGTCAGGACAGTTGTATCCTAAGCCTTCCACAGGCTGCAGATTTTCATTTTACAGTGCTCAATTGGGACAGAAAATGAGGTACATCTTATAGAACTTTAGACCACTAAGGTTGAGGTGCCAGTAACCAAACTGGTCACTCCAGTCCCTCTTTATAGTCACGTAGACACAGAGTCACATTAGGACGAGATTCATTTGCTTACTATAGATGCCTGTTCACTGATTATCCACCTTACAGGTATCTACTTGGGACTGGAGGAATTCTGGTCTTAAAACCCAATGTTCAGGCTCAAATCATCTTTACCATCAGCTGAAGCTAATGGAAGCTACAGACATTCAGCACTACTGAGAGTACTGGAGTTAATTTTTGACATACATAATTTGTAGTAATTCTTCTGTGGTCATGCTGTGAAAAGCACTCCCATCTCTTATCAGAAATATGTTACAGAAGGTAGTGATAAAAATGCATCCTCAGGTCAGAACTCAGCTAGAGAACACTTTTATTAGTTGATAAACTATGTAACCATTTCATCACCTCAAGTAAATTCATGACTCCTGAGAGGCCCCACCTTGAATACTGTGTTCGGTTTTGGGGCCCTCACTATAGGAAAGAAAATGGAGGTGCTGGAGAGAGTTCAGAGGAGGGTGATGAGGCTGGTGAGACATCTGGAGCACAAGTCTGATGAGGATTGACTGAGGGAACTGGGGCTGTTTAGCCTGGAGAAAAGGAGGCTGAGGGGAGACCTTATCACTGTCTACAGCTACCTGAAAGGAGGTTGTAGCATGGAGGGTGTTGGTCTCTTCTCCTGAGTAGCAAGTGGTAGGACAAGAGGAAATGACCTCAAGTTGTGGCAGAGAAGGTTCGGGTTGCATATTAGGAAAAATTTCTTCACGGAAAGGGGTGTGAAGCAGCGGAGCTGGCTGCCCAGGGAAGTGGTTGATTCACCAGCCCTGGAGGTGTTTAACAGATGCGTAGATGAGGGACTTAGGGACATGGTTTAGTGCTGAAGTTAGATAATGGCTGGACTCAATGATCTTAAGTGAAGCATGGGAATATTCCAACCAAAATGATTCTATGATTCTATGTTTCCACGTAGTGACATCATCCATAGAAGAGTCTACAAACAAACAAAATCGATAATGAGTTAACTCTTACAAACTTTTTTCAATTTTAAATGTTAACACCAAATTATGTGCACACGTACAGGGCTGCATTCAATTTTTCTTTAAATATTTGCTTTCTTTAGCTGTTGAAGTTGATTCAGGAAAGAATTCTGTCTGAAAAATAAATGCAGTATAACACACAGAGTATTTTACTGAGAGGTTTTACAGATCTATCAATTTCAAATGTTTTTCCTTCTCTAGTAGAGGACTTTATTAAGACAAAATGATAAACCAGATATAGTCTTTTCAAAAGTGAGACTTGTGTTTCTTCTTTTCAAAGTAGTAAATGTCAAGTCTACATGTGGTAGAAAGTACTCTACATTTATGTACAGGGTAGAAAAAAGACATGTAAACAGTTTTGACTTTGTGTTCCAGAGAGGTCTGCTTAGTCAGATAAAGGTTTTATAAGAGGCTCAAGAAAAGATTAAGAAAGATCACAGACTGCTTTGAGGGAAGAGGAAAAGGAAAAAATGGAGTCAAGGCAAGACCCAACATGTCTCAGCTGTGACATGGCATGATGGAAAACGGCACAGATTGAAACAAAGCAAAACCTTCTTCCCTCTGGAAAACGATGTTTTTCCTGGATGATGAGATTACATCTTGAGTGTAACAAGGGCTTCCCAGTATCAGAAAATAGATGAGACCTCACTGCCCTTTTGAAGGATGGTTTACAATGGTGATCTGTGGTTAATTTTCACATCTAATGAAAGAAAAAGGCTTAGAAGATTAGAACAAACCTTGAGGTTTGAGGTACTAAAATGGCTAGAGAGCAAGAAACCTAAATACCTCATCTCTTTGTGGACTGAATACATGATGATACTATTCTTCAGCATAACCCATGGAAATAAAAAATTAAAACTAGTTCTTTTCACTCTGCAAAGCTATGGATGCACTCAGCTTACTCCGTTGCTGCTATAGATGTATGATTTGTGCAGGCTATCCTAGGCTAATTCCAATAGACTAGATTGTGATGCTAATATCTGTGTGAATGTGTGGATGTTTTATTGTTAAAAGGGTCATTTCTTTCCATTTTAATAGAAAGCAGCCAGTTTGATTTCACTATACAGAAATACTGCTGAAAGCAGTTGCAGAATCTCATTATATTGTGTTGGGAAAAACAAACACATATGTTGAAATGGCTGCTTCAATGGAGTGGATGCTAGTGACCATAAATTACATGCAAGGAAAAACTTTTTCACTGTGAGCATGGTAAAATATTTGAAGAAGTAGCCCAGAGTATCTCCATCCATGGGAATATTCAAACTCAGAGAGTCTCTGACCAACCTGGTTTAACTGAACTGCTTCAAGGATAGTTTGGACTAAATGACCACGAGATGTCCCTTCGAACCTCATTTATTCTATGATTAGAAAGGTTAGGGGTTGATTGTATACCTAAGGCAAAAACATTAATAATGAAAATCAGAGTGAAGAGCAAGAAAGACATCTGCACTCAGAATTTATCATAGGACAAGGAAGTTTATTTTCTAAAAGGTTTTCCAAACAGCTATGCAAAATATTGTTAAAGATACTTGCCTTGAGGTCAAAGTTCATTTTTCCACTTTAAGTTTCTGATCTATTCACTATTCACTTAAAGTTAAAATTACACTAATGATTAAATAAGACACATAAGTAGATTCAATGCTCAACTTTTAAACTAAAGTTAAGTGAGAAAGTGCCAGTCTTTACAGTTGCCTCTGTTTTTTTCCATGCATGACAGAAAAACAAAAATGAAAAATGTCCAAGAGCTGCATCACTTCTGAAATGCCACAAATTTTAAATTCTGACTAATGCAGAGGTACAATAAAGAATTCAGCAAAGCTTTTAACACTGTTTTCTGCAGCCTTCTCCTGGACAAAGTGGTAAGATACAAGTTGGGTGTGTGTCATTTGAGATGGATAGGAAATTGGCTCACAGGCTGTACTCAGAAGGTGGTGATCAATGGTTTTTACTCAGGCTGGCAACCTGGCACAAGTGGGGTCCCCCAGGAATCAGTACTGAGTTCCTCACTGTTCAATATCTCCATAACATTCTGTCTTGTGGCACTGAAAGCACTGTTACCAAGTTTGCTGATGACACCAAACTGGGTGGTAGGGTGCACATGTCAGAAGGGAGAGCTATCTTACAGAGTGGCCTGGACTGGCTGTAAGAGTGGGCTAGCAAGAACTCTATGAAGACTAACAAAGACAAGTGCAAAGTCCTGCACCTGGAATGAAATAACCAAAGAGCCCAGTACAGGCTAGGATCTGTGTGGAGGGACAGCAACCTTGCTGAAAGGCACCTTGGGGTCTTGGTGGACAGCAAGATGAGCAGGAGTCAGCAGTGCACTGCTGCAGCAATGAAGGCAAGTTGGATCCTCAGCTGCATCTGCAGGGGCATTATTAGCAGGGACAGAGTTGTGATTATCTCATTCTACTTAATGCTTGTCAGGCCACACCTGTGGCCCCCACAATTCAAAAAAGAAGTGAACAGACTGGATAGGGTCCAAAGATGAGACACAAAGTTGGTCAAATGGCTAGAGAACCTGCCCTATGAGAAAAGACTGAAGGAGTTAGGTCTTTTCCACCTGGAAAAGAGAAGGTTCAGGGTATCTCATCACAGTATTCCGGTAATTAAAGGATGTTTACAAAGAGAATGGAGGCTCCCTCTTCCCAAGGAGCCACATGGAGATGACAAGGGGCAATGGGTACAAGTTCCACAGAGACAAGTTTCATCTCCATATAAGAAAGAAATTTTTTACAGTGAGAACAGCTGATCACTGTAACTTCTTCCCCAGGGATGTGGTAGAGCTCTCATTGTTAGAGGTTTTCAAGATGCAGCTGGACAGGGTGTTGTATAACCTCATCTAGCCTCCCTTTCCCACAAAAGGCTGGACCACATGATCTTTCAAGGCCCCTTCCAAACTGAGCTATTCTGTGATTCTATGAAAGATAAAACACATTTAACATCACTTGGAATGCACCTATGTGTAGTAAGGTATTGCTTCATCATGCAGTATGTGGTCAATAGCTGATTTCAGCAAAGATTTATTAGGATTTGGCATCTGTGCCCTCTGACTCTTCTCCACCAGCTCCCGAACTCACTGAACAGCTTTAACAGAGCAACAAGCACACACTGCTCCTTGAGACAACTTTCTCTGCAGTTGCTTCCCTGGCACTAAGACTACAAACAAAGAGAGTGTCTTTCCAGTGCTCCACTCACTGCCAGTCCTCCCACATAAAAGACAGCAGGAAAGTTTCCCTGGGTTAAGTATGAAAAGGAGGAGAATTAAAAAAAAAAAAAAGAGCACAGAGCTGTACTGGAAGAACTGACAATTTGGAAAGAAAGAAGGAAAGGAAAGTTAACAAATATTGGTTCATGTTCCTCTCATTCTGTTGGGACCGAATGTGGTAATCCTAAATCTTTGTTTCTCACACATCTAGAAATAAACTGTACTGCCCATGTGTCCCCACCTCATGGCAGAAGCAGAGCTGGACGGGAGATAATTTTTCCTTGCTATGAGTTTTCCTCTCAGCTCATGTTGCCACGACTGTTAAAAATATTTAAAGATCCTGTTGCTGCTGAGGATGTGATCATTAGAATCTTAGCAGTTCCATGGGATAGGGCCTTGAACCATGTTCCTTGTGAAGCAGTTCAGGAATTTCATCTCAACTGCCTTGATTTTAAAGATTATGTTCGTGGAGCTGGCCCATAGTATTTCAGTCTGTGTTGTGACATGTGTGCCATTGCAATTGAAAAAGTTAATAATATTTCAGCTGTTCTCTAGTAAGGAAAGTGCACCAGAGTTGAACGCTAGGAGCTTGCAGATCACTCAAGTACAGACCACCTTCCCATATGTGACTAATAGAGTTGCGTTTTGCTATGAACTTATGTTTTGCTTCAGCTATCTTTATTTTCCTGTAGGGGAGAAATAGCTTTGAATGTCTGAGAGTCTCAAGGAATGATTCAAAATTTTTGTTGATAAAATCACAGTGTGATATATTGCAATTTACTAGAGAAACCAGGAAAGGATGCACTTTGTGTCCGTGGTGGCAACTCTCTGGCAATCTCCTCATGTTGCCTGTAGTAAAAAACAAAACAAAACAAAACAAAAACCAAACAAACAACAACAAACCTAAACAAAAGCTTCTGGGATTATTTATTTATTATTCTAACTGAGGGTTGAATCACCCTAGAGGGATCTTGCCACCTCCTGAATGAATTACTTCTGACATTTCAGTTGTAATCTGAAACATGGAAACAAATCTCTTTTCAGGCAAGTTTTACTAGCTAATTTCCTGCACTAATTATATATTGTATAGAAAATGCAAAGGCTGGGAAGGGAAAAACAAGCCCTATTACTGGTACGGATGTCTATCCTTTTGCTGCTCTTGTTCTTGTAGATTGGTAATTACACACAAGAGGCTGGATGTTTTTGTGGGTGGCTGTTTTTGGCTTCATAGACATTTAAAATTTTGTTTGAGTGAAGTCAGTGTAGTGAGTTAAAGCAGGTCAAAGCTTAGTCCATTTGAACATGTGCCTTTATGTAGGAGATGAGGAACACACCCCAAATCCTGACTGGTACTCAGTGCCCTCAGGCCTTACAAAAGGAAGGCAACTCTCTGATACTGAACTCACTGCTCCTCCTGTTTAAATCATGCCATGGCTCCACAGTTACATTGAGACATCTAAGAGTGTATCTTTTTATTAATCTATTACGTTTTATTAACCTTTTTTTTTTTTTTTTTTTTTTTTTTTTAGATAAGGAGTGGTTATTTGAAGTCTAATTCAACTACTGTAAGCCAGGAACAATCAAATACATATATTGCGGTGCTTTTCAAGTTTTCTTCCTAATTTATGAAGACTGTGTGGGAGAAGACAACAATCTGTACTCAAGAGAAATGCAGTGAATCAGCCTGATCTTTATGGTGAAATGTTCTTTTATGCAGCTGCTGTACTTTGGAGAAAAACAAACAAACAAAAACCAACAAAACAAACAAAAAACACAACAAAAAACCCCCAATAAACTCCAGATTCTACTGTAACCAGTCTGTGGGGGTTATTTGTTTGTTTTTGTTTTTGTTTCCTTTTATTTGTTTGGTTTTGTTTTTAAGAAACTTAGGCTGATGTTCTTAAAAATACTATTCAACAATGGAATCTACAGTCTTAATGAGATATTTGGTATTGTTTAGAAACACTATATAATATCCCCCTCCCTTTCTCTTTGGCTGCAGGAGCAATACTGATTAATCACACTGACTATTATGGAAGTTAGACAAAGGCACAGAGGGAATAGTGTGGAGACCTATTGTCCCAGGGAAGGATCCAGGAGGGAGTCTTTCCTAAGTGCCACCACATGCAAACAGCATTGGTTGACATGCCTTTTTAGGAAATTTTGAATGTTATCTGCATACCCAGCTGGCCCATGAGGGAAAGAGAAGCAAGCACAACCCTTGCTGCCTTTCTGTCCTCTGCTGTGCAGAATGCCTGTCAACAATAACCACATCTTGCTTTACTCTGTTACTGTGCAGGGATATAAGAGGTGACAGAACAGGTACATACCTACACAGTGACCACAAAGAAGCACCTGGAGAAACAAGGATCAGTCTGATTTGACCTGAGCTGAATTATCACCTTTTTTTTCCCTTTTCTAGGAAGTAAAGGACTATATGGACGTGGCCTGATAAGCAGAGAGGAGTGGCTGTTCCTCTACACCTTTCCTGGAACAGAAACTAGCTGAAGAATTACCACAAAGGCTGACAGTTTGCAGTTCCAGCCTATACTTACTAGCCTACTAGTGTCACTGTGCTATGAGCATAGCAACAAGAATTTTAAAGGTCTGGGAACTCGATGTAAAACCTGAGGCATCTTGGGATTACGTGAGTCAGGAGACTACTTGAATGGTCATGTGCTCTGACATCTTTTCTACTTGTTGTCCCAGTGAGAGAAACCCCAGGAGTAAGGCTGGTAGCTCTTCATTCTTAGAAAATCTCACTAGTAATGTCTTTGCTGCGCACAGTCCTCTGTGGTTCAGATCTCTTTGAAGGCAGAGTAGGATAATGTTCCTTTGCACATTCCTCCTTCACCTTCTGGTCTGAACAGCTACAGCAATGGCCTGGACTTCTAAGGTTTTTGGCAGCACCTCCATTCCAGAATGCTGTTATGACTACACATATTTGCATTTTAAGTTTTATGAGGAGAAAAGGTTTAAGCACTTTTACTTAGTGTCAGACATAGCCTTGGTCACTGTGCCCTACATGACTGTTGGAGCCACGAGGTGATCCAGCAGTCAAAACAGGCCACTTATCCTATCACCCACATGCCAGAGGCCACCAAGAACTTTGTTCACGCTCGGGACACTTTCCTGGCTCCCTAGCAACTGCCCTGTGAGATGTAAACTGCTAACTGCATGAAATAGAAAACATACACTCACCATTTCTCACCTTACTCTCCCAGAGTCAAAACTCACTGCAGTAGAAAGTAGGACCTTCATATTTGCAATACATCCCTCCCACTCCCACCCTCCCCCAAACACACCTTACAGGAAACCTAGTATCAGGCAACATAAACTACAAAATGCTTTCCTCAAAGCAGTCACTGCCTTGTATCAAAATATGAAATCCTAGCTCACAGAACAGATTTATAAAGGCATGCTGTGAAAAGTCAGTAGGAATTAGGCATCAGGGTATATCCACAAATAGTCTTTGGTAAGGATTCAGACCTGGGCACCTGGCATTTTCTCAGGTCCTGAACTTCACTCACTGGATTTGCCCTGTTTCTTTTCCATCTGCAAGGTGTGGAAGAAAGGCAACAGTTTTCTCTTGTACCATGTTACAGGCATTGTAAACCCTCCAGTTATAGAAACACTTTTCCCAACGGAGCAAAACAATTCAGATTCATGCAGTTGTCTCTATGCTCTGGGTTAAAATGTTTTAGAAGCTTGATCTGTAATGCAACAAGGGTAAAACAATGATTCACTTACTTGTGTTCACAGCTTGTTTTACTGAGCATTGCAATAGTTTAACTTATTCCAGCAACACCCAAATATGTTCAGATGCAGCTGACACTGAGCCACTGTGAACTTCTGTTATTTTGTTTAAATTCTTCTGGGTGGTCCAGTTGCAAAGTGGAGATCCAGATAAGCCTGCATACCAGGGTCAGAGGTGTTTACATCCCTAAGTTCAGCCTGAAAAACTAAAAATGTGGGATGGAATTTTATTCCAAACTTTTCCTTCCCTGACATTCAGGGTGGCAGCAGCTGTTAGTGCTGATGTTAATAACTGTGCCCAAGAAGATCCAGCAAGTGACAGATTGTTAAAGATTATGTAGGGTGACCATCTTTAAAATGCTTCTAAAGTATCTTATTATTATTATTGGTATCATTAATTCTCATGTGTAATACCAGTGACCAGATTTCAACCCCATCACTCACAAACAGGCCATCACCTGAGAAGAAATCAGACTGCTTAGTTAGGTAGAGCAGTACATCCTTCACTGGGAGGAAAAAATTTAATTTTGCTGTGTGTGTTCAACATGGGAATATTTCCTTCAGTCATGGAATACAGACTAGCAGACTATTACAAACTTTGTTTTTTGCATATTTCCTGATATTCCAGAATGAATAAGATATGACCAGAGTGCTGCAAATACTTATGCAAATGCTGAATTTTAGACATGCAGGTAGTCCAGTGAAATTCAACAAGGATTGTGAGATGCAAACGATGCTGATATTTAGAGAGAAAAAAGCCAAAAAAACACTGTTTTCTGAGTAGCTACTCAGGGATGTGAGTTAGTGATGACATTGTTGATGTAAGAACATCTCTCCTAGGCAGATTTAAGAAGCTGGTTACCTTTCATTCAGTTTTCTGGAAGAAATCCCACAACAGAGGTACGTGTTTCTATGGGATATGTAGGCCTCCCTTTTTCCTACATTCTCACTTCCATTTTTCATTTGTGCCTCGTGTGTGTTGAGAATGAGTCAGGGTCCTGCTAGTGACAGTGGGTACTCAAAAAACCACCAAGTTCTGCTCCGCCCTGCAGCAGAGAGAGACTGGGGGTGAGTGCTGAAGCTGAGTCAATGTGCTCTGAGAGGTTTGGTGGGAATACGTCAGCATCAGAAAAGTGATGGTTGTAAATGCATCTGAGCTCTAGGGTGGGCTATTTTAAGTACAAAAAATGAATTGTATCTGATCTAAGAACTAGCCTGCAGGTTGAACACTCTTCTGCAATGCATGACAGGACTGCCAAGTACTGAGAACAGGCATGTGAATTCATCAGGCTAGCAGAGCTGGGCTTCAGGTCCAGTTTCTTTTCCTTGGAGGCTGGCACTTTAATTGCTTGTCTCTTTTGGAGGACATGAAGGGGAGCAGCAAAGGGAGTGAGACAACGAAAGCTTTAACTTGCTTTTTTTTTTTTTTTGAAAAAGTTGAAAGGTCCCTATTTAATCCCTATATGGAATGGAAAACTGTTTCTTGACTTGAACTTATTTCTGGAATGGGAATAAACAGTTTTCTACTCATTTCTATTCATGGTTCTTCATTCTTTCTATTTACAGACATGGATTTCAGATCATGAAATCTGAAGTCCAAACACCTTTGAATATTGATCCTCCCAGGAGATGTTTAGTATGGCTGCTCATGGGTGAGTGAAGATGGAGAACAGTTGCCTTACAAAAAGAATCCCACTGCTTTCCTTCCTTCATTTTCACAGTATTCCTTTAGCTTTCAACTAACACCAACCATTTAGGAGAAGGAAAAAAGCTGAAAGCCTGTCATAAATAATTATATATTCTTGAAGTCCTCTTAGCAATGTTCAGCAGTTATTTTTGAAGCATGCCAGCACTAATACACAATTGTTAAAGTGCTTCAAGTTCTTTGCTTTTTGCGTAGTGGTGAATTTTTCCACTGATGTTTTTTATTAGATGAAAACAATGCAACTAACTGGGAGCCAAGAAGATCCTGTATTTTAATTCATGTGAGACAAGGATTTGCCTGGGAGCATGTTGTCATAAGTGTGGTTGCCCAGGCCAAAAGAAAAAGAAAACAAAACATGACAAAACAAGCAAACAAAACCCCCCAAACCAAAACAAAAAACAAACCGATACAATTTTAGTAGATACAGAAAAAATGCTCAAATGTCCACTGGTTGTATAATTGACACCTCTGCTCAATGAACTGGGACAAGATGATCCATAGTATGACAATTTTATTAGATCAGGGATATTGTTAATTAAGTAAGTAGGCATTGCAGCCAAGTGTTTCATCTGATCATTTTTCACTTTACTGTTCTATGGAATCCTATGTCTCTTATTACATTGCTGGATGCAGATCTTGTTATAGTTGTCCATGCCTTTTCTACCTTTAAGTTAATCTAACATAATACGCTGCATGGGAAACGTCTGTCAAGATGTTCTGGGAAACGTGCTAGTGCAGCATATAGCTGGCTTCTTAGTGATCAGCAGAGAGCTTTACCTCTCTGCTCCGTGATCGGCACTGTTACTTCTTCATTTTCATGTGGTGTTCAAAGTGTTACTTTTAACCACTGAAACTAAGACTCTTTTACCTGGTTGACTTAAGAACCTGTTTCTGCTCTGCAATGCTATCTCTAGAAAAGATGAAAGCTAAGATACCTAAGTATCTTATAATCACCATCAAAATTTGACATCTGGTAAGCTTGACTTGACCAGTCTCAGCAACTTTTAATGTAAAGATACAGAATCTGAAGAACTGGAAGAAGAAGGAAAAAAAAGAAAAAAAAAAGAAACAATCTATTATAATGCACTGATTCTACACTTCTAACATTATCCGCAGTTGGCAGTGCTCTACAATGAATTTTTCCAGTCTATCTGGTCAAAAGAGTACTAAGAAGTACTAATTACCCATCTTTTATTGCAGTTCTATGTGAGAATGAACAAAACTCTGTACAATTTTCTTCCCCATTACCTGACTGGGAATCACCTGTGTTGGCTGTAGGTTACATCTGCAAGAAAACAAAATGCTGTAATTAGACTGGCAGAGACAAGCCTCACAAGCCTTGGACTTCCTCTCAGGAGAAGAATTCACTTCAAATGACTTCAGCACTTAGAAAATGAGTTAGATGACCAGAAAATAATTTCCTATAAATCTTGAGAAATACTGTAGGTAGACAAATATCATATACAAAATATTTGCAAATGCTTCTGCATAAACTGCAGTTCACTTCTGATTTTGGCCATGGAAATAAAATAATCAGATGTAGAGGTCCAAATAATGGTGTCTTCACTCCGAGAGTCTAAGATGCAATAAACGTTTTATTCTTAGCAGGACAAAATAGTTTGAACTACATGGTATTCAACCAGATTGGAGTTTAGGCAGAATGCTTATGTAACTATCTGCACCTATCAGTGTAGTTGTGTCCTAAATTTGTTTACCTGCTAACACCGAGGCAAGAGTAATGCAGGTAGAAAAAGAGTTTCAAGGCTCAGGTAAATGTCTTTGTACAGGAAGGGGCATTTTGAGAAAAGGGAGGATCACCATACAAAGGATACATCAGGATTTATAGAACAGTTATGGGTATTTAAAGGTATTAATAACTCACCAACAGGAAGAGAAATATCTGCCATAAATAATGAACACATCTAAACAGACAGAACAGAAATGTTATCATATGAGCCCAAGGGCTATCATACAGTTGATTAAAAAAATTAGGAATGAACTGGAAGCTAAATTTCATGGGTGAGGAACAGACCTGTTGTAATTGAAGATATTTTGAAAGGAAAAATTAGAATGTTAAGGATGATGTGTGACATTCAGAGCAGGAGTAGGAAAGGATAATACAGACTGGAAGATTAAAACAGAGATCTTACCGAGAACATCAAAAGGATAGAAATTAACAGTTAGGGTCAAGCCAGGGTGGTTCTCCCAGGTGTTTCAAACATTGTGAAGAATTTCAAGATTTGGTTTGATCTGATTTGATTTGATTTGATTTTGAGATTGTGTTAAAATTCTGGCTAGAGTTTGTTTTTTTGTCCCAAATGATTGTTGATCATTACATATGAGCAATAAAAATGTGACTGTGTGGGCTGGCTATAATGAAGCTGGGATTTTGTGTTCATTCATCACAAGATGTAACTCTTAAGTACATCTGTTATCTATTTCAAGATCTTTTCTTCTTATGGGTAGCTTTATGGATAATTGAGCTAACGAGGTTTTTGTAGAAAATCATCAGGAAAGAAGGTAAATAGAGGCTTCGGTGTGGTGTCTGTGTGGTAGGCTCAGTTATGACAGAAGAATTACAGAAAAATAGGGTTTACCTCATACAGACTTAGTCAAACAAGCTTTAGTATACAGTTTCAGAGAGTCATCAGGGCCCTCTCTATTAATGCTGCATGAAAAGTCATCTTTTTTCTTATACAACTGTCTTACGATGTAGACAACTGGCATGTGAAGGTGCTTATCCCTCTCCAGTTAACAGAGAGGACCAAAATAGTAGCTTAGGTGACACACTTCCAAATGATTGATAATGTAAATCTCACCTTAAGAATACAACAAAAATCTCTCTACTTAGGTTAAAGCCTCCGAGATACCCTCCAAGGAGAGAGAATCATACAGATCCTCCAAACAGCTAGTGGAAGTTGGGCACAAACTTCAGGACATACCTGCAAAACTCCAGTCTTAGGTGTTAGGTTGTCTCTCTTCCCTAGAAAAGGAGGCAGATGGTAGCAAATGCCTGCATGTCTAAAATCCTCTCTAGTTGTGTGTTGCTTATATTTAATTGTGTTGGACTTCAGAACCAACACAAGCGGTGAGCTGCTGATACAAGGGGACGGAATGGAGGTGGGCATAAGCTTGCACATAATCACATGCATGAATTAGTGCAGAGTATAGAGACTTGTATTCATATTCTCTGTGCAAACAGCAGAAGTTGTTTAAGGAAATACCTTCTCAGCTGTTTGCTTACTGGAGGTTACTGTTCCTGTAACTGTGCTGGTAGAAAGGAAGATGTATGCTCTAGCAGCTCCCACTCACAGACGTGCATCTTCAGGCAAGACCACTTTCATTACCAGTATTGGCTAAGATGTTGGACCTGATGTTCCTATCAGAGCAATGTGGATATGTAGTGAATTATTCTGACACTGTCATGAGGAAGCAGAAGGAAACACCGGGCAATGGAATGCTGTAAATTAATAGACCAACACCCACAAGAGATGCTTTGTCAAAGTCCTAAATCAGTGCAGAATTTGATTCTTCATCTCCTTCAAAAGGCTCTGTCATTCATTTACAAGTGCCGTAATCAGAGGTTTGTTTACAGTAGGGGACATTCTTCTTGCTAGAGTAAGCTGTTGAAGACAACAGAAGTCTAAAGGCATAAACAGGGATTGAATACCAGACTCCTACTGGGTTTTTTTTATGCAACCTAGTGTGTAGGGTAACCGAGCGTTGCACTCTGCACCTTTCAACTATTTCCCTGTAGACCTCAATGCACTGTTTTTCAATACATTTCTGAGACATGTTTAGTCTTCTCCTAGAAATTGCTGTGCTATTTTTGCATATTCAGATCTCTGTATCTGTATCATTCCAGTTTAGAGAAGCCAACTGTTCCCTCTGTTTTCATATGAAGATAGAATGAATCAGTGTTACTTCCATTCGTATTGCTGTTCCTCCAAATGCTTCCACAGATGTACTAGGAACATGGAGTTCTGTGATCTATAACAGTATTATCCCAGACTGGGCTGCTTTCAAAATCCACCCTGTAGGAACTGTACAATTACAAGTAACTCAAGACTAGTAGGAGTTATCACATATTGCATGAGGAAAAGTCCCATGAGGGTGTTCAGGTGATAGCAAATAGCTAACAGGAAAAAAAAAAAAAATCACAGAAGCAAATAGGCTTCCAAAACTCTGATATTCACACTTAGGGGAAGAAAGTTACTGTACCTCCAAGACTGGCCAGCACAGTACTTACTAGATGACTATATGGAAACTCTAATTATTGGTATATAGTTTATTTTCAATTTGTTGTGTAAATTTTAGCCTGCTGTCAGGAAGGCTGGTACCGCTCTAATAATCTTTTCTCCTCAGAAATATGATAGAAACCTAGCATGTACTCCTAAGTATAAGGAGACTGCTGATTTTATATCCAGCCTGCTGTGAGAATGATTTCACATCACAGCATCACTACGCATCACTTGCACCAGCTCAGCACAGGTATCAGTATGAGCTCAGAGTGGAACAACTAACTATATCTACATTCCTGATGAGGGAAAAGATGGGGGAACTACTGAAGATAAAGTACAGGGCCTGGTGATGAAGACAGGAGGGAAAGAAAGGTCTTCAGCTGGTAGACCTTAAACCTCTGCAAGCCTGGACATTTTTTTCTTGGCACTTCAATAGCAGTAACAACATCAATAACAGTTAAGAATAAAGTGAAGAATGGCAATTAAGAATAAAATGAAGCCCATGTAAGCATGTAAGCTTTCCTATCTGTGAGACACTTAGTCTCCACCAGCTGTGTTGGCTTGCTTCCTACCTCTGGGCTCCAAATTGGGTAACAAGAAAACTCTGACAGAACTATTTTAAGATCTCTGGCATCAAGCAGGGTTGGGGGGGGGAAAGAACCCCAACCCTCCACTTTTTAACTGAAATCAGTCTGTTGAATGCATTTTTGTTTGGCTGCCACAGTTCACCAAGCAGCCTAATGTGCCAGCTATTAGTACCCAGCAGAGAGCATGTTTGCAGCTATTCAGCAAAACTATCACATGTCCTTAGCCAAGGCAAGAGGGATCAGCTGCTCAACACTGGAGATGATAAAGAGCAGAGCTATTAAAGCAAGCAATAAAAAAAAAAAAAAAAAAAAAAAAAGAAAAAAAAGAAAAACCACAACCCAGAATGGAGAATGATTTTTATTATTATTTTTTTAACCTAATGGATGACATCTATAACTGGAAAGTATGAGTCAGAGTGTGCTGTGCCAGCATGGGGTCTTTATGATGTTTTCATCTGGCTTGTTCTTCTTCCTTGGCTGGGACCATTTTATCTTATTGATTTGTAAGTTTTAGGTTCCTTACAGTGCTTAGGAGATAGGTTCACATGTGTGTTTGTGTGTGTGTAAGTAGTGATAGTAGCTCAGTGAACCAAAAGCAAAGAGCTAAACTACTCAACTCAGGATATTTTTAGGGAGTAGTGAGGTTACTTTACAGTGTTGGGACCTCCTAGATAAATTCTTGCTGCCAAAGTGTTATTGCTGCCAAATCTGGCAGCAATGTGAGTGTGGGAGGCAACCACCCACTTTCTAGTGAGGACAAAAGGGACACAGCTCCGTCTTCACAATGATTAATCTCATCCAAAAAAGCTTTAAAAACAGAGAACTGTTTGTCCATTTGTAGCACATGAACAAATAGAATCCATTTGCACAGAGCTTCTCCGTAATACTGTATCTCTAGCATGTAACCAAGAAATAAAATTATACTACTTGTTGCAATGACATTTGTCCAGTTACCTCAGAAACAACACACCTGATTCCAGATTCTCATTCCAGAAAAATCTCTTTATATTTCAAGATCAGCCCTGCAGCATGGAGGATCCCTTGTCATGGGTGAGTCCTGTCCTAACATAGAGCCAGCATTTTTTTTATGGTAGCTTCTCCTACCCTGCAATGCTCCATTGCAGGATTCATGTTGGGACACACAGACTCCTGTGAGCAGAGTAATCCCCAAGACCAATGCAAGACAACATCATGTAAGCCATGTCTGCTTGGGCTGGTGCGATGGCTGGGTCCCCCCACGGCTTTCCAAGGACACAGGGAGGTGTGAGGCACCCGCAGAACCTTTGCCTCCCTTTTCCCACAGCTGATATAGGTCATGCTCAGTGCAGCTGAAAATTGAGCCCTCAGGGAGGGACCTATAATGAATTCACTAGATTAGGCAGTGAAAGCCAATGTGAACAAAACAACCAGCTGGATCAAGAATGTTTCAAGCAAGAGCAAGAATGCTACGTGAGTGGGGGAAATAATCTTCAGAAATATCCCCTTTCATTCTCCTGAAGATCATGCCCATCTTTTCTTCTGTACACTTTGTTATAGCCCATATATAGCTGTGAAGCTGACAAGAAATAAAGGTATTTTCATCCTTTATGTACTATCTTGTAGACATCAAAAACAGTAGAATATCTCCTCATGAAAGAATGTGATGTTTCTTGGTAAAAGTCTAAAAGACTATTCATGGAGGAATCTGTCTGAAGCCCTGGGATGTCCTCCCCCCCCTCTTTTTTTTTTTTTCTTTTCTATTTTATAATGAGTATTGGAATCTAAGTTGTTCAGCTCTTTGTGGATATTTTTAGTTCTGGACAATTAAAAGCCCTCACAAGAATTAGAAACAGTAAAATAACATACGTAGGGTAGCAGAATTCCAGAATCAGAAATTGAGAAGGTATTTTAACTTTGTTATTGGAGGTGGAACAATAATTTCAGCATAGACTAGTGTGAGAGTAGACTCCAGTTTATTTCTTTACTTTTGTCCTATGTCTCACAGGTTGTGTAGAAACCCTATGCTTTCAAATGTTGTTGTTTTTCCTTTAGCTGAGAAATGTCTTTTCATATGTGAGCCAATCCACCCACACTCTTCCTGTGATTATCCTCAAGAAATGGGAAGAAAATTCCATACAATGTGCATACCCGATAGTGTCACATTTAGATTTCAAGCCTAGTTTCACTTGATTAATAGTTTCCCTTCCTTTTCAGTTCCCAAGGAATGTGTATTCCCATAAGGCATTATTGGAAAATGTATGACAATTACTGTACTGGAGGAATCTCTCCTATGGATGCCACTCTTACCACAGAATTTAAGTAAGTAAAAGCAGCCTAATATTTGTCATTTGAAAGAGTGAAAGGCAACACTTAGGAATTTCTGTACAGTATCGCCTGTAAAATCTCCTAAGGAAATCCACAGTAAAATACAGTATGTGCTGAGAACAGGCTGGGCCACCTAAATGTGAATTGCTTTTGGCTTCAGCTATTCAGAAATCCCCAGAACAGGTGCCAAATTAAGTCACTCTACTAGCTGCTTTCCATGGTTGAAGGTCAGCGATAGTTAACACGGAGAGGAATCTGGATAGCAGATCTCACAATTCAAATGCACACGAACTACTCTAAAACACCAATGCATTTCTTACCTCAGAAAACCTCAAGTGTAGAGCAGTTTAGCTTTCCTTTGACATGGAAGTGGTTTAGAGCTTATAAGAAAAACTTTTTAGTCTTTCATATCAACGTTAATTTATGCCATTTATCCTATCTATTTATAACTCAAACATTCTAAATTAGAACTATTAAATGCAAATACACTATAATCTGACAGAAGGCAAAATATTCTATAAATCTGATTTGGAAAAGGAAAATATTCACTCTCATATAGCTGACTAATGGTTTTACAGTTGCAGTTTCAGGAGCTCGACTTTCTGAAAGAACTGCTGACAACCCATGTTAAACTTCGAAGATTAGTATGTTTAGCCATAATTTTGCTCCCATTTGAAACCTACTTTGTTGTCTGCTTGTTTCTTATTGCTGCCTTTGTTTCTTAGAACACTTGCATAAATAGAGAATTTTTGTTACTTGAAAGCTTTTTGATCTCCTTTTCATTTCCCACCTGCAATTATAACTCTTTCTTGGTGACATCACCCATTGGATGCAATGAAAAGAATTCTGATAAATAGCTCAATAAAGAACTATTGACATCAAATGAAAAATAGCCAGCTGGAACTGATGAACTCTCAAAAAGCCTGTTTGCATGCAAGAATCATAAACAAGGAAGAATACAATCAGAGAAGTACAGAAAATACACTATGTAAGCTATGCAGTGCAAAGTCAATGCAAAGAATTGAAAATCTCATAAAGGTGGCTGGTAATACAAAGTTAACTATGTAACCTGGTTAGCTAGAGAATGCTCACAATCATTAATCCAACAATAGTAACGTATTATTGTACTTTATTTCAGTGAACTAACAGGGCTGCTGTAATTTATTTTTCTTCCATATCTACTTAAATTCAAGCTGGGTGTACTTGTAAGAATATTCTTCTGTGTACTGAATTTCATTCTGACAGTGAAACACACCATAAGTGCATGATAGGCCCATATTGGTTTGATATTTTGCCTTTTTCGTTATTCCCCAGACTATGAGTTGCATTATATGTAAGTCCAGACTGAGTAAGTATCAAAAAATATAACTCTCTGAATGTGAGTGGAGTTGCTTTTAAACTGTGCTGGTAAAGAATCTCATACTTTTTTGAAACAAGTACTGGTGTATGCTACTGTTATGGGGTTTTTTTGTGCGTATGCATAAACTGAGGACATATTTACCTTAAGCACATACCTTAATCATATTTACTAGCCCATCATAGAAGTATAGATTGCAAGCCACTTCCCTCTATTAGATGTGAAGTATTCCTTAAAAGAGAATTAAAGCACAGTTGTTGCTCCTGGGCTCTATCCACTTTGTTGAATTGCTTATAATATTCACAGCATAAAAGTGAAGGCAGGGAATATAGAGTGTACCAGTAATTTTAATCTTGGTCTCTGCTTTTGAAAGAATTGGAAAAAAAGAAATTGCAGAGAGGAGTTTCTGTCAATTTACACTTCTGTTAGTTTTGGTACTCTTGGCTTTCTAGATAGAGGGAATGTGCTAGCTAATACATATTCTCAAAAATCTTCAGGTTAATATGGAGTCAGTTTAACTCACAGTTATAGATTATTATCATTACAGTGACTTTTTTTTTTGACAAACCTGCTATGTCTTTGTTCACTGAATAATAAGATATAAAAAGTGACAGGACCTCAGAGCTGTTTGAAAGAACGTGACACATACAGATTCAGTAATAACTCCTAAAACAGTAACAACAGACATATACAGTCTTGCAGTCAGAGTTGGTTTGTGTCCACAATCACAATAGTATTTCCCATAGTGCTTATACAAGCTCTGTGTGCTAATAAGCATGGATAATGTTCAGGCTTTTCACTGTACTTTGAACTTACACAGTTTATCGCTTCATAGTAGAGATGACCCAAATGCATTCTCTGGTTCAAAAGCAGTTGCCCTCTGGAACAACTTATTAGGTGCTCCTACTTCAAACCTAGTTACTTAAGCCTAAAAACCTCTTTCATACACAGGTTGTATCTGCTTTAAGTCCATCAAAGCTGCTGTGGGTTTACACCATTGCAAAAGAGAAAGAAAAGCAGGCACCGCGTAACCCCTCATCCCCAAGGATCTCTGTCTCTATTTGCTTGGAATAGCAGATTTGGGAAAGCCATCAGCTCTGCAGTATGAACCAACCAAAACAGATTTGTTTTAAAACAGGGTGGTTTAGAGTTAAGGTAGACAGTTTATGTAAACAAGATGGTAGGAATAACTTCTAGACTAGCCCAGTCTTCTGATAATCTGACATACAAAGAGAGATGGAAATCAGAAAGTGATTTCAGAAACTCTCTTTGATTCTGAGAGAGATACATTTTGCATTTGACCCTTTAAAAAATGTCAGCAACACTGTATTTGCCTTTCTTGATCTTTGTATCAATACCTTCTGGCTGTGTAATATACTAGCAGATACATTTTACATCCAAGAAGATATTTTCAGAACTGTCACAAGTGAGTTTTCACATGAAGCATCATTTATGTGACATTTACAGTTCCTGAAAAAATCAGGCACAGACATGCCCAAGAGTGCCAATCTTTTCCCTCTGGAAGGGTGAACCTCAGAATGATTATTTTACCAAAGAAGACAAGCAGTTTGTTGCATGGTAGACTTTTACGTCATATGTTTTATTTAAAGTCATATATGTAGACACTAAAGGCAACACTGTGACCTCTGTGACTGTAGCCATCAAAACAGCGGTGTCCCTTAGCTCCACTTTGCTTCCTATTGTCCAGATGATGTGATTCCTCAGCTTTCTTCATGCTGGGTTGACATAATTACTTGAGTGAGAGATAAATACCTGAAGCACATCTGAGAGAAGCTGGCAGACTGTCTGGGAGAGGTACTGTCTAGGACTGAAGGAGCTATTTCCTTCCTTTTGGCCACCTTGTGAACTGAGAGTATCTTCTAGAATCTTCAAGTGCATCTCAATACCTTGGCAGCAATAGCAGCCAGGGAACTTTATTCTGTTTTGTTTTCTTATTTACAAGCCTATGTCAAAATGCAGATTTTCCACTGTTTTGGTCATGCAGAGTAAGCAGTCGTAGTGCCCAGGTTTTAAAATGATTTGAAACCTCAGAAAGAGTAAAATCTGGTTTGATTTCTGCTCCATGTCTTTTACTGCATTGATGCTTAATAGCTATCCTACCTTCCACTTCCATTCTGGATGCACATCAATTACTGACTCTTAAGATCACTGTATCTGAAAGACACAGTATCTTACAAGGCAACAGGTAAGAAGAATGAACTTCTACCTTGCTGTGATCTTCATTTCTTGATCTAGTGTGCTGGTTATCAATGAATACTACTGATAAAAGCTATAATAATTTAGGATTGGATTTAGAGAAAAATTGTCTTGTTGTCTAGTTTGTTTTGTTTTTTTTTTTTTTTTTTCTGTTTGAGAGGTATTTATTTGAAATTGTGTCAGTTTGGGTTTATTGATAAAATGAGGTTTTGTATCATGTATACTTTCATCCAGAATATTTGTGACAGGTGCATTGTATAAATTGATCAGATAGTTGCATAAATTGCATAACTGTTGTAGATATTAAAAGCAGGAGTTTACTGGAAAATGCCCATACAATTGCCAATGCAGAAAGAAAGGCATGATTGTGGTATATCAGGCCCAGTCATCTGAAGGTATCACTTTAATCATTTGTGGTATTAGAGAAGATGATATTACTTCATTCCCCAGCACAAGGGAATGAAGCTATTTCACAAGTTGATGCAATCACAATCAGTTAGCTGTAATAATTTATTGGGCTCAGTCCTTCACTCTTATGCAACGGTACACAGCTGTTTTATCAGGTCAGAGGGTGCTTTTCTTTTTAGTTCACTGTTGAGGGTATATTGTAATCTCTGCATTAATTTTCCTGAATGGAACTCATATCCAATCATGAATGTTTTAGCAAGGCATTCAGAAAACAAGCAGCACAGTTAGTCAGTTTTACATACTATGATTGTCTGGTGCTGCTAGGGCAGGATGAGGACTGAATAAGTGCTCTTCCATTGAGAAACTGGCCAAGATCTCACTTCCCAATTTCAGTTAAAGTACCTCTTAAAAACTTAATGGGGTGGATGACAATATAAATGAAGGCAAATTTTACAGCCGAGGCCCATTGCAAATACAGGCCAATTCATAGTAGACTTCTCAGTGATTTCACAGTGATTTCTGGGATTTTACACTAGAAATTCGATGTAAAATTTTTTCTCACTGTAATTTAAGAGCATGAGCAAGCAAGACAGACATTTCAAATGTTTTTCTTTTGATCGTATTTTTAGCATCTGCTAGTGAGGTATTGTCTTTCACTATTGTATTAACCTGTACTGCTGATACTTTCAATGCTTTGGTTTCTATGAAAAGAAGGAAGTTTTATACTAAAACAACAAATATATACTTGAGTATTAATAATGAAGACTGTTCTGCTAACTAATTTGAGTGCCAGTTTATAAAGATAGCCAGATATTAAAAATTTTACAGTCTAGGTCAAGTTTGGATAAACATCTATGAGAGCAAGCTTTCTTATCAGATTCCAGAACTTCCACTTGGCATCTCAGCTGGAAATACCAGAAGAAAAGCCCTTCTGTTAGAGCACAGTCATTTCCAGCACTAGTCCCTGGTGGAAATCAGAGGTGCCAAAGTACTTTTGCTCATGAAGGGTTCAGTGTAAGTTCAGTTCCAAGCATGGACTAAGGTTTATTTTGTGTTTTCTTCTTGAAGTCTGTGAGAGGGATTGAGTTGTAAGTACTGCATTTTTATTTTAAAGCCTAATTGTAAACAAGCAGGGCCTTCACTTCTAATTGCTGAGGATGTAACTCGAGCCAATCATAGAATCATAGAATCATAGAATCATAGAGTCATTTCAGTTAGAAGAGACCCTCTGGATCATTGAGTCCAATTATAACCTAGCTCTAGCACTAAACCATGTCCCTAAGAACCTCATCTAAACTCCTTTTAAACACTTCCAGGGATGGTGACTACACCACTTCCCTGAGCAGCCTGTTCCAATGCCTGACAACACTTTCTGTGAAGAAATTTTTCCTAATATCCAATCTAAACCTCCCCTGGCACAACTTGAGGCCATTTCCTCTTGTCCTACCACTCAGGAGAAGAGACCAACACGCTCCATGCTACAACCACCTTTCAAGTAGTTGTAGACAGTGATAAGGTCACCCCTCAGCCTCCTTTTCTCCAGCCTAAACAGCTCCAGTTCCCTCAGTTGCTCCTCATCAGACTTGTGCTCCAGACCCCTCACCAGCTTTGTTGCCTCTTCTGCACTCGCTCTAGTACATCAATGTCTTTCTTATGGTGAGGGGTCCAAAACTGAACACAACACTCAAGGTGTGGCCTCACCAGTGAGAAGTACGGTGGCACAATCACTTCTCTAGTCCTGCTGGTCACACTATTCCTGATACAAGCCAGGATGCTGTTGGCCTTTTTGGCCACCTGGGCACACTGCTGGCTCATATTCAGCTGGCTGTCAATCAACACTCCCAGATCCCTTTCTTCCAGGCAGCTTTCCAGCCACTCTTCCCGGAGCCTGTAGTGCTGCCTGGGGTTGTTATGACAAGCGCAGAACCTGGCACTTGGCCTTGTTGAACCTCATACAATTGGCCTCAGCCCAATGATCCAGTCAGTTAGTTTTGAAAAGGACCACTGATTTGGCATACATTAGTTGTCAGGTTTTCTGTAAAAGAGAAAGGAAGTGGTTAAGATATTAGATGGAACTTTTCTTAACTTAATAATTAAATCTATTCCTTTTCCACAAAATGCAGAACTATCTTCTTCTGCCTGAAGAGACTTGAGCAGCAATTGTTTATATCCCCAAAGACTGCCCTAATCACTGCACTTCAGCACAGTCTGAGAGTGGGAGGGAGGAGAGTCGTCTTGGCTACTTTTGATAAAGCTATTTCACTTTGGATAAAATAACACAAATTAGATGAAGAGTTTTAATACACATTTCCTTATATTCAGACAAGTGCTTAAGCTAAAAGAAAGATTTATTCTCAGTGTTTACCTCAATTAATTTTTAAACATGTGCAGATCAAGTAGAGCAGCTTCAGCTGGAGAGGCAGAGCTGACCCTCCAGTCCAAAATGTGTCACATCTAGATATTAGACCATGCTTGCAGAAAGTGTGAGTTCACAACCTCTGAAGCAGATAAGTAATGTGAGTTCAAGGCCTTTAAGACCCTCCTGAGTGCTTTAATAGCAATAGCAAGACAGCACCAGCACCTCTTCCATCATTTTTTCTCTTGTTTACAATGACTGGTGCAGTAGCCGTCTTGTGAGAAATCCCAAATTCAGAGTGGATTATAGTTTGATGTTTAGCTCAGTGGACATTTAGTTCATACAGACATGGTTTGAATGGTCCTGTACATGCTGACAAGCAGATGTTTGAGGTCAAATTGGGCCTGATCTTGGTTAATTCTCCTCTTCAGTCAATGAAGACGCTGTCAGAGGGTCATTCATCCTACATACCTTAGTGTCACATCTTATGATAGAAGAAGTGGTCCTCTGAAGGTGACTATTTCTCTTTGATTATGTTAACTTTTAGGGTGACAGGTAGAAATCTTACTACGAAATCCTCATGAAACCTGTCTTGTACAAGTGGATACATTTACAAAATTCAGACATCAATACTGTTTGGTAACAGTTTGTGGGGTCTTTTCAGATTAAAATTTTGAATGTCAGCAACAGAAGTAGGAAACAGATACAGCAACATTTTTGTTGATGTAGCACTGCATGCCTGTTTGGTGTCCTCTCTCCCTGGGCCTGAGGTCAGCTCTTTAGATTCTGTTTTAAGATGAATAAATAAAAATCTTTATTTTTTTTGTAAAGTGGTTTCACATGACAATCCTGTGTAATAGTAAAAAAGTTGTTCAGGATACTGCATTTAAAACCTTTGATAAAGTTCATAAACATATTTTTTATGTCTTATTTTTTTCTTGCCTAAATATCCAAAACACTATGCTTTGCCAATTTGATATTTGTGTGCAGATGGATTGGCTGGGAAAGATAGCATGAATTTTTAAATAATATATTGACTTTTTCCTTGTAATTAAAAATGTTGATTTCCTTTGAAAATACTCTGAAAGTTATAACACCTGTAATTCTTTTAATTAGTTTTTCTTTTTTAAAGTTTAAATTAAAAAAATCAGCATATCTCTCTGTTCTTCTTTTTGATTATTTCTATTCAATCTTAGCTCAGGACTTAATCTGAAAAATGGACCTCAGAAGAACTTCGTATTCTCATATATATCTTCCTTATGGCTGATCTGTGGAAAGCATGTTCATGTTGCCAAATTTCTAAGACTATATTGGATACTGTATTATTGATACTGTAGTATATAACAGTCATATGCCAGCACAAGGCAGGGACAGAAATATCCACAGGGCAGCAGGCAACTTGAGTTGCAAAGTTTGACCTTGTGTTAAATCCACTCTCTTTTTAATTCTTATGTTTATATCTGAAAAAGGGGTTATCTCTTCTATGGAGTACAACCCTGAGTGTAGTGAACTAAGATTTTCCTGCTGCTTGAAAGAGGAGAGATGAGAGTGTTACCAGAAGGTCACTCAGGGTAACACAGCTGCTTTAGTTCAATACAGCATCTTTGCCTAGAAAGCAAGAGGCCTGACTTACCTTCTGCATGAATTTTTTTTTTTTGCTGTGTGTATTTTTCCTAATTAATTCAGAAAATTGTGTGGATTGTACCTGTGAGTTACCTGTATTTTGGAACAGTGTGGAAATAAGCAATGATCCAGAAAACAAAGCCACTAACTCAGTTATCATGGCATTTGTCATTTCTTCCTATGGATTTCAGGGTCTTGAGTAAGGAAGATGACAGTCTTTGAATATCAACATCACGAGGAGATGTGTTCAATGTGAGGTGTACACTGCTGTGCTTATAATCATTGACCTAAACTGTGAGCTGGGAAAGTGACAGACTCCTTCCAGTCCCTAAACATCCATTTGGCTCACTCAAGGGCAAATTTATTTTCACAGCAGTTGATTACCTGTCTGGAATAAGTGAACTTCAGAGAAGGCCAAGGCAACAGAGCTGAAACACACATCTGTTCAGATCACAGTGCCAATGAAGTTTGTGAAATGATGCATATTTCCTGCAGAAAGTCCCAATTGCTCCTTCCTTTCTGTGTAAAGTATACTTTTTCTTCAGAAGTTAATTAACTGATATTTATGTTTTATAATATGTTCCTGCTATTACTAACACTATAGCTTACTGCACAAGATGCACATCAGGTGTTTTTTCTTTTTTTCAGGCTGTCAAACAACTGTAGCGTGGCACTAGCTGTTTAACAAGACAGAGCACATACTACCCAGTGCTAATTCTATTCCAAAGCGGCAGCTGAATTCACATAAGCTTTAAGTGGGCGTTATGTATTCATTTGCACATTTGCTGCTGCTGCTTATAACTGATTCTGCTGCAATCTGCTACACCTGACAGGACTGTTGAATCTCCACAGAACCTTAAAGAAGTGACAGATGTTGCAAGTATCTCTGCATAAACTCATGAAACACACTACAGGTCATTAGTTTCAAATGTCTTGGGGCAGAGAGATACAAATCTCTTTCGCTCTTTCTCTGCCCACAGTCTCACCCACTACCAGGTCTGGACAGAGTACTCTCTATAACCTACCTCATCATTGTGAGTCATGTTTCAGCTTATTGTCCTTTTTCTCTGCTGTCTTTTATTCAGGTGAGATATTTGATTAAAGTATATCCAGGATACACTCGTCATAAAAAAGATATTTTTTTTTTGCATTTACCTCAGAAGACTGAACCTGGTCAAATGCAATCAATTGCAGTGCTTGCTTCTCCACACAAGCCTGCTGCAGTATTCCCAACCAGAAGGACTCCAGGCATAACCCCTCTGTTGCGCATGCTGAAGTAACTTTGCTAAACCATTTCCTTAGAGACAATAAGATGAAACCAATGGTATCATTCTCTGCTATTACCTAGACAGGATTTGAATTCAGATTTTTTGCAGAAGTTCCTGTGACAGCTCACAACTACTGCTTGTTTCCTTTTATTCTGGGTAAGCACCACTTGCAGAAAAACATCAGTACCGTGGCTCCCTGAATTCAGATTAAATCAGGAAGTATATGCTATTTTTAGTTCTGGAAAATATGATCATCTTCTCTTGCCTGCTGCTCGTAAATCATTTTGCATGGCTTTTTTTTCCCTTTTTTTTTTTCTCTTAGAATGTATTAGGACATTACATATTTCTGTTGATGTATGCAGTGGTGATTTCCAAGATCACATAGGAATGAAAGCGAAATGTGTACTGTTTGTTTTGATTGCTTATTCAGTCATTACACAGCAAGGGTAGAACTCATTCATGCACTGCTCTTCATTTTGTATGGATATACGCCCTTTTAAAAGGAAACAAATTCAGTCATATGGCTGTGCAGCTCCTACATTACATAACTGGCCCCAAGCTGTGGGAGTGATCTTGTCTTTTATTAATACGCAAGTTAAAAGCTTACTCTAAGATAACCATGTGAGTCGGGATTCTTCCTACCCTTATTACTTTTCTTTCTAGGTTCAGACTCAGAATTTGCCTCAATATTACTGGCCATTTCTTCTTCTTACATCCCTCTCCAAAGCCAGAAGTGTCTCGGCAGTTGCCCAAACCTCTATATAAAGTACAGAGGCAAGTGTATGAGTAACTTAGACTGGACTCACATTTTAGATGACTAAAAGTAGTGAGGTGAATCCTACCTGTTTAGGTTTGCTGTCTCTATGTAGCCAGTTTGCGTCATATGGAAGATAAATGCTACAACAAACATCATCCTTGTAAGATTCCAGAACTTCAAAACACAGCCACGTGAATTTCTCTTCCTGAGTTTTTTTTGTCTAAACTAGGTGTGAAGTTTAAATATTTCACTGATGTTTAACTAATGTCTTCGGCATTGGGAAGACATTTTTAATAAGGATATACAAGTACATTTTTGAAAAGCTCAGACACTCACCTCTTCTGCTAAAAATATTGATTAGGTCTTCAACACCTTCTTGTGAAGTAAAGGATATTATTGTCACAAACGCATTCAGCTGAGAGGAAAGACAGTGAGACTAGCTATAATTGTCTTGGCTCAGAGTCTAAACCCTTGATTTGCAATTGGTTATTATCTTTTTTTTGGCCTCAAGAATGTTGAATCAAGAATTTTCTCTATCAGTGCTTCTTGGCTATAATGGTATAAATAAGTTAGGTATGGTCATTCACTTCACATGTTCATGCTTTTGGGGATAACTAAGATATTTAAAAGCTCAGTACTGTCTATTCAGCAACTGATGCAAAGATTTTTTTAAATTAGAGACTTCTGTTGATATACCTTTTTTTTTTTTCCCTCATTTTATTCCTCCACAAAAGAGAGAGTAGCACATGAACCTTACACTGATTGATATTTTGCACATGACTAACAAAAATCTCAGCTTGGAAACTTGGGAAAATAAAGTGTGACATTTACTTAAAGTCTGCCTGTATCACAAAATAGTAAAAGCTTTTCTGGCTTTTCACCTCCAATCTGGATTCAAGTCAGAACAGAGACAAGTTTAGTTACATGGCATGTTTCATATTTCTTCTTCCCTGGAAGAAACTGAATAACTCCACATGGATTCTTTGGCAATCCTTAGTGACAGCAGTCCTGGTAAGAGAGAACATGTAGGAGATGATCGTGCAATAATGCTTTTGAACATGACAGCTTGCACTTACTTCTTAAAATAAAGAAACAAACAAACCAAGAATGTTTTATTTTAACATGCCTAGTACTAATGGAATATTCCCCTGTTGTCAAACTGCAGCATTGCTTGCACTGGGATCCCATTTTCTTAACATACACTGGCATGAAGTACTTTCCAAAATAGCATCTACCTTGAAGTGGTTACTTTCTTTTCTGTTCTCCAGTGAAACTTATATAATAACTTCCTGTTAAACAGGAAAACTAATAGCATCTTTATGAATATTTCTTTTTTCAGTTTACCAAAAAAAAGAATAAGTGGCCTGATGTTCCTCTTAACACGGGAATGTTTTTGAAAATACATGTTAAAATGAAAATTTCAGTGTTTTCAATAAATGCCAGAATATAGACAGAAACATTTTCTGTTGATACATTCTAAGAACTCCCCCTCCACAACCTTGTTTGATAGTAACACTGTTGAAAGATTTTTAATATGCATCTGACTTCATTCATTTTATTCAAAACCAATGATGATGTTCATTTGCCAATTTTTGGTTCTGGCTTGTTTTTTTTTTTTTTTTTTGTGACCCTGGCTCAGTTATTAGTATTTCCTTAATTGACGAGCAATCCATTTTGTTGCTGCGTTTTTGGTGCTTCATCAGTAAGTAATATTTTGTTTATTCTGCATTGGTCTAGCAGTCCAAATGATACTTCAGAAACAGTCATTGCCCTGTACATACCGGTCAATGGGCAACAAAACTCAGTAGACTTCACCTCATGGCATCAGTCTATTATCTCTTCCTAGTTTGCACTACCATAATTTTAATTTTTGCTTCATTTTCAGTTCCACCATAAGCATTAGTGGAAATTTTCCTGCCTATGTACATATTTCATATTAGGCTATCATTTAATAAACTCAAAAATATCAGTATTCTGAACCACATTGAAGAATCATTCTTTCCTTAAACTAAATGTTAACTATTTATATGCCTTTGGATTATAGAAGAATATTAAACCAGCTACTGGTTCATAATACTGCTTTTACCAAAAGCTTCCAACCCTGCACAGATCACAAACAGCACATAGTTTAGCTGTCTTTCGGTACTGCCCTATGCAGGTGAAACTATCTTGAGACATTGGCTTGACTAAAATGAAGAGAAGCTGCTTTCTGTTGTTTTCCCTTTTCCTTAAATTTTCTGAAGAAAAATAAAGAAAAAGGAAAAGGAAAAGAAAAAAAAAAAAAAAAGACAGGGATTGTGGAAAGGCTTGAGCAGGAAAGGAAATTAAAAAAGATTAGATCAAATTAGATCAAATTGCTTTAGAAGGACTGATCCACAGAGGATCATTGCACTGGAAGGACTGATAAGACAATGGTGTTTTAGAAGTGGGTGTTTAGTCCTAGAAGTTTTGAGATCAAAGCTAAAGGAGAATGAGCAACAAATTGTGGGAAAATGATCCCAAACACTTTGTAGTTTATACTGAGAAAAAGTGATGAGGAAACTGAGACAGGAAAATATATATGAGAGTATTTCCTGCAGTTTGCCTAAACCTTCTCCTTTGCCCAAGGCTATGTGGATCTCGTGGATGTGTACCCAGCAGAGCGGCATAGGGGCGTGCCCTAATGCAAGGAGCTCAAACAACACTCTGCTGGTGGACAAAAATGGTTTAACAGGGCATATCAGTGGACATAAATGGTGTGATGGGGCATAACAATGACTCAGAAAGCAAACCACATAGAGGCAGCGATTTTCCACTGCCTCTTGGTGGAGACAACTGCCAGCTGTGTGGGCGAGCTCCTTCTTGGCACTCTGCTTCACTAAAACAATGCGAGTGGGTGCAGGCTCCTGATTTGATGATTTGAAGAGACCTGTTCTCATCTTGCACAAGTTTAAAACAGTTGAAGACCACTGACTTACAATAAATTGTTCCTAAATGAATCCAACACGGGTGAAAAAAGGATTAGTTCATGATCTTGCCTGTAGCAAATCATGGACACAGAGCCCATGAGAGGCACTTTTTATTCACTTTCCCATTACCAAACTTCTCAATGCTTCTTTTTATTGTTACATTTTCTTCTTCTGCAGCTAGTGGACAAGATGGCAGAATTCCCACTCATTTATGTATTGTGTATGAGTACTGTGTATCTTTTCATGAAGTCCAGAAGGCTTTTTCTCCTGCTGTACTATACCTGTCTGCAAACAACACCACTCTGGCTTCTAATGTTGAGTATTTATTAGAAATGCTTTTACATGAGCTGGCAAGGAGACAACAGAGCAACCCTAACTACAGTAAAAGGAAATATTATTTTCAAAAGCATTGTGTGAAAACAAAAAGGAAATCAGCGCTAAAATAAATCACTTAAAAATATGCTACAGAGTCCTTGATATGTCTTTCCGTCATCTGAAGATAATGCAAGCTAGTTATTAAAAAAACGCAAATAGTATTTTCCTAGGTAGATCACTACAACCTCTTGGGACTTGGCTGACGTATTTACATATGTATCATAATAATTATCCTGCCATTTCCTGACTGTTGTTGTATTAGTTTAGCTACATTTGTTTTAACATTGATACTCAAAATAGTTGCCTTGATTATTCTTATTATACTTCCCTGTCTTAACTGGTGGGCACCAATACATGGAGCAAATACTCAAGAACATGTTAATTCTCTCTTTTGCATCTTATATTGTTTTCTTATAAAAAGATAAAACAGATTTTCAGAGACAATATGCTATTACTGTAAAGCATCATCTCAAAGAATCACAGCATAGTTCAATGGAGTAACCACAGTTATTCTCTGATAGAGAGCTCCCTTCTGATAGGGACAGGTAACGCTATGATTTTCCCAAGGCCAGCCACTCAAAAATCACGGATTAATTGCATCTTCAACACATGCAAAATAATAATAAAAAAATTCCAGCTTTTTTTTTTTTTTTTTTTAATTTTCCTTTTGGGTTTTGAAGCCGTATGTGTGCTCATAGCACCCTTTCAAACTCTTTTTTTTTTTTCAGCCAAGAGTCCTTTTTTTTAAGTTTTCAAACAGAAACTGGAATTATGTGTTTGCTCCTCAACCTCATCTCCAAGAGTGGAGGTTTAAGAAAACGCATTAAAGAGAGGAAGACTGCATATAAATTGCAGGAGCTGGGAACACGCATATAAGAAAATCATGGAAGATGTAACATACATTTCTATACTATAAAATAAATCTTTGGCACCAAGAAAATTATGCAAAATTTAAATAATGAAATTTAGATGTTGCTAGCTGATCTTTGAAAGGGATTGTACAAGTATTCAAAGTGCCAGTGTTTGATTGTTCAATTTAATAAAAGCAGTAAGAAATATGTTTCTCATTTCACTGCCTCTTGCTATTCATACAGGCTAATTCTCACTCTGCCAGTGGCTCATTTCTTCAATTCCAGGATGTACCTTCATTATTGTTGATGTATTATATTACACAGTAAGTGTCTTATGTTAATATTCAGAACCTTGTGGTTGCCAGGCATCCTCCTTAAAGAAAAAAAACCTAGAATTTTCTTTTTAATTAAACAGTTGTCTTCAATATGAATAGTTGTCATAAGCTACTGCCATTACCCAAGTGGTAATGTTTTCACAGATCATTAGAGAATTATTCAATATGAAATCCCACACCTGTATTTATGGAATAGTATATGGAATATATAAAAACAGTCAAATTACCAAGTAAACAGTTCTCTAGTGTAGCGCCCAAAGAGAGGAATTATATAACAGTACTGAAGCAACTTTGGGGAGTTTCTACAATTTCCCATTGTATTCTGTAAAGAAATATAACAGCCACATTTGTCATTTGTATCATCTTATTACAGTAATAGCCATCTTTTGCCCTCAGTTTTTCCATGGTGTCTGTTGCAGACATTTGACTCATCTCATTAACTGGGCTATAACGGTTTGATGAGGAAATTATGTTATTGGAGAAATCAAGGCAGCTCCCAGTGAGCAGCAGTGGCAAAGGAAGAGTGGGTACTGCTTCTTGTTGTGAATCTAGAAACTTGGGTTTGAGCCATGTCCCCTGTAACCCGGGCAGCAGTGAGGGCTGTCCTCTGGTGACCCAAACAGAAAGGGTATTATCTGGTTTGGGTAACTAAGAGCAGCTGGAAAGGAGACTGCCCCTTGTGCATCAGTGTCTACACAGCAGATACTGGCTCACCTTAACCACATCTGATCACTTGCAAAGCCTTGCATGAACTGGACAGACCTCAGTGTAATGAATCTGGTCTTGATCATGTCTTTGGGCCATGTCTTAAAAATCTGAAATGTGAAACTTGACTTTGAACTTCTCAGAGTGCGTAAATTTTCCCTGTGTGATTGACTGAAACAGAAAGCTCATTAAAAATACTCCCATATTTAAGCCTGGGAAAACAGTGGGAAGGTATTTCACTGTGTTTTCCTCTCTCTTTCCCAGTTCTTTGGCTACTGCAGTAATATGCAATGAAATAATGATCTTACAGAAATATTGTGTCTGAAGAAAACCACAAACCCCTAAGAATGCTTTTAAACGATGGGATTCATTATTTAATCAAAGCAAAACTAATGTGACAGTGTCTCCAAAGGTGAGTCAGTTTATTCTAAGAAAAATACCTAAGACAAGAGGGCTAAATTGCCCTCTAGAAATGTCATTCTTTTTCTATTGCCTCCTGAGGGAGTCCAGATGACTTGGTTAGATTATGTGCCTAATTTCTAACAGGCTAAAATTAAGTCAGCAGGATACTACTCTAGATGGTCGTGTTATAAAGATCATCTATTTGCTGTCTCACTGTATTCAGTACAACATTGGCACCAGGAGGAACCTTGAGTTCAGTTTGATGATGGAAAACCAGTCCTAGTGTAAACCTAAAAAAGATCTCTAAATTATGCAAAATGCTGCAAGACAAACAAACAAACAAAAGCTTCCACCGTTTCTTTTGTCTTCAGAAGACTAAAAAGGCTTCAGATAGTCTGTTTTCTAAAGCTTTAATAATTTCTGTGAGTAGATTTAATTGTCCTGGTGCTTCTGTTTATCTATTTTTCTCAGCATTTTACCTGAAAATCACACTAATGGAGAACTTGGCAGAAAAATACAGTTGTCAGGAAACTGTGGATTGTCAGAGACCTGTTATCTAGACAAATAAAACCAAACAAAACTGAAGGAAAATATAAAAAGACAGGAATGTCACCTCCTGCTGTTCCTTCACCAGGATTACTACCATTCGAAAGACCACTTTCCAACACAGCAATGATGTAAATAGAGGTGAAATTTATAGTGCTTCGTCTAAAAGGAATAAAAGACTCCAGATGCTGTTAAGAAACATATGTGATAAAAAAGATAAGAAAACATTATTTCATTATAAAAAGATTTCATTCTATAAAGAAATAAAGTCATCATGAGGTAGTTCGAAGGTTAAGTCTAAGTGAAGGACAACTCAAGAGAATTTAAACAGAGTCTTGAAAATGTCTTGGACTGCCTGAAAAAAATATCATAGATTAAGCTGCTATTGAACTTTTTGACCCTTTCAGATGCCCGTTTAGACACTGAAGAAATGCCTAGCATGGGAATGTATTTGCAGCTCTTTTGTAAGACTGAAGATGAGACATCTCTGCTACTGTTTCCTTTTTTTTTTTTTTTTTTTTTTCCCCTGTATATGCTTCATCCACCAGTTAAACTAATACAGAATATTGACAAGCACCTGAATAGATATGAGCAATGTAGGAGAGAAAGAGTTGTTCTCTGCAAACTCAGTTTCCTATCTTACAGTACGTATTCTTGTTCCTTGTTCTGTTCCTTAATGTCTGCCACAGGAGTGTTGGAGTGATTAGAGGAATTAATTTGCACTTAGAAAATTTAAATTTATTTCCTAGATCTGCCAGCAACTTTTCTGTGCAAACCTAAGCAAACCAACTGAAAGACGAGATTCGGATACGTTAAACTTGCATAAGTCTTCAGAGCTCAGTTCTGAAGCCCTTGGGACAGTTTGGCTGTATAGGACATGCTTGGGACAATTGTTCTTTCTGTTTTTTTGTTAATAAATAAATATTTGCATGGTTCGTGAGTGCTCTAGGAAGTGTCCAACAGTGAATAAAAGCCATGCATCTGTCTGTTGTTGATGTGTGTCATGCGATCTGGCTCTTTTTCAAGGCAAATAGACCCTAATAAACACAAGAGTGATAGACAACTTCAAAATGCATATTAATTAATTTTTTTTTTTCTGTACAGAATATGACAAATCACTACGTACTTATCCTAGTAATAGATCTTCTTCAGAATCACAACTGCTTGTAGCTATGACTAGTGTTATAAGATTATTTTTGGATTACAGCAACAAGAAGGATAATTATTTGATCTTGATAAGGAAAACTTATGGATTTATGAATCATAAATAAAAATAGAAAATACATCAGGAATTTTAACAAATGAATAAACATCCTTTATCATATTTTAAATTTGTGTTTCTTTAAGAAGACTTTCATATTTATTCTGTGTTGTCATAACAGGATTGTCTGCCATATCTGACCCTGAACTTCTAATAACTTTTGAACCTGTTAACTAATTTCAGACTAATTTGACACAGAGGTGGAAATTTCATAATGAAATTCTTAAGTACCTCATTAAAATCTGGCTGGTAGAGGAGCATGTGTCCTCATAAATGGAAAATTACCATATGAACTTATATCTGATTAGGTACCAAAGAACTAAACCAAGAAAGAGCCCTTAGAAGTCTTCTGATGCATGGAAAGATTCAGTCAAATTTGGCCCCTTCTTCATATCAAATTCAGTTAATGATGATAATGATAAACTCTGAAAAGAGAAACACTTGGTTAGCCCCAGTGCCTATGGAGCAAACTCTTTGTTTACTCAAAGTTTACATGTGCTTGCACCCTGAGGACAGTAAAGTCAAGGCAAATGCCTTTCAATTACTCTATTTGAGGACCCCATATAGTCTTTGCCTTTAAACTGTCACTGACTTTAGACTGAAACACCTCTCTTGATCAAAGTTATATTTTTAATGATTTTTTTTCTTGAAGAAAGTTTTATTTTTTCTGAACATAGATTATATTGGAAATGCTGAAATTAAATGAAATTATCTTTGAAGGCTCTTAAACCTTCATGAGATTCCACTAGATTCTATACATGCATCAAATGTAATGGCCCAAGATATGCAGCAAGTCTGACTTGATTATTTAGAGATATTGTCTTGTTTTACACTTTACAAATTTAGGAGCTAAAAGTGGCCTTGACTGTGTCTGGCAAGTCATTAGTACAGAATATGCAAAAGAGCTCCATTCTTTTCTGTTCATAGAAGACACTCTTAGATCCCTAACTTCTTATCTACAAAGCAAAGACCAACTGTCCACCTGGTTATAAACAAATATAGGAAAACAATTTAAATGACCTTGGCACCCATGATGTGAGTCAGCTAGCACTCGTGTACATTGGCAGTGGACATTAATGTCTATACACAGAAGAAAAGCAGGACACTGTTGTTAAAATGCCAGAGGTTAAAACATCCAAAATTGGAGTTGGAGTGTATCGTTATTTAATAGTGCAACAGGCAACATTTTAAATTAATTAAATCTGAATGATTACAGCCATTTGTAGGTAAAATAAAACAACTCCAATATTTAAATTAATTTTTACTTCTTGATTCATCCCTACTGGAACTCCTGAAAGTATTAGAAAATGTTGACTACTTTTACTCACTATAGTGAAAAACTGACAGAAGTTATAATAGAAACCTGAAGCCATTGGCTATACATTCTGTAAGAGCTATATTTCCTGTGACTGAGAACAAAAATAGGTTAGATGTTTACATCTGAGCTGAGAAGAACAGGGAGCAAATTAATAAAAGTGTGTTTTTCTTTATTGGATGGCCACACATACATATATTTAAAGGATTTTGCTTATTAATATTAAAGAAAAACAGATTTTGGTAGTATATATACATATACATAGTAAGTTCTTATTTTAAAAATATTCATATTTATTTTTATTTATACTAAGCATTCATATATATAATTAAGTAATGTTACAAGACTACTTAAAATATGAATTTATAATTTAATACCATAATACATCCATATCCCAAGTATTTTTGGCAGTCTTTAACTGAAGCATAGATGGTGAAGTACTTTACTACGTATTCTTGATTTTATGATACAGTTAGCAGGTGTTTTCTGTTTCTTTTTCAGACTACATCACTTCTGCAGGGGAAACAATATTGCCTATCTCATAATAACCTTTGGTGGAGCCAGGCATGTACAGCAAACTCCAAAGAACCCCTATGGGTTAGTGGTGACAGTTTGCAGCAGTTTGTAAGGAACTTGGAGAAAAAAGTTTGTGTGAAAAACCTGGAGGAAGCCTCAATCTTTTTTGCTGAGAGCTCCTCTAGCAGTAACTAGAACACCCTTGTAAATAAGTAATAGGGACACTAAGTTTCTGTAGAAGCATGTAGCCCTAGTCACTACCCAGCATATATGAAACATGATGGCAATGAGGAAAGCTAGTGAGAAGTACAAGAAAACAGGTGAGTGTTGTTAGCAGAAAAACAAACCAGCAGTTACAGCCTAAATAGGTGACTCATATAATAGATAATGAGATAATTAACAGAAATAGTGCTCCAAACTGAGGACAGTGGAAAAACTGAATTCTGTCACTCTAAACTGGAAGAGCGTCTGTGGTGACATTGTTTATCAGAAAGCAAAGAGCAACAAGCAACAGTGTTGAGAAACTTGTTATTACACGTAATTTGGCAAGCATTAAAAATTCCTTAATTTTTGGCAGAGCTATGTCATGGAACTCGTGCCTCCAGGGGGTGGAATGGTCAGAGAAACAAATTTAAACTTCAGCAATGATCTGCAAATAACTAACATTATTGAAACGTTCAGAGAAAAGTGCAGAATAAATGTGGATGCTCAAAATGAAGGAATGCACAGGGCAGGAGAGAGGCTGAATGCTGAGGAAAATAGGCAATATAGAGCAACATATATACTGCAGAAAGTAATATGAAGTCTGAAGAAAGAAAAAAAACAGTGTCTGGGCAAAAATACAGGAGATCAAACAACCCTAGCCTCTTACTACCCAGTTAATTGGACAGCTTCTTCAGGAGGAAGAAAGTAACTGAGGAGGTCAAAACTGCACCTGGTGAGAAAGCTTCTTGTAATGTCATTTGTACACACTTGTCAGGCAGCTGTTGTGCTTGCTGTGATGTAAAAGGAAGAAAATAACTGTCTTAGGTGTTGCCTGACAATAACTTTGTTTGTGGTTTTGTTTGTTTGTTTGTTTGTTGTTGGTTTTGGGTCTTTGTTTGTTTGTTTTTTTCCTTTTCTTTTTCACATGAAAAGAACAAGAGAATTTTAAATAGTTATTTTTCTAGTGAATGCAATGAAGGAACAAAGGAGAAAAGGTGGCAAAAGTGGTTTTAAAGAAACAGCATTTTTGAGAGAAGAACAGGTGATGCTGTAGGAAGCATGAGAAAACAATCAATAAACACAGATGTATGTGAAGTTTTGGAAGATAAATTCAGGAGCTACTGACCTTAAAAATATCTAAAGCTAACTGTTCCAGTCATGATAAAATTTGAGTAAATACAAATCAAATCATAAGAGAGACAAAAATTACATTAAGATTCCATGCATTTCATAGAAATTATGATCAGTACAAAGTCAGGCACAGTTCTTTGTGCTTAATAAATACTTTGCAACAAGAGTAATAGATTATAATTGGATTTTGGCGCCTTTTTTTTTTTTACAAGACAACTAAAATGATAGTTTAATGATTTATAGAGTTTAATTGTGTTTCTCTAGAGAAATGCCACTTGCTAAATAGCACAACTGAAACTTCAAGTAATACAGAGAGATCAGCAAAAGGGATGAAAACAAGTTAATCCTGGAATTAGACCTCTAGCTAAACATTACTTTGTATATGTCATGCACACAGATACACATTTTTAGAGTTCAAATACGTTTCTGTTTCAAACATCAACTGAAAAACTTACTTAACATTCTTATTTTTGGAGCATAAGGTTGCAAGGTAGCCTTTGAGTTGGATTTTTTCTAAAGTAGAGGGTGCTCTCTCAAATGCCACAGCTCTGCAGTTTATGCTTTAGCTTTAAAACAACAATTGCCAGCAGCCTTGTTCATGTCACTTTGTTCTTCGCATAATATATCTTTTTGTTTCTCCACAAATTAAATTATAATTCATATTTCTCTCTCAGAATTAGCTTCCCACAGAGATCCTTATTATAGCAAATGTAGTTGTTATAACTAATTTTAACAATTTAGTGTATAAGTTGGTAGAAAGTACTTTTCATTTTTCTGCTAGTGAACAGAACTTATTTTTAAAGGGAATTTAAATGTATTATATGTACTGCATGCTGACAATTTTTGCATATCTGCCATTACAGTACATTAAGCACGTAGTAATGCCGCAAGTTAGGTTGTTAGCAGCAGACCCAAACATGAATTTGAAAGAACTAAGACTGAAAAGGAAGAAATAATACTTTTGTGAGAAAAACTAGAATTATGCTGATATGCTAGAGCACAGGCAAATGTATTCTAATAATTATTGAGATTTCAAAGAAAAACTGCTGCCAGAAGGGTTAAAAAAATCTTATTACCACATACGGTGCTTACCTTACAGGCAGTTTCGAGTGACATAGTAAATACTAGGCTTTGTTTATAGATAGATAGACAGACTGATATATCTGTATTTTAACTTATTCCTTAAGATTAAGCATATCACTAAGCTGTCAGGGAACAGTCAGGCAGGAGTGGCTGCTCTGGGCTGGGAGGAGCTGGCAGGACAGGCAGCACTCTGCTGTCACCAACAAAAAGGTGGAACCTTGCAGCACCTGCACAAGGTGAGCAGGTCAGGGATGGTGGCAGTAGCTGGGGATATTCATCCTCATGTCACGCTTTCCCAGGAGATGGTGCAGGGCTGCTTGAAGGCACCATCTCAGGGCCCGGGCAACCCCCCAGGAGAAGAGTGCAGAGCCTATTGGGGTGCTTTGAGTCCTGACACAGGCAATGTCTTTCTCTTGTCTTTCTCCAATTCTCTCTTCTTTATTTTTCACAACAGGGTGTTTTCTTTTTCTTACATATAACTTTCACACACCACACTTTTTTCTTGCTTAACTTCTGTCTTGGCTTAAGGAAAAGTAGGTGTCATATGACTTTGGATTTTACTTGTCAATTCCCCATTCCTCAGGAATTTCTTGATCTATACTGGACTCCTTGGGTTAAAAAAATGCTTTGGAATATTCTTCTTTTTTAGGAGGTAAAATACCTTGTACAGATAGGCATCAGGCATTTATATGTCACTATTCTTTTGTGAACAAAGAAAGAAGCTCATTACTGTGCCGGGGGTCTGAGCCCCTCAAAGTCAGAAAAATTTCCAGTCCTAACAATCCCTTTTTTGCATTCTCTAAGTCTTTGTTCATGTAATTGGTTGAAATAAGATTGATAGGATGAAGCAAACTCACGGCTTTTAGGTTCTCAAATGTCCAAATTGCTCTGTTAAGAACAGAAACCTTGATGTTCCTTGTTACTTCACAAACATATAAATGCTAAGAGATCATATTTGAAGTAGAGATTACACAACGCCACCTTGATCGTAACAAGCTTCTGTGTTTATGAACAAAATGTATTTGCATTCTTCATCAGTAGAAACCTCATATATCTAGATGTCTTTACTCAGAATCGTTCATACCATTTGGACAGAAACATTCCAGACAACTGAAGAAAAATCCATTGAGTGATACCTTTTTGCATTCTTGTGAAAAGTACATTTTTGTTACCTCATTTTTTCTCTGATACCACCAGAAGATGACTTGAAGGAGAATTTATTAATGTCTGAGTAACTTCAGCAAAAGTTTATTTAACACAGCACAAGCACTCTAGATTAATTGCTCTGGCCTATGATGGAAACAAATTTCTCAAGGCTCTCTGGAACACAATGTATGACAGTGTCCAAAAAGAGCAGCACAAAAATCTGTCAGTCAAAACACACAAAATCCATAAATACCATTGTTTAGTGTAAACAACTCATTGAATTCACACAGTTTGAATCCTTTCTTTTGCAAGTTCTAGCAATAAAAGCTAGGAAATAGCCAGTTTTTCAGGAACTTGAAATCATCACTCATCTGTAAATCTGACAGTCCACGGCAGGGGAGGTCGGGTGTGGAACATTTAATTGCAACCATTTCACTGCTTGTGACATTAAAAGCTCTTTTAAAGTAATTCAAATCATCGCGTGGCGGCAGTCTAGTATGCTTCCTCTCTGCTCTCTAGGAATATTTGGTTTCCATTTTAGAATATTTTGTTCAATTAGGCTGTGTGAAAAGTAGGACACCAGACAATAGAAACATTTTTCTTTTCAGGAATGAGGTCTTGGTACATTTTTAAGAGATCAATGGCTGAGGGACCTGAAGTTACTCATGTTACACAATCTGAACCTCTTCTTCTCAGTGCAGCATCCAGTGCTTTTTATTTGCTCTTTATTTAATACTCAGTCTGCATGTCATGTGTTCATGTACAAGGTTCATACTGTTAATTAAATGGATTGCTTCTTAAAGTGCACTAATTGTGAAATCACATCACTTTACCTCCAAATAGCTAAAATAGAAGCCACTAGCTAGGCAGAAAAAAGTATGTTATTTTAGACAAGACAGAAATGTTAATTAAGAACTCCTGTACGCTGAAGTTGAGAGGCAATATCTTCATGTCCTGTCCTGAACGGGAACAATTGCCAAGACAGATTTTTTAAAACTTTACCCAGAAATAGCACTGTACTAGCTAGAAAAAATTTAATAATTCTTTCAATTTCCTTTCCAGGTATTAAAGGTTATTATATAGAGAATTAAATGGCATATAGCCTAGAAGTACTGAAAATCCAATCGCAATATGTACTAAATTGCAAAAACAACACATGCCAAGTAAGCTATGCAAGTAGTTGTTTGGCTAAATTTTTCATAACCTAAACTGATTCTGTCTCAAGTTGCTTTCCAAATGGAAATTGTCTGGGGACCAAACTAGATCTTCTGTTCGTGATAGATGGCAGTCATTTGCCTATTACTTTTATTATTATTATTAATTAAATCTTTTGAAATTTATGGCTGAAAATGTCTTTGTTTTTGCTTTTAGTTCCATATTACTTCAACTCAAGGTCAAAAAGAAAAAATTGATTCTTATATTCCACTTCAATTATAGCAATAATTTCCCCACTAACTGAGATATTGATTTTTATCATAGCTATTTGAAGGTAGCAAATTTATATATATATATATCTATACACATACACACAAATACACAAACATATATATACACATGTGTATAGATGTATTTGTAATACATACAGAGATGCACGAAGTGGGAAGATTTTTAAAAGTAAAGAGACTGGTTTTGTACTCATTTTCTACTAAGGGTCAATAAAACCTGGTCATTTGAAATCCAGTTTGTATCTTGAATAGTCTTCTCCATAAAGATCATATTTAGGGCTAATATTCAATAGAATAATCTTGTAACCTCAATGACAGAAAGAAAAAGGGCTTAGAGTCTGCTTCTTCACTTATGTTGCAAAATTCCTACACCTTATTGGAAAAGAAAAATGAAACAAATTCTGTTTCATTTGTTGTATTTTCTCTTTTTTACATATAGCAATAATGTATCACTGATGTTGGCATCTTTAAGCTGTTGATCATTTTGTCCCAGTTGCAGAAACACATCTTAAAACATATAATACAAGAGAAATCAGGGCATAAACATAGCTATTAGGTTATGGTTCTCTTACCATTTTTTAGGAGAGGAGGTGGAGGGATTTACTGTTAAGTAAATCAATATTGTACTATAAGAATAAGATGTAAAGTTATGGGAGTATATAAGGAACCAGTCTGATATTTTTCAAGAGTATATCACTATGAATTGCATTTTATAATTAAAATATAATACAGTTTTTAGTCATTTTCTGAGAATTAAGAAACTGTTTAACAACAAAAAAATTTTGCTAAAAATAAGCAATTGTACCTTCCTGAGTGGGAGGCAGTTCTTACCCGATGCCTTCAACTACTAATCTCTTGATACTGAAACTTGCACATCTTTTCTTTCCTAGGATAACATTCCTCAGTTCCTCAGGGTCAAAATGGCTCCTGTCTATGCCATAGACTCTTCTCACAGTATTTTTCAATGCTGCATGCACATGGCAATGTCCATCTGTCCAGATCACGCCACTGCCTCTCTTTCAACTTGACCTTTTCTGCCCCTAACCCTCCTTTAGGTTTCATTTTTCATTCTTTTAAAATCCCTCCTTCTGCAGTTCCTCACTATTATTTTCCTATCACTGCTTCCTACCACTTCTGTCTTTTCTGTCCCTTCTCTAAAACCTAACCAAGTTCTGGTCCCCTTGTAGATGGACTCCTGTCCCTACCCACACAATCTTCCTGTTCCTGCTTCCCACCTTTGCATAGAAAACTCTTGTTATTGCCTCCAACCTACCACTGTCATACTTCAATCCATGTTGATGACTCAACTTTTCTTGCTATGTCCTTACGACATTTCAATCATGTAGAAGTTGTCTTGTTCTCTCCACTTCCTGGCTCTTGAATTTCCACTTCATTTTACTCATCTGGCTCTGAATCTGTGCCTGTTTTCCCTTATGGGAAGCAGTATTTTTATCATAATGCTTTGTTTATCGCACTTTTTTCCGATAGCCTCCAAATCCTTTCTCTACTTATAATTTCTCTGTTGGTTTTTTTTGCTTGTTTGTTTGTTTTTGTTTTATATAAGTTGTTTTATTTTTTTTTTCTCCAAGCTGCTGCCTACTAGGCAAGATTAACCCCACCTAATTTTAGCTGTCTAAAAGTTAACATGCAACCTGAGCTGTTCATCCTATTTTTTTTTTTTCTGAAGTTAAGAAAGAAAGATAGTCAGTTTCAGAGACTGATCCATGATGCTTACGTATCTCAGGATAGGAGAACATCACCTGTAGAGGTAATTACTTTTCTATATTAACTATCAGAAGAGTTTACACAGCTAGATTAGATTACATGATCATTTTCAATGATTAAAATTAATCATTCTAATATGTATTCCATTGTAGTTTCATCCCCTGGTTTTCATCTTGTGATTTCCTACACTTATTGCATAGAGTTCTGTATAAATTGATATTTTCAATTTCTAAATTAATTTAAAAGAAATGACTAATTTCTCACAAGTCAAACTCTGTTTCTGATTATATAATCAATTATATTTTTATTTGTTTTGTTGCTATTGAAAACATTTTTCTTCTGTATTACCTTAGGCTTCTCACTTTTCTCATGGGGCTAATGATCAGGATAGTTGAAAAGTGTATTATAACAACAATGGTTTTAATTCAGCTTTGAATACACAGTTTCTAAGCAAAAGTAAAAAATACCCACTATTAACAGAAGAAGCTAGACAATTAAGACTAGTAGTTGATAGAAATTCACAATGTTTCAGACCCGAGGAGAAAAAAAAAAAAAAGGAGGAAATCTAGTTGTTCTAGACATGACGAAAAAACCAAAACCAAACAAACATAATGCAAAAAATTCAGTTTCCTGATTATGTTCAATGTCTACAGAAAAGAGATCTGAGGTATAAATAATTAGATCTGGAAGCCTTGCTATTTGATCAACAGTAGGACTTATTTGGCATAATACAGTTCGTGACATAAAACACATACACAGTTCATAATATGCAATTCATATTACATTAATGTCAACAAATTTAATTTAATAAAATAATAAATATAAAAATGTATTAGCTATTGTTCTGGATTTATTAAATAATATTACTATAAAATATTAAACCACACAAAATTTAAAAACAATGTCATCAATATTTGTATTAATAGAAACCGAAAAAAGCAGAAGCATTGCCATCTAGCTCAAAGACAGATATCTGCTCCAAAGTCCAGAGTTTAGATGGATCCAAAGGCAGGTGGCACATAACAGTAAAAGACAAAAAGTATAAGGATTATGGTGAACCCTGGAGCCGAGGTGCATGAAACTTTTTGTAAAGAAGGACCAACATTGTCTGAATGAGAGGACTGAGTGGTTTTACAGGGAATGATATGCTCCCATATGCTAGGAGAGGAATTTTTAAACTATTCAGTAGGTTCATGGAATGAGCTGGGGATTTGATAGATAAAGTAAAGGATGCAACAGAAGAGTGGTTTTTTCTCCTCACTACAGAGTGACTGACAAGGCCTGAAAGCAGCTTGGAAGATGGTGATTCTGAATCACTGAGGTAGGAGGAAAGTAATGAAAAGGTATAATAAACACAGAAGACTTAAGAAGACAGATTTCAAGAAACTCTGGGGAATTGGAAACTAAAATCTCTGTTAGAGAAAGTCCAAGTCAAAAAAGGAGAGCTGATAGTGTCTCAAGGAAATAACATTAAGCATAATTCCCAGCTATATTTTAGGAACTGGATTTAGCAGTCTCTGGATTGAAAATGGGTATTTTAGATCTTGTGGAGCATGACTGAGGGTTCAGAAGAAAGTTCAAACAGATCCACCATTTTATTTTTAAGGGGCAGCTGGGAAAATTATATAGATAGTTCATGGAAAATACTTCAGCAAATAATTAAGCAAACTGTGTATAAACTAATAGAGTGTATAAGCAGATAGAATTTAATAAGAAGATGAATAACTCCCAAAATGCATTTGACAAAAAACTCTACTCTCACTCTTCTAATTAGAAGCTCAACTAGTTTTGTATTTCTGCAATCTGTTACTGCATAGTTATAAAATACATTGTCCAGAAAGATAACTACTTTCGCCATTAGACAATATGGCATATTAACATGAAACATATTAGAAGTGACAATGTATTTATGTAGGTGAACTTATATTTTTGTTAATTTCCTAACATTTTCTGATCCACTCCCCAATACTATCAGCAGAACTGACACTATAGAACATCTTTTTGATTATCTAAATAAATTGCCCACCAGTATATGAGTGGAAATCAGACCTTTTTTTTCCCCAATATCATATACTCCCAGAAAAGGACTGAATATGTTGGCAAACGCAGAGAGAGAAAGTTTATTGGGATAATTTATTTGAGAAAGAAAAGACTGTTCTCAGGGTTATCTTATACTTTATGAGCAAAAGCACTTGGAGTAGATAAATGTGTAGATCTTTGAATACAAAGAAAGCATGTGCATGGAAATTCCTTGCCTGTTAATGCAAGAAGTTAAACATTTTGACAATAGTACACTGCAAGATAACTGGGAGGGACACACACATTTATATAGTAAACCAGAACAATTGAGATGAAATAATATATATAGTCTAATAAAAGTTTGTATTACTGCCAAGAAGTGTTCATGCCAAAAATGTTCTGCAGCACAGCTGCCAAAAAAAATCTGAGAGCATTATGAAACACGCTAAATCTATACATAGAGGGGCTTAGAGAAGAAAAAAAAAAAAAAAGTATGTTTATTCTTAGGATTCAAGTATATCAAATCATTATGGTTATTTTATGCACAATAAGCAAGGCTCTGAGCATGCTGGCAAGCATTCAACAGAGCATTTGTGCTACTTGAGGACCATGTTGGTCGTTAAATTCAGGAGGAAGGCTGAAAAAAGCCATAATTAACTTGACTGTTTGAGACAAGCTAAACATCCAAATTGATGAAAAAACTTCCATGTGTTGTTAGATATAACTTAATAACATTCCTGTCATTGCTAAGCAGACTCAGTTCCCAATGAAGGTGATTTGATATACACAGAGTAGCCATCCTGGAGTCTACCTTGAAAAAGATGAAAAGTGGGTTGCCATTGCTGCCATGTGGCCTTCAAATGAGTACTTCCGTGAAGAACTTGGAGAGCCTTAGGAAGCCTTCCTAGTTTGCCATTTCCAAAACAGTATTCTAACCACCGGGTTCTGAGGGCTAGATCATGAATTTTTAGATTTCCTCTTGAAGATAGTCCACTGACCAGTCAAAAATATCAAGATTCAGGCATCCAGGAGGGGACCTGGAAAACAAAGGCCAGTGACAAGGCATGACATCTGGGAGAGGGAGCTGCCATGTTCTGAGAAGAGACTAAAGGGCTATGGCCACACTTCAGAGCAGAGAAGGCTGAGAGATGACAGACCGAGATTTAAAATTCATGAAGGCAGAGGCTAAGGTGAATGCAGAACTGTTGTTTACCAAATCCCACAATACTGGAACCAGAGGGCACTCAATGACATAGTAGGAGGTGAGCTTAAAATAGCTAGAAGAAAGTACTTCTTTACACAGCAGGTATCAAACTTTTGGAACTTACTGCCACAGGAGGGCTTTTTTTAATGTTCATCTGTGAAAAAGGATTTCAGACATGTTCTCCTCCTTATTCCTTGTTGTGGGCTGGCTAAAGCTTCCCAGTGCTTAGATCCCTTGTAACACCTGATGCAGGAGCTTAACCTTCCTCTTTTTGATTGCTGCAAGGTGTCTTCAGCTCTTACCTCAACTTTATGAATTTAGTGATTAGGAGTGTGCTCTTAGCTTCAAAGTATTACAGCTCTACCTGCAATGGAGTCTGACAGTTTTTGTTCAGTATCTGCCTTTTTGTCTATGAAGATACACAAGCAGGCACAACAATTTCTTTTCCAGGAAAACAGTTTAGTTTACATAGCATTCTCAAGCTTTGCTGTGAAATAGGATGCAACAAATATGCCATTGGGAAAGAGAGGTAAATCACAAGTGTGTGTGATAGGTGGCTTAATACAAGTGGTAGGAGAGAGAAATAACTAGAAATTTTGATTTGCAAGGCAATAGCTTCAGGAATGATAGTCCTTCAGATTATGGCAAGATTAAATGGGAATCCCTCTTCTTCTACCATTAACACAGCATGAATTTCTGAGTATGACATCTGCTTTTGATGGGGTGTGAAGTTCATGGTTGAATTTCTTCTCTACTTCTTCCTTTATCACAATATACATTGAAGAGAGAACACAGTTTCAGATTTATTTGTCTTGCAAACAGGAGAGAAAAAGTGACCTCTGAGCTGACTTCATTTCTGCATTATTTCTGATTCTAGACATACAAATGTGTGAGACAGGCAAATGCTGAAAAAATTTGTATTGGTTTTCACAAAACAAGCATTTTTCTTCATATCTTTTTTTTCACAATTAATTGTTGTTATCACTATTTCAATTATGATTTTCAATTGTTATGATCAAGCATCTTGGAATTAAGGTTAATAACAAACATCAGAATAAAATATAATTAGGATGGTGGTGTCACGAAATCTTAAATTCTAATTTCAATTTTAATCAGCCCTTTGATAAAATCTTAACTGAATTTAATGGCTGAAGAAGGGCAGAGAGAAGACTCAAGTATTCTGCAATGTAAAGAAATAATTAAGTAATAAAGAAAACAGTACAATTGAAACCAGTAGTTCTTTCTTCTACTAAGCCCTGGCTAGTAACATGGTGCTAGCTCACTTCATTTCCAGCTGCTAGATTTCACTAAAAGAAGCTAAAAATAAATTCAATACTTTCCTAAAATGACTTTCCCGTGTAAGCAAGTGTTGCAGTTGCCATAGGGATGTTATAACATCACAAATGGGAAGCAGTTCACTTAGTGGTAAATAAGCACACTGGTGGGCAAGTTGTCCGTTTGAGCATGTCTCAAAGAAGAAAACTCTCAGGCTATATTTTTGAGGCGGGGGTAAAAAGAAAAAGAACTTTAGATTTAGTCCACAACAGTGCAGATCACTGAATGTAGGTTTTCACAGGTGGGAGCATCTGTGGAGACATAAGACGCTTACTGCCTATGCCTAGTGCTCTAGCACCTAACCTCTAGGACCTACACCTTTTATTGAAAAGAGATAAAAATTTGAAAACATCTTTAAATTCTGTGACAATGAAAACATCATCCTGTTCTTACATTTACCATTTGTCCAGTGATCCAGGAGCTGTCCAGCCCTTCTCCTTTGCAACGCATTAAGTGACTGAATTCTAGTAGTACACAATTTGCCCTATACTACCCATTTATTTTAAAAGTTAATACAAATAAACACAAAAATGCCTAACAAACCAATTAACTTCCTTTCCAAAGTTTCTTCATAATGTTCTACATCATAAAATTTCAAAGGTCAGATGATATAAATAACCAGTGACTTCACTGAAGTTGATACTACTGTCCTGATTTACAACAAGTAGTAATCTAACCTCAGCACTCAAGTATTGCATTCTGTGCTCAACCCAGAATAGAAAGCAAATGGCTGGTTAATAAATACCATGGAAACAAGAAAAAAAAAAGTACAAATCCTATAAAGAATCAAATTGGAAAAAAAGAAGAAAAGCCAGATTGTCTGTAGTTAAAATAGAATTAACTGGGATTCTGCAACAAGATCATTAAAATACAAAATATTATGATAGTTTCTACATTTTTGTACGTGCCTTTGGTACATGTTTGAAGGGTTTTTCTTTTAAGGCTGATAGTTTTACCAGTCTTAGAACGTCATTACCAACCTGCTGTTCTGAACCCAGTTTCGAAGGGGTCCCTTTCCCAGTCAGCTCTTCCCCATGTGCTGGATCAAGCCCTCTGAATTGCCCTCCCACAACACTTTTGTTTCTCTATTTTGTACCCATACTCACCTGTTTCCTCAGATAAATAGTTAAAAATTTATGTTTCCCCCTGAAGTATGCCCCATTCATTTTGCAGTATATGTGCAGCTACAGAGTGAATAGTAAAGCTCAGCCTGGTCAGGGATGTTGACCAGTAAACATTCCCTCTCTTTACTTATTCCTGTCTGGGATTTAACCTGCACTACATTTATGGCTCCATTTTACAATACTAGGTGCATAGCAGAGGACAAGTGCTCAAGCACAACATCTACATCCCAAAGTAGGCTCTGTGAGCAGATCATATCAGGTTTCATGTTAACCCCAGTGTCAGGACAGAATTCAGTTAGAAGAATCACCCACCATCTTCCTTGATATACCTCAAACTGATATTATTTGGGACCATGTGGCTGACCAAGAGCAGCGGATGCAAACAACACAGCTAGAGTTTGAATTGCAGTGTAAAAAGTAACTACACTAACTTGAAAATTTGAGATTTTTCCCTGTTTTTTGGTGTCCAGTGTTTGGAGTCTGGTGGCTAGGAGAGAATGAGTCTTAACTAGTGGATATCTAAATGGTACTCGGTCAGATTACTACCAGGGCTGCTAGAATCCCACAGACCAGTCTGGACTATAAGTGAGATACAAGTCATCTCTGCAGCTTTTAACAAAGAGATTTGTGTATTGCACTACAGGCCTGGATTTCCTTTATGGTCAAGAGGGAGAGATGACATTAGATAGGCTGAATTAATCCGGCTATTTTAAAGATGTACTCAAGCATGAGATAGATAAGGTGAATTGTGCTCAGGATATGACTATTTATCTCCTTCAGTTATAATGGAAAAGTAGAATGAACAACTCAGATGTGTACATTTACATGACAAATGTCTACATTTGGGGAGACAAAAATCACCTTGGCTGCTCATACTGTCCTTGCAAGCAGTCAGCAATCACTCTGATTTTAGCTCGCCTGCAGATGCCATGCTCCTTTGTAGGAGACAATGCCAGAAACTTCCTTAGAAGGATCTCAGAAGCCTTACAGGCAACCACTGATAGCAAGGGCACATGTGGCAGCTGGGGACTACAAAATATGGTAGCATCCACTCACAGAGTGTGTGTGTCAGATGCACAGAAAGGGCTGCTGGTCAGCTCTGGAAATACCACCAGGGTTGCCTCTTTCCCTGCTCCAGGTGGGCAAGTAGCATTAATAGACAGCCATTGCAGTGTCCATGGCAGGAGAGAGGCAGTCCCACAGGGCTGTGTGGGTATCCTTTTTGTCAGGGTCTAGTGCTTAGTGTGTTGCCTCTTGGTCTCCTTCTCTTTGCCCTGTTCATGTCCTTCTGCTAAGACACCCAGTCACCCAGCGAGAGACGTCATGCCTGTTGGTCATACAGTGACTCTCCGGAGAGGTGCCAGTATGTTTCTCTGTGAATACTTCAGCATTTTATTCACGTTGAAATAGCATCAAGAAGAAGAGGGTAGAAAACACTTTCCTCTGAAAAACCCCATGATGTAGTCTTATCAGGCATGGAAAGGTGGGATTTTAAGCAAAATGTAAATTGAATACTTGTCTCTCAGCCCCTCTATTCTAAGCAGTGAGCTATTGCTCAAAAAGCAATAGTCCTCCTTTCTGCCTATGCTTTAATAAGTTTGTGCTTTGTGTCTTTTATCACAAGTGGCTGAACATGAAATATGCTGGAAATGGCAGGAACAGTTGGTTTCAATATTTCTGAACAGTTTCTTTCAACCCAACATGAACTCTATTCAAAAACTATCTTGTAAGTTTTGCTTTTGGCAAAAATTATAAGAAGATACTGACCTAAATGTACAGTGATTATTCGTTGTCCCAAAGTGCTCTTTACAATGAAAAAGGTACTTGAAAAAAATATGATCCAGCTGTCCTAACTGTCTAGTACAATGGCCTAATGAGCAATGTGATCCAATAGTTGATTGAAGGTAGAGCTGATTTTATATAGTACTGGAGAAGACTCCAAAGGATACAGAAAAGCAGAACAGACCCTCGTGTAGACTTTAGTGCTTTGAAAAGCCAGGGAGCACACTGCAGGACAAAAAGTCTCATGAAATGACATGAAGCTCTTCCTGAAACTTCACCTATTGAACATTTTGTTTTTTTTAGAAGTAACACTAATCTGGAAGAAAAATAATGTTCAGATAGATGTCAACTTCCATATTTTATTACATTTTTGTGTATATATCTAGCCTATATATGTATAACTCTATATATAGTTATATGTACAATTTTATATTAATCATGACTAGAAAATTTTGCCTGATGTCCACAGCCTCTTTCTGTTTACGTGTATACGTAAGTATAGGTATAAATATACATCCATACACACATAAATACATATATAGCATAAGAAAGTTTTCCAGTTTTCCAAATGCACTGAATACATATGAAAGTACATACAATCAGCACAGAATGTTTGTATATATGGTGAAGTGGCTTTTGTAATGTTTTTTTGTGGTGCTTAAAGGGCACTCTGATGTGAAGATTATAACTCCAGTGAGCCTTTATATAACAAAATAGAAGATGAAGGAGAGACCTCTGTCAGATGCTTTCCTAAATGTCTCTAACAGCAGTGGCTGAATCTTCTCCCCTCTGGGGAGCAATGGTGCTGCTACACCTCCAGTTTTTGCTGACACAGGGACTCCTGTTTCTACTTTGTTGTCATGAAATGCAAGATGGTGGTCAGGTGAAGATAAAATTTTAAATGTTAAATTAAAGTTTCATTTTTGTTGTGTTTGTGTTAGTTGTTTACAAATGAATAGATAACTGAGTAGAAACACAGTTAAGCAGTTGAATACGCATGAGCACATACTGTAATTTATAGTCCTGTCTTTATCAAGGTATGAGAGTGATACTGGTATTGTCATCAAGGCAACTGCCCACTGAGGCTGGGTTATGCACCCCAGTAGCAAAACTAAAAGATAGAGTTCCTTTGAAGTGGCAGAGGTGTGTCTGTTGGAATATTGCAGCCACAGCAGGCTGTCCAAGCTGTGCAAGATGTGAAGAGATGAACCAGTTCTGCTGACAGTAAGTCCCTGTATTCTAATTCAACCTGTAGATAAAACTCAGTCAAGTTTCTCCTGGTTCCTGACATACGAGGCATGATTTTCTCATACTGAAGGTGGTCACTGAGGAGGTTGCTGGACAGGATAAACTGCCAGTGGCTGCCCCATGTTAACCCTTTCCACCACTGGATTTACTGACAAGCCTTCAAGCAGTGGAAATTTTTCTGCACACAGATAGACAGGAACGAACTCAGCTGGAAAACCTAATATTTTCTCCTGTCAGGGCACTCCAGAGAATTGACTGTCAAAGTTTCCTCAATCTGAAAAAACATTAGTAGGACCCCCATTTTCATTAAGACCTTCATCTGTCCTCATAGAGTTTATTCCTCCTCTCTCTCTGCTTCTTGTGCAACATTTTTGCAAATGAATTAAATAGTAAATTCTTACCATAGTATATATGGGAGCCGACAGATATGCTGAGCTGGCACTACTTGCTAGATACGTTATATGTCAGCTATCTTACATCAGATTCACTATGGTGGCAGCCATATCATGCCAGCTTCTGACAGCATATGGTACAATAGCTTTTGCAGCTTCTGATAAGGCCAGCTGTGGAATTATAGAAAGTAAGGCTAGATATGACATGGCAATTCATGGAGTTTGTCCCTCTACCCAAAGACAAGATCAGCTGCTTCTGAACAATTCTTGAAAGATGGCCATCTTACTGGTTCCTAAAACTGAGCAGTGATAACAATTCCACAATCCCAGGGAAAAGTATTCCAGTAAATAACCATCAGACAGTTGGTATTGTTTTTTTTATAATGACTAACATAAATCTTCCTTGCTACAATTTATGTTTATTACCTCAAGTTCTGTTCTCAAAGAATTGTGAACATAGTTTATTTTCTTCTTTGGCAGTTACCTTTAAAATATGTGAAGAGTGTTAGCCCATCTTTCCTCCCACAACTCAGTCATCTCTTTTGTAAACAAAGTGAATATAATTCCTCTTGTCCTTCTGTATAGGTTATATTCTTTAGATTGCAGTTCATTCTCATTGCACATTCCTGGCATTTTTATGAGTTAAAGCAAAGGACAGTCATCAAACAATATAAACTTATGAGTTTGATACGTTAACAAAATCTAAAATGAAAGTGTGAGGGTGAATTGTTATTTCTTTCTAGAGATTTAAAATAGTCTATTATTTCATTTTTCCAATGAGATCTTTTACTTTTCTTAACCTGAGACAATTGTTGAGGTGCTTTGAAGGCAGTACCACCTTAGGCTCTATTTTGCTTGTATTTGTCATAGATGCAATTGTCTGCAAAACTCTCTACAAGGAAGGTGTGGCCTCATTACACTGGGAAGAAAAGAGCACACATGATCTCTTAATCTAGTAATAGATAGTGATATCTCATTGATAGTACTTTACATGAAGGAAACTTGTTTCTACGTGTTTTAAAAGAGCACTGCAAGAAACAGCTGTGTAATTCAGAGGTTGTTCGAGAAACTTATTTGCCTGATCTACTGCTGGAGAGCTGTGGCATGTTCCTTACAGATCTCACGCTTCCTTGAATTGATACTCTTTGTGCCACTTTTAGTTGACTGAGTGGTGATGTCAACCCGTCAGATTGAGATAACTGTCATGCACCAAGAAGGAGAATCTACAGGGACTGCAACATGGAAGAGGTTTTTCCACTCTGCTATTCAGTGTGCCAGTATGCACATTATCGTCACCTCTGACATAAGGGAGCAAGTATATCTGACATAAAGGAGCAAGCATACAGGTTGAAACATGGCCCCAAATCCCTGCCTGCACCCTGCTGCAATAATAATGCAGATACAAACAGCAACAGAGCATCTATCTCATACAGTTGTGTGATATGTAAGCTACTGGAGCTACTGGAGCAGTAGCTGAAAAAGCACAAACACAACAAACCATACACCTGAAGAAATCCTAATAGTGACCACAGGTGATGGCAGCACACACTGGAAATGGCACAGATATAGACAATGTCCACAATGTCCGCAGTGACGGGCTTTCCTAGGTTTCCTAGGTTTTGTAAAACCGGTTGGACATGCCAGGAGCTCTCATTCAACTGTAGGTTTCCATGCTGATGTCTCCTAGCAGGAGCTTGGAGTAATTTTATAATTCACTAAATGAACTTCAGTAATTGTAGCATTTCTTGATAAGTATCTGATGATATGGTCAGCTGCATCTGCTTCATAGCCACGTACTACAGAAGTGTGACTTCTGGTCATCCCCTCTGTTTTGGAGGTGTGCATCTTCTGCACATCAAGGAAAGCAACTATTAATCAGTACATCACTGTTCATGGGTGACTGTCAGCCTCCTGTGCAGCCTGTTTGACCTTTAGTGGCATCTAGTGGTAAATGAGTTTGTATGGAAAATCTTGACAATTAAATGGCAATTAAACCAGCAAAAACTGATTTCATCTTCATACATGAAAGCAGGAAGAATGGAGCTTACAATGGATGAGGATAGTGAGGACAGGTTGCTGGCTGCCAGGATACCTTATAGGCCTAAACTATTCTCCAGTCTATGTGACCAAATTAGTTTCAGTGTTAATTTACAGATCTTCTGATGAGACTCTCTATTTATGGTTTGGAACAAGGACTGTAGTTAGTTAAGAAGTTAGCACTAACAAAATTTTGCAAATAAAACTGTTATTTTTGCTACTTTGCTGATTGTAATTTCTTTGTTTCATAAGACACTTTGTTCCGTGTAAGACACTCTCTGCTATTGCAATGAGAGTGCCTCTTACCCTTAGAAATGTCACAACAGATTTTAATATTATCTTGGCAAAAGAACTGAACCTTTCTTCCTAAATAGGATTCAATAGTATTTTGATTTTATTAGATGTCACAATAGTTTCTTGTCCTGTCTAGTGTTAAAATGTATATGGACTAGTATGCTAGGTAGAGGCAAGCCACAGTTCAGAGTCAAAAGACGTTCGTCTCATAACTACATGTTTCCATATTCAGGCACCATACTGATAAAAGTTGATAGAGACCTCTAGCTCTGCTTAAATAACAGCTTGCAATTTTTAAAACTTCTGTGTTTTTAATGCACTACTTTTACACAAAAATCAGCTGTACTTAAAGAGAAGCAATTTAATAAGCACTACAGATGAAGTAGTCAGTCCGAATGATTTTTTTTAAATAATTCCAAATGTTAAAAATTCAGGCCAAAATATATATATGAAAAATTTCCATAGGAAGTGTCACCACAAGTGTAAAATGTCATGCATGAATTAATGTATGCATATTTTTTGTTATTCTGTAGCTCTATTAGAGATGAGAAAATGGCTGTGAGTATAGCATTTACAATCTTTGAAGTCTTCCAAAGAAAATCAGTGTTTACATTATATGTGTCCTTATATTCATGTAATAAAAAAGAAGGTCTGATACAAAGTTTAGTATTGCTCATCATGTGGGCTGACTGAAAAGGTATTGTTCAAAGATGTTTTTCAGTGAAATGTTTTCAACTAAATTGTTTCATTTACTGAGATATTGTCAGATTAGACCAATTTTACACGGGAGCATGGTAGGAAATGCAGGAGGAGATATTTTGGCCATTGTATGGCTGCAAACTACCATGCAGTCCAAATTCTTAGCACAACTAAGACGAGAAAAATACTGTAATATGCCGTCCTGGGAGTCATTGATAAAGTCCTTATTTCTGTAATCTAGAAATGCCTCCTTTTTGCTGGGAGCTGATTTTTAAAAGAAGAAAGGAATGTTATTTTAGGACACAGAACTTGTCAGTGAGTCACAATTCACTATTTAAGAAAGAAACAAGAAAACTTTCCTCAGTGAATTGATGAATGAGATACATTAATACAGTAAGTCCTTCTTATTTCCTTTGGTGAGGGATATACTCACATTCTGGCAGCCAGTAAAGATTGGGAGGCCAGGAAATATATTTGGGCCAGTTGAGTGTGTTTGTCTGCCAAATTAAATAATAGACCAGAGACATTGGAACAGGACTAGAGGATGTAGAAGATAAGTGAAAGCAGTGCCAGCTGAGAGGTCTAATGGTCTTACTGGAAAGTGGTTTGAACAGCTTGCAGCTGAGATGAGACAAAAAGTCCATGTGAATAGAGAAGCCCATCTGTCTCTGAATGCATCTTCCCACTTAGTGATTAGGAAAGATGCAGAAATTATTTGGGTTCCTTGATTTGCACAGTGAAAGGAAAAGGGGAAAAGATGGTTGTGTTCTTCTGACACGGCAACATTACTTCAGATCAGCTTTTGCTTTGTTGAAGAGAAAGTCTTCTGCTTGAAGAAGCATTAAAACATGTGCCTACCTTCAAACAGCTCCCTATTAATAAAGCTGAAGGAATAGTCAGAAAATTATGTGTAAAATATAGCTGATTCTAGCAGCAAAGAAACTCTACCCAAATGAAACTGATTGGTCATAGAAAACAAATGCTTTTTATGGTTCAGGACACATTGATTGTGAGTTTAGAGGAAGAAAACCCTACTGAAGTTACCCTGGAAATCCTGAAGGCATGAGGCTGTCTAAACCAAACTGTGGAGTCTCTAATCACCTTCCAGCATGCAAGAAGCTGACAGCTGATCAGAGAGTTTATTATTTTCAGTGTGATGGTGGCCTTTAAAGAACTAAAGGCTTATAGCTAAAAGAGGATTGGTCAAACAATTTGGGTGTGATTCAAGCAATCAGTAAACAGTTGGCAGGTTTGGTAATGCTGCTTAAATTGAGGTGGATTTTGTTCTTAAAGGCTTACATTTATCAAGCATGGTTCCCCAGCAATCTAAGTGTACTGTATGCTTCTCTCCCTTCAAATCCAAGAATAGACAAGATGGAAGGACAGGCACTAACAAAGATGGATTATGTTTTTAAATGTATAGAGTATCACCAGCATGACACATATTTATCTAAGAGATGGGGCAATACAATGTATTTGACAAAGTGCTTAAAATCTGAAACAGTTACATTTATATCCAACTTGTTAGATTAAAATAAAATATCCACATAGTAGAGATTATTTTTTCAATATAACTTTCAGGTCTAAACATAGTGGATTAAGCATTTCTTAAAACAAACATTAAAGTCAGGGCCAGATTTACAAAAATATTTCAGGGGAGATGTTTGGAACATGGGTATAGGGACTTTTTCGAGGTGGACAATGACATACACTTCAGTGAGAAAAGCAGACAAAGAAGGAACAATCTAACTATTATTGATGTCCCTACAGTCTGTATTGTGCAAACCCTGAGTCACAAATGGGAAAAAATAAGTGAAACATTTTTTCAAAAGAATTCCTTCCCTGAAGAGTTTACTTACAAAGAGAAAAAAAAAATACACATATGAAATAAATATGCAGTGGGAAAGATGGCAGAAATACAAATAAAATAATGAACATTCTTGTTTATTTTTAACTGATAGAAGCAGCAGGAGGGAGAGAAAGAAATGCCTTTGGGATAGTGAAGAGAAAGGGAGGAAATAAGAGATCAAGTATGGATAGTATAGTATAGGTAAGGGCGAGTATAAGCAGGTTGAATGTGATGTCAAATGATAAGTGGAGCTCATCAAGGGATTCAAGGAGAAAATTATGCTGTACTGCATGCAAAAGATCAGCTAAGATGGAGAATCTACAAAAATCAGTCAAAGAGAGAAAATGATTATTAATAGAATCAAAACAACACAGAGAGGGAGACAAGACATTTTTTGCTTTTCAAAACTCAATTTGATAGCCTCTACAGTCTGTACTCTGTGTGCTGAGCACTCTTACCATGGACTGCCAAGAACATTAGGAAACTGTTACTGCTACTCACTAGCAGAGAAACCAGCCCTCATCAAACACTTATTTGTTGAGACTTATTCCAAGGATGTACACCATGCTCCAGGATCTCTGAAAAAAAATGTTTAAAACAAATAACTTTTATTAGCTATTCAGTTATTAAAGTCTTCAGATAAAGTAAGTCACAACTACTTAATCACAGTGGGACTGTTGTCAAATCTAGATCAGATCAGCCTTGACTTTGTCTAGCTGAGTCTTGAAAATCCCCAGAGATTTTCAGGAAACCTCCAGGGATGGAAATCACACTGCCTCTGTGATTCCCAGTGCTAGACTGTTGTCCCAGGACAGGTTTTTCCTAATGTCCAATTTGAGACTCAGTTATTCTCCTTCAGAAATGTTTATCAGTTATCATAATCTATAACAGAAGTATAAGAGTCTCTTTATTAAATACATTTTCAATGCCAGAAGACAAGTTCTATGCATTCAGCTACACTTCTAATAGACTCTACTGTTAGAGAAACAGCAACAGCACTACACCTGTCAGCATCTGGAAGAGGAGAATCACACAAACATGCCTAACTATTTACACTGCTAATTTTATATTCAATGTGTGCCTCCATTTTACCATCACCTATGTTATGACAAAAATGGCACATAGTTCTTGTAATCATGCTTTCCTCCATGACGCTAAACAGAGCTTTAACCTGATAGCAGAGTGGTGAAAAGCTTCTTGCTGCACAAAAAAATTAGAGGTCTGAGATTGCACCTTACCCTGGGTTTATGCTACAGGCTGCCCCTGTTATGAATGAGGTTTTGGTCATCTGAGCTGGGGAATTGAAAGCAGCTGGATGTAATGCTTGCCTTATGTGCTCTTGGCTACAGTTGTTGGCATTCCTTAGCCATGCAAGTTTCCCCTGTCCTTGGAGGAGCGCTTTTTAAGCGCTGTAACGCCAGTAATAGGTGTACCCTCCTACTGTCACACTCCAAGTTGTTCTTCAACCTATTCTTTCTTCCCTCCCAATTAGACAGATTTCCCAATTTGGGCAAATCTGGTGTAGCTGTATGCCTGTTCTGCCTCTCACTTGCAATAGGAGCACATTTGTCAATGAGAATGTTTTGTTTCTCTCCGCTGGTTCAAACAGGAATGCAATTTTCTCCATATATCTGAGGAAGTACCAGTTACAGAGGAGTACTTAATAGGCTGTCAGTCATTTAGCATGAGTCTTAGATCTTACAGTTTTAAAATGCTGATCCCTTAATTAGTAGTCTTCATGTTTTTGGTTTTGTCTTTAATGAAATGAGCACTCTAATTCGGTTGTGAAATCATGCATGCTAGTTTGAAAAAGCCTTTATATTTCCCTCATAAACTGATGATCAGAGCATTGGAACTACATTTGTGGTTTATTTGTAATTTGTATTCTCATCAATGCACATTTTCAAGTATAGAACTAACTTAAAAAAGAGTAACTCTGCCCTAACATAACCATCTGCAGCAAAAGAGTAAGTGCTTGGCAACACTAACTAGTTCATAGAACTTCTTACTAGATATAAATAATCCGATTTTCTGGCAAAGAAAGTCCCCACAGTGTGATCTTTAGTTAGAGGAAAGAAAACTTATGTTAGTTGGCACATCTAGCAGCATAATGTAGTTATTATTAAAAAAAAAAAAAGTGACCATGTAAAAATGGCACCTTGTTAAACAACGTAACAACTCTCTGTGTGTATTCTGGGACAGATTGGCTTACACTATTTAAAACAAAAACAAGCTTTTATTGCTTTCTACTCCTGTTAACACTGCTGAGCCAACACATCCACACAGAGCAGCAAGAGGCCGGAGCCAAATACTGAATGAAGTGTTTTAGCAGGACCAAGGTGGACTTTAAATATATAAGTCATTAATACAGATTTTAAAAAAACAGGGCTACTGTAGAACTAAATTTCTAACAGAATCTTGTCTCTAACAGAAACACTGATCATGAGAATTTTGAAGAACATGTCTAGAATTTCAAGACTTCTTGTGGTACTGGCAGCTTTGATGCTTCCCACCAGCCAGCTGCACTAGCAGAAGTCTCAGACATGCTCCTCTGTTGTGGGTACAGCTGGGATTTCTGGACGTGCAGAAGTCTGGTCAGAGCCACTCTGCATTTCTTCTCCAAGCTGAGCCCTCTGCTTCAGGGAAGCTTCAAGTGAATTTGTGACACATTCTGCACAGTGGCTGCTTCTAGACAAGTGAATTAACTGTGCTCAGGACTGCTGTCTAGCACGGAGGCCATTGGAGAGAAATGTACCTTATCCCTGCACTTAACTCTATCTTCCGGCACCTCAGAGTGCCTGTATTTCTCTGCAGGAGGAATAAAATCCCAAGCCAAGGAAACGTACGCAAGACACCAGCTTTTTGACAAGACTGGGTGCTGGGTGGTGTTCTCCAATCATTTTCTTGATGCTGTTTTGTTGTATTCCAGCAAATGGGCAATGACATTACAGCTTTGTGACAATGACTATTTTTCATAACCAGAAGTTTTTTCTCTTTTCTATTTTCAGGCAGACAGTGTAAAGAAAGCTTATGATACCTCTATCCTTGTACAGAGCGTGCTATTGTAGATGTGCTTGGAAAAAAACACTGGTTTAGGGATAAATGGAGAAGGATGGTGCTTAGGTGGTCTGCTGTGTAATGGCTCTACTGCTTCTGTTGATGTCCACAATCAGGGGTTTAATAACCTGCAGAGCATTGACATTGACAACTGAAGTGCCTACACCCTACAGCCACCCTGCAGGCTGGGTGAGAGGAAGGGGAGCTGAAGATGTGTGTTTTGAACACAGATGTCTGATTGTATCTGAGTTTAATGGATCTGGGGCTTAGACATAGTCTCTTTTAACTAATTCATAGAAAAAATTGTTATCATCTCCCCAAAACTGGTTTGTCACTTTTGTCAGGGAAGATTATAATATGTACATTGGAAAGAACCTCACTGGAGGGAGGTTCATCCTTCTGCATAGAGATTAGTAAAACACTACTTTTACTTAAAACTTGCATTTGAATGAAAACTTACCTGATCTACAGTTACTGACAGTCTATTGTCTCCAAGACATTGAATTTGTACCTTTTCAGTACAATAAAAATGCAGCCAAACTTATTGTTTTGTTTTAAAGTTTGCATCACAAGCTGTTTATGCCACAGAATTTTCAGTACTGGATGTCTTTGAGGCTTTTAGTCCTACTTTACTAGAAATCTGAAATTCTGTTTTTTGCAGTTGTTATTGCTTACAGCTCTGAATGACAAGGATGATTAATATTAACAAATAAATAGAATGAAAAGTAAATAAGATATTTTGATTTGCTATAGAATTATGTTTGCGTGCTCTTATTTGTTCATATCATATATTTTCTGGCAATATATTGTATATTGTCCTAATTCTGCTATTTGTACACAAAGTGAAACCAATGTTTAAATAGAGATAGTATTGATATGGCAAAACCTAATTTTATTTAACATCATAACTAAAAACGTACGGATAAAACTACAAAATTCATATCTTTCTCAAACAAAAAAATGACAAATTGTTACTGTAGCAATAATTATTGGCAACTGCCTTCTAGGGGATTTGCTGTAAACTCTCTGTGATGTGCTTTTAGAATTTCCTAACATTTTAGGAGAAACAGCATCATACCCCATTACTGTGCCTCCCCACCCATGAAGGAGCTTCCTCGTGACCCAGTTTCCCTGTGGATTCCCCTCTGCAAAGGGCTGCAGGATTCTTTTTGCCAAGAAATGTTGGACCAGATGATCCTTGTGGTCCCTTCCAACCTGGTATTCTACGATTTTCAAAGGAGACTTTGCAATAGATTTTTGTCCATTTAAGTTCTAATACCTGTTTCCAACTTCAAAAAGCTTCGAATTTTTAATTTTTCTGGAAGAAAATTACTATCCTGTGATTCACTGAAATCATTGCCACAGGTAATTTTGGTTATAAAAAATATATGCTATGTAATTTAGTTTTAAGCACTTTTAAAGGTCTACAGTGTTGACTCAGAGATAATGGTAATTTTTTTTTTTTTTTTGAATGACATTTAAAGCAGCTTTTATAGGACTGGTATGTAAACCTCCAATGTTATTATTAAAAGTCATACTCCAGAAGGTTATTCTTACTTAAATGGTCAAGAATAAAAAACTGTTTTGAGATAGCTAGACTTAAGTATGAAGAATTCCACTCATGATGTCTAGGGGACTATCTTCTGGCATAGACCAGAAGTATGCTACAGACACATACATGGAAAGTCATATGAGGAAACATATTATCTTTCCTCAGATGTGGATTAGTCCTTCAGTGCACCAGGTAGATGACCAGTAAGCCACTTGGTAGTTTTTTAACTTTGGTTTATTTGCCTCAGTATGACCAAATTTACCCCTTTACTTCAAATGGTTGAGAATGAACATGTGAATAAAAGGTTTAAATAGTGTCAGTTGAAAAGTAACTACCTGGGGACCAAAGGAGTTTTCTCTCTCTGAAGAATGCTGGCTACTGAGCCAAAAATGATGCTTGTCCCTGATTTAACTGCAACCAGATTTCATCAAAGGTGCAAAAATGATGACTATAAGGCAGGTAAGTGTAAATCTTCAGATGCAGAACTTCAACATTTCTAAAAGTCAACTGTGACTGATAACTCCCTTTAAATATGGAAAGTTCAGCTGGAAAGTTGGGTGTGTTTATAATAACTAAAGGAAAAGTTCTTTTTTTCAAACTAGGACTTGAGAACTATTTCTGTCTGGTTTTCCAAGGCAGTACTGCTTTTGCAGCCACAGGTGAAATTTTGAACCACAGTGTTTGCAGAGCTCAGAGGAGCTGAGGGAATCAATTCTGACTGTCTGGTAAAGACTGCAGCTATCGACATATTGTCTGCAGATACTAACTATCTTAGCAGGTGCAGTAGTGCCTGGCATTGCCAATAACATTTAGCTCAGATTATGAGCTGATTATGAAGAAATGGCATTTTTTGCTGGTACCATTAAATACATATAGTTATCATTCCTGAATGACTGCATTCCCTTTTCTTGTATCTTGGTCTAGTCATACAAGGATTTTTTTTTTTTAACTCCCTATTGTTCTGATGTGATTTTTTTGACTGTGATACTTACCAGATGAGGTCAGGTAAAATCCTCAAAATCTTCAAAGATAATGCCTCACACTTTTTATATTTAAGATCTGTTCTAAGACAAATGTGCAAAATACTTAGCTAAGTTTTGTTAAAGACCCCATTCTGTCAGAATTCTGTCTTCAGAAGTGCTACTTCTTGATAATGAGAGTTTTGAAATATGGATTAATGGTTAGAGCTGACCCCTATCCCTTGACAACGGCATCCTCCTTGCAATAGCAGGGAACAGTCTCTCCTTTCAACAAATGCTTGAATTCAAGACAGTTACTTAAAAAATAAGATTGGAAAGATCTATATATAGTGCTACCCACATAGGTGTCTAAAGGCATTTCTGAAGTCAAATAAAGTGCCAATAAACACAGACTTGATCTTATATTAACTAATAGAATAACCCTCTGAAAGGCTGAAAACTTTCTGTGACCTGTTCCTGTGAATATTTATGTACCTACTCTGTAGTTCACTACTTATAAAGGTAGGGCCTGTGGCACTGAGTATATTGCAAGGTGTTCTTAACTTCCAATATGGTGATTTCATTCCCATTCATTCCTATTGGGAAGAACTTACAGTTTTGGACTCACGTTGAATGTCGTATGGGTTACAAGGGGAAATTCAAGCAGCGTTCTTTCACCAGGCTTATTACAAAGCAGGGCGAGTCTCTCTGTTCTTATGCATGTCCTCAGGGCACTGACAGCTCCAGAGGAGGCAGGATAGAGAAATTAACTCACTGTTCCTTCCGTGTAAAAATGAGCGAACTAGTACCAAACATAGGGATTCTACAGCCTTACATTTTTTTCTCTGCCATGTGACTAGTTTAGGAAAGAGGATAAGGAAAGGAAAATTCAGAGTGATATTTTCCTTTTGGTGCAAGCTGTGCTATGAGCCTTGTAGAGACTGCCTATTCACCACTGTGTTTATTAGCCATCAGTGGACCTTTCCTACACACTTCTGTTTCACCTTGTTTAATCCCATTTGTACTGATGGCAAAATAACCAGAGGCAGAGAGTTACCCAGCTCCTTTTCAGAGAATATGAAAAAAAAGTACTTCCACTCTTTGTTTTTAACTTGATGCTTCATGATTTAATTTATTTCCCTCCAGATCTGGTATTATGAGAAGTAAATAAATAAATAAATAAATAAATATTTACCCTCTTAGCCATGCTTCTGTCATGTGTTTATTTCACTTTCTGTTTTCTAGGCTAAGTTTTAGTGAGTTTAGGCTCTACTTGTGTAGAAGGAAGCCTCTCCATTTTCTTTGATCTATCCTGTTGCCTTTTGTATAATTTTGTTCCTTATTCTACTGTATCTTTTTTGAGGTGGAATGACCAGAACAAAGCATGATTATTAAAAGCAGTTTGCATCAGGTATTTGTAGAGCAGTATAGCATTTTCCTGTTTCATTTTCTATTCTCTTCATACTAATTCATAGCATTCAATTTTCCCTTTGACTAAGCACTAAAATGGAGATTTCAAAAACCTGTGACTTACACATCTATTCCTTCAGTGGTAAAAGTTCGTTCAGAGTTCATCATTTGTATGTGTAGTCGGGGTTTGTTTTTAACATATGCATTATACAAATTACTGGCAATAAATTTTACTTTCCGATTCATCTCTGCCACTTAGTATTGCAACATGTTTTTACAGAACACTATGGCCAGTTTTAATTTTGGCCACTGAAGCTAGTTTTGTATCATTTGCATATTTTTTCATGTAATTGTTCATACTTTTTTTCAGACTGTTTAAGAATATGATTGGTCCCTGAGACACTTCCATAAAGGACTCCTGTGACAAGCCTCTCCCTTTTTTGAGAATGGGCATTTAATGCTGTAATTCGTTATTTATTTTTCAACTAAGTACTGATCCACAAGACAACTTCCTATTTTTTCCACATGATAGCTTAGTTTCTTTAAAAATCATTGTAATAGTTTTTGGAAATCCAAGATGGGTTAGATGGGAAACCTTCTCCACAAGATTACTGACTCCTTGAAAGAACTCATACCTCTCAAATTTGGGAGGCATAATGTGCTCTTCAGATGTTAAATCTTCTCCATAATATTATTTATTTGATTACTAATGTAGTTTCTGCTAACAGACCTGGTCTGAAAGCCATATTCGCTGGTTTGTGATCCTCTTTATTCCTCTTTGAAGCTGTTTCTCTTGTTTGTTTGTTTGTTTGTTTGTTTTGTTGTGTTTTGTTTTTTGTTTTGTTTTGTTTTTATTTCCAGGCTTATTCGGACCCCTTAGGTGAATGTCATCTGCTCCTGCTGATATGTTTTTATACATATTATGAACTGATTCCAAAATCCTTTCACCAACGCTAATCTTGCAGTGCAGGTGAAGTAAGCAGGTGGACTGATTCATGATGGTTCCCTTTATGACTGTACTTATCTCCCAGGGAAGGTTTGTCTCCTTTCCAAATCCACAAGGAATAGTGAACCTTATGTTGCCTGTTGCTGCCTCTCATATCTAAGAGATGTTATGTAGCCTATGGTCGTGAAAATCAGGTTACTGTTTCACATATATCATAAAACCATCATCCATACCACATGTCTAAAACAAATGATAAGTGAAAAAGGGCAATCCATATTCCCTTTTATTATTATTTTTTATTATTATTATTATTAAGAAAATGGACCACTGGGATAAAATACTGTAGAACTACATTGTAAAAAGTTTAGTCGACAATTGTAAAGGCAGTCTACAAAGAGACTGAAAATAACAGGCCTAAGCTGTTTTGCCATTTTTATAATGCATAGAAGAGGCCTGAAAATTTATATGGAAAAAAGGACTTATTCTCTCCCCATTAACAAAACAGGTTTAGGGAAGGCGGAGGGCAATGAGAAGTTTTTTGCTTTCCTATAATTAAAAAATCAGGTTTTGTTTCTGCATATGTCTTTTTCTAGAGGTTCCAAAAAAAAATCAGTTAATCTAAGACAGGAATGTGTGATTTTTCTTTGCATTGGTGGAAATAATGTCTGATTATTTCCTTTTAACACCTATGTACACATAAATACTTGGCAAAAAGGGTGTATGAACATCTATAATGACATCCCTTGTTCTCTCTTTTTCAGCTTTAATCAGCAAAAATATGTAAATATAGGTTAAAAAGTCATTAATGAATCTTCCCACAAAACTGATATGACATTTCTGATATTCTTCTAGTTTAACAATAGCAGAGAATGAAAGCCTTTCAAAGGGAAAAGCAAAATCTCTTTCAGGGTGTCTTTATTATAAAGAAACAAATGTTACCTGTTAAAGAAAATTGGGTTATGTTCTCTGTAAGTATAAATATGTGACAGGTTCAAATAACCATTTGAAAATACTCTTCAAACAAATTTCCTAGTACTGTGCTATAACATTTTTTTTTCTATGTTAACAAAGACTCTTAGTAAGAATTTTTTGAAAATTTGAACAAAGTCACAAGCTATTAGCTACTGTTAAAAATAACCACTATCTTCAGAAATCTCTTTGCTACTTCAGCTACAGATGGAACTTGCTGTTCCTTAAGGAACATAAGATGTTGACTTAGAAACAAATCAAAATCACCCTTAACCTCAACATTTATACAGGCTTAGTATCTCCACTATGCAAGAGGAGCTGTATTGTTTTCTTTTTGTTTTCTTGTTCATGCTTTACAGTCTTTTGTCCTCATGATTAGGATTATGACCATGACTGAGAAAATTTAAGACACTTTCATATTTCCCTTGTACTAAGTAGTTCCTGTTGTTGGAAACACAAATAGTTACAGAGAAATTCTGCTGTTTTGGATTTGCTATAATTTGAAATGCAAATAAGTAAATACAGTGGTAGGCATATCTGATTGTTGAAATTATGTAGTGCCAGGTTCTTCGAGAAGGTAAGCAGAATTCCAGAATATTTCAAAAGCAGGTATTTAAAGTCAATGTAGAGTTTTGACCTTTTGATAATGACTTTTGCAGTAGGTACTGCTTCTTGGCTGCCATAAAATCGTATTAGTATTTTCCCCTTCAGAGCAAGCTCGTTGTATATAGAGGAAATATTTCTAAGAAAACAGTAGCTGATAAAACTATGAACATACACTATGAACACACACTATGAACACCATTTTTTAATTGCCACTTTCATATGAAAGTAGAGTGGTAAATCTATGACTCAAGTTTAAGATCAGTATAAGTGTAGCTACACTTATAATTCACTAATCTTAATAGCTGTGTCTCTCGAACATCTATTTAACAAAACTTTAATAAGACTTTGCACAAATTAACAGCCTTCATTCATGTATCACATTAAAGGGTATAGATTATAAGTTCAGTAGATTTCATTCATCAGTAATGTGTTTTCATACATATTTACTGCTACATAAATAAACACTTTAAAAGAAGTATGACTCAAATATGGCTTTTTTGTTTCCTCTCATCTTCTCCTTACTCTCACATTTGTTGCTCTTAGTCTTTTCTTGGACCTTATTTGCCAAACTAGAGATAAATTGGAGCCCTCACCTGTTGCCACATCACTACTGAGTTGAGCTGATTGATCAGCAGTGCGTACAGCCAATGTTAAAGGTACCACAAACGCACTCTCAGGTTGATCCCAGAATACATAGTCACTTGGCTAATCTTTTCATTTCCGTTCTTTAAAGAACCAAAGGCCAGTCTGTGAAATCCTCCCCTTCATACAATGTGGCATGGTCACATCGATCAAAGTCAACCAGCTGTTTTGGGGAATGATGATTCTTAAAAGCCTACTGATAATAATGCCTTAGTGTTTCTTTTCATGCCATTCTGTCATCTACACACACCTACATTGCAGCTGTGTCCATTCATCCTGATTTTGTCCCAGGAATCCTCCTACAGGCACCTTTACAGACTGCTTGTGGTTTCTATTTCTTGATTCTCTGTCAGAGACTTGTCAGGATAAAAATATATCATGGAGGTTTAAGGCTTCGAGTTTTGAAGATATTATAGAGGAAATCAGTACTTTGTTGTCATTTTTTCCTGAGGTCCTGAAGTCACTTGTGTACTCTAAGTGGCACATATCAGCTTCATAGATGAGAAGCTGCTAAGGAGATGTGCTCTGACCATCCAGCCCACCTTCCACGCCCTAGGTATTTTTGCAATCTTGAGCTCATCTCAGGGAAGCATCTTGTCTTAGGGCCAAGAGAAGCAGGAAAACTGCTAATAAGAAATCCAGAGCCAGGAGTAATCCCAGGAATACACTATTTCAGTTGCCTTTCCTTAGGTAACCAGAGGTTCAGAAATGTGCTCTACATCCCAGTTAAGGGACTCCTCACACTTTCCTCCTCCTCCCCTTTATAATCAGGCTGTCCCAAAATAGATTCACAAGTGCTTTTCTTCTTACTTGGTATAAATACTGCTGCATTGAAGAGGTCATGGACAGTTTTAGATCCTCAAGCATATTGCTGGAATAATACACTTGAAGAGTGGCAGCTTTCTACCAAGAGTCTAGGTAGAAAAATGGGATGCTTGTTGTGGGTAGGTGCCTCTGTCAGATGAACAATCCTGTCAAGGGGAGAGTTGAAGAGACTCTTGCAGGACAGTGTGAATACAGCTACAGATTATTTTGCATTTATTCAGCATATCCACTGATCTCAAACAGTTCTATGTGCATAGCTCAAACTGGTTATGGCATCCATTAATGTTTTACAGTGTAGAAACTTACATCCCATGATCACTGACCTATCTGCCATAGCTTCCAGTTGTTAGGGAAGTTCATTTTCTCTAGATTTCCTGTAGCAGACACTCAGTCATGGAATTCAGTGTCTCTGGAAAAGGGACCCTCAGCAAAAGAAAAAAACAACGTGGACAATTTCACCCCTAGAATCCAAGCCCACAAACGACCACATGTCCTCCAGGCCAATTTCAAAATCAGTTTGGAGTTTCCCTGTTCATTATATCTCTTCATTTTTGTTAGGCGGGATGTCAGTCAAAGTCCTGACCCCCAGTTGCCATTTTGCACCTGCAGCTGGACAAAAATAATTTATTGGCATATCAAAAGTGAGTGCAGAGGAGGGCAACAAAGCTGGTGAGGGGCCTGCAGCACGTCTGATGAGGAGCAGCTGAGGGAACTGGGGCTGTTTAGCCTGGAGAAAAGGAGGCTGAGGGGAGACCTTATTGCTCTCTACAACTACCTGAAAGGAGGTTGTAGCATGAAGGGTGTTGTTCTCTTCTCCTGAATAGCAAGTGGTAGGACAAGAGGAAATGTCCTGAAATTGTGCCAGGGGAGGTTTAGATTGGATATTAGGAAAAAATTCTTAACGGAAAGGGTTGTCAGTATTTCAATGGGCTGCCCAAGTGGAGGAGGCACCATCCCTGGAGGTGTTTTTTTTGTTTATTTTCTTATGTTCCTTTGGACAAAGAGATTTGTGACTTTCAGCAGGTAAGTGCTAAGTACATGTCTGAATAATAATTAGAGAAAAGGATATACTAACTCTTATTTTCAGGCCCACCAAATATTATAATTCATGTTCCTCCTTTTCTCTGCAACACACAGCTACACACATTTCATACCACGATCTTATAAACCTGCCATCTTTTGTTTTGATTATACAGTCTTAATTTTTCTTTTGTCAAATGTGACTCATTAAAAAAATAATTTCCAGTTAACCTTTTCGTACCACAAGCTTGCTAGTTTCCTCTTAATTAATCATCTGAATAATGCTGTTTCTTTTGCTTGGAACATTGAAAACTATTAGTTCATCATAATCTAATCTGCCTACCTGTTCTCTGTCTGGGTAAAGGTTTGAATGTATAGATATATACTTAGTGTATCTAAAAAAAGAGAAGCAACCTAACAGTAATCCCTAAATCAGCTTTATATGCTGCCTTAAAACAGTGGAATACTTTGAATCATTGAAATAGTAAACTCCAGAACATATTCTAAGTTCGTTGCTGTACTCCCAGGGGAGGAAAAGACCTTCTGAATTATACTCTGAGAGGTGGGCTAGCACAGACTTGTGTTGGTCTACACAAGTAAAAATAATCAGGAATACCAGTCTTCTAGAGTATGACTAACCCATTTTCCAAGTCAGTGACACCAAAGCAGTTTATCTGTTTTCTTGGAAACATGCCTGTGCTTCTGTACCCTTCCTTCTTGAAATGTACTGTACACAGAGCAGCTGCCAAGCCAGATGAATCGCGCACTAGGGGGAATTGCTGAAAATAAGCAGAATGCAGACTGAAAATAGGACTTGGGAGTAATTGCAGGAGAGGAAAACAAGCATGGTTTTCTCCATTGTGGTTTCCTCTTAACCACTTTCCAAATGCTTCACGTACTATGGAAAATATTCTAGAGAAGAGGTGTAGTGGCTTGAGTTGAATCAAAAAGTCACTGCTGTCAATTACTTTTGACAACTGAGGGTTTGGATCAGGCCCTCAGTCTCCCAGCATCCTGCATTCAAGGCTTCACTTATTAGTAGTGAAAGACTAAGAAGGGCACACTCAAGTACAAGATGATGTTTGGTGCCTATGTCCAAAACCAAAATTGAGTCCCGCCCAGCTCAGAGGCTGCTAGACAGTAGCAGCACATCCCTGACCTGCCAGGCAGATTCCTCCTCCTTCCTCCCTGGGTAGCTCTGTCTTCTTAGGGCTGAGCAGCTCAGGGGGTAGTTCACAAGCCACCGTAAAGAACATCCAACATGCAACTGGAACAGACTCCTGAAAAAAAAAAAAAAAAAAAAAAAAAAAAAAAAAAAAAAAAGGTGAACTTGACTTTCTTAAAAGACATCTAGATGAGCAATTTCTCCTAGGGATACAGTTTGAACACTCATCTTAGAACCAGGGAAAGGCTTATTTCACACTCTTCTCTGTCCAAAAGGGTACACACCTGTACTTTCTACAGCTTCCTAAGCATTATAGACACTTCGATGCACTATAAGAGAAAGCAGGAGCATTTCCAACTCCTTCAGTTGATGTAGTGTTACTGTGCAAGAGAATGCAAGATTTATTGTTCTATAAAGAGAGCAAGACAAAACACAAAGCAAGACTGCTTTTTCTGTATTGGAGGCAGCCATCCAGGTCTCTTGTTGTGAGCAGAGGCTTTATAAGGATTTAAGTCATAACCACTGTGTAAAAATGTGCTTTTGTATGCCAAAAAAGAAGTCTCTCCTTTTGTTATGAATATTCTGGCAGTGATAAAATCAGAGCAGGAATTACATTTGAGAAGACAGTAGCAATAATTACTCTTGTCTTCTTGTTGTCCCTATTGAGGTGTGCTTAGGACTGCTGGGAGAATGCTTGTCAAGTCACATCCATCTAGATAGATGGAGCAGTGACAGGCCCAGCCATGCCTTATAAACTTCTCATCTAAGGCAACACTGAAGAAGAGCTACACATCTATCAATCGGGTACCACTGGGATTAGAGTGCAACTAAATTACTGTGTCCAGAGTCATCATTTGGGACTGCTGAAGAGTTTAGTCTCCCAGCTCAGGTTTTAGATGCTTAAATCCTTCATTAAGTCTGGTCGTAAATGAACTAAATATGTGTATACCTCCATCAGAGCTTTAGGTCAGGAAGCAGAGTAAAGTCGAGTCTCTTCTCAACTATCATGTATTTCTTACTCCTAGGATTACTGAATAGTGTAGAGTCAGACTGAGATCTGACTGCAGATGGTTCTAAATCTAACAGATGATGTCAGGATCCATCTCACCTGCACAGAACCTTTGCTGCTGGTCCTACAATATCACCCCAAAAGGAACTGGTATATATATAATGGTGTGACCTAGTCCCTCCATGCTCTCATGCTTGAATCTTTAATAAGAAGTTTCACAGTCTCAGGTGTTCTCCCTTAACTATGGATCAACTAAACCTGTATGCAAATGTAAGCATGCGTCCTTACACCTCCATAGGTGAGTCCAAACTTGTCTGAGAGCCATCTCCTAGTAACCACTGATGTTACTTTAATTTTTGCACTAACACAGCTACTATAAGAACTGACCAGTTCTCTTGGCTGGTAGAAATGCAGGACTATTTATGTTACAAAGAAGAGCAAGGCCCGATCCTCAAGTTACAGACCATGCTCCAAACTCTCAAGTTTTTTGCTTGCTCAAATATAGGTATTGTAAGCATACGCGGTTTTAACACTACAGTCCTTATTCATGCAAAAACACCCACTATGGTCAAAAATAATAGTGTAATTTGGCATCCAATAACACTGTATTCTCGAGTGACATTAATTCTCCTACCACAACTGTTGCTTCTTGCTTGAATAATTACTGTTTTTCTCTCAGCTTTCTCCAGATTTATACATTCATTTTCTTTCTTCTTCTAATAAGACAGAATAAAACTTGCCAAAATTTCAAGATGAGGACATGGCATTCATATAATGTTATTATCATGTTTCTTGCATATGCTAGTAAGACTGCAATGGATAGTGTAATATTTCCTGTCTTTCCTCTTCTTAATACAATCTAACATCTTTAGTACTTTCTGAGGCCTGGTAAGTATTGAACAGATACTGCGGTGTGATGTTCGAGAAACAAAAGTCACCCTTATGTAATTTTTTTTTTTTTTGTCAGTAAAGAACAATACACATCTTTTCAAGGAAGGTGACTTTTATGGGATGGAAAACCAGCAAAAACAAAGAAAATATATTAGAAACAGTTTTAGTTTATCTTCTGTATTAGAACTTCCACTGCGAAAACCTTTCTCAAATCTTGCATAGAGACATCTTGTATTTCAAATGTATTTTGAAGACAAACCAGCATCATAGACTTAGACCCTAGACTTTTCTGAGGTCTCATTATTTGGAGAGGAATATGGTTTTTTCATTGTTTATGTATGTATACATATGTGTAGTCACACATGTACATGCCAATAGTTACAGAGTGCCATCTGCTGTCATGTGAGACTAAATAGTGTTGTTTCTGTTAAGTTTTAGGGTTGATAAAGTTGTTGTGTCCTTCAAAGTCTTTCTGATAAACTTACACTAACAGACGAAGTACATTTATAAATTGTAGGAAAAGTGGAGGTGGTTTTTTCCTACTTCTGAACATATTAACCCCTCTATACTTTATTCTTCTTCAGTTCATATCACTGCTTAATCTTTCTGGCTGACCTATCTCTGCAATCTCTTTTGGCCATAAATGAAAAAATAATTTTGTGACAGGCTTATGTAAGCTATTGTTGATTTCTCAACATGATAACCTATTTAGACCAATAGGTTATTTTCTTGTTGATCTAGAAATAAATTGCACAGAGTCCAGGTACAATGTAAATAACAACAGAGGAGTTCACAAACAGCATTCAATCTCTGTTTGGGGAGTGAAAATCTAAACTTGTTCTTCAGTAGAGAAATCTGCCTTACATGTTGGATCCATAGACGGATTAAAGCAAAAAAGGAAACTTTGTCACTTGTCACAGTTTCTTCAAAGAGACAAATCCCAACCCCCCAACCATACGGAATTTCATTCAAGACTGAAAACTTGCTCAAATGCTGCCTCTTAAGATTGTTCAGTTCTTCCCTCTAGTGGCCTGTCCTTTTAAAATCATTCTCACAAAAGATAAATTGCTCAAATCACTTTCTTTTTGAACTTAAGAAATTTTGAGAAGACATAGATGCATAGAAGTTTGCATCAATTTTTCAGATGGGCTCCAAAGTGGCATTAACTAGAAGGCTGTCGAAAACATTTTGATATTATAGCATGTTTTGTGACATAATCTTGGTTTCCAGTTTGTGTTAAGTGGATCATATTGGTGAAATTTATCTAAACTGTGAAGCTCAGAAAAATCACAAGAGGATATTTTTCTCGGTTTTTAAGAAAGCAAGAAGAATGAAAGCCAGCAATGTACTATTCTGGACAAGCTGACTTCTTAATTCCTTTTGGGAGGGTAGCCAGGGAATCAGCACATTTTCTTGTATCTGACATGATTGTACAACTAAACCTTCTACTCTGCCATGGCATCTTTATGTGCTGCCATGATAATATTGTGTTGCCTGTGAAAAGTATTCCTGTAGAAATATCCTAGTTTTGTAACTGGACAACATTTTGTGCTTTTGCCGCTTGTGTTTCCAAAAAGAATCCCAACTTTTGCTGTTTCCTTCTTCTGCCATTCAAATGCAGATACCTGTAACCTCATTTTCAGAGGTATTGTCATTAATATTTTCAATATTTTTTTGGCAATGAGGACCCAAAATAGGCTCTTTATTAAAGAATCCACATAAGAAAAGAGGTAAAAGGAGCTAATAACTATGGGTGGGATTTGAATAGTGATGCCACTTTCTAATTCATTCTCCTTTTCCTGAATCACTCCTTTTTGTTTTTTACTGTGCTTTTCAATGTGAGTTATCTACCATTCATATTGCTATGCATGACATTCTTCTGTGAAATATTTAACTTTCTGCTCTTGTTATACATTTGATTGTGTAGTCTTCATTATATAATTTTATAGACTATTGTGATTACATTAAATATTTAGTCGGTGAAACATATCCACTTCTTTAAAACTTGCCATCCTCCTCACTTTTTCACTTTCTTCTAGAAGACCATATTTCAAATATTTTTCTTTTTCATGGAATGCTGCTGTAGTGATTTAAACCGCAGTCAAGGTAAAATATGAGAACAACTGAACCTAAACTGGAAAACTCATTCTGCTATGACCCATGCTGATTTATTGCTGCTTTTCATACTTTGCTAGTGGTTTTAAATTTTTAGGGATGCAGGAAAAATAAGCATATCCAGGCCATAGATATATATTGTATGTATGGGAGCCTAAACAGTTAAATGTGGACCTGTCTTGAAAAGTAAGATTGCTGCTGGAAGGATGGTTTGAAAAATATTACCTGATGGGAACAGAGCCCATTTGTGTCAGTCTTCAGTGTTTTCTTATACAAACCCCATTTTTAGCTAGAAAATAAATGTGCCTCATATTGTCATGTAAACCTGACAAAAATCAATACTTTGAAAGTAGTGCCATCAAAGGCCAACACTGAGATGGATATCTGAAACAGATTTCAAACTTCTATATTTCACTAGCTTTAGATTTTGGTGGGAAAATATAGAATAAGATACACAAATGACTTACCTAAGATTTTGGGTTAAGTGATTGACTGCTCTATTGACCTCCAGATATGTTTCCCCATGATTAGGAAACAAGAAAGAAAAAAGATACTTGTATTACCCAGAGCTCACCAGAAATATGGCAAGGAATTCCACCTTAAGTAATAATGGTTTTGAATAAAGCTAGAAATTTGAAAATTTGAATTTATTTTTTGTGCAAAAGAGGAATTGTGATTAAAAAAATAAATTTAAAAAGAAAAGTAACAAGAAGAAAAGCAACAACAAAAAGAAAATCACTGCATTTTCAGCTTTCTATTTAGCTAGACATATCCTATTATCCTGAGTCCCTGGGGAGTCAGCAGCAGAACACTACGGGCAGGTGGAAATTCAGTTACTGAAAGAATATGGCAGTCTGGCAGCCCATTCAAGCATTCTGGCAAGCAGGCAGGTAAGCAACCAGGCACAGAAGGAGATAGCTTGTCTTAATCACTTAATTCCTTAGGTAAATTTAACAGAATCAATATAGTATCATGTAGTATTTTAGTGTAGTGTAATTGGCTTATTGTGCCAGGGAATAGTTCCAGTGGTAGATTTTCAATCTATCCTAAGAGTAGCTTACACTGCCAGAATGACATCCACCAGGGATCTCAAAGCACTTCCCAAATGCTCCTGAATGAAGCCTTGTAACACATGCTGCACATTGGGTAAGGAAAGACATAGAAATTAATGGAAACTTTTCACTGGAGTTGATCCAAATTAGCATTGCTAAGCACTCCCTTCACTTTAGATGGAAAAATAAACATATATTTAACACATACCCTCTAAGAGAGAAGACTTGTTCTTAATTTTGGTCTTTGACAAATGCAGATATATTCTGGCAAGGAAGACGGGAGCAAAGGAAAAGAGGTAGATTCTGGTATTATAAACAATTCTTGTTTTTCCTTAAAAAGTGCTTAAGCAAGGACCAGACTCAGCTTCCACAACAATCAACTGGAATAATTTTCTTCTCAGAGTTCTACTTTGCCTTTAGGCCTGCAAATTTTGTAAGAGTTTTACATGCTCGGTTTTATTCATACACTTTAAAAAACATATGAGTGATTCTTATAAGAATAAGTAATGTTCACTTATTTTAAAAAGTGCTGTTGCAAGCAAAAAAGTTAAGGACAAAAGCAGCTCACATCCTCAACTGTTGTTGAAACCAGGAAAGTAAAAAGATAATGGAATTTAAAGCCTTCAAATACATTGCATGTTCCAAGTATTATTACCGGTATTCTGTCTGCGAATTAATAACATGAGTTAATATATATTCACTAAGTGCTTTTTTTCACAACTTCTTTAAAAAAAGCACATAACTGTATCTCCTTTCCTTATATGCAATATTTACTGTTTTTCTTTCACTGTGTATACGTTCATTTCCTAGGTAAGTTTCCCTAAGTAACTTGGATCAATGAATTCCAGTTTTCCTTGAAATTGAAATATAAGCACCTAAGGTAATTTTTAAGATCTGCAAAGTGCCAGTGATGTGTCAAACTGAAATTAATGTCTCTGCAAGACCATTCTGTAATTTTCTTACAGTGTTAAGTATCAAGGCCATATCTGATTACATCAATAGTACAATGAAAGGTAAAGAAACCCTTGGGTACTCTTGGCTCCATGAGACCAGAGCTTTCACTACAGATCATAAATCAGAAGAAAAAAGACAATATTTCATACTCCAATGTGAAAGTATTTCTTTCCTCTTTCAAGCCTTTATTCTTATACTATTATTATAGAACTTATCATCATACACTTACTGTAGTGCACAGGTACCATAAAAACAAAGGGATTCACTTTGAATAAGCCAGATCATTATGTCTTTTGCAATTAAGAGAGCTTTGAGAAAAGCTTGCAGTGACATCCCTAGGTTTTTGGAAAGCCCTTGTGTCAATCTTGGAGATCAATGCTGTTCTTCAGAATTTTATGGCTCTTCTTCCACTACCACTAAAAAAACTCACAACAATAAATTGTCATTGATTCCAGAGAAGAATTAAGTTTAATAGTATTCCCAGCCATAATATTCAAAATGCAAGCATTATGCTACATAACATATCATTGCCTTGCAACAATAAATATCTTAATGAATTTTGGTTTCTTATTTATCCCATTTCTTTATACACTTGTCATGTATTTAGGTAATTTTTTCAAGCTGTGCATTGAAAGGTGAGTTGGAAAAAGAGAACAGTTGTTGTAATTGTTTTTACTGTTGCTGTTGTTTAACAAAAGCAAACTTTCGGATACAAGAAGTGAAATCTGAGATCTGCTAGGTAGTCGAAAAACCACAAGACTGTGGGAACCAACGATCCTAGTACAGGTTCACAAAGATATAACGGGTTTCACTCTCATAATAACTGGCTGAAAGTAAGGCCTAGCTTTAGATTTCTGGGAACAAATACTAGTAAAGCTCTTTCATGTTTGGAAGAGCCCATTTTAAACATTATGAACATGGACACACAGAGAAGACAGTTTCTGACTGAAAAACTCCTATGCAGCTATTCCAGGGATAGAGAATAGAATTGGAGTTACATTATCAAATGCAAAAGTCATAAAAAGTGAAAAAGAAATCTATTTTAAGAAACTTAATTTATTTCTAAAGCTAATAGATATGGAAGAGAAAGATACAGGAATACAAGTCCTTTATCATTTTAGAAGGTTTAAAAATAGAGCTTTAGGGGAATACATGCATTTTATAGCAGCCTTCCTAAAGGCAGACGTTTGGTTTCCTATTTCAAGAGAGGAAAAAGGAGATGGAAATTGCCAGAGCATGGTAGTTCACTCAGTAGGGTGGGAAGAATTGCCGTCTGGAGAAGACCGTCTTTCTCCTCTGACTACAGACTGTCTTGAGCAATCAGCTTATACCTGGTTCCTAACATTTAGACTGCTAAAATTAGGCAAGGCAAATTCCATCTTATGTTAAATACTTCTCCATGAAGACAGAAACTTGAAAAAGACTGTGTGGTGAAAGATAATGAGATTATCAGCATTGCTTGTGCCAGGGGTGCACTGAAGAACCTTTGGTCTTCAGCTGAGCTCCTCGTATGCAATGCACAGCACAAACACAGAACAAGAGAGCATGCCGTGCCCTAGAGAGTTTATTCGTTCCCCGCTGTCAAAGATACTGCTAGTTCTACCAGAGCAGCAGTATCTTCCCACGCTGGTCTGCTATAAAACTATGATCTCAGTCATAATTCAGTAATGAGATTTCTAATGCAAGTAGAGAATACATTAGAAATGGAAACAAGTTAATACATTATATTAGCATCTGCTCTGATTCTTTAGGATGCGTTATTCATCAAGCTTTCCCACAATAAAAGGTCTAACTTCCATCACAAGATGAAAGTATTTAACAAGCCAAATTTTTTAAGAATTCAAAAGCATTGATAAGCATTTGGACTCTTATCTTATGTGCATGGAGTGGTAAGATAAAGGTTTATGTGTAGCCATAGGTGGGCTATAGTGTCATACTTTCTCATTAGAGCATTTGAAGCATCTTTTTCAGAGTGATTTCATTTAAAGATCTAAAGCTAAAATCAGATAAAATCTTTCAGGGTACATATCCCAACCCCACTGTCCATACAGTATGACGTGTCTTTTTTTTTTCCTTCAACTCATACTTGTATAGTCTCTGTGCAGACTATCACAGAAGATACAGAAGTTCATGACAGTGAACAAAATCTCTGCAATATTAGGTGTTTTTTCTCATAAGACAGGTCATATCATTTGTCTCTGGCCAACTTTGCTTCCTCCTTTCTGTGTGACACATAAAAAATACAGATATATCAAATATGTTTAATATCCCATATAAAACAGTGGCCATGCAACATACACAGTCAACGTACACAAGGCATGCTAGACTCTATTTGATGGGAAGATGTTACAAATTCTTCCATATCAGAGACTGAGTTATATTAATTGCTCTGTACTAATTAGTATTTAAAATTCCAATTACATCTACAGGGACTAAAAACATTAAAGTTGTAGCATTGTAAAACAAGAAGCAGGTCATCCAGGATGCATAATAAGTTGCAATAAAAATATTTTTACTACTAGTTTGCTTTTCAACAAGCTTTAGCAGAGTGTCCAATTTTCAAACGTACCTGAATGTTAAGGCTGGTGACTATTAATTCATTTCTTTCTTTTCAACTAGGAAAATGCTGTATATCACTTGTTTCTGTTAGGTATACAATGTTAAATCCAGTAGTTGAAATATAAAATAAAACATAAAATAACACCTAAGATTAAACTTCAGGGAGTAATACAATAGCTAATGAATTACGAGATGATACCTGAATTTGAAAGCAAGTAATCTGGGGCATTTTTTTAGCTGATATATTAGTGGCATATGTGTAAAATATGAGAACTTCCATCAGACATTGCTAGACACCTCAAGACAGACCAACCTCTTATTGAAGGGGTTTAGATAGTTATGGCAGAAAATTAAAAGCTGGTGATTCATTTTGCTATTACAGAAGAAATAACATTACTTGGAATTTATAAATTATTCTTTTTGTCATAGAATGCATAATGAATCACAATTTTTGTTCATCACTAGCTTATTATTAATTTAACAAACATAGACATGGAGTAATATATTTTTTCAGTTCTATTTTTTATTAATAGAACACTTCCTTTTATGGGTTTAATATGGTGACCAAAAGGAATGTAGTGTTGAGGTAATGAAGGAGCAATGAAAACAAGACTCCTTGAATTTCCATTCTCCTGATTTACATAGCAGTCTGCTCAACGGAGAAAATTATTCTGTTACTCACAGTAGAACACGCACCTCATTATGCAAGAGTGGTGCACACCGCTTTAATGAAGCCACAGACTACAATGCAGGGATTGTGAAGGGCTCCTCTGGGATTCAACTGCTTACCTGGTTGCAGAAACATGCAAGGAAGGTATACATTTTATCCTTTCTCAAGTTAATATGCAAACAGTTGCAAGGGTAATGAAATTAATAGAATTACATCAACATTTACATAGAAAATATTTATCTCAATGTGTTTAAATATAAAATATCAGCCCCCTTCCCATTTAATAAATGCCCTAATTTCAGGATGTACTTTTGACATTTTTCTTTCTCTGAACAAAACAGTACAAAATTTTTAAACACAGAAAGTTTGCTAAATGTCCATTTTTGAAGACATCAGTGATATATGTTAATATATATTTAGTCTCATTTGAAATATATTCAATTTTTTTGCAAGATAAGACATCCATTATTCATGCTATCTTTCTCAAATTGAAAGCAGTGCAAGTCTCAGGAGTTTTAGAGGAGTGTTGCATAGCACAGATAGAGCAGATACAGTGGGTCTGTGTTGAGTGCATGTTTGGATATAACAGCAACAGAGGACCTTCTGATTTTGCCCATATTGCACAGTTATCATACCTGTGAAGCTTTCATTTGGCTTTCAAATTGAATCCTTTGAATGACCACAGTGTATGACTCCAGGAATGCCCTGCAGGATATCTTGAACACAATCCGACTGGAGAAAACTGGCAGAGAAAAGCTGACCTTCCAGTACCCATCAGAACATCCTTAGGCACATTGTGAATCACCCTGACATGAAGCATGCCAAATGCCCAACAACCCCCGGCACAGGTCCCATCTGAGAAACAGAAAAGGGAGGAGTTGTACCTACAGCATCCTGTTGTATGGATCTCCATAATGAACACCTGTGAGCAATTCAGCAAATCCATGTACTTTCAAGTCCTTCTCATCACAGATGAATCTCTAGTCTCATGTGATAGTCTTCTATCATAAGGACATACCTAAATGCCATGTAGCCCGGGTCAGTCCTCTATTAGGAGTAAAAAAATGTGCAAAAGACCATCATCCTACACAGGCACTACAAATATGGTCTCTCTGTAAACTGCAAGCACAAGCTTCTCATCCAGTATCCAGCCTCCCCCAACCATTCACCCCATACCCAGGGCAGAAAAACAGCCACTTTTCAGCTTGGCAAGAGGTCCCAAGTCTCCATCTGGGTCCAGCCACAACTAGCACATCCAGTAAGGAAAAGTGAAACTGCCCGTCTTGGGCAACATCTTTCTGGGGTGGGTCCCAGAATCCATAGATTCATCAGCTGTCATGCTTGACACGCTACCAGGTCATGTTGTTGGAGATATGCCCTGTAGAGTGTATGGCAGTGTAGCCCCACACAACAACATGCCGTGTTCTCTTCTTGCATGGTGTTCTTTAGGACCTTTACTTTTACACTGTCTTCCAAACTAATTTATGATAGCTTGTGATGCATACTAGTGCAGTGAGACCATTATAGAGCCTGATAATGGGGCATTGTAGAGTAAGATGGTATTTCATGGCACAGACAAGTTAGAGTTGGTGAACACTAAAAGTGCCTTGTTAGACATGCTATGAGGACCTGTGAGATCTCTTGATGAGAAAACATTATGCAATTTTGATATGTCTGAACTATCCCAAAAAATATCCTGGAAATTTTGTGTGTTGACAGCAAGTATGAGTCTGAGGTGTTTTTGCTGGCACAGTCTATAGAGTGGCCAAAGAGAGCAATGGAAACAGAACGAGTGAAATGAGAATTGTCAAGTTAAACCTCTAGCTTAACAAAAGGTTAGATTCCATGGGATAACTGTGTAAGGAGGAGGGTAAATGTGAGGCAAATAGGTTATCAGTTCTAAACTACCTTCAGATTTGACATTACAGTTAATGCTCACAAGGTTTAGCCCTGTGTTTCAAACTATCTGTATTTCTGAAGACAAAAGTGGAAGTAAAATGCAGGTCTGGGGAAGATGGAAGGTCTGTACAGTTTTGGTCTAATTTTCTTGCCACCAAATGAGAGTTCAGGTCCCTAGATGAAGGAGAGTCCTATAGCAATTTCTCAGCGTTTGCTGCCCTGAGCCCCATAAGCCTTGTTAACACAGAGGCCTCCCATCTTTCCCTCAGTCCCCTCAGGACTCCTGTCCCTCATCTTTCCTGTCTCAGAGCTGCTCTGAGCCATTTTACCCCATCCGCTTGCCTTCCATCACTCAACTCTTCTCATCTCAAAGCCTTCCCTATGCTCTGCCCACCTGCTGCAATTTCCCTTCCTGACTTAATGGCCCAGCTTCATGCTCCCTGATGCTCCCTTGCCAACTCTTCTTACTCATGTCTGTCTCCAGCAGGTACAGCTTTTGACATAGAGGCTGCTGTGCTCCTCTACCCCTGCAGTGCCTGCATCCTGTGGGAACAGCTGCTGCCACACCAAGTCACCACTGCTGCAGGCATCTGCTTGTACCCTTCAGTTCATCTCCACTCACATCTTCCCAGCAGCAGTTGTGGCTCTTATTCTGGCAGGAATTTTAAAATCCTGCAGAGAGGTTGCATTGGTAAAAATTGTCCTAGATGCATTTCAGAGGAAATACTCAGGAAAAAAGAGGGGAAAAGAAAGCCTTCCCTGGAGGTGCCCTTGCTCCTTTACCAGACATGGAGATTTTCTGGGACGATCTTTGAGGGCTTATTAGATTTCTCTCTGAAAAGAATTAACACATGTTTTTAGGAGCCCTTGGCTTTGCCTCAAAACGTCAGTGTAGGATTCAGGAGAATTACATAATTTAAAAACAGCAAAGGCCAAATAGGTCATATAGTGAAACCTCTCAGCAGTACAACCTTGCACTGTTTGGAGTATGTTGTGGTGCCTTTGTCCAGTCTAGATCTGATTTACAAGGGATGAGGCTTCCTGTACTCATCAGTAGTTTTTTTGTTTTTCTGACACTTTATGTGATTTTAACCTTTAGAAGTTGGCAACATAAGCAGTTTGATACCTGCGACTTTCATCCAGACTGCAGAAACTTCCATTTTATGCCATACTTACTTCACTTATGTACAAAAGCTGAAACATACTGTTATACTGCAGCAACAACATAAATAAAAGTAAAATTGGGATACTCAGTCATTTTCTCTTTACTGCTCATTCACAGTGGAAAAGAGCTCTGACTAAGCAAGATAGCAAGATCTCTTTCTTCCCATAATTGTTAGTGCACCTCACCCATTTTCAACCCTTACATCTGCTCTTCTAGCTGAGTGAATCTTTATTTTTCCCCCCTTATCTCATTTCTCTTTTTACTTTTGACCTTTTCAGTCATTTCTCAACACCTTTTCTTGGATGCTTGGGGGTATTCTATGAAAAACTTCAAAGTGTTCTACAAAGCTGTAGAATGCCTGAAGTTCACAGTAAGTCTTTCTTACTGATCGGCTGTAATGCATGAAGGAACTGCTGTTCCACTGAAACCAACAAGGATTTTGATACAGATTTCTCTGGGGTTAAAATGCCATCTTGTTTCCGCTGTTTTTCAGCTTCACTTTTCACTTTCCACAACATTTTTAAATCACTAATTCTGATCAGAGTGATTTTATACCAAATTTTAGAGCAGGAAATCAGATGCGTCAACTTGACTTTTGACACTTGTGTCAAATAGGATTTTGTTCTAGCAGGCCATGATACTACAAATTTGCATGCTTAGTTGTGTGGAGAAGAAAAATCACATTGACTTGAGCAGGATAACATGGAGGCACAAATTCATCATGAATGATTGTGTGATAAAGGATGTCATTGTCCATATGACACAATAGGAACAGAGAGATTTGTGTTAGTGCTGAATAAGAAAACAGAAATTCAGAATTTGAATCTTGTGCCTGAACTACAATAAGACCATTCCACCCATTATATTTCTCTGTGCAATGAAGAAAGGTAAGAACTGTACTAGAATTGGCATTGAAATAAAGAGATAGCATAAGTGTTTATACTTTCAAGTGCTTGGGGTGACATTTGAGTTGTCAAGTCTCATTATACTGAATATCATCCACACCTGTCACACGTGTTGTTGAAAGACACTTCTAATTTTTCACCAATATATTTTTGGACAGAGCAAAGCACTCCTTTTTATGATAGTGAATGACAAGCTTTACAATTTCATTTGTGGGGAAGTATCTGCAGAGAATTTATGTTGAAATGAGCAAGATGTGGCCTCTGCATGGATGGGCATATGCAGTGGATATGGCATTACCTGTCAAACAACAGGCTGTGACTAGTCTTCAGAATTCTTCTTTTTTGTTATGTGCCCTAGGTGTATTTGAAACAAATCTTGGTAAAATGTTTGCTATTATGTAATGGTATTCTGTTTGGGATACCCAGACAGAGCACATACAAGTTTTGTCTCATTGTAATTTGATGTCCTCAGTTTTGAAAAGACACCATTTTTACCCATTGGTTTGAAATATTCATAAGGAAAAAGATATTTTGCAAAAGCTACATTTTTTCATGAACCAAACAAAGTGAAAAATGAGTAAATGGCTCAAGTTATAAACTATTAATCAACTTGATAATTGCACATTATATTGCCATGAAAATTATGACTTTGAGTCACCTTAGGTGACTCAGTCCTTCTGGAATAAAACATTGAATTTCCGAGCGATGGTATTCTTTCTAGCGATCTGAATGCTGATAAAGATCATTGTGATTAATGGCTACCATAATCAATATAGAATGAATTAATAACAACTTTCAATTTTGCAGTAAAATGCTGAAGATAACAGGTATCTTCTGTGATGTACTTACGCTATATGTACAAGAGATTAGTGTTTTAATGCATAACATTAAACAATGTGAAACTGATATTCTTCATTCCATTTAGATATTAATATTTTGTAGCTTATGTAAAAACTCATTAAATTAGATATATTTACAAAGGAAGTGTGTAGGACATGTCCTTAAAGAGAAATTAATTTTTTTGACATGGAACACTTTTAATGAGGTGTAGCTGACAGTTATCAGATTCAGTCCAAATTGCAACAACAAACCTGCATGAATAATGATGAATTTTGTATTTATTTTTGAAAACAGGGCTTTCAAAAACTAAACAGTGATTTGTATACTGAAAAAGTATAGTAAATAATTATCCAATGTCACCAGATACACATTGACCTCTATAGTGAAATTCTCTTCTTGGTGCAATATGTGAATACATGTACTGAAAGAGTTACCTTTGCTCCTAAAAAATATAAATGTTTGAGACACAATAAGGATGACACAAAACACTAAAGGGGATTGAGGCTTTGTAATATTACATGACTTTTAGTCTTGGTCACATAATCATCCCTCTTATTTTTCATTTTGCTGTGATACCAAAAATTAAACATTATTAGTTTTATCTTTGTGATCATGTGCTAATAGCTCAAAATAGAGCTTGCCTGAAGTTAGTGGCACTTTGGAGATTTGACTTTCACACACAGTAGGCAATCTGGGGAGATTAGTAAATATGTAATAGTAGTCATATAATTTCTGTGGATAAACTGAGACAGCAAACAAGTAACCCAAAGCTTTGCTTCAGATTTAAACCAGTGTTTTCCTATTCCATTTTTGTTGGATTTTGGAGTATTTTTTTTCTTCTAGATTTTTGTGTAGCTCCATATTATTTGGTTTTGAAACAGACGATTTCCAAATTGTCCCCAAACTGTATATTCTCTGACAGAATCATGGAGAAATGATTTACAAATGTGTATTTCTCTAGACCACTTCAAATGTTATTCCTACCATGAAATGGATGTAGAAGGTGGGGTTTTTTTGCTTTCTCAAAAGTGCCAAGTCTATAACGAATTCTGAATTCAGTACATTTCTGAATTCAAATAATGTGTAAATTTTCTTTCTGAAATAAAACAGGAGTTTCCTGTACAGCAGGCAGCACCTTTGGGGCTCTCTCACTGTGCTCCCACCTCACTGACCAGTAGTTACACCCCAAAATTCTGTTGTCATAAAGTGGCAAATGCTAAGACTGCCTTAACAGGACAGCTTTTGGGCAGTGTTACAAATGAAAGCTACCATATTGGGACACAGATCTTTTGCTGTTGTCGATTTAAAATGTGAGGAAAATATATACATCAATTAAAAAAAATAAAGAGGAGGTACTTGAAACTCAAAAATTCAGATTCTTATTTCCATTTGTCTATGTACCTTGAGAAGTGAGGAGGAAACCAGTTCTTTAGACTGTCCCTGAGTTTAAGGGAAATGTCAATATTTAGACAGAACGTCTTGTAATCGAATCCCAGTGTGCTTGCTCCCAAGCCTGTTTGATATAGATCTTTCATGTTCCAACACCTGAAAATAGAAACAACTTAAAATGTCACATCCTTTCACTGTTCACTGCTAAGAGAATAGAGATCAGTCAAAGACATCTAGCAGCATTGTACAAATCAACACTTAGCCAATAGCAAGGACATCTGTAAGGAAGAAAAGAATCGCACATCTGCCTTCAGCCTGAAAGATCACGCACAGAAATGCACACTTGCAAATCTGTGGAAAAACCGAACCTACAGATATCCATCCACCATGAGGGTTGTGAAATATTTTCATTTGCTCCATCTCCTTTCTGATGTTTATTTTAGAATGAAGGGCCTGATAGGCTGGCTCTAACTAAACAACTCTCAGGCTGGCTGGCTGGCTTGAGGAAGAAGGAGCTGAGTCATCATTCCCGGCTTCACCACATCTCTGGGTCTGCTGTGCACGTGCAGGTCTTCACAGGTAATTCCTACTGAAACTTTGCTGAATTAGATGCCTTAATACTTCGAAGCTGTGGGACAGGTTCAGCTTTGAAAAGGTCCTTAGTTTTGACAAGTTGAAAAAATTACCGGGTGACGAAACTTCCTGAACCATTTTCTGAAAAGCCTTCTGAAGACAAATGCTGGAGCTCCACTCAGAAGCACTGGAGCACAAGATTAGTTTCCTCCTTCTCCTAGAGTTATCAGAGACATGTGGAACATTTTTTCCACAGGTCCCTCTTGCTACACTGGGAAAAACTGTCAATCTTTCAGGCAATAACACTCATCACTTTTCCCTTTGTTACCTATAAAAGAGCTGCTGTGCATTAATTTTAAAAAGTATATGCAATTTATCCACCTAAGACACTCTAGTTTTTCACAACTAAACAGGGCAGTCTACTTCATCTTGATTCAATTGATTTTTTCACCTACTGGGAGAACAAGTAATAAATAGCAACCTTATTTAAAGATCACTGCAGTGGGTTGTTCAATAGTTTTGGTGCCATAGCAGTCTTTGTTTGATGGCTACGTGGTTTCCCACTAGGTCTGAAAACATTAAAGATCTGAGGAAAGCCATTTTCTGTCTTAATAGGAGAATCAATTGGCCTGAACACAAAGGTTCAGGCTGATATGATTAAATGATATGTGCTAAGGAGATGAACTTCTTGCTGTATATTTCAGCGTCTAAAGAATCAAATGATGACCAGCACTGATCTTCATACCAGATCAGCTGAGAGCATAAAGTTGGACAAGGTGAATTCTTCCTTTGTTGTATTTTTTTTTTTTTTTTATGTGCAGAAGAATAATACTACAAGTTAGTTTATTTGATTTATTGCCTTTTGAGAGAAAAAAAGTGAAACTTTAAGTAGTCTTAGGGGATTAGAACTCAGCCAGCAAAGGACAATTTATTTGTTTTATACTACTACAAAGTCCATTGGAAGATGGGACAGGATCTAAATTTCATTGACCTTGATTTTCATAGACATCTGATCAAGAAAGGCTGCACATAGTGCAAGATACAATTTATTTTATTGACCTCAGAAATGAAATCTCCAAAGTCTGCCTCCTTTTGATAAAATAAATTCTTTGTGCCATACATATTTGTCCCTTTTGGCCCTTCCCTTTTCCAGTACTCGTTAAAATTTGGTTTTCTTACATGTATTATGAAATTTAGATGCATTTAACTGCTCTTTTTACCAATAAATCCAAAATTAACATTTTGGTTTCAACATTAAATACTTAGAATTTCTACAGACAAAGATGAAGGATGTGTTAGTTATGTATTTATTTTGTATCTTGTTTCTCATCTGTGCAGATATAGAATAACAATTTTACAACATTGTTCTACACCATCATTAACTGTAGTCAATGTCAGAATGTTCCTCCACTAACAGGCATGAATCTCTTTAAAGAGGTAAGATTAATAATAAAAATTTAGCCCCTGTTTACTGAAATGTTGCAAAGTTATTTCCATTAAAGGTAAAAAATGTGGATTGACCCACACTTTGTTCTCTGCAGTGACCATGTGTTTTTGATAATTTGCACTGCTTCAGAGAAACTGGAATTTGTTTTCCAGGAATCCTGCTCTTTCATCTTTGAAGACGGTGACAGCACTGCCATTGACTTTATTGAAATTAGAATGTAAACCTGATGTCTCCATGTAATCTATTTTAAACACAGATATATTTTTGTTTGTCTTCTATTTCACTTGCTTTGTAATGATTGTTTTCTTAATTCTGACTAGTCTTTCAGTAAATTTTGTCAATCTTCCAGCTACTTTTCACTGACTCTTTTTTTTTTCTTTTTTCTATTTCTTCCTGTGGAAGGAACTTTTCAGTTATATTCTATTGAAAAATGTCATATGTGACATAATATTAGTCATAAAAGTAAAGATTCAGCTAATGTTATCCATATTTGGGGTGAGATATGCTGCAACATAATTAGAAAATGGAGTAGATTGAACCATTCTGAACTGTTCTCACATAAACCTTAAGTAGTGGTTGCTGTACAGATTGTGTGCAACATCCTTGTCTCTGGAGGAAATTAATTCAATGTATAGATTTGTCCTCCCAAATGTAGAATATTGAAACATTAACCTCTTATCTACCCTCTCCCTAGAAAAGAAATAGCTAGATTCTCCTAATTTCTCTTAGTTTTACATGTGAAAGTCATTTCTTCATCAATAAAATGAAAATGGTCGTGATTTCATCGTTAATCATATATCAATGTAAAAACACAGAATCACTGAGACAAAATAACAAGGCTCCTAGGTGTAAAAAATTCCAGGGTCCTCTGCCTGAATAATTGTAGTCTGTTTTGGGAATTCTTGAGAGAAATAATCTCACAGATCTGAGTTCCTCATGGATTCAGTAATGTCTGCTGATTTCCATGGAACCTCTCAACCTCTGCTGTGTGTACCATTGCAACTGTCCACAAAAGTGTGCAGAGAACTTCTCAGAATGTTCAGGTTAAAGCCAGTCCACCTCCCCAGAGCATTATGAAAATTTTTCTGTCCTGAGGGGAAGTAACATTATATTTGAGAAGTGTCAGACTACAAAAACTCTGAGAATTAGGAACTTGCATTTAGATCTGTGGCAGAAAAAGCAAGCTAGAACACTTGGTACATATTTTAAGCACTGAAATGATTATGTAGTTTGACTTAGTGAAACTGAAGGCCCAGCATCTCAGGGAAGGATTTGCTCACTGTGTAGCAGCATGTTTTTAGGTACAGTGTGACATTAGAAAATCCATCTAAAAACCATCAAAATGTAGTACTAAAGAGGACCAATTTTTCTCTCGTAACTCAAAAGGCAGACAAAACAACACAGAAAATAGTAAATAACATGCTTATTAATCCCAAATTAAGCTGCAGTTGATTATTTTCTTCATATTTGCTGGGCTTTATGTCTTCGTTTCTATGGCAAACTGTCAGTGTAAATGGAAGAAAATTACTAAGCAATGCCTTGCATGATGATTATCGCTCATACATTACTCCCCCACAACATGCATATAACTCACTAACTGTTTGGTGTGCACTGAGGAGAAAAAGAGCACAATGATCCTACTCTTCATCATAGACCACGCTGCCAGGAATGGAAATCAGGCTCACTGACCTATAATTCCCAAGATGTCCTCTACATCCCTTTCTATAGATGAGAGTTAAATTTGCCATCCAGCTCCAGTTCAGAGGCTGCTTGTTATAGTAAGTTGCATCACAAACTGAACAGTAGAAAGGACTGAAAAGTTCTGACAAGTCACCTACATCAGATGAGACTGAAATAAATAGACAAATGTTCAGCAAACAGAAGGTCCATTGGCAGCCCAAAGAGAAAGTCTGAAAAGGTTTTCCTTAAGATTTATTTCCAGAAATGATCAATCCTCATGTTATTGCTTCAGAAACAAAAACTTCGTAAGAAACCACCAGTTCAAGAAGTCAGCTGGGTAATAATAACACTATTTGGAGGAGCATAAATTACTGTTGAGGGTTTGTGCATATGTTTTTGTGAAAACACTCCTGAAGATTATTTTCTTGCCAATAGTCTGAATTATTTGCTATTATTTGAGTTGGTGAAAGAAGTATTGGAACTAATGCTTGACTAATTAGGTAACCACTGACTACAATAATGAAATAAAATTCTCTATTTGACCACAGCTTTCTGTATCATCTTTTTCTGAGCTGGGAAAATAATACTTTAATGTGCCCATGGACATGTATTTAGTTGTTACACTGGTATCTCTGTGTCTCTGATCACTTTTCAGGCTAATTGCAACAACCTCATATCCTTATTAAAACCATATAGGAGGTCATATGTGTGAGTTTTCATGGAAAATATATATTAAATTAATTCACACTTGTATTCAGGCAAAAGAACAAACTCCTGCTTATCAGGTAATGCCTGCTTTGTCTTTAGCAGCTGCATCCAGAGAAGATGCTGACTCCTGGTGTGATCTCTGACTGGGCATCTGTATTCACGTGTGATTTCCATAGCAGGTCTGTCTGTACCCACACTGTAGGGCAGTGATTGAGTGGATCTCTTTGGTTCGAAATCCCACTGCCCTGGGGACAGGTGAGGACTGTCTTGTCATGAGGTGTGTTTCATTGCATAAAAATCAGGCAAGGACAACATACTGTGCCATTAGTGCTCATTTCTGCATGAGATTGAGACATATGACACAGGACATGAAGGAGACCTCTGCCCTTTTGGAGTGACAGCAGGAGACCACAGTATCTAAAATGGAAGCAGAAAGTTATATTTAGGCAACTGAATTTTGCCTCCATGATGACAGCAGATGGAATGCCTGGTGTTGTTGGGTCACAGTGTGATTGCCTGTCTGCACTATATGACCATTAGAGCACACACAAAAGTGCTATCACGGGTTCAGCTTTCCTTCCTTCCTCCCTGTCCCAGCTCTCCCTCTGCCATCACCCTCTGGATGTACTGCAGATAAGTATGCATGGCCTTGAACATGAGTTCAGAACCCATGGACAGTTCACACAACAGCTGGATCACAGACCAGCAGCCAGAACATAGGATCTCTGTGACTAGTCAAATAAATTTAAGGCACAGACTGTAATATCAACAACTTTCAGAGACACGCTCTGGCAGCCTAAGAGATAAAAGGTTGTAGATAAACCATTCCTAATCCCCTGAATCAATACCCTAAAAGAAGATTCAATTGTTTCTTTAAAGGATGTCAAAGACTGTTTATAGACAATGAGATTAACTTGATTAAACATCAATTTCTCCAGTGAATACAAATGATTAGCATTCACTAATCATAGTTTACTATATTTGATAAGCTCTCAAAAGAAAATGGGTGTTCTTGGGATTCAGTCATTTGAAATAAGTTGCTGTCAGTCTTAGAAATAATGGCAAGACAAAGGAAATAATTAATTCTCTGATATCTGTGCATGCCTTTGCAACAGGGAATAAAACCAGCTGTAGTAGCAGCAATAATAACAGCAATATTAATAATGACAAAACCAGGAATAGGATGCTTGGAGATTATAGGACAGAGTTTTTGGACTACTATAGTGCTTTTAAAATGGAAAGGAATCCTTCTAATATACACCTGTCACATGTGATAGAGGTTATCAGTGACTGCTAGTGATTTGTAGTTGAATGACAAAGTCTTCAGCATTTATAACACTATTCAGCCTGGTAGATCTGGAGGTAGCTTAGAACGTACCTACTACCCAGATTTCCACAATTGTTGTGCAGTCATCATGACCCACAGAAAGCTTCAGTTCTGCTGATTCACCATTTATCAGTTGAGATCCACTTGACTAGAAATCTTGCAACCAATTCTAAAAAGACAAGCTAGTTTTTCCACATGCTGAAGAAAGATGTTTTCTAATTCACATTTAAATCAACATTCCTGTCTTTGTAAATAAGTGGGAGACAGCTGAATATATTTAACATCAAGTCACAAAGCAGCCCAAAATAGTAGCTGTGTTTCAACCACTATAGAACAAAATGAGGAGAAAAGGTATTCCTAAACAGTGCTAGCAGCTGACAAGACAATATAATGCTGTGATAAGAACATTACTTATTATTGTTCTTGCCTTGAAATAACATTTGCATGAAGACAATTTATGTTTTATTCTAATAACATGCTAAGGGTAAGCAAGATAAAATATATTTTGGGATGACTTGTCTGATTCTGAAGAAATTACTCCCAAGTGTTATTTGAGATTTTGTCTCAGATTCTTCCATGCTATTTCCTGCTGCTCTTATCTCCTCTACATGTTGCTGTCAGAAGCTCTGTAATACATTCAAAATGTATATTAAAAAAAATAAAAATCCTGCGGATCCTGAAGATCATTTCTTCTCTCTGTTACGTTCCTTTTCAACTAAACGCTGAAGAACGCTATCTCTCCCACCCTGAGACTATCTAACCTCCAGAAAGATGGAAGTTAAACCTGATCAGTCTAAAACCACTGCTTTTTAGTTCATTTCCCTCTCATTCAGTAATCATCAGTAGTAAACACCAGAAGTCTGTTAATGACCTATAATTTGCTTTAGAAACTTAAAATACAAGCCATTTTATTTCCCCCTGGGTATACATAAATGAGACAAAGTAAAGAGCACACACGGAATAGTCATTAGATTTATTCATCAGTAGCTAGGAAATTCCTTATTTGACTCAGAAATTCAAAGGATTCAAAGTAGCTAAGATGAGAACAGTGAAAAGTGCAGGGAAATGTGGTGGTTCAAAGGTAGGAAGCAGGTTGTTTTCATTCTGCTCCTGGCTTTCCTGGTGACTGGAACAAGCCACTGAATGTTTCTGCTCCTCACATGAGAAATGTTTTACCAGATCAAGAAAAGGATGTACATCAAAAGAGGAGAACAATTGTTGCACATAAATAGTGGGAATGTTTGTTAAGAGGGATGATTAAGAGGAAGAATACTAAAGGAAAGAATTAAATTAAAATGTAAGAAAAATAATTAAAATGTGTAATCTATTGTGATGTATGTAGCGGCCTCACAAGATAAGTGCTAAAAGCCCTCTTCTTAGCAAAATAATATTATAAATAGAAGTGCAGTAAATAACCAAGCATTTCTAAATGCACTTGCAAACAAATATTCAGTAAAAACAATGCAGTATAGATTAAGAACAACTCTTTAGCAGTCAGCAGTTATGTAAGTGTAAAATCAGCACAAGTGAGGTCAGACAGGGTCTAGGAATGTTAATGTATTTGAACTGGAATGCTAATGCATCTGAACAGGAATGCAAGGTACAACATTACAATGCAGTGTCTGGAATTAATATTCAGTACTCTTCCTCTCTAATAGACTTTGGTACAGTGAAAAATACAAGAAGCACAAAAGAAGAATCTCATTCATCTGCCAAAACCACAATCAACAAAGCAAACTGAACTGATAAACAGCTGTTTTTCATTCTGATATAATGGGAACAGAAAGAAAAATATGGAAATTGGAAGACTGCAAATAAGGTTGTTTCTCTTCCCATTCGGCTCTCAAACATCCCAAGTAACAAAAAGCATGTGAGTTTTGGGTGACCTTCTTTGGTGTTGACTTATTTTTACTCTTTCAAAGCTCTCAAGTACTCAGTTTTATCTCACAAGCGAATGCTGACAAGTGTCATGTATGTCACAAGAAATCAGTCTTTTAAAAAACTGAGAACAACCATTTTGTGTCATTTCAAAGAATGACCTCTGATGAAGCCATGCAGCCAGAAGAAAAACAAATAAAAGACCTTCCACCCTAAAATACAGCAAACAAGCAGCAGAGTGCTGAAAGAAAAGTAATTCAAGAGAAGCACACAATAAGAATGAGAAAGAAAGTGTGTTAGTCTGACTGACTTAGGATGGGGATGATTCAGTGCTGAGGGCCAGGCTATTGTAAACTGAAGTCCGATCTCAGTAGACTTGGCTGGTTGGCTTGTTTGATTATTCGGGGGGCTGCAAGCCTTTTGGGGGCAATCCTATGAATTATAATAATTTATACTCATTTCACAACGTCTTAGCTTTTGGAATTTCACAGTTCTGTGCAAAGATACCATTCTGAAGAGTCGTGTATTGTGTTGCTATCTTAGCAAACATTAGGACTACAAAAAGCCTGAGAGGTAAAACATAAAACCAAGAAAGAAGTGAGTTGCTTTACCATTGCTTTAAAAAATGTTGCCGAATTGATTGTGAGAAGTTGCCGAGTCCTTTTTTTACCTAGATCCATTTATCATAAAGCAGCAAGAAGTGCAAGATTAAAGAAAAGCAAACACTGAAGGATCAAAGTGTCCTCAACCCTACCACACATTCAAACTGACCTTTGACCTTGCCTTTTGCCAACATGAGATAAACCATTCCTCTAAATGGGGGACCTCAGAGGGCTTGAAAGTAAATCAGGTTCCTGCCTCAAGGCATTTAAATTAAGTAGCTCTTGTAGCTGGGGAAACGTAAGTCAATCGCCTGTTTGACTGGGCTGAGGAGGAAGGACTGACTTTTCTGGGACAGCTCCAGGTGGGCAGGTGCCTTCAGAGGCCAGCAAAGACCCTTCCAGAACAGAGAGGAAGATGTAAAACACACTTCCCCAAGCCATCATCATCTTCTTAAAATATCTGCTCCTTAATGAATCCCAGCTGAAGGGCTATTTAGCAGATGAAGACTGTTTCTTTTGGGCTGAAGGAGCATGACCTCTCCTGTTGCAAAGGACATTTATCTCCTTCTATAGCTGGCCAACTGTGAGGCACATGGTTGCTCTGCCCACACACTGCTGTGTGCGTCCCTGGCTGGGAGCAACAACAGCCATGCTCACACACCGTTATCCAGAGATAGTACCAGCGAGGCTGGTCTCCGTCTTGAAAAAGGGGCTCAAAAAGGGGAGGCCAAACACTGCAGATCTCTACCTTGATTAATCCTGCTGCTGGGCTGTAGGGTGGCATTTCCCAGCCTCTACTGGTGTTAGAGGTTGTCTGGGGTACCAAATCTGTACTTTTCTAAAGAATTAATTCTTCCTGTAACTAAAAGCCCCACTTTTGTGGTGTGTTTTGGTTTTTGTTTTGTTTTGTCAAGCACTGTACCCTCACACGCTGGTCTCAGGAGAAGGCAATTGTAGTTACACCCCTGACACTGGAAAGGAGTTTTCAGAGCAGCTAATGAATCAGTTTATTCCTCAGTGGCTATTAATTATGTCCATATTTAGGCAATAAACTAGGTTATCTTCTAAAGTTTCAGAACTACAGACAATAAAAGCAGCATAATAGTGGTACATTATCATCTTAAAAAGACAAAATGAGGCATACAGATAGCAGTGGGGAGACTTGTAACCTCCTTCATTTAAGAAATCCAGGGCTTTGTAGAAGGGCAATAGAAATAGTGAGGTAAAGAAGCAATACAAACCTGTGCAAAAATGGTTATCAGGCTTTAGAATTTTCTGAATATGGTGCTTCGGAGCAGACAGGACTAAGAAAATATCAGGGGAAGTGGGTAGATGATGGAGAGAACTTAACATCAAAACTAGGAAATTATCTTTTTTTTTTAGGATTTGAAAAGCCACATTAGAGCATTTTTTTCTGGTTCTGCATCCCACATAAATGTTCTGCTGGAGAGGAACAGGTGCATAGATCCTCTGACAGGTGGAGAGAGTTAATTGACCCTGATCTCACAGGCTTTACAGTGGGTCTGTACCTTGGGAAAACAGAAGCAAAAGTTCATTTTCTGTCTAAAAGAAGGACATTAACAGTCTTACGCCGTTTAATATGATTTGCTCCTTTGATCTGTGTATGGCTTTGTCTACATTGTGCTAATTTACTTAAGTGTTTGCAAGGAGGGGCCAAGGGGAAAAAGCTTTCATTAGAGCTACAGAACTGCTGAGTTGTTTGACAGTAATTCTATTTGGAATTAATTTATTTAAGTACAGACAAGGTGGGGTTGAGGAGTGATTTTTTTTTTTATTTTTTCTTGATATAGATGGGTTAGTCAAATTAAATTGTGTGCATTGATTGCTGGCTTTGCTTAAAGTTTGTCTCCGAACAAAGTTCACCCAGTACAATGCTGCACAGGTTACTCCTTGGGTTTCCTTGCTGTGTCTGGCACACGCATTCCTGCTCGACCAAAACCAAGCAAATACACATGTGTACATATAAGTACACATACAAAAAAAGCCACAGTGAAAGCTTTATCTGCACATTTCTCTCAGAGTGTCCCGGGACTCCCAAGGGGATTATTTTGTAGAGACAGTATTTTGTTCCCTGGGACTATTTTCTAGCTTCCTTGCAGAGGCTGCAGGGACAACAGTTGTGATGCTGGTTACTAAGATGCAATTATACAGTACACGGAGATCGTGCCGAAACGACCAAAGGCTTTTTGCTTGAACAGCAGTCTCTTGGGAACAGATTTCAGTCAGTTTTAACCTAAGCTGTGTTTAAATCATAGACATAGAGACAAAAGGCTTCATACCTTGTTACTGATTCTTCAAGCCATTTGTTCCTCCATTTTGTTGAATAAAGTAGAACTGACTGGATATGGGTTGTGGTGTTGATGTTGTTGAGTTTTTTTGCTTGTTTTGTTTGTTTGTGGTTTCGTTTAGTTTTTTGTGGGGTTTTGCTTGGTTGGATGGTTTGGTTTGGTTTGGTTTTCTTCTCTTTGAAGGAGAAAGTAAAGAGGAAGAAATGTTAAAATCTTTATTTCAATAACCTCTCCATGAAGAAGGGTTGTGAAGTGCATCTGCATCTTTCCACACACAGTTCCTTGTATCAAGGAATTCCGTGTGGTCATTTCTGCCTGATGTTACTCTACTGAGTAAATGAAACAGAAATGAGAGACCATAAACGTGAAATCTGAAAGAAAATATATAATTGTATAAAATATAGGTTTATATGATAACATGGTGAATATCCTACTAAATGCTAGCAATTCTAATCAAATAGTAGCTGAAAAATGCAAAAGAATTCATAGCAATAAATTTGACTAACTTAATTTTTTCTACCAGGAAGTAATATGAATTATATGATTTTTTTTTCAAAGTATATTCTTCTTTAAATGATAGCCTCTCTTGATCATGAAGTATTAAGGTGTGTTAGTAATTAAATTTTGAAGTATTGATTCATTACAGTTGGATAAATAAGCATTATGAATTATTTTTCTCTGCTCCCAAACCAAATTGTTTTATCGTTTCATTAGTACACAGGTAAATTGAAATGAATGTTCCCACACAGTAACTTGAAATAGTGGAAATTCTGAAAATATTTCAAATTATACATTTTAAAAAGATTTATAAATAGCTTATTTTGTGAAACTTAAAAATATAATGATCTCAATAAAGGATACAGCTTGTGTTAAGGAACTGCTAAATTAAATAAATTGAAACACTAACTGAACAGGTAACAAATTCTTTTAAACCATTTGGCCAGCTGCAGACAAGAAACATAATTTCTTCCAGGTTATTTAGAGAATATCAGTTTGTACTTTATACATATGCCTTGTTTTCCTGGATTCCAAGATTACAAGGACCCTGATTTCCTTCAGGAATAGTACTCATTAATCTTGTATGACACTAGCTCTGTCTTAAAGACTTTGAAGTACATTTTCCACATCTGGCTGTATGGAAGGTCAGGATGTTCCAAGCTTTATTTAACTACAACCAGATTCTGACCAGTGTTTTCCAAACCATTTAATTTTTATGTTGTCTGTCATTTTGCATCACTCCCAAGACAATATTAACACTAAAATTGCTATGCTACTGGCGATTTGAATTACATATTAAATTAAAATGCAACAAAATCATTCATTTCCTTATTGTTCCTCACAATAGCCTCAGACTACTTTTATAATTCAGTCAATATTGATATGTGTATTAAGTGGAAATTTCTTCAAATTTTAACACACAGAGATCGACTGCTTTATCAAATTTATATTATTAATGGCAATCTTTTCCTCAAATAGATTTTAATTAGATTAAAGATAAAATATATCACTTATGGACAAATCTGCAGTAATTTAAGATAGTTATAAATTTTACAGCAGACGTTGAAGATAAGGTACAGAAGTGCTGGATCTGTATTAGCTCTTGCCAATGAATGTGCAATTCAGCCCTCAGTCCTCAGGCATGACATTTAAATGGGGAATGTCTCTCTAACTGAAACCATGATGCTATTTGAGTCAGTGGAAAAATTTCCAACATTTCATCTGCAATGTTTTTTCACCTCTGTTCTTATATAATAATCTATAACAAGCAGGTTTTATATTTGGCTAAGTTAAAATTCATATATGAGGTACTAATGAATGCTAAGTGCCAGATTGTGGAAAGTGGCTTGCCTTGCTCCTTTGGTTCACATTTGAATTTTCTCTCCATGTTTTTCCAGTTCCTTTCTTTCTCTCTCTCTACCTTAATAAAATATATAGATACTATTCATAGTTTTAGGAAACTCAGGATATTTGTCACTTCTCATACAAAACCATCACAGGCACTTCAAGTCTTGCAGGGAGCTTATGTGGACATTTACAATCAGCCATTTATTTGTTCCAACTCTTTTACATCATTCCTTAAAAATATGCTCTTTCGTTTCCCAGATCACTTCTCTGACTGTTTAGATGGACTCTATTGCTAAAGCAATTTTGTCTCTCCAGCGTCTCTAGTATTTGCAGCAGTTATTCCTAATGACTTTACATGGATTACAGTTTCTCTCACATATTTTTTTCATGGGCTAGTAAATCTTTCCTCACAACTCAAGCCTTCTGCCATCTTTTCCAAATATAATATTTTACCCTGAAGCTTTTGTTTGTTCTGCTTTTCTCCTTTGTATCTTTACATTTCAGCTTATTCACAAATTAATTTCGTACAAATTGTTGCTATAAATATCCAAAGCTTTTACATGCTCATGCTACCTTTGCATCTCAGTGTCTCACAAAATATTTTATGGCTTACCCAACCCATGTACAAATTATTCGCAGGAGTTATTTCATTCATTCACTGCATAAAAATAAGGCAAAATAAGGAAGTCTTTAACAGCACATTTCAGCATTATGCACTAATTCAAGACAAGAAATGGTGAATGTCATATCAATTGAGTCTATGGAGGAATGTGGAAAGGCAAAATGCTGTTAACCTAGTTACAGTTTGGGATAGAGACTTAAATGTATTATAATACTTTCTCATAGGGATATAAAATAGCTGTGACTCATAACTGTCCCAAAGGTATGCAAGATCTTGTCCTTCCAGATTTACTGCATCAACTGTATGCTAATAATGTTTACTGAGGAAAATTTCTGGATATTACATTGTGCGTAACAATAATGAAATTTAGGGGATTTAAAGTATTGTATACTCTGTGTATTACAATACTCTGTCATGCAGAAAACAATATTTTTAATAAATTTCTCACCAGTGTCTAGGATTAAGTGAGGTAACTTTGTCAGGGACATCCTTAGCCCCTTAGAAGAATAGGAAAAGATTGACTCTCTGAAAAGAAAAAAAAAAAAAAAGTGTTGAAAATTGGCTTGTGCCTTCTGGAAAATTTGTTCAACATAGAAAGTAGAGAAGATTAATGCACAAACTGTCCTCAGAGAAGGTTAGAAACAGCTCTGGGAAAAGTCATGATTCTTGGACCCAGTATCTGAGCTGCCAGTCTTGCAGGAAAGCAGGAGAATAAATGAAAGACAGGACAGGAAGATGCAAATAAGATCTGCCCCTGAATTCACACTAACAAGCCCTTGTTCATCGGTAGTGGAGACTGGTTGGAGTGGCACCCAGGGTCTCCTGCCTGTCCCATGGCCATGCTCCTTCATTTAGCCACATGTCCAATATGTACCTCTAACTCACCCTGTCAAATCCACCTTATGCCCTGTATCTAAAGCATCTTAGCACCAGGCTCTCTGCACTACCTACTGGAGCACTTCCAGTAGCTTTGACACATGCAATCTGTCTGTTAGCACAGTCTGAACTGAAGCCTGTTGGGATGACAAGCTAAAGCAGCCCTTGCCCATTCAGGATGTGCTGCACCTCAGTGCATGAAAATGAAAGCCCTTGGTCTCCTATTTGTAACAGCACCCACCATCTGTTGGCAGATCCTTCGCACAGGGACTTGGAGTAGCACCATGACAGAAGAGATGATGTCTTGCAGTTTTATGCATTAACTTTTCCATGAATCATCTACCGAGCTGTGCAAAATATTGTACTAAACCCTGCTGGAACTCAGGTTTGGATTTTTTATGTTCATTAAACTCCAATTATGTTATTGAAACTCCCACAAGCTTGGCTGAACTGGAAAGCCAGTGAATGTCCTTCACCTGGAGACACAACAGAGGGAGGTGGCGGACAGCTGCTGTCTTCCAGTACAGCTTTACTGCAGGCTACAAGGATTTGGTTTGTTCCTCACTATTTGAGACATATTAAACTACTGAGGAAAAAGATCATCCTTCAAAATTTACAGGCTCCCAAAGCTTCAGAACTGTGTGCAAGTACATTATTCACATGCTTTTCCATTTCCTGCACATCAGTGTCTGTCTGCATTGTGTGCCCAGTAACCACTTTCCCCCAAGATCCACTGTACGATGCTGTCTCCCTAAACAGTTTCAGACAGCTGCCTTTCCTTTAAATCAACCTGCCAGAGAAACATTTCCTCATTCTCTCTCCAAATGTAGGCTCCTTCCCTCCCGCCTCCCCTCCTTCCCTCTCTACTAAATCATCCTGGCTTAAGGCCCAGAATAGGCAATGTTCAGTTCTGGACCAATGACAGTTTTTCTTTATAGATGAAAATGTGGCTGTGTTTAGCATTTTCTTTCCCAACCACTCCAATTTAGGAACAAGAGTTTTATAAGTCATGCTGCTTCCCAAGTCCTAGGGAGTCTCAGGGTGTCAGATTTCAAAATTTTGTCAGTTTTCTGAACAGAACAGTAAATTATTTTGTAAATTGATTTGTATTTATTCAATTTAATTTGCCTCTCTGTCTGGGTCATGTGCTGTAAGGGAAAAAAATGAGAGTGAATAAGAGCCTCAAAATAATAAGGCGTTCAAAATAAAAAGAAAAACAATTTGTCAATCGTTCTCTTAGCCACCTCATTGACAATCACTTTGTAAAACCATACACTTGATATGAAGTTGTCCATGGTCTAGGAATTACCACTGGATACCTTTATGAACAGCCCTGATTTTACTGCCATGTCTATACTTCTAAATATGGGCTTCTTTGATGTTTTCTCCAGAATATTCTCTTCACTTCCCTGGAAAACTGCCTATAGAATGACTTTTTGCCAGTGCTCTCTCTGGACTGCTCTTGGGTGCTGGCTCCCTCTCAACATCACCAGTTTCACTCAAACATGAGGTCTGCTGTATTTAAGTCACCTTCTAGAAAGAGCGAGTCAGGGAAAACCTCTATCTATAATCTTCTCAATGTACATAAAGAATACACAGTGACTCGTTGGATGACATCTCCCTCTGAAACCTCCTGGTACTTCAGAAAGGCTGGTCTTCACCCAGAAAACTGTTTGGGTAACTTTTTAGGAGAGACATTATGTGTCTGGAGAATTTACTGATAAAAGGTCACTCAAAAAGACTTCTAGACATTGCTGCTTCCTCCTCCATTCACCCATTCACAGAGAGGAAGAGCTTTCAGCCTGACAAGTGCTCACAGAGTCCGGTCTTGCTCACATGGCTGGTGAACTCCCTCTCTGGGAAAAGTCCTTGTGCTGTTTAGGAGCTCCTTTCACCTCCTGCAAGAGATGATAGCAATGATCAAATGATTCGTTGGAACACTGAAAATAACACCACTGGCAACTATTTGTGATTCCTTCCACTTTCTTCTGGGTATTCTTCATAACTAGCACACAAATGTCATGCACAACCCTCACTTTCCTCTGGGTCTTCGATTTAATTAAAGGTTATGGAAAAATGTTATATAAATCAATATAAAAACTTAATGCTAAGATGCAGCAGTGCCTGCTGGTGACAGTGCTGTCTCTTTGGTCGTGAGGATGCATTTGTATTGGTGCTTACTGAATTGCATTAAATCAACTAAAGATTACAAAAAAAATCCATTAAGAATAACTTCACAACGCGCTTTTGCATATCTATGCTGTAGTTGTGTCAGCAGCAAAAGTCTCGGGCTTTTTTTTAATCTACAATGAGAAAAGTCACCTGGACAATGTCTTGTTAGTTTCCAAAGAACAGAAGTGATGGCTGTGCAAACAAATCTGATTTTAAAGTCTTGTAATACCCTATCAAAAATTATATCTGTTATAAAACAAACCATGGCAACAGCGTTTATGTGACTGTCCTTATATAAGCAATGGTGATCACTGGTGAATAAAATGTTATAGACATATAGAGTGAGCCAGCACTGGTGGGTTTCCCACTTATTCTGTATTAAAATTAAATCATTTTGAGCCTCCCATGCAGATCATATTTTCTCAACAAAAAGCAAGGTGCTTTATTTATTCATTTTGTACCTGTGGATTTTAGTTGCTGCTTTTACCTATTAAACACATCTATTCCCACATCATGTAATATTAAAACAAAACAGTTTGAATGAAAGTTACCAAGGGCTTGGAATGAAAACATATAGTATGAGGCTTTCGATAATTATGATAATAAGAAAGATGCTTTCTCAACTTCTCTGTCTCAGTGCTCTTGGCAGCACCAGGCTTGGAAAATTAACTCTTAACAGTTCAGTCAAAACCATGCATGAATATATTTGAAAAAGGCTGCACTGGTGAAGAATAGGTGAAATATTATCGTCTTACTGTTAAAGTCTGTATTTCACATTTCTCAGTCACTGAGGTTTTACTACAGGTTAGACAATTAGTTTTGATCTAAACCTTACCTCAATACACTAATCTAGAATAAAAGTTTTTATTATCAAGGTAATTTCTATTTCAGCTCAAGGAAAAGCATTCTAAAAGTCAATAGCTAAAACTTACTGAAGTCAAGAGCAAAACTTGAATTGATTTTCATGACACTGTGTCTCACTTTTTGTGGCTTTGCCGAAAATCATAGAAAGAGGGAGAGAGAAAGAGCAAGAGGTAACTATAAAAAAAAAAAAAAAAAAAGTAAATGAAATTTCTTTCACCCTGTTCCATTTTGGAGGAAGAAGGCGCAGAGAAGCAAAGAAGAGAAGATGTGTTTGTCTTCTACTACCCAGCAAAATTTTCCCTTTAACGAGGCACTATTAAATAGAAATAGAAGATTAGAGAAATAAATTGAATTTAGATCAGATGCAATTGTGTAGATGTCATGTTCATTGAAGTGGTTGCTGAGGAGAAACTGGAGCACAGCACCACATCTTTTGAGAGCTGGACATCAATATACGAAGCCACTGTCACAGCAGCAGCAGAGAAGAAAGCTCATGCAAAGAGCCTATTTTGACAAGTAAGTCTAACTACTTTTCCCCTGTTTATTAGACTGTGGCTTCTGAGAAATTGACTGTGCTAGTCTTTGCTGAGAGCTAAAAAAAAAAAAAAAAAAATCCATATAGAGCATATTGCCTTGAACACGATGATGCTACAGGGTCTGCCTTTCATCTGTGAATAAGTTAATGCATAAAGAACAACATTTCCCATGAAAGTATAAAGGCCACCACTAAACCATATGTACATGATTTCATTCTCATAAAACCTTCAAGATATTATGTAATACCGTACTCCAAGAGAAGGCACAGTATGCTTTTGTGTAAAACACTGTCATGACTGTTTCTTGATGTTTAGGCTGCATTCATCACTTGTTTGGATTTCTAGTTCCAAGGGCCAAACATTTTTAACATTGGTGCTTATTTTTTTGATGTTGTTTTCTCTATCATGATCCACAATTTTTTTAGCGATCACCTACCCCTAAATAGTTTACTAGGAAACAGTTGAGTGATAATGCTTTATGCCAGCCTTATGAACAGAGTAGAAAGGACGATACAGAACCATCCTAATGAGGTAGTGATGTGGAGGAAGAAGCTAAAGGTTCCTATGGTGTTTTTCTTGAAGCAACATTAAACTAATGTGCTATTGTTATTATGTTATGTGATGTTATGCATCCATTATCAATGAAATATAAAATATCACATATGTCAGAAAAGGCTGTTAATGGAAATATAAGATGTTGTTAAGTGCTTTTGGTGCATTTGCTCTCTATTCACAAAAAGAGATGTAGGTATATAGAAATTTTAGTCCAAATGCAAACCCAAAGTATCACGCCTGATAACATACTTGCAACATTTCTGTGTTTGAATATTTGCTGGAAATTTTGCTTAAGTCAGAAATTTATATTTCCTCATGTACCCAGCATTTTGCGTTTTGTACTCACTAGGGAAAACTCATTCAGAAAAAGGCAACTTTTAAAAACTTTCCCAGGAAAGTAGCATCCCTGCATCCCAGGCCTCATTCTCTGCCTTTATCCTGTGTTAAACAAAAGCTAAACAGGGGTGGTGGATCTCACGAGGGAAAGAACTGTGTTAGGACTTTCCATAAAGATTTGATCTCATGAGACGGCATAGGAAGATGCACATACAGTCTGGTTGCCCAGAAGGTACAGTAGAAGAAAGGACCTCTGACATAAATGAAGGATAGTATAGTGAAGATGGCATTGATCATGAGAGCAAACTACTCCACAGATTACGAAGTCCCAAACTCATAAACATAAATTTCAGTCTCTAGTACATATACATAATCGTGAGCCTTAAAAATATCTAGTCAAGAGAGCCCTCAGTATGCATCCTCCCTTTCATAAGGAAGACTTCGTTTGAACTGATTCTAAATGTTATGGAAATATGAATATTTCAACACAGTTATCATTTGCTTAATATTCACAACAATCAGGAACAGAGAAGACAACATCACGTATACTATTTGTGATTTGACACAAAGGAGAGTCTTCAGATGAGATTTAAGAACTCTGATTAACATTATCCTAAAAGGTAAGGGAATTCTCAGCTCTTAGAAGTCATGACACAAGAGATTTTTTTAATCCACAGGTTCACGTTAAAGAATTTTGCTATAGTAAAAATGAAGTATAAAACATTCCATAGGTGCAGACAAAGTTTGAAAAGAACACAGTTGCCCAAACTTTGTTTTTCTGTCTACTTTTGGCATTCAAGGTTTAAAAGCCCTAAGTCATAGCTTCAGTTTGACATTCTGTGGCAAGAGTGAGACATCAGCCCTCATAATGGCTATATTGTCACTTTATCATTTACCCTATAAGGAAAAGTCATGCCTTCTATACAATCTTTTTTTTTTTCACTTGAGAGGCTCACCATGTTTCAGGACTCTCTGTATTGCTTCCAGATGAAAAGATAAGTTGACTATGTCTCAGGCAGTTTAGGAGCAATCACAGCTATTCAAAACAGTAAATAAAATCCTGATTTCCTGAAGGCAACAAGAATCAAACAATAGCACAGAGCTTCTTTGTTTCAAGTCCCTTTAATTCAAAAGCTCTTTATGCTTCCTCAGTAAGTGGCTGCTTCAGTGCTTGTTCAGTCATGGGCTAAGTTTCTGCTCCCTCTCTGTGCTTTATTCTGTGGTGCTTTTTACACATGCATGCTTTTAAATAAATCATACTCAGTTAAGCATTGCTCCCAGCTAGTTCAAGCTCTAGTGCTTCCTCACATCTGTTTTTGGTTGGGACAGTGATATACACATTTTGATCTGGAGGCTGTTCTTACCTAAGCAACCTGTTATGGACAGCTTAGCTGCAGAACAAGCTGTACTCATCAGTCTCAGAGTATTCATCAGTCCACCTCGGAACTGCATGCTTTTTCCAGCACCCAGCGCAGGACTGTGGCTCTAACTGGAGCCCTTGGAGCCCTACATAATATAGTGTTAAATTATAAAGAGTTATAATTGGAGCAATATATCTGGGTTTGCAGCAGTGCAGGTTGTTAGCCCCAGCCTGCAACATTCCATGTTCACAAGGATGGGTGCAGCCTGTTTGTGTGATGCTCCTATGTTTCAGCTCCAGCCCTGAAGCCCCAGAGCTGCATCCACATGGAGCTGAGACAGCATGAATCACCTTCTCATACTGGCAGGGCTCGTTTGCCTGGGCTCAGCATCACAACAGCACAGCTTCAGAGCATCTATGCCAGCATTTGGCCAGGCTTTGAGCGTTGGTTCATCCAAACATTCAACCACTTGCACCCAGCTGAGCAGTGGGATAACCCAGGGCAGACCTAGCAGTGATCCACTTGTGGCTTAATGACAGAGAGCTGCAGAGGACAGGCAAGTTGCAGTGGACAGGCGAGTCATAGAAACATAATGAGAAAATTAAATCTGGTTTTATATCAGCAAAGAAGATGATGACGAAATGCCAGCCTCTTCTGAAAAGTCAATCTGCTTGTTTGCTTTTTGGGGTGGAAGGTTTTGTTTTGTGTAATCTTTGGCAGGAAGGAAAGGGAACAAGTTAAAAAAAGAAGGCAGCAAGTTTCTTCAGCTGCAATTTGTGACTCACTGAAAGGTAGTTGATTTTGGTTTGCTGACAGTTGCCCCTACTGGAAGTTGTGAGCTTACACATTTAATTTCTATGCTTCACTTTTTTTATTTTTTTTTTAAATTTTATTTTTTATTTATTTTTATTTTTTTGCAAAGCAAATAGAAATAAATTGGAGAGCTTGACAGGAGTGAGCTCAATATATGTGTTTTCTCCTGTTGGGATGCTAAATTTGATTTGACTTTGGAACGGAGGAGGAAGCAACTGGACACTATAGCTGAAGAACAGTGAGGAGACAGAATTAGAAAAGGATAAAAAGCTAAAAAGACTTCCACTTACCTGTCACACACAAGGGTAACTGCTGACAAATTGGAGTAGAAGGAAGCACACTAATTATAACATTAATCCTATAATTTCACTGACTTTTTTGCTCAATGTGACAAAACAGACAGGGAGACTCATGAAGCTCAATAATGAGGACTAAAGTATGTTGTTATTATTACTTTTTGAAAATGTTGAGTTGTCTGCTCCAACTCTCTGAGTTCACTTTGCTCTCTTTTAGCACATGGTTATCCATTATGTACTGCATTTTGTGTATAGAGCAGCTGGATGTTGTCCCAGAGGATTTCTCTGTGTATTGGGAAGCTCTGCTACAGTCAATGCTTCCTGTCTGGCACCTTCATTGCTTGGCCTAAGGTCAGATGTGGGTGATCAGACAAGAAGATGAAGAAATGCATGTGGAAACCTGCACTTTTCTGTAAGGAATTTCCCAGGGGAATCATGTTGCTGAGGGAGTTTGACAAAGCAGGAACCAGAGCTGATATTCTGCATCTGCAGGCAGACAGTGGATTTCACAGGAGGAAACTGAAACACAGGCTTGGAAAATTCTTTGGAAATTAGCCATATTCAGGGAATAAAGAGTGGTTTCATATGTGGAAAAAAAAAAAAAAAACAACCAGTAAACTCTTAGGTCAGGTTTATCTTCCCAGAAAAGCATTGTCTATCACACTGAAGGAGTATAGCTCTCCATAGAAAAGGAGCACTACATGATACAGGAGTGCGTTACATTTTTTTTAGGTGTTTGTCAGCTTTATTATCCATGTCCTTGAAACTGATAACAAAAATGGTGATTCTAAACAGGTATGGAATACAGTACTGTTGTGCCTCATGAAGCATTCTTGTTCCCTTACTAAAGAGGTATTAAAATTGTGTCTCCTAATCCACTGCGCTCGGAATTGCTTTCCAGACTTAGCAGGTCATCCATACATGTTGTCTCAGACTTGTTTTTGGTCTTCATCTTTCTCTACCTCTTTTGATGATTTTCCCCTCTGTCTTAACATGGAAATTTTTAACCCTTTAGGCAGACTATGTTTTTAAATCACACATTTGATTTCCTGAAAAAAAAAATACCCACCATGTTCATTTCTGAAAAAAAAAAAAAGAAGAGATCTTTAGAGACATAAAAATGGAAATTTATGTTACTGGAATGCAACTTACACATTAGATATATGGCAGATTTGATTCCCCAAAGAAAGTGCACTGTATATATATGAAGTTAGTTTTAAGCACTGCCAACTCTGAACATGAAAAGTCAATAAATTTGATGCTGTTAGAGATGAAGATTATTTTTAAAATTTCTGTACTTCCAGATGAAGGTAGCAGAAGACTCTCATTTTTTTCCTGAAGGTACCCCTAAATGCTTAGTTTCTGCTAACTTTGTAAGCAGTCTAAATTACAATGGCCGTTCATTTATATATAAAGATAATGATCAATGCCACTTAGCAAAGAGGGAAAAAAAATCTTTCTGGGAAGAAAAAAAAAAATCAGGTCTTTCTCAGTCTCCTGCCACTATAAAGAGATAATCTCTGTTTGTTTTTTCAGAAAATGCCAACCCTGTCATCTTTATTTATAGATGAATGGGTTTCAGTCTTGAAATGTTTATTCTAAGCCTCTGTTAGTGGATGAATTTTTCTTTGGGTAGTCTAGTGCAAAGAAATATTGTCCCCATTACTATTCGGAATAAAGGACAGAGGGAAAAAATAGTTAAGGGTTTCAATTGGATTGCAGATTTGGGCCCTATCCAAGTTGGCTTTGTGGATTTGCAAGACTGCATTATACTCCATTGTGGGAAAGGTATTGTTCATGAGGTAAAATGTAAATATGACTTCTTTCAGTTCTAAGCACTTGAAAGAAGTGAAGACTATAATGGAAGAGAAAAGCAGTGTGACACAGATATATTTGGTGAATTGTTTTCCAAAAAATGTACTTAGGGCTAAATTTTTAAACACTGTAAAAAGTACAAATGAATAGAAATTCTTTTGTCTAGGCAAGTATAAATACATGTTTCTAGCGAAAATGTGTTCAGTGAAGAAGAACTAATGAAAATGAACAGAATGTGAAGGTAAAAATGACGTTATCAAGTCCAATGAGGATCACTTCAATATATCCATATGCAAAGAAAGATAACATGAATTAGAAAGAATAATACTAAAATAAGGAGTAAATGTGACCCAACACTAAAGGAGGAGCCTCACTCAAAGATTCTTTTGTTTTAATCTTTATTCTCTCCATCAGATGCCGTGAATTGAAGAACAGACTCCTTTAGCTCTTCCCTGCATCGGTTTTCCAAAGTGCTATAAAACAGTGAAGGGGAAGCTTTATTCACCTATTATCTTGCTCACTGCTCTACCCACAGACTGAAGCATGATATTGCATGTGTGTAATCTCACAGGTGAAATATAAGGTCATTGCCAAAACTCTTACTGATTTTTCAGTTGATTCTGTCTTCTACAGTCTATTAGCAGAATGATAGCTATAATAGCACTACCATCTGCACCTCTTGCTCTTTTTTCATCTATTTCTTTTACATCATTCTACTCTTTACATAATTGTAAATTTTACAATTAGGTGAAGCTTAAGTTAAAGTCCTTCAGAGACTGACTACTGCCCACTTTACCTGTGTCAGATCTCTGGAGAATGTTTGGGTTTTTTTTTAGCACCACTGATGGTCAGGTCCCTCTGCAAGGCTGTGGCCATTGCTAGGCAAGACAGGGGAATTAACAGAAACAGCAGCCTCTGCTGTGAAAACAAACCTTCCAGCCCCTTGTGAAAACAAACTCAGCAAGCTTGACTGCTCAGTGCTGACTAATTTTGTCCGTATCCTTGGGACAGTAATATTCCCTTTTGCCTACCCTCCTGCTAGGAAGCCTTGAGTAGGCTTTTGCCCCTGGCTGCCATTCAAGGTGGGAAATTTTTGTAATGTAGGAACCTGTTCTTCAGTCTTATTCGGTTACAATGTTGGTAAATCTATGGGAGAAACCAAAAGGAAATGTGGGGTACTCTGGCTGGTACTGTTAAAGCTGAAAGAAAATGCTAAATAAACCATAGAGCTTTTAGAGTTATTTCTGTGAGACATGATGGAGGTTTTTGCACAGGTAAAAGATGTGGTTGTACTTTTGACAGGTAGTATAGCAGAGGACAATGGGTTATTTTATCAGGAATATATCTAGGTAAAAATCTTTCTCTTTTTCCTTCTTTATGAACTTCCCATCAGCCAAATGAATCAAACTAATGAGTCTATGTTGAGAAATTATTGGGAAAGCAGTATGACATATTTTTATCCTCAGTAATTTTTGCTGACACAGCGTCTCCCAAAAAAGCTCTTTGTGAAGTACAGTTTACTAATGTGCTATATTTTATAAACTTTCAATACATTATGAAGTAATGTGGGAACTGCAGAACACCAGATTTCTAGTTTTATTAAAATAAATTAAGTGGGTCTGATTACATGTGTAGAATGAGAAGGTAAATGGCATTGTTCCAGGTATTCTGCCTGGTGCTGTTAATAATTTCTTGAACACTAATATACTTAGAAAGGCAGACATGGTTGAACTTCAACTTTTCCAGGTACATTTCTTATAGTAAGAATAACAGATTTGGTATGAACTAGATGATCTCTTGTGGTTCTCTAATCCTGATTTAAACTTAGGTGCTTATAGGGACTGAAGTTTGTTCAGCCATGCTGGCTGGCTAGGTGTCAGTCACAACCTATAATTTCTGAACAACTGGCCCATTTCAGATGGGAAGACCTTACCCTCAAATGTGGTAAGTTCCTGAAAATGTACAAATTCGAAGCTGAGTGAAAGAGACAAATGCAAATTGGTGACAAAGTACAGGTAAAACTCAGACATCAGCTATAGTCAAATACCTCTTCAGTGGCTGGGGACTCAGCCCTGGGTGGTTGGGCTGGAATGGGGACCTAGACCACTATGGGGTGGCCAGGGATCAGAAAGGGGAGACCTGGGCATTGCTGGTGGGTTCAGAGTGTTTGAAAGAGACTGCAGGGTGCTCAGTCTGTAGTTCCCAGGAAAAGTTCCCAGGGCCAGAGTGACAGTGAAGTCAGGGGGATGCTGAGAAGGTCCTTTAAATCAAGCATCTCAGGCTCACAGGAGGAGGACCTGTGTCTCTAAGTTAGAGACTGCAATTGTCTTTGGAGGGAAGAGCATCTGGAAGGAGATGCTGGACTGAGTGGGATATTCTCTGAGAACCAACGTGTTTTGAAGAATCTCCCTCAGAACTTCTCAAAAAGAGCATTTGAATCTGAATACTTTGAAACAAGGGAAGCACTACAGGAAGATACTGAATGGAAACAGTAAAAATGGTTAAAAATTATACAGGGGGGTACAAAATTGGAAATGAGATAAATTATTATAATTTGCTAGCTAGTGTCAGTGGTTCTGTCCTTACATGAGTCAAGATCTGGCAAAGCTCGCAAGCATACTGCAGATATTTGATGTTTGTTTCATATGTTGACACTGTTAATGTAAAGTTAACAAATGTGTAAAAATAATCTTATGACAGTCTGACTCCTTTTATTTGTACAAAAAATGACTTCTGCAAGCTGGTTCCAGGAATCCATGTCTTTGCTTAATGATTTAACATAGGCAAATTACTGGTCTAAGTCATGTTATGTACTGACTACGGTTCCTGAGGCAGAAGTGCTTCTAAAGAAACACTTTCTTTCCTGTTGAAACTTGTTTTGTTGTATTTTGCATTAGAAGTTTATTCCCCAAATTCTTCAGAGAGAAACAAGTAACTAGCTTGACATTTCAGTCAAAAAATATTTTGTATTTCAATGTTTAATTTAAATGAAATTTAAAAATGCATCCCCCCCCTTTTTTTTTTTAATCAAAATCCCCTCCAGGTGAGTGTGCTTTGACTGATTGAAGTGAGTTTTATTTTACTTAGCATGTTTCTAAAAAACTGGGTGAAAATTCGTTTTTGTTCATATCAAAACTTTTGCCAGTTCATTGTATCTGTAAGTGCACTACTGAAGTCTTTGATTTGCTCAGTGCTAGACCAAAACTCATCATAGGACACTTCATGCCCCAAACACATTCACATCTTAAATACAGAAGGGCTTACAGATCATTACGATCTTTCTCTCTAATCTACATGACACAGACCTGTGTCCTAAAATGTTGCTAGTGAGGATTGGGTTCGGGGGTGCCAATACTGCTGCCTGGTAAGAAGTCTGGCTCACTGCAGAGTTGCCATAGTTGTAGAGCAGAATGACCTGCAATTGACCACAATTTGGTGATAATTTCTCTATTTAAAGACCAAAGAAGAATAATTTCCTTATATTCAAAAGCTCCCCTATAACTGCTACCTTAATAAAAGACATTTCTTCTCCCAAGCTATTTTTGCTTATTTTTTTATCATAGTTAAAACTAAGAATCAGGCCTATCTTAGATGTATGTGGTTTCCTAGCCTGGCAGGTCCATCAAGACAGGGACCTAGTGACCTGCCTCTCTGCTTTAGACTTCAATTCTACTGCAATTCATACATTTTGCCTATGACTTAAGTTTATATTAGACTAGCTAAAACTAGTCTAACGTTTCGCTTTGTCCCTGTCATGAAGCATAGCAATGTGGTTCCATTTGCAGCATTAAGAGGTTATTGAGTGTTGGAGAGGCTGTCAGACACCTCAGAATAATCTGGATGCAATGGCATTTTAATGCAAGCAGCAGCTATCTGTTCCTCTGCCTATGACAAGAACTAGAGTGAGTCAAGTGAGTTACATGACTCATTTTGAACAGTCACTCTAAGAGAAACATGAGAAGCAATCAACCAAATATCAGGCATTTCTACTCAAGAACTGTGCAGGTTTTTTTTAATTGATCGAAATAAATATATTAAATGAATATTGTGTAACCTGCCTTGAAACATTACAGTAAAGATGTACCCCCATACAAGAATATCTGAATCTTTACTGAAAAAACCCAAGGATCTGAAGCATGAAGCCAAAAAAAACAAAAAAACAAACCAGAGATAAAAAGCACTGCATAAGTTATAAAGAGAAAATCAGCCTATTTGAGACTGAGAGAACTCAAACCTATGCGAAATCAGGTCTGCCTACCCCTGCTTGTGTGTAATTATTTTCTCTCTGCCTCTCTCCTACTGATCTCATGGATCTCTTGTCACTTGCTGCAATAAAACCATTTAACCTTGTCTTTCGGCTCACAGCTAGAACACTCCTCAGGGAAGGGGCTGGATTGATGACAGATGCCCTCCAGTGTGTTTTCTGACCACCAGCACACAGGACTTTGGGATTTCCCCACTGGAGACCCCTCACTCTTCCCAGGACCAGTGCAAAGCCCTGCACGTGCACACAGATGTCACACTAGAAAGCCTAAAAAAATTACAGATTGAATTGCTTAACTTAAAGCTACCTGTGTCCGTTATTGACTCTGGGCATAGCTGCATAACAAAGGCACAATATTAAACCTTAATAAATGCTTGAAGCATGCAGTGAAACCACATAGCAATAAAATAAAAATTGTAAAAGCCTTATTCCCCTTTGCAGGCAGACCCAGAGGATCAGTAAATATTTATAACTAAGGAAGAAATATTCTTCTTGTCACCCTTCACATCTGCCATTTACAAGGAATGATGCTTAGGAGATCCTGTAATTATGCTAAGCATTTCAGTTAATGGCCAGCAAAATCACCTTGTGCATTACAGTTTTCTCTAGGCATCACATATATGAAGAGTTGTGGTAGCTGCTATAATTCAGGAAAAAGATGCGAACCTGATATATGAAAATAATGTTATTCCTAATTTTTTAAAATCAATATTAAAGTGCACCTTTCTGGATACATGATAGAGATTTCTCAATCAGGTCACGTTTGGTTTCATACGCAATTTTTAATATTTTTATGAATTTCTAAATCTCATGACACCTTTTAATTTTCACTTTGAGATGATGTATTTATAGATATTAAGTTAGAAATGGCTCTGCATTTTCTACAGTTGTGTGTACTTTAAGCCTGACGGATATTCCAAGATAGCTTACCGCTAATACCTCTATTAACTGGCTTATTGATCCCTACAGCTGTAAATACACACAGCACGCTCATTTAGCAGGAATACAGTTTAGCTAGAAAAATTAAAATGGTATAAATGATCCATCTGGAAATGAATGTCTTGCCAAAACAGCATTTGGGTTCCATTTTATTCAGCCTGGCCCAAGTCACTGGCACTATTAAAAAAGTCTAGGGAGGGTATTCATTTTAATATGTTCTATATTATGCTACCAAATTTGTCACAGTATCACTCATTTACAAACACATAATTGGGAGACATGAAATCTAACTGTACCATGGACCAGCTGGGTAGCTGAGGAATATTTTCACAGAGTGAGAATAGCTATAATCCAGCGTTCAAGGCAGCCTGCCCGACTCCAATCGAGGACTCACACCTGGGTTTTCCAAACCTCAAGTGTGCCAGCTGCCTCTGATAATCTCTGTATGTTCTTGTGCAGAAGCATTTGTATATGTTTAATACTTATAATAAGTTTGCAGGATCCTACAATAGGGGTACTGAGAAACATAATCTGGCACTGTTATAATATATGCTGTTGTTATGAATATCTGTGAAGTCTAATTCTGCTTTCTCCTTCAGTCAGGTTTGGTTTTGTTGCAATGCATCATTGGATATGTTAAAATTTAGACCCAACTCCAGTGTACCTCTTTGAAGTTAACTTTGAAACACTTAATTAAGAACAGCTGAATGATTTGCTGCATGAGAGTCACAGCTGTAAAGCTAAGCCAGTCGGTTAGGTCACTTTACAAGGGCTTGATGGCTAACTAGAAATTTGGGAGGTCCCAGTCAAGCATTCATGAAGCCTTTTAAACAGTTTCTCACATCTGCTCAGAAGCTGCCTGAAACGGGAATGTGCTCCCTTCATAAAAGACAAAGTTTTTTTGTTAAAACTCTGTGTTGATGGAAGAACAGGTATTTTTTGAATAATGCTGGCCCTGCTTTCCAAACCTCAGTCTGGGATCACAACTGTCTCGAGGTAATCTTTCTTCTGCAGGGGATGAGAAAGTTTCTGCAAAGCAGTACTTTTGAGAGGTGTTAGAGGTATTCCTTCCAAGTGACATTAAAGATTTCTTAGAAACAACGTAGGTGAAAAGTGTGGGTTCTAGGGAAAGAATATTCATGGACGGATTCAAGGAGCCAGTGGTCACATGCAGAAGCCCCTAAGCTGGAGTTGTAACCTTTTCGCAGCAATGGTGCAGTCTTTGTGCTGACTGAGACAGTGGATAGGTGGGTGATTCCTGTTCACCAGTGACCATCAGGCTACTTTTATTGATGCCCACGTGTCAACAGTACAAACAGCTTTCCCTGAGAGCTGGGGAATGAAATAGCTGACCCCCAGTGTGCTCTTGCTCACTGACTGTTTCAGTCCAACAGCCAGGAATATGCAAGGGAGTGTGAATAAAGTAAAATGTGTCTCTTTTATGTGAAGGTTGAACTAAAGCACTAGGCAAAAATTTTGCAAAACACTGGAGTTAGAAAGAGAGTTGGAGTGACTTTTATAAGGTGGCTAAGGCACCACAGTTCTCAGTTCACTTTGTGATTAGACACAGGTTTGGGCTATCTGTTGAGCTATAATAGTGTTTTACAGTGCAATAAAGCAGTGGAAAAAAAACAGTGCACTCCCAACTACCTGCAGGAATTATTTGTGCTAATTCTATTTTAACAGAGCATGTTGCTGCTTCACTGTTTTGTGGATGTGCTAAACTGTTGACAAACTGAAAGTATGAGACGTATTTGAGAAGAAAATTTATGTGACGAAAATACTGTTTGTTTTATTTCAAAGATAAAATTGAAAGCAAACTTAGAAACATTCTGAGAATTTTAGGCAGTACTACAAAAGATATTGCAGAATTACCATAACTGCTCTTTCTAGGTACTTTCCTTCCTCTTTTTTCATGTAGGACACATAGCTGTGAGGCATCTATAACTAAAAGGTAAATCTTTTTGGTATATTCTAAAGAGATCAAAGTTATAGACAAAGCTTCAGTACTTTACAAAAACTTCATGCCCATGGGACTAGATCATCTTAAAGCAATTTCTCTGCAAAACTGTATGCATAGTTCACTGTCCATAGAAATAGCAACACAGACACCTTAATTTGACAAAACATTTAAATCCTTTTGCCCAAGCTCAGGAACATGTCTTATGGTGAAATCTGTGTGTATAGCTTTATGGCAGAAAGGAAAAATTAAGCCAGCTAGCAGGAAGAAAGGTGTTGGGGAGGGCTGGAGTGAATGACAATGACATTTCCTCTCTTGCTAGAGAAAGGAAGGACTGAGAAACTGACAGAAAGGGGGCAAGTATTTGAGCTATGATTATTAATGCAATCATTATAAAACACCTTTGCCATTGTTGACGATTTGAAACCTCTCCTTGTTTCCCACGCAATGACCTACTGCAATTCTTTGGCTTAAGTTTCAAATATGAACTTGCGCAGCAAGAGACAGTCTTGTGTCACTAAAATAAATGACAAAATGCCAGAAATTACTTGAAAAGGAGCAGGAGTAGACCCAGGAAAAGAAAAACTTAATGCCAAATTTATTTCCAATAAGATGCTTCTATAGCATTTAATCATGATTCATCTGCTTTAATTTAATGGTTCTGTTTGTTTTGATTAATTATACATTCATTCAGTATTCTTATATGATGACATTGTGTGTTATAGAGGCTGCTGGGAGATAACTTTTTTTGAAATTGGACTATCACATGAAATATAAGTACAAATTTTTCTCAACTACTTGGGGGTTTATCTCAGGTTTCCTGAAAACAGTGGTATTCCTAATAGCTTTTTAATTTTTTTTTTTTTTAATATGGAGAAAAAATACATGAATGACAGCACAAAATTAATGTTTGCTATGCATTAAGGAACATGATCTAGCCATTCATCATGCTTCTATTTGTTTTTCAGATCACTTCCTATTCCTGAGTCTATTTGCAGAAATTAACACCACGATTTTTGCTAGGCATCCAAATTGTTCAGGTGAGAACATTCCAATGAAAAAAAGGCAAAGTACACATTTGCCTTTGAGCAAGGTAATGATAACAAATGTCAAATCCGATTAGAACCTTAACGGCCAGTAGTAGAGCAAAATATGAAAAATGCTAGTGGGGTGAAATAACATTTTCTAAACAATTATTAATAAAGCTTATAAATCTCCACATACATTTGGAATCACAAATAAAGCTTATCTGTTAAAATTGCACATTTCTTATTCATCAAATATATTTAATATGCTTTAAATCTAAACAATTGGAGCTATTGCTATTTCTTAGTAAGTATGTATCACACTGAACTGGGACTTTCAACTCATCTGTGCTGGAAGGACCTGGCTGAATCCCTTTCTGAAATGAAATGCCTTACTGAAACACTATTTTCAAGAAAGTAAGATTAAGTAAAAAAACAATATGATTGTCAAATTTCTTCTACCAACTATTTAGCTTCATAAAACAGAAATGAGAGAGGAGTTAGATTCAGATTTAAGACATTGATTCAGCAATACAAATACTTAACTTTAATGCCCTTTACTGCTGAACAGACTTTGCAATGTGGAATTATCACCTGAGGTTTGTAATGCAAAGCGTGGATATGATGAGAGTCTAAATAGGGAGCTGCTAATTGGAATACTTAAAAAAGAAACAAACCCAAAAAACAAAAACCCAAGACCTAAAGAAAGGAGCAGTCCAGGTGTGAGTAAACCGAAGACAGAGGGTTCAAATGCTCAGTGTTTGCATGGGGCACTCACATTCAACATATGCCCTAATCTTCATGTTCATGAAAGCACCACAGGGCTCTGAGACCTGCACAGAAAAGTCTCAGACTACGCTGTTGAAGGTGTCTCACTTGATACAAGGGAATTGAATGCTACTGACAGCAGCAACAACTAAAGCAAGTTTCTTTAAGGAAAGAGATGTTCGTGTTCAATTATTCAGAGTTCTCCCTAGTGCAAGGAACATTTAAGGGTTCCTACAAAGAGGAGCATCACCAAAAGGACTCCAACGACAGAAATGAAATTCTATTATCTGTTCCTCTGTGGATAAGTGTGCTCCTGACAGATGAGAACAAGAGATGAGCTTCCTTTAGAAAAGACATATAGTCTCCCATATGTTCATAGGCAGATGAGTAAAGGAAGGAGAAAGCCCTATTACCTTTCTCTCTCTTTTTGTGAGGTGTGCTTTAGGTATCTCATTTTATGCCTATAGATATGAGTGGGCAAATCCCACACTCATTAATCCTGTTGCAGGGGAGTGGCATAAAGGCTGTTTCTCTGTGCTGCCAAGGATGTCTATTCTATTGCTGCGGTGAGGTGCTGCCCTGGAAAAGGCTCCTGCCTCTTGGACACAGCACCCCTTGGTTGTGTGTTCTTGTGGAGGAGAAAGATGCCTTCAGTGCTTAGCAAATGGTGTCTGGTACAAGTGATGAGTGGCTGTGGGTGAGTTTTCTCTTTCTTTTAATCCAGTTTTAAATATTTAGTATTTATTAGGAAGAAAACAGTTTTAAGGATGTTCTTCAGCAAATCACCTGTATTTTGTTTCGAGACCAGGAGTGATTTCTCTGTAATTCTGATGACTGATACCACATATGACATTTCCTTTGTGGTATGGAACAAGTATTTTAACTGGACGCATGGTCACAGGGATGTATTACACGTCAAGTCAATTTATTTTGGGAGCCAATAGATTGAAAGGAAGCATGATGCTGTTTCACAGTTTGTTCCTTCTTTACGAAACTTTACTTTAAAGTTATTAGGAAAAAAGAGACCAGATGTCTTGGCTTTACCAAGGCAACCGTTTTTTTTTTTAAGACCCTATTTTAGTGGTTCAACAATTTTTACTGCAATGCTAAAATTGATTTTTTTTTTTTCTGCTATTAAGCAACTCCCACCCTGAAGTACCATCTGCTGAGAAATGTTGAATGTCTTTTCCATTTCTCAGTATCTAAATATATTTATATAAAGGAAAAGAAATCATGGTGTATATATGTCTGTGTGTGAGAATGTATGTGGAAAATTGCATGAGAGAAAGGAGATGATATGCTGTGGTATGCTTGTAGGAAGTAATTAACAGTACATACTCCATAATGAACTCTAGCCTTGACTGGAGCAGTCTGAACAGTAAAATCTATCAACACAGAATAATTCATTTGACACCTGATGGATTTCTACATCACTTGATGAATATCACTTAACTACTTATATAACCAGTTTAAGAGACACTGAACTACTTGGAAAGACAGGAAAAATACTAGAAAATACATTATTGATGTTATTCAGTATGTCTACCAATTATATTTTTTAATACATTAGTGGTGCTAACTAATGAATATGACCACAAAATAAAATTTCAAAGCAGGAATATTACTTTTTCTCAGCTAAGGCACAATTTCATATATTCTTCTTTAAGGAAATTTTCAATATTTTGTCACTTTTTTAAAACTCCAAAGTTCTTAAATTTTATTCTTCAGATTATTACTTTCCAACATTTGTGATGCCACAAATGTTCAAAACCAACTTTTTTTTTTTTTTTTCTAAATTTCAGTAGTCCCAAACGAGTAATAACAGCATATTTATCCATCTGGCCCAGTAAGGAATTAAAAGTTGTACCGTATTGTGCAAAGATAAAATATGGTTACTCATAGAGTCTGAGGATCTGTTCACACAAAGAATCAGTGAAGAGAGAACAAGATTATCCCTACTAATAATTCTTATCATGGCACCTGGCAAGTACTTTAGTTCAAAATTTTCAATTGTGATGATTAAACATGTAAATGAAGAGCATTAAAAAATTTAAATGGAACTTGTTGAGCACACATAACCTTTGCTGCATTCTCAGAAATTACTATTTGCTTATCTGCTTTGATTCTGCTGCTTAAATTCATCTGCTCCATGTATAAAAAGTCCAAAAATACTGCCTCAATACTTTTACCACTACTTTTCCTTATAAGTGTAAATATCCACCAGCACATTGCGTTTTCTAATTTTAATTAATTTGTCTTCTAGGTATGAAAAAATAAACATTTTTAAATATATATACACAAAAAAACATACCTATACCAATTATGTTTTTATAACAAATTATAAATACTCAGATACAGTTTTGCTGAAGCTTTCACAAATTAAAAACAAAATCAAAACATGAATTTTATATAGAAGTTAAAAATGAAACATCCATCTCGTGCAAAGTTTTGATGCACTTAGAATCAGAGCTTGATATATTAGCCAGGAAAGTTTTCCATCATAGGTTAGCTAAGGTTTTTATGTGATAACACAATGAATATCTGACAGTTTATTCTGAATAGTATATTTAAAATGATAATTAGCAAATGAATTCATATTAAAATACAAAATAAAGTGGACACTTTTCAATGAAGTGGAAAGTAAGTCTGTATTTCCTCTGTTTTCCTGTAGTATGTTATTATTCTTGCTGATTTCTTTCAGGGCATAAAATGGTTCTAACCACTGGTTGCAAAATGGCTTTAAAAGGATAAAGGTGGTTGTTACAAGTGCCAACTGAACTGGTTTAATGTTGTTTGTTTGGTTGGTTTGTTTTGTTTGCAATGCATTTGTGAAACACAGATATGTAATTTCCTCAGTTCCCTGACAAGTGAGTCTGTTGGGAAGTAGTTGGTTTTGATTAAGTACAGGTGTAAATTTGTATAGATTACTCTTTGAATTATTTCTGTACTAGCCAGTGGAGTGGAAGTGAGAAGGTAAATATTCTCCTCATGTCTTGTAATGAAAGCATCCTTTTCATTTTCTAAATATTACTAGAATGATTTAAAATGTCTTTGAAAAGATTTAGTATTCCTTAAAATTGCAGTTGAACTTACTGTCTTCATTGTTAGGTGAAAAACATAACACTTTAATCAAGGCTTAAGTCCAAATTCTTTCTGTACCATTTGCTCTCCAGTGATGTGGGGCTAGATGAAATTTTTAGTCCCTTTGAGACATAATTAATCCCTAGGTCCATTGCTCAGGAAGAGCTAGGCACTGCTTACTTCTCGCACTGCACCCGCTGTAGGCAGTTGGACACCTGGATGTGACTGAAAGCAATTGCCAAGGTCTAAAAAGCACTGTTAGGTAAAGGGGGTGCTATGGAGAGAAAGGGACATCACAGGTGACAAAGACACATTTCAGAGACAATCGGCAGCACAATCAGGTCCACTGCTTTCCCATTTTCCTGCAGTCTCCTCTAAACAAATGCTGTGTTCAAAATCAAATACACAGTGGTTCCCCCACCACACCTCCCACTACGCACCCAAATCTGAAATCGAACACAAACTGACTCAAATGGCATTTTTCTGTCCCCAAATAACATATTTATTTACCAGCTGCTAACCTTGAGAAAGGTGAAGGACAAAGACTGATGCAGCTCTCTTTCCAGAACAGCTTCTCCATCTTTTGCCTTCAGCAATCTTCAGCAGGAGCTTTTGTTTTCAGCGAGTGGCTGCTCACTTCAACGGGTAAATATGGAAAAGCTTATTCTTCAGAACAGAATCCTTAATATGGTGCATCAGGAACAGTTTTTCTTGAAATACATGAATATAATCTGTATATGTTTATTCTAACCTTACACATCATCATTTTTTTTTCCTTTCAAAAGGATCAAGAGGGTCTGGATGCTGTTTTGTTTTGTTTGAGTGGTTGTTTTGTTTTGTTTTGTTTTTTCCTTTTTTCTCTCTTTTTTTTTGGTTGGTTTTCTGGTTTTGAGACTGAACTGCTTCATTATCCCTAATTACATGATGAGCTACTTAGAAAATAAAAGGCACATTGAAAAATAGCTTGAAAAGAACAAAAATAGCCCTACACACTGGAAGACATGGATGATTTCTACTCATTAAAATCCTACTAACAGGGTATGTAAGAGTTGCAAAGTGTGAAGAGAACAGTGAGGCTTCCACTGTGGCTGACATTCTGCTTGTGTCCTGGAGGAAGATTAATTACACTGCAAGACCTTATATTAATAGGACTCGTTAGAGCAATAGATCAGTTAAGAAAGGGAATGGAGGCTGGACAGCTATGATTTGTGGGGTGATTTGTCCCAAATGACATATAAATTGTTCTCAACCTGCATCTATTTCCTCGGTATAGTCTCTTCTTTTTGCTGTGATGAGGTTATGTCCTGGGCCAGGTAGGTAAGAAGGATGAGTTTTAGACTAGATCCCTTCTTTGATCGTGCAGGGTTGGTAAGCCATGCCCTTGGCAACAGTGATAAGAAAATGCTTCCCCTGGGATCCTGCAGGGACTCACAGCAGGATGAGCAAAGCAACGTAGCTGCACTGGTCAGGGAAATGGCAATAACCACACTGAGGGTGTAACAAGATCATAAAATATCTTTATTCAGATATTGCAGTGCTGGCATATTAATCTTTTATTTCATACTGCTTCTAATTCTTAAAAGAGTATTTAAAACTATGTCTCTTCCACTACACTGTCAATGCTGTTTAGCTAAGAAAAATATTTTGGAAATTCAAATGGGTAAAGTAGAAAAAGTTCAATTTTAAAAAGTTCATTGTTGATGAGTTCTGATTTGCATCAATTATCTATGACATTAGTTAAGACTATTTCCTTCTGTGTCTTCATATTTGAATTTGTTCAGCCTTCTCATCCACCTAGTGGGAGCAATGAAGGAGTATTAAAAATATGTGGTAATTAAACGATCATTGTAATGAAATTTCAAAGTATTCAAAGATTCTATCATCAATCAACTCTTAAAATAAGAGTGGATGCTAGGGGAGAGGATGCAAGATAATTATGTCCCTAGAAAGGTTAGATAAGATATTGTTCTTTCTTCCTATCACCAAAAATATGAGTACTGGTCAATACGATATTCCAGGCTGTTTCTTTCTTAAGTTCACTGGAGAATCCATGGATTTTATACCAACTTTAATATAAATGCTGTTCTACCTGAAAGAAGTTACGAAAAGCTTTTAAAATGTATTGCTAGTACTTTTTTCATCATATGCTGATAATATGCAGTGTGCTTTGAGACATCTGCAAGACTTTGGTCACCATAGACTTTTTGCCCTCCCTAGACAGATACATTTTTACACAAAAAATAGATTCCATATTGACCATTATATGCTCATGATAACTAATTAATGTTTCTAAATAGTCTTATGTATCAAGAACAGAAGTTACAAGAATAACTTACTTCTTCCACCGTTATAGTCTGTCTGACTGTTAGAGGGAAACTGCACTTCACCCTGGACCTTAGCTATACCTTCAGATACCAGTAGTCTTTCTTAGGAGTTCAATGCTGTAACTATTAATCTCAAAACTCTTTCATCGACCGTTTCCTGTTTCACTTCTTGAAATGTGTGCCATCCTGTTGCAACCATGTGACCTGTTAGGTCTCATTTGAGTATTATAAGTTAGATATCATAGTAGCTTAGTCTATGGACATTTTCAATAAAGCCTGTATGAAGTTTCCTCTAATTTATAAATAAATAAGTTATAAATTTCAGGGTACAGGGAAAAAAAAAAAAAAACCAAAACAAAACAGGTGATTATAAGGCTTTTGATTTTACTACAATAAAATTGGAATAAACTGATGGAGGAAAATGAATGGAAAATCAAAACACATTAATAATGTTCAGGTTTACATGTTGGAGTCCTCTGCTTAGAGTGCATGTTTTTTACATTAATATTTTTAAATTTAGTATAATCTTACACTCCTTCAAGTTTTATGCCTAGGTAACTCAGGCGTGGTTACTTGGACTGTAGGCAGCTTACCTATACAAAGCATTCCACCACTTAAAAAACTGAGTGTTCTGTGTCAGGATCTGGCAGCCATTCTGTGAGATGCTGATGGAGCAAGTGAAGAAGTGTGCTCTACTGGACAGTTACCATGACTAGTGACTACCAATTGAAAATAAGCTTCAGACCTATTGGTGGAAGGTCTATGCAACCCAGAGGAGCATGTTCTCCTGATAATCCATGTTTTTATGTTCCAAATTCTTAAAAAATACATTGTCATTTTTCAAAGGTTTGGGTTTGTGATATTCAAAGTCTGCATCTTGTAGCTTTTTCTTCTTCAGAGAGATTTCTGGAGGCTCACCTTCAAAGTGGTACATCTTACAGATAATGGAGACAGCTGTGGTCATATGCAGTCAGGCATTGAAAATCAGCAGTTAACACATCACTGTGTGCAAGATGCCACAATTATTCTCTATATTATGTAATTGAAAATGGCATCTACTAGCTTTTTAATTTTGACTATTGTAGCCATATAGAGACCATTCTTTGCATATAGAAAACTGTCTAAAAATACATTATGTGTAATATGGATCCGTTTGTGTCCAATAATTAACACTTTGTCTGCATATCTTTATATGGATTTTTTTTTTCTCCCCATCTTTTGCAGTACCCCCCTGAGACAATTGTAGCTACCATTTAGACAACCAACAAACTAAGGCTTTGTTACTATAATTTTCCAGACAAATTACATGATGGCAAATTGCAGCACATGGAAACACTTTTTGAGAAATGCAAAGAGAGGCAGACTTTACATTTTGATGAAATGAGCTACCTAGATTCCAAATGAAAGGCTTGTTTCATGCTCCAAACTATTGCTTGTTTTAACTGCTTATATACATCTCCAGTATTTTAAATGATACAATGCAAAGCTGTAGTCTAACCATAACATGCACAAATCATAATGAATTTAGAATGCCAGTCACAGCCATTGATAATCTCCAGCAGCAAGATTCCCAGCCTGCCAAACTCTTCTGATTTAAACTGAATGTAAAAGCTTTATCTCTGTTTGCTCTTGAACACATTGCAGGAGTGAAATGCATTCTTTATTTGCAAACTGTAGGAAATTTTCTGAGTAAATTCATAAATTGGAAAAATCTATCTTAATGGAAAACCTATTATTTTAATTGCTAGGGACGTGTACATTTTTGCTTTAGACTTTTTTTTTTTTTTTTAATTAGTAATTAATGACTTCATCATGAAAAGCATTTATTGTTTTTATTTCAGGGAATTCAGATGAAGATAACTCATTTCAGAGAGTGTTCAATTTTACCCCAGCCCTATCAACAGGACAAACAGTACCATATGGGAGCGAGGCAGCAGGATGCAGGTTTAGGAACAATTGAAGCCAAAGAAAAATTAACTATGAAGTGAGATACACAAATGTTTATGACTATTGGTATTCACCTTGCAAGCTCTGTGTTGCCACTATGTAGAGGTCATCTTCATATGTAAACTAGATGTAAAACTTGTTTACTGGAGGAAAACAAAGCAAAACACAACACAGCACAGGCGTATAGGAAACATGATTAAGAGACATGTCAAGCCCTGGATATTGTCATAAAACCATTGTCCAGTTTTCCTTTACAGATACCAACAAAGTTTCTGCAGGCTTACTTTAGAACCCTTCCTTTTCCACTCCATGCCCCTATTCCAAGTGGTATCAGAGCATCCTTCAACAGGGATTTTTTTTCCTTTATTTGATGTTGATGTAACTAGTCCTTGGACAGACTCAGATTACGACAGCTCTTTGGACTCTTGAAATGGTTTTGTGTAGCTATCACTTATTTGGATTCTCCTCCTCTGGAGAGAAGGGAAAGGAAATTCCAGTTTATCAAATTCACTGGCTTTAAATACTAACCAAGCTTTAAATGTGAACAGAAAGTTTTACCCTTATAAAGCAAAGGGATACATTTCAGTTTACAAACTGGAAAGCACATATATGAAAAATGAGCATTTAAGAAAAAGAGAAAGGAAAAAAAAGAGCAAGAAAACAAAAACTCAGAAACTACCTGAAAGCAGTTTATTCCTGCAACTGGTGTTCAGGGTTTTGCTGCTGTCCTTCTCAGCCAAGTACTTAAGGAACCAACCCAAAAATATTCTGCCTTTGCAGCAGTTTTAAAGATTTTATGATGTATGGACCAATATGAATATTTTGGCAGATAGGCGGCTTTTTTGAAGGAAATTGAATGGGGCTATGTTTGTACTTACTTTTGTAGATCCTTTAGGAGTCGTTCATGCAAATTATTCACTAAAGTGTTACCTTTTTAAAGTGGACTCCTGCCCTGGGGTTTCAGTTCCTTATTTAAACCTGGATATTTTCTTGTAGTTACTGAACTACAGTCATTTCTTAGTGTTTAAAAATCTTTCTGTTGTGTGTGGTTTAGATTTTTTTTGGTTTAGTTTGGTTTTGATATATATTTATTTAGAGCCCTTTCTTGTGCTTCATGACTGCTTGGTTTAGGTTTAAAATTTAGAAGAATCACTTGAAAACAAATATTCCCTGAGAATCTTTGAAGCACTGATCCTGTTACACATTTTAACCTTTTTTTTCTCCCCAAAAGCCATTTGAATTTCAGCTTTGTATTCCATATTACGGATTTTTTTTCCAAACCACTTCACTTTTACAAGATCACACAAAACTCATTCTTATATGCTGCTAGTTTTAGGACATCTCAAATGACAATCTTAACTGTAATGGCTACCCAAACAAAGGCTTCATTCTTATCTTTTGTTGCGAAGGTGGTCATTTTCTACCAGTGGAGTACAACAACAGAATTGCATTTTACAAGGGGTTTTTTTCTCTCTTCTTGATTCATACAATGATTCAAAACTTTGTTCTGCTACTTTTCCTACAGTGATGTTGAAGCAGAAGAGAAAGACAAACCCAAACTGTAGATTTCAGTTACATGGTTGCCTTTTTACTTTGTGAGACAACAGAGAGCACTAAATATGTTGAACTCTTTAAGTACAAAGTGAAGGAAAAACACCCTCATGGTTTCAGCAGGATTCACCATGTATAAAGTTATGCCTGGAGGCAGAGACAGAAAATTAGACAAAAAAATTAGACAAACGTTTGTGCACAGAGAACCTGAGGAAGAGCTGCTGTTCCTGAAAGCCTAATTTTTCAAGTCTGTAGAGCAGAAGCTATGGTTGTATTTCTGCATCTTGTCTATGTCCTTAATTTGTCATGACATCAGCACTAAATTATGGAAGAAAAGCATCTTCCATGAAGGTAAGAAATGTAGATGTGATACAAAAAAGATGGTTTTAACAAGTGCATGAGATGTAATAGAGTAACAAGTCACTGAGCTCACTGATTGCTGTTCTACACCAGAAGCTAAGAAACCTTTGCATTAATTAGATGCAAGTGCAGTAAGGTAAGTGCATCTTATTCTATAACACTATGATGCTATTGTACTGTCTGTGGAATATTTTGCTTTCACTGCTCATTTGTCTCAGATATAGCATCCAAAAAACTGGTTTTGCCACATGGATTTCAAAATCTGAGCTTTGAGGTTCTACACTAAGAATTTTGTGCTAAAATCACGCTTCAGTAAAATCAGGCTCCAAAAACCATCTTCATACACTGTCGTGGTAATTCAATAATTTTTCCAGGCAGTTGGTCTGCACAGATGACCTGGCTTGAGCCATCAAGGAGCATGAGGTGAGGCAAACTATAATTCTAAATAAATCAGTAATGTGACACACCCTGTCTGCCATGTTTGTTTTAATTTGAAAAAAACAAAACCAAACCCCAAAACAAAACACCCCCAAAACAATCAAGTAAACAAAAACAAGCACACAAAACCAAACACAAACTAACAAACACAAAAAACCCCCACTGTTAGATCACCTGGAATAACCTTTAATTACTGATAGTGCCAATTTGATCAGGATCTGCTATGATTTAAACAAGTGCCTAGTGGTTAGGAAGCAAGATAATTTGACATTTGTACACAAAACTTTCTTGATGCTATATTTCTGTGTCATATTTTTTATGTTTTACAAAGAATAGGCAAGGAAAAAAAATTGTCTTATAGTTACACAATAATTTAGATACTTTTAGTAGTTGAAAATATCTGGATACAAAAAATGTGTGTGGATTTTTTCCATGTGTATATTCATGGGATTTTTTAATTGAGTATGTACTTAATCAAAGAAAAATTAGAACCTGTATGATACTAATTACAGGGCTACTACATCTAACCGAGTGCCTAAATTCAAACATCTTGAATTAATCAGCCTTCATACACTGCATATTTGAACAGATTTTCTTAACATGAGTGTAATTTTAAATGAAATGAATTAGCTGCCACATCACATTGCTCAGGTTCAGTCTAGAGAACAAAAGCTGTTGAAGGGTAGAATGACACCTCCCAGACATTGAGCCATGATAGTTCTCAAGTGGTTTGCTACATAGTAGTTTCTAAATTAATCCTAGCACATCCTGAGAACATTATGACTACTCCAACTACTCCTATGTATGAACCGAAAAAGGTATATGGAATACATACAGTTACTACAACATTCAGCAAAGCAGCTCCTGGTTTTCGGATATACGGATGACTTGCAACCCATCACCTCAGGTGCTCCTGCTTTTTCTAATGTCCTCATGGACTATTTTGCCTTTAGGAGCCAAGTGAAGAAAGATGATTTGCTGTGATGTGGTGTTTTGTTTTATTTGTTTTCCCCAGAGTACAAAAGAATCTAGGCATTTTTCCTATAAAAAAGACACACTTAATTAGAATCTAATCTACATCCAGAATCTAATTCTTAATGAAGAACTGAGTTCAGACAGTGAAACTCCATCCACTTAATAAGAAATAAAGTTGAAAGATTTTTAGTGTTATCAAATATGTACTGCTGTACCTTCAACTGATAACAACATGACTTTTCAAAAAAATTCTCTACTAATACAAGTATCTTGAATAGTGATATATTATACATACAATATTTGTAATGAAAATAAAAATAAATTTTCTCTGTATTTGAAATTAAAATACAAGCCTGTACAACAGGATTTTCCCAATTAAACTGAATCACAGGGAGAAAAAACTCAAGGGCTCTTTAGTTTAGTTTAGTTTAGTTTAGAGACTTTAAAAATAGTGAAAGGAACAACCTGCCTCCACTCCAGTAACTCACTGACAGTGATGGCTGTGAAGTTGAGGGGGATGTCTGGGGCTCATACCATCCCTGGGGTCTGTCCACTCTGAAAAATCCTACCTGATCTCAGAGTGCTGTCAAGCTCTGCACATTGTGCTGGAGCATTGGCTTCTGCTCAGGTCTGCACCAAAGTTCTGTGTGGCCTCTGACTCCTGGGACACCACACATGCCACTTTTTCTAGGAGATTACATAGAAAGATGTAAGTAGGATCAACTTGCAACATTCTTGCAGTGAAAATAAATAGTACAATCATACTTTTTTTCTTTTTTTCTTTTTTCTTTTTTCTTTTTTCTTTTTCTTTTTCTTTTTTCTTTTTTCTTTTTTGTTTTTTCTTTTTTCTTTTTTCTTTTTTCTTTTTTCTTTTTTCTTTTTTCTTTTTTCTTTTTTCTTTTTTCTTTTTTCTTTTTTTCTTTTTATTTTTTTTCTTTTTTCTTTTTTTCTTTTTCTTTTTTTTTCTTTTTTTCTTTTTTTCTTTTTTTCTTTTTTTCTTTTTTTCTTTTTTTCTTTTTCGCTTGCAGGTAGAGTGCAATAATTCAAAGGAGACATCCATTGTTTATTGTCACTTGTGACTACAGGATTGAGTCTATGGAGAGGCTGCAACTGTTTCAAATGGAAAGAAGAAGGTATCATTGATATGATGATGAAAAACAGATCACTGCTAGTCATTGAATTTTGGAACTCATCTAATTCATTAAAAATGAATATCTGCATGTAGATAACTAAGCTGCAAACATCCTTTAGGAGGGAATGCATTTTCAGTTTTTGTATTGCACTAAAGCATGATTTTTCAACCACCTTTTCTCCAATGCCATACATCAGATCCTGGAAAGGAAGTTGTCAACCCATTCCATGTGTGTGGCTCCCTGAAGATACCGGGTATTGATTCTGTTAAAGACATTGGTAGAAGAGAGAATAAACCTCTTCTCTCTCTTTTTTCTCTTCATTCCATCTGCTGAGATGAGATGCATGTAAGCTCTGCTCTGTCTGCTTACAGTTGCTAGCCCAGTAGCAGATCTCTGGGTTAATGACAGAGTACTGAGCTACTTGGATCACTGACATAGATGGAAAGGTATTTCTTATATTCTCGTGTTTAAAGACTATGGCAAGCCATCCTGGTTTTCCCAGATGCCAGTAACCCATTCCTTCTTCACTTTTGGAAGCAGAATGAACAGTGTCAAGGGGCTGTTACAGAAGGGGATAGAACAGGGCTGATAAGCAAAATCAGTCAAGATATGGACTGGAAAATCTTCGTAACAGCATAGCTTGTGGCACTCCCATGAATTCATTACCTGCCAGATACATTTCGTTTTCTTTTTGAAATAGTTTCTTGGAGCATTTCTTAGTGCCACAGAGTACCTCCACTGTAGTTCCATTAACAGGGTTGCAAAGACCAATAATGAGCAATTCAGTTTTGCTCTGTTTCCATGGTGGAAATTTTTGGTTGCACTCCCTTAAACAAAAATTTGAGAAGCTGGGTTAAACACTGGATCTATCATTATTCACAAGATCACTGTGGTGGTAAGAACGGCCTGATCAAAGGAGTAAGAAGAACATCAGGTAATGAATTGTAGAGCATCAGCTGAGGTAGGTTGACTTCTATGAAGAAATTTTATCTGTTTTCTTCTAATAATTTTCATTCAGAACTTTCATCTATTGATAATTCAGACCGCCAGATGTCTACTTTTGTATTGCATTTCCTTGGAGCTATAAAAGGTATAGAAACATCTAAATTTTTAAAGTTTCATAAGCCTCAACTAATCCTCTTGCAGTTCCTTGAATATATGACAAAGAAAAATAAATGTACATCTCTAGTTTATGTTCTGACTGAATAACAAATAACATCACTATTGATAATCAATGACATTTAATAGTTCTGAGCTGTTAACCACCAAATGCTTAGCTAGCTAGTAACCATTGAGTTATGTGTGCCAATAAAACCTTATCTTTCAGTTTATAGAATAAAATTTCACAAAATATAATCTTCAGGCTATTTATAGAATAGCTGTTTCACAGTGAGATTCATATTTGTGTCTGCTTTCCTGTGCTAATTTAGCTGGGGAATGTGACAGAAAGCACCAAGCGCCAGTAGAGAGGTACTGGGGAGAATTTGAAGGGACATGCGGTGTGGACAAGGCAGCGCCCTGGCATAGCTGGTGTTGTCCCAGTACATGGAGTTACATCAATGCTTACTTACTCAGGGAAATACCTTAGCCCTGATTACCAAAATGTATCTCTGTTGCTGTCGAAAACTGAAGTCAGCATTAAAAATTTTTGTGTAGATGAAGAGCAGAGAAAGAACATGCTACTCCAGAGGCAGATGTTTTAATTTACATTTCACTAAAAGCCTGAAGGATATCAGGCCTACTAGAAGTTAGTCAAAGTGCAAAAAGACTAGTATAAACTGTTCTAAATTATACCTCCCTTTCTCAGCTAAACTACATGAGTAGAAACTGCTTTTCTGTATGACCTGTTTTCTGCCCAAAGCCAGATTTAGCCCCTATCAGAGCACTATTGGAGGTCTGCCAGAAGGAAGAGCTAGAAGAGACTCTAATACATGTTTTCCCTGTCTGCTTTTGCTCCCATGGCTTTTGCAGACTCAGGTTTTGTCCTCATGATTTCACTGATCATCAGTGCATGCAGCTGTCAGCTCATGTGGGTTTAATACTGTTTTGTGCAGCTGTAAGTGCAGTTCCCTGGTAGATCATCAGTGATCAGGGACTCCTGTCAGTGCTGTGCTAGTGTTACTTGCCTGTGTAGGGGTGAAAATGCCAAAATAAAAACTGGGGAATATACCTGCAGTTTGCTGTAGACAAATGAAAAAGCTAAAGGCAACACATAACCCTGAGTGGCAGACCTTGGTATGTGCAGCTTAAGTTGAATTGCTTATGACAAGTGAATTGTCAAAGGGCCTGATTGCGTGTGACATCGGCAAGGGGAAGGACAAATAAGTTTGCTCATCTGTGTCCAAACTCATGGCAAGGCATATATGGGCTGCTGAAAGCTCAGCTATCTGAGACTGTTGGAAGAGCATAGCGGTGTTATTTCTGGTGTTCTCAGATCAGAAACTGATGCAAACTGACAAGCACTGTGTTTGCCTGTAAGGGCTGATATCTCCAGTGATTTTAGTCAGTTTAAGTGGGCTCCTCTTCACATATTTGCATCACTGTCCTTCATCTCTCTAAGGGAGCACTGAGACACAAATTGAAGAGGTGGGTTTATTAATGATAGTTATCTCTAATGCTTCTGTAGGAAACTTACACTAGCAGAACATGAAAAGTGAGATGCTGTACTCAGAATATCAGATGATGCAGCCATTACTTGGCCTCTTGATGAAGGCAACTAGTGTGCTTATAATTATGGGAACGAGAATAGATGTCTCTGGTAGTAACATCGCAGTGCAGGTGTGCTGTACAGTGGTCTCCACAGCCCTGACCCAGCCCACACTCCAGACAAATACTGATTTTCTGTGAAAGTAAAACCTGTGTGAACACTATTCACTGGCATAGACTGGTTTCCTCTGAAAGGCTGGAGGAAAGAAAGCAGTAGTGCTATCTGGGCTGGATGGGAGGAGATATCTGGACCACCAGGGAAAGTATGGCAAAGCACACCTGCCCCAAACTATAGGCAGAGCCTGAGGTCACCTGTCAATAAGATGTGATGCACACGTCTCTGTCACTTCAGCAGAAAAACAGGGAAGTTAGCAACTTGCAGTGACCGGAGTAAGAAAATTGGACTACAGAGATGCTGAGAAATCTCATTCATATATTGATAGAGGTGGTGAAGATAACTGAATATGTCAGTTTTTATTGGAGCAGTTTCTTCTGCTGCATTACCATATCTTCCACTGTCTGTGAAATATTTTATAGCAGTGACCAAGAATACTAAATAACAAATCTTGTCTTTCCTCAGGTGAAAATAATTTAAGGACCATTCACTGTTCTGTGGATCTGGAGATCACCACATCATCTGATACATTTGAAGATAAAAATGGTGGGGGTTAATACATGGTGACTTCATAGGGGAGTTTTGGGTCAATCTGTTTGGAGCAGGTAGAGAGGATCAGATGCAGATTGCCATCAGAGGAAGACTTACTGTATTTGTTGCGGTGCTTACCTGTTATTGCAAGGTTCTTTTTACAGAGGGCATTGGTGTAGTACAGTGTCCTGGCTATGGTCCACACTCAGGTGTTCTTTCTTCATGGTTCACAGACAATGACACTATTTCACAGTTGCCATCCTTAATTCAGTCAGTACTGCTTGTCTAGGGAAGGGATTTTCATGGCTGAAACGGAGCTCACAGATCAGGTGGCTCAAATAAGAATCAAGAATGACCCATTCAAATGCAAGACTCAAATCTGCATCTATCTCAAAAAAGACAAGAAGAGAGTTGCCCAAAAGTCCTGTGCAGAACTTGGCAGAGTGAAAAGTCCTTGAGTTGTCAAATAGCTTGCCATCATCTTTTCTCTTCAGCATTTTTATAGCAAATTACATGTAAAGAAAGTATGAATTCAGCTCCTTACCCAGGACACATAGTATGTGAACTTGCTTATCTGAGATTCAGAATGTACAAGTAAATGCACTCACAGATTTCACAGTAGAATGGTTAGAAGAGCCTTCTCAAAATGCTGTCCTACTTTTGTTCGTGGAAATGAGAGAAAACAACAGGAAAGATACCCCTGCAATGGAAGAAGAAAATTTAAAGGTTTGCTTAGCCACTGCACGACTCCAGTTTTACACTTGTTCAACCATATTGATCACAATGAGACTGCAGCAATCAAGTATCAGACTAATGAAAGTGGCCACAAACTTTTGTTCATATGCAAGTGAATAGAAAACTATTATTTGAAATTAAATGATTATTTATTCCCCTTATTCATATATCATGAAATAATTCAATATGAGTGCTCAGACTTTATCTAAAGTTAATGTTAGTCCAATGAGATGTTGATCATCATTACATTTAAAATTTGATTTTTCCTTGTCATATAGCAGAAGTTTCAACTAGTGTGCACACAGAAATGTGGGTATATATTTCATATTTCACATTAGAATTCCTTTTGTATGTGAATCGTTGATAAACAAAGATAAAGTGCCACATATGAGATTTAATTAATTTATATATGTAGATACCAATACAAAGCATTATCAGAAAAGCTGTATTATTACTTCAAAAGTCACACACACACACACAAATCCCTCTTTTCCCTTATGAGACAAATATATCAAGTTCACCACAGGAACGATATAGGATGCCCTTTCTCGGGGAATTCACATGAATCTCCAGGGACATGGTCAACTGAAAGAAGATTTTATACAGTTCTTTAAATATTTTCAGATGGGTTTAGGACATTTTGACAATGTTATCAGAAAGCAAAATAAAATATTAAGACTACTAATAAGTTTTCATCCTCCTTGTTTTATCTGCCACAAACAAGGGAAAAAGACTTTTTAACTAGAAAGGGGAAAACACTGAAACTAATGATACATAACATGCCAAACAAACATTACAGGAACTGCTTTTTTAGTAATCTCAGCTTCCGGTAATATTAGGTATTATTGGCAGCAGTAAGTACTTTTTTTAAAAAATCAGATATAAGAGCTGACATTGCTATTTTAAGCAGTCCTTAAAATTGCTCCCTTATTCCATTTTATTTTTAGTGTAGGCAAATAAACAGCATTAGGAGGTAATAATTTACTGACAACTCCTGCAGCCACAGGATACCATGGGTGACCTCAGGTAACTCAGGATCTCCTGCCCTGCTTCTCATCTCATTGTTGACTTGCCACATGTCTGGACTGCTTATCACATCTCATGTGTGGTCGCTCTCCATTTCTAGGGAATCCTTTACTGAATTCTCTGGAAGTCTGCAGTGTTACTCTTACTGCCCACACGTCTTTTTTTTTCCATTGTCCTCTTTCTTATGACCTGTTTTTCCTAATTCTGCATACTTCTTTACATCTACCGTACTTACCATCTACTTTCCTTTTCACAAACAGGACAAACTGAGTGCTGTTGTGTCAGGTGACATTCAGGTTCAAAGCATGGGCCTCACATTGACATGGCTGCTTGACTCAAGTCTTCCCGAGAAGTGAAATTTTAGGCATGCAGACTTTGTTGGAATGATTCCTCCTTATTTTAAAGGGACTAAGTTTCCCCATAAGCTGTGGGAATAAAGAACTGGACACCTTCAACTTGATTAAAATAATGCTCTTCAAGCTGTTGTGATCCCATTAAAAGGAATAAAGGAATGAAGAATCAAAAAGAGTAAGTGATACTCAAAGTTAAAAAGGATTGTTCTCTGAGGTATTTGTAACATTTGCAAGACCACATATTTTCTCAAAGGTAAAAAAACCTCCAGTCTTTAGAAGGTGACTTGGGTATTACAAAAAGTACAGACATGCACTGACAATTTAATAGATGTTTGTTTTATTAAATTTTTACTCTTTTATTGTGGAAATGTAATTAGCATAACATCTAACAAACTTGATGATTAATGAGATCACTTTCCTGATTCTATGCAGCAGATAACAGAAGAAAAATCACCTGAAAATGTATGTCTCAACAAAATCTGTAATCACTGAAGCTACAAGTAAAACTCATATTTTCTGACATTTTTCCCTCTTCTGGTGTCTCCGTGTGATGACTGCCCAGGGTGAAATCTTCTTGGGAATGTGACACAGTCCTCACACTGATTCCTTTGGTGAAGCCCCTTGCTGTGTTGTATTATGCTGGGTTGTGTTGGACCAGTTTACAGTACTGTCCTTCCTCCTAGTGTGTGTTCTGGACATTCAGGAGGCAAATTTTTCTCTGTACCAAGGACTAATGTGAGACTCACCAAACAGTGAAGTCTCATTTAAAATCTATTTAGAGGTGGTGAGTAAGACTTAAACTTTTTGCAGACCTTCTACTGGACGTCCACAGAGGCATGAACCTCACCCTGAAGTTGTTGTTTGGCAATACATAAAATCTGACTTCAGAGCTCCTGGCACTGGATCAAAAAAATGAGTTGAAGTATTGACCCATCATCTTACTGTGACAGTTCAAATGCAATTAAACATGCTAGCATTTTGACAGGCTTCCTGTGAGATCAGGGACATCTGTCCATATCATCTTGAGGTTTCATCAGCCCAAAGCAGAGTCATCTGTCCCAAGCAGGTAGCAAACCCCAGCATGATGTTATAATTCTTCACCATGGCTTGTGGACAACCAGGCAAAACTACAGTGCTGACTAGACCTGACTCAGGTCAGGTGGGGACAAGGCCTAGTTTCAGTGTTAATGACTGTGGGAATTTTTCCCAAATAAAAGATCTGAAGGCACTAAGTGCACTTGTAAGACTGAACAGCTCCTCTAACTAATAACAAAAACAAAACAAAACAAAAAAAGGAAATATAACTCATTTGTTGGTACTGAAAGACAGGTAAGAACAGATCAGATTGTTCTATCCCTTCCCCTGACTTTTTATGGAAATGTATGGTCAAGCTGCAAAAGAGGATTCCGTTTAAGAATCTTTTCTCTGTTTTGAATTGAAAGGAGAGAATCCTGGGTTATGCTCAATTAGAATTTTTTTACAGAAAAAAAATCAACCACAGAGCTCTTTCTTTTGTTTTTCTTTAAGGCAGAAATGATGTCTGCTGCTAAACTCTGTGGCAGCTGATGCTGGAGGCAGAGTGGGAAAATCCTTTTTCATTCTCCAACCATGATCAGAGATATCTTAGTATACACAATGGTTATTTTGAAAATTGTGTTCTTCTTCCAACAGTGATCAGTCTGTCAGCCATCTGCTAACATTAATGACAATTTTCAAGCACTTCTGCTGAGAAACAGAGAAGAAAATTGGCCATAAATAAGGGTAAACCATTTGTGCAGACTGTATTACTATATAGATAGCAAAACATCTTAAATGATGGTTAAGGCGTATCGCTTATCTTGAAATGCATAAGAATGATTGAATGATAGATCAATAGCTACTTACAGGAGATGCCCAAATTATGCCCATGCCTGCTCCACTGAATGATTTTCAGTGTGTAGTAGTATTCCCCATTTTTTGTAGAGAATTTCTTCAAAACTTGAAAGTTAAATGGATTTCAGGTGCCATCACTCTGCAGAACCTTCATCTGCACTTTTTTTTCCTGAGCTCTTCAAGTTTCCTGCAGATGATATCGTAAAGTTCAGATTTGAAGCCAAACATTCACTGCTGGGGTACGCATTACAACCCACCTCTCAGCTCCAGTGTTTCCAGACATTTCTTTGACAGTACTGTTAGCAAAACCTTTAGCTTTTGCTGTCGATTCTCACATTTCCACCAAGATGAGTGTGTAAAGTTTTGAAACTTCAAATGTTTGCTAAAAATCTTCACAACCTTCTTCTTGTTTCATGAAAATAATTTGTTTGTTTTTAAGTAAGTACAATTTCTGACAGGGTTTGAGATTAACGTGATATACTCCTTTCAACAACAGACACTATGAAACATTGTAAAATTTCCTAGCTTCAGGATCCTCTCAAAGTAGGTGAACCCCCTCCAGACATCATTTATTGACTGTGAAAACAACAAATGACTGCAATAGAACTTTAAATGCCTCTTGTTTATTGTTCACTGGTTGGGATTATTCAGGTAGAAAGATGATATCCGTGGTAGCCCAACTTCTCAGCTGTTCATTAGTTTGTCAGTCACATTCCTCTTCATTTGATGTTTTCCTTGTTTAGTTTAGTCCAGGAGCATTATTTTACTTTATTATTATTATTATTATTATTATTATTATTATTATTATTTTTAGCGAAATCCTTTTACTTACATTTTCTCTGTCTTAATAAGAAAAAAAAAGTTTCTTCCACATACATATATATTATATATATTGAGGACTAATATATGTATATATTGAAGACTAACTACCTGATATCTGAAACAAAGATTAGAATTAGCCTTGTGTAAGTTATTTTATAACTTACATGTCATAAAAAATTAAGGAAAAGAGAATTGAGGGAAGATGATTCGGTAATTCTGATTCTAAAAGAACTCAAAGTTTTCATGCCTTTTCAGCACCAGAAGGGATTTCCATTAGATATCTCTCCTTGGTATTGGGGCAATTTTTTCCCACTTAAGGCAACAGTGGCATTGAATAGCAGCTGCTTGAAGTGTACTTTAGAAAGATAACACATTTCACAGCATCTCCAGGAAATGGAGACGTGGCTACAATGGGAGAAAAAAAAAAACCTTTCATTGCAGTGAAATCTATATATGTGAAATGCTTACATGTAAAATGCTATTTCAAACAGGCAGTGCAAAGACTAGTATTTAGAACCTCAGATCACTTTCATGTCCCTTCTGCTGATGACATTTTTTACAGAGTCAGCTGCAGAACCAGCCATATTCTCCTTTGTAGCTACAGAGAGTCCTTCTATCAGCGTTAGTCTCTTTCAGAGAGCAGAGGAACTGCAGTACTGCATAGACATGAGTAGGGATGCACAGAAAAAGCCTGGGGAGGAGTCACCTAAGTGCCAGAGGAATGCATAATTCCATGTCCTTTTCACCGTATGACTGGCAGACATTAACGCACACTGTTTTTGTGTGCTCTGATCAATGGAACGAGAGTCATCTGTCTTACTGTGCATACCTGTCTCAAAATAGGGTGTATCGCCATCTGTGTCTCTCCCTGGCTAAAGACTTGAGAAGATTAATTTTGGCTCTGTGACCAACTCTATAACAGCTGAAGTTGAATAACATGGAAACAATATAAAACATGGAATGCCTGATACACCACATTCAAATCTCAGCAGCTTTATGTTCCTAACAGCTCCTAGCCTCATATAGAAAGATTAGGTGAGGAAACAAAGAAAATTAACAGGGTGTATTACTTTTGAAGGCCTATGTTATTGATAACTGTAGACAACAATTATTTTTTAACCTTATCCCTTAAAACAAAAGAAGCAAAGTGTAATAACTTAAGAAGAAAATGGACAGAAGAGAACAGAGACATCCGAGAAACTGAAAATTAAGTAGGAGACATATTGATTTAATTTTTGGTTGCTTACAGTCAAAACTCTCTTGCCAATATTCACCTGTCTCCTCTGCTAAACCTGAAAGATGTGGATCGCATGCACCTGTTGGTCCTGCTATGAAGTCATGCTCAGTTTCCTACTTTGATGGAAATATGACGTACCATAGGCATTAACCACACAGCTATTTGAGTTTAAAAGCTATTGCCAGTTGGAATTTAGTCATGTTGAAGTTTAGTCAACATGAGTGAATGCAATCGAAAAGATTTTGTGCTTCTACAAGCTCTAGTTTTCATCCATACATAACACAAAGGTACTTTAGGGAAATTTTCCTAATTAAGCATCTTGATAAGTTACTCTATTACTGTGGAAGTTACTCAGTTTGCCCTGGAATTTCACTTAAAACATGGTTAATTGACTCTTGTTTGCAGATGCACAGGTATCCTTTTGAACATCATTAAAACTATCAATATTAAAAAAAAATTACAGAGACTATCACAGTAAAGTAGATATTATTTAGTCCAGTTGTGCAGCTCAGTGACAATACAAGGAATTCTTGGGTCACAGTCCAAGTTGTGTAAAAGATCTTGATACAGAGTTAACCCAACTGTATATATTTCACAAATATTATATCAAAGCCACTTCATAACAGTTAGGTAGTGTCCTTGTTTACTAATAAAGCAAAGGAATGAAAGATGATCAGAAAAGAAGAGAGAGAGAATTTCTGTTTCCTGATAAAATGTTAGCATAAAGATTCACCCTTAAAGCAGTAGTTTTGTTGATGTGGACTTAACAGGACCATTTCCATCTCAAAAGTAATGTTCCTCATTTTCATCATAATTTAAAATGTCCTACCTCATTACTAGTATATTTTAAAAATATTATTATTTTATGATGAGGTGAAAACAGTTTTTCATTTAATTTCTTTTACATTTTAGGGTGGGAAAACAAATAGCTGTGTACTTTGGAAGACATGACAATACTTTTTTGGCTGAGCTTCTACACAAAAGTGTCATGGTCTCTTGAATTATCTTCCTCTTCATAACAATTAAAATATTTCCAGTTTCTGCTGACAATGCCCATTCTGTTAAAGGCTTGATTATTATGACATCACTTCTTGAAAAAAAGGAACAGGCACCAAGCACCTGTAGGTGCTTGATAGGCACATATCAAACAAAAACTTTTACCCTCATATTGCCCTTAGATAGCAACCAACGCTTTCATTTAGGTCACTATTTCTTTTACAGCAACCTAATAATTTGTTGGCCTTTTTGGTAAAGAACTCAAGTGGAAGAGAAAGTCTTTTATTTTCTGTTGCAATTTTTTTTTTCAATTTTTTATTTCTGTACAGTGGATGTGTCTTTGCATGCATGATGTGCCATGGATTCATAGAATCGTAGAATACTTTGGGTTGGAAGGGATCTTCATAGGTCATCTAGTCCAACTCCCCTGCCATGAGCAGGGAATTGGTTCATTTCTGAACCCTGCAGAGGTTTCTGAATGTTGGGAACACTCTGCTGCATGAATGGATTTCACCAAATGCCTGCACTTGCCACCATGTTTGTACTGGCTACTTCTGGGGTGCTTTAACTGTGTCAGTATACAGTCATGTCAGGGGAAAAATCTTCCACTTTTGGATCTATCCTCAGGACTTAAATGCACAAAACAGTCCACATCCCAGTCTCAACATTCTGGGTTAAAACCAGCACTGCTTCAACTTGTCAGTGGATTCACACAGACTTTTTTAGTCCATTACTCACTGTTTGAAATCAAAACAAAAGCAAGACATTTGTAAGCGGTAAGTAGAAAAAATCCTTAAAAGTAATGAAGAAGAATTTATGAAAATATCAGATCATGAGAGTACCATGCTTTTTAAATTTCATACTACCAATTTAATGGACATGACTTATGTAGGTAAGCTTTTCTAATGTAATAATTAGTATCTTTCACTCAAAGGTTTGTTTACTTAAAGATGATTACCACATACTTTTCTCCTCAAAAGATACAGAGCTCTTATTATCTACTCAGATGCTAATTATTCTTGTTTTCAGAAACATCAATACATTATATTTTTGTGTAGAATTGTGGCCTCCTGTAGGAATGAAGAAACATTCATATACTAACATTCACTTCAGGAATGTGTTTGTCTTTCAAATTTCAAGATATAGCTAGGTGCAGAAAGATAGATGTTAAAAAGCATACAAGATCCTTGATCAGCCTTCCATCAAAATCAGTCAAAAGCTTCCTTGAGGCTCTGATCTGCCTTTGAATCAACTCCCATTTACATTAAAAATTAAAAGCAATAGCAATACTGAAAATTACTTAGGAGTAAATAATACTTTCTTGTATTAGAAATCAATCTCAATAAGGAAAGGAGAACTCATTTAGACAACTACTTCATTGCGCATTTGGTGTTTTGAAAATGCTGGTGTTTGGTTGCCTAGGTTTGTAGAAGCACCCATTCTATGTTCAAGACAGGTCATGGGGTGGTTTAATTCATTAGAATGTCACAGATTAAAAGGAATTTGATTATCTTATTGCAGAGCATACTGCAAACCTATTTTCATCTCATGACTGTCCACTATTCCATTCAGCCTGACTGATCAGCATTTCATCAGGAAAGGTTAAAGACTTCACTGAGGTTATTAGACACAGACTTGAGTTCCATTGCCAAAAATGTGAAGAGTTGCACAAACACTAATATGATTCATGGCTGTTGAAATTTAATTTATACAAATCTTTCATTTACTCTTACTCAACAGCACCACTCATGTCCAAGAATCTGTCATCACACAAATGTTCAGGAGTGAAGGTGTTCCAAAATTGCTGCTTAAACTTCCAACTCATGATCAAAGAGCAAAGTTGTGTGGAAATTGTTGTGGTAAAAGAGGGAAAAAAGTCCTGAAACAGCACTTAAAGTCTTAGAGGCTTTCTCAAATCAATGTACATCGGGTTAAAGAACTGCTTTAGTAATTCAAAAGCATTTTCTTTTGACTTGAACTTCAAACTGTCAGTGTAAAATAAGTTACAGTTTTAAAATGTTATTTCTAATGAAAAAATGAAGTCTTCATTTTGAGAGGTCAAGATATGCTACTCTGAACTTTTCTTCAGAATTTGTTTCAAAATTTAGAAATGACATAAATTGAGAATTTCCCGCAACAATCTCTTCGTTGTCTTATGAAGAATGCTTTTTTCCTGTGGACAGATGGTCTGAATCTCTACCTATTCAACACCTATCAAAAGCAGTCCCTATATTGTGAATCTAAAGACAAACAAGTGAATTGAATCCACCTTCTGTTTAAAACCTCAGGTCTTTAAGGACAGAGCTATGTGACCAACTAAGAAGAGTACTGTTACAGAGTGGAACTACCCAGGAAACAGTGAGTGTGGTGTGTTTCCAGGTCTTTTATACAAGCACACCTGGAACAAAGCTCTTTTTTTTCTTCCCTGCTTAGAGAGTTTATTCATCACTGCAATATGACTGATGACTTTAAATGTCTTGTCATTCTCGACCAAAAGGCCGTCTGGCTACACATATGTTATCTTCCCATAGTAATACTGAGGCTGGGATGATGGACAGTCATTAGTGGTAGATGACTTGATGATTAATGACTGTCCCTGTTGACACTAAAGATGACCACTGAAAATGGATTTATCATTGATCAGCTTTTACATATAGGGTTGGAGATGAGGAAATTTGTAGTCTATAATTGGCATTGGGGGCATGGGGTTAATTAGATTTCACACTAATTCCTGGTCTAAAGAAGTTCTAGCATTTTTATATTTGGCTCCCCATGTGGATATATATAAATACAGGTGAAGTGCTAGATCAGTCTTGGCTCATCCTAAGTCAAAAAAGTGATATTCATAAGCCTGCACAGACTTTGGTTTGTAATATGAATGCCCACTGAACCCTCACCACAGTCACATAAGGAAATCCCATTGAAATTTGTCTTCTTCAATAATGATGAATCATGTTAAAGATAATCATCTTCATTACAAAAAGCCTATACTACTACACTGAATAAAGATACTCTTTTTTGTCACCAAATTTCTCAATGCAGATGTATGATATTAACACTGATAAATCCATATTTTAATAACTGTGAAAAGAATTGTTGGTAGAAACTAAAAATAATGCATATGCCAATAAAAACAAAACTTACAGGATATTCCTAATTTTCTAGTGTTGAACTTTAAGCCAAGATACTAGCTTGCTCTCTGAAAAAGTTTATTGTACAGATGACAGAAGTAATGCATCTCCCATTCTAATTGCAGTCTAAAAAATGTGAGAGCATTGGTGTATTTATAGCAGTAATTGACAGGAGAAGAATTGTTACCATTAACAACATGACTGATTGAAACATAGTAGACTGCTTGACAAAAACAATTATCATTCTTCCTTTTCAATCTAAAACTTATTATTTTCTCTTGAGCATAGCTGGACTCACCATATTTGACCTGATATTAAATAAGTGACAGAAATTACGCTGCGTATGCCCTGTAGGCGTTATATTTATTCAAAGTCAAAAATGAAAAGTATATATACTTTACAGTGAAGACATTTGTCTGTCAATTATAGGCTTCTCATAGGAAAGAAAGAAAGAAAGAAAGAAAGAAAGAAAGAAAGAAAGAAAGAAAGAAAGAAAGAAAGAAAGAAAGAAAGAAAGAAAGAAAGAAAGAAAGAAAGAAAGAAAGAAAGAAAGAAAGAAAGAAAGAAAGAAAGAAAGAAAGAAAGGAAGGAAGAAAGAAAGGAAAGAAAGGAAAGGAAGGAAAGGAAAGGAAGGAAGGAAAGAAAGGAAAGAAAGGAAGGAAGAAAGGAAGGAAGGAAGGAAGGAAGGAAGGAAGGAAGGAAGGAAGGAAGGAAGGAAGGAAGGAAGACAGACTTCTTCAAAGTAGCTTTTCCTTTCAGGACGTAAAAGTAACTTATTTAGTAGTACTTCTGTTATCTGATGAACAGCAGCTTTAACAGGATGATTATGAACACTGATGCACTTTTATTTACAGATGAACTCAAAATGTTCTACAGTCAGGCACTATCTGCAAACTAGCATCTGAATATCCAAGAAACAACATATTACATACCTGCAGTGAGTCTCTAGGCCTCTCAGGACATGCTGGATACCACAAAACTAACAGAAATGTCCACCATTAGTACAATTTAAAACTGCATTCCTTTCTGACTGCTGTTGGCTATTAATGATCTCACTGCACTTTTTGCAGGAGTTGCAATACTGATGCTTGTGTTTGAGTCAGACTTTACATTGTCCACTACATTCCACTCACCTCATTTTCCAGTGTGGGTTAACTACTTGTGATATTATTTATGTGTTTTTATTTTTTTTTTTTCTTAACCATGTTGGAGATAATCTAAGTAGAAAAATATAAGTCTCTTTTCATTCCAGAAGTAGATATTTTTGGTAAGGGATTAGGCTATCTCCTCAGTATTTAATATAGTATCACAGCCCTGCAGGTTCCTCCTTAGAACTGTAAATACGACTGGTCTAAAATAGTCAAATCTGGTTTTATGTTGATTTTTATCTACTTTGCTCTAGCTCCTTCCAGAATGGACACGATAAATAAATTGAGGAAGCTGCAGTAAACTTTGAGTGGAGCAGAAGAGCCTTCAATTTACAATAAGAACTGGGTTATCGCTAGGTGGTCTTTCAGTCATGCCTCAAAACAGCTGCAAGGCTGAACACATTGATACAATATTGGCAAGCTTTAAGCATGACTATAAAATGTTTACAGACTTTCCAGATCCCATTATCATCCAAAATGTCCATATTACAGACAATGTTACCTCTGACTTCCACATATTCATCACAGCTGTAGAGCAGGAAAGAGAGTAGACTTTGATATTCTATTCTTGGTGATCACTCTGGCTATTTTTCATAGTCTCTGCCCTACAGAAATCCTTTGTCACAGACAGCTTCAAACATTTTTTTCCTCTTATTCTCCTTTTAACTTCTGTCAGAGTAGATATTAGCATTTTACCCTGGACTTACTACGTCTCAGTCCTGACCTTTCTAACCAAATTGTGTATCTCTTATAGCAAAATAATGTTCCTTAACTCTGCAACCGAATGGTGGAGCATAGCTCAAGTCTAGCTGGTTAGAATCCCTTCTTCCAACCAACAGGTTGGCTTCATCCCTACCCTTTACTGACCCTCACGTTGTCCCTCTGATGATGCCCTTAAGCTGCTTGGTACTACACCATTTGTCTCAGGCCAAGCCTGTTCTAGTGAAAGCACAAATAATTAAATGACACAGGTGATGACAGGACACTGCTTGAGCCTGGCTTGTTTACATTCCTTGTGAAGGTATAGTTAGTAATTGCACAAGCAGCAAACTCAGTTTACTAGGTGAAGAAGAAATCAGAAAAGCTGAATCCCCCCCACACATTCCCATGGTAATTTATTAATTTAAAAAAAGATTAGCTACTGCAGTCATGTTTGCTTTCTCAGCATCATTTTAAGATTTTAGGAGTAATTGCAGTGCTACTATTACTGATACATCAAACTAAGCAAAAACACAAGGGAGCAAAGATACACTCATGACCATGGTACGCAGATATCTAAACCATGCAGAAACTACACATGAAATTACTCCAGTTAACACATTAATCTGAGACAGGTAGAAAATACCCTCTATTGTTTACTTATTTCACAATCCAAATAGATATTAACTTGATTAAAAATGATTGATTTAGAAGACAGCTCTTACTTAAAATTACTTTCTAAAACTAGTTGCTGTGTTTGCTTTTAATATAACATTTTTTATCCATTTTATAAAGAAAATGTTCTAAGTATATTGGTAAACTTTATTTTTTTTTCCAGTTATTTTGCTTGTAAATTTAATGAGAAATGGCTATTTTAAATTTGAGAAACCCCAATTTGGCAGCAGGGTTCTCCCTCCAGAAAGAATGTCATATAGATCCCTGATGAATAAGGTTCATATAAGTGAGGTTTCTAGTGTAATGTTATTTTGATGGTGCCAAGTGTATCAATGACCCATGACACTCCACTAGAACAGAATAAGCTTTCACTGTTAGTATGAATCTTTGCAAATATATGCTATATGGAATTTCTCATTAGTTGCTGAAGAATGGATGGCAGTGTCAAGCTACTTGTTTTGACTAATGTTATTGTTAGTGATAATTTGTTATTCCTGGAGACCATTTAGTCATAAAGCCACTCCCTGTTGTCTGGCCAACCTGTGCTCCATCCTGCAGTATGGTGAACATTTTGGCTTTGATCCAATAGCTATTTAACACATAGGCACTCATTTTGAGGTTAGTTATGATAGTTCAAACTAATATTACTAGGAAAAGGACAATGAATTTTCAAGACATCCATTCAGACAGCCTTAGTGCAACGTGAGGTATACATGAGACCTTTCTGGACTCCCTTCACTAAAATAGTTTTCATGAATGCAGAAAGAGATATCAAGCTTTCCAGTGCGGAGCATTAGTGATCTTTATGCCTGCATAATTTCTTCTGTAGGTCACAGTAAAATTGCCTTGAAACTTACCCTCAGCTTGCGAGAAGAAAAGCATTTGTATGCCATTGTCCTGCCTACCTGAATACCATAGCCCCCAAGACCTTAATGAAGTCCACTCAATTTTCCCTATTAGTTAAATATACTTGCAAGATAACACTATGGACCCTGAAATAAAACCCTTACCAGACACTTACTTAAAGTGTCTAATTGTGTCATTCTGCATGTGTATGTGTGATACAAGTATCTCCATAAATAAGTTTTCTTCTAGCTTTCTCAATATTATAAAGGATGTGGTTAGAGGCAAGCATTTCCAAATAAAGCAGCAAATCACACACAGTTTTTCCAAGAGTTTATGACATAGTCTGCCCCTTCACCTCATATCTCATTACAGAATCAAGGAGATGGCATAAGTTTTGGGAAATCATCTGGAGACACTGGTCTTATTGCTTGTTATGATATTGTCTAGCTAGATAAATTTAGCCACTTCAGTTTGTCATTGTGTAATTTTGTTTCATCTCCTGTCTCATCTGTGTAGGTTCATTCTGTCAAATGGAATTCCCCAGCTACCAGTTTTTTTCTAGGTAGGATAATACAAGACATATTGTGCTCCATTCTTGCATATTAAGAATGTTTATAGCTCCTGAGCTAGTTCAATGTCTGTATTTTCCATTGCTCTTCATAATGCATAAATAACTTGATTTTGTATCCAACAGTTCTGAGCATAGGTTGGCACAGAAGCCAAGCCTCTTGGATGAAGCACTCATACAAAATTAATAATTTGTGAGAAACAAAGATCCTTCAAATGCAATATATTCAATTTCTCCAGTATTATGTGGTATTATCTAGCAGATTCAGTATGATCTTCACCCACCCTGGAAACCAATTTTATCTAATTTTCCCCTATGTTATTTATTTAAAAGAGATTTCTATAGTTGTCATTGTTGCAGTACTCAACACTTTTAACTTATTTCTATTAGAAATACCTGATTCTCTTTAGATCTTGTTTTCAGTTCAGCTAGAGGTTAGCTCACTTGTATTTTAGTGAATTACAGGTTAAGCAACTTCTCTGAATCACAGATCTCATTTAATGCTCTTGGTGAGTAGAATATTCTCTATAGTACACAATGAAGTACTGAAACAGGAGGATATCTTGTGAATTATTTGTAGATGTTAAATATATTTGACAAAGTTTCTCATACTTCCAGAAGAACATTATTGATTCTCATATACCTTTAGTCAAAACAAATGTTTATTTTTGACTTCATAGAAAATAAGTTAATAGGTCAAAAAAGTTTAGATTAGTATTTGAATAAAATACTAAGACTGGTTCACAGGTTTTCCGATTTATCCTAATAATTAAACAGTATAATTATATATGATAACTCACACAGCAAATTTTGCATTATCGGTAGGGAGGAAATTTATCACAACCGCAAATGTCTGTATTTGTAGGCTTGAACTGGGTTCAATGCTTAGGAATGATGTCTGAATTAAAATGTTGAAGAACTAAAAGTAAAAGCAAATTAATTACTTTCAATATTGCGGCACGTCTTTCTCATATTAGATTAATGTTAGTTTGTATCTGTGGAGTAGATATTGGCTTTTACAGTGTACTGTTACATCTGCTGAAATCATATTCATATTCAAAGCAGTATTATGTGGGTGTTTAACTTTCTTCTAAAAAAGTGAGATGTTAATATGACCTTATTTTAAACATATGTCAAAGCTATCTCATCAATGAAGATGAATTTGAGTAAAGTTGAAGATTGGGAGGGCGTATGTTAACTTCTTTACAGAACTGAAGCTCCTGATTTTCTACCAAAAAATCATCTAAATCCTGACTGCCACAAGAAAATGAACCACATTCATTGTTACACTGAAAAATACCCATGCTTGCTCATCTCATAGTTCCGTTGGACAGTTAGGTGGTTAGGCCAGTATAAATGTCACTTTAATTAATGTAATTACATAAACTAAAGTAAAAGGGTACATGAATACTCCCTGGATTAGCAAACTAATTAAAAATTTTAACCTCACCAGTGAAGTTTCCTGACAACTGCAGGAAATACATGCCTTGCAATGAAAGTACAGTAGTGTCCTAGACAAAGCCAAGTGCCCTTATCACTGGCTACAGAGTCAGAACGCAGCTTGCTGATTTTTTTTCCCAAAATAATGAACCTTTCTGAGCTAATGTACAGAAATGAATGTTTCAGTAACAGTAATCTACCCAGTCTCCTTTGAACTATCTCTCCCTTTTTATCTTGTGCCTGGGTGGCCAATGCAAACTTCCCAAATGGGAGTTCCAGATTTAAATTTCTACATTTACTGTAGTGAATGGAATTCAGGTTTAATATTTCCTAAGTGACTGATCTACCCAGATATGATACTAAAGGTATATATTATAATACTGCCTATATCCTCCTTGAAGCCTGGCCTTTGAATGAAAGAGACTGGAATTGTCCATTTCTGTTCCGAAATCAGGTGCATGAGGTGTGTCAATATGCCCACTAAATCACGGGCTGCTACCATTTTAGGTAATGATTTGTTGCATTTCTGCATATAGTTGGTCAGCAATACAATTTCAGTGGGAAATGGGTTATCAGACCTCTCAAAATGGAGTGTCTGTCTAGATTTAGATATCTATATTTGTGTATCTTGAGAATATCATGATGCAAAATATTGGGGCCAGCAGAGCTGAAAACTCTCAAGAATTGGGCTTTTCAGGATTGCAGTGTTTTTTTTTCTTTTTTTTTCATGGCCTAAAATGTTTTTAGTGTTTACTGAAGATTTGCTGAATCTACACTTCCTCTTTGTTACAGTGAATTTGAGGTGAAGTTTCCCAGCTTCAAAATCTGCTGTGAGATTGAGTACATTAGTAAGACCTTTGAGATCTACGGAAGAAGGAACTGTGTGAAGTAATATTGCTATGGATCTTGACAGAAAATATTTGCTTCTGCCTGATAAATAAAAACAATGAAAAAATAGGTTTATCCTTCAAAGATGTTCAAAAGTTTTAAGATGAGTAACTTTATTTTGTCCAAAAAATGATAACATTTTTGTTTTCAAAGAAAAAGTGAAATACTCCACAAAAAGATGACTTTTTTTTTTTTAAAAAAAAAAGTCTTTTAACTCTTACAAATATCTATACTTTTTTAAATCAATCTAAACAAATTCTTGTAGACTAATACAACCATGGATAGTGCCTAGAATGTAGGTAAATCATCATGTTACCATATACAGTGAACTGAGTTCTGCTAAGAAATGCAAAGTGCAGTGGTCAGAGACAGTCAAACCATACATTCTAAACAGGTAATTTATGAAAATGTGGGCAAGATATGCCTTTTGTATTATTAACAGCAAGGTACAATGTATGTCTTGTGTACTCAAAGGCTGCCATTATTGTTTACAGATAATAAGTCTTTCCCTTGATGATTTAATGTTCACAAACCATGATAATACACATTTTTGAATGATGTAGGCACATTTAGAGACTTTTAGAAAAAAATTGATAAGTTACTAGAAAGTTCTATCTTCTTGTTATCCTTACTGTATGCTGAATATTAAAAATACTTTTTGCTAGTGATTGAATTTTTGAAAAATTCTTAAGTTTCAGTTTGAGAGCGCCAATACTATTTGCACTTGTTCCCTCGTGGAAGCTGTACTAAGGCAATTATCTTCATGGTTTCTTCCTTTTTTTTTTTTTTTATTTTCTACTTTTTTTTCACTTATAGCCTATTTTAAGCTTGGTTTCCTGACCTGTATTCTCTGTCCATATGTGCAGGCGTGTCAGTGCCACTACCTAAAAATTTTTGAAGATGATGTTTCATTCCAACTTCATATAAAGAAAAAGAGTCTCAGAAATACTAAGTTCCAAATGGTTCTGCAGAATTGACCAAGTAGGTTAAGAAAATAACCTGCTTGGTTAGCATTCTTACAGAGGGAAAGACAAGAGCAATCACAGAATCACAGAATGTTAGGGAGTCGGTCTCTACCTATTCTATCTGGCAATACATACCTGGTCACCAAAACATGTGCTTTTACTAGTGAAACATCACAGTGCTAGCCAACAGCTAGCTATGATATCCATGCCCTTTTGTCCAGTCAACAGAATTGAGGATAATTAATTGAAGCAGGAATACTGTAGAGGACATGGATGGAACTAGAGGCCAGATTTGGCTCTAGGCATAGGGAAAGCTATTAAAGACAGCAAAATTGCCATCATTTAGCTTCTTAATTTCCCTGTGTTGATGTTGTGGAAATGAAGGATAAATGCTGTTGATAAAGAAGGATCCATTTAAGGAGTGACAGCTACTACTGGTGAGGAGACAGCCTTTCCTTAGATTGCACTAAGAATAAGAAATGTGAATATCCAGAACCATCCCCCTCCTTTTATGTTGAAACCCCACAATTTTCCTTTTCTTCTTTCCTTCCCACTGTTGGAGTGCACCAAAGACCCACCCAAACAACAGCAAAATCCAGTGTGGACTACTCTGCTGGAAAGCTTTGGCAAACACAGCTGGGGGTTATGGTGTTGTGAAGGACTAAGAAAGAAGGAAAGGATTTAAGTATGCTGAAATGGTTAGGAGGCATGATTAGAACCTCAAAAAATTTATATTCAGGGAGCTGGAGGAGTGGTAATCTTTCAACCCCAACAGAATACTTCAGAAGTAAGTCAGAGACACAACTTGTAACTGTTAAAGGAGAGTAACAGGAGAAGACATTCATATTGCTCTTGTTTTAATGGCCACCATGATATCTTGATAGCCTCCATTCCCAGATGGCAAGAGACTATTATTTTTAATATACTGTGCAGTATAAAAACTTTAAAATTTTGCCCACTAAAGCTATATTAGGATTTATTATAGGAAAGTAATCTATTTCATTTTGAAACTATCCCAGAGGTTTAGATTAGTATCAGTTTCATTACTTACTACACTTTAAAACTACAGTCTAACATACTTATCTTTATTTCAGCAATAAAGTCAGGTTGAGACTTTGTCATTATTAATTTTTCCGTGTCTGTTCCTGCTGATGCTTACCTAAGCAACAATGAGTTTCCTGGGTTCTGCCATAACTTCCCATTACTTTTGATATTGTATCCTAGATCTAGAGCTTTGTAATAAGTTTACTTATTTACTCCATATATTGCCATTCTTGACATCTCTGGGTAATCTGAAGGCTTGACTTGTTGGTCAAATAAAAATGAATAAAACAATGACAATGATTCCCATGTGTAGGGAAGATGTACATCCTAAAATGTTACTCAGCAGTCTCAAAAATATAAGCTTCAATATAATGCATGATATTATGAATCAGATAGTTTTTTTCTGGTTTCTTTAACTGACCAACCCATTTATGGTAAAATCATTGCATAAGTTAGATTGGAAAGGACTGCAGATTATCTAGACCAACCTCCTGCTCAAAACAGGTTCATCTTTGAAGTTTGACAGTTTCTTGGGACCAAGTTCAGTCAAAATTGAATTTCTCCAGAGACAACCTTTGTGGGAAATCTTTTCCTGTGGTTAACTACACTATTTGTGATACTTCTTTTTGTGTATGTCATGTTGAAAATTCCTATGCAGAAGCTTGTGACCATTGCATCCTGTTCTTTTACTGTGTGTATTAGAGAAGAGTCTGTCTTATCAGCCTATTCAACTGATGAAGACAGAAATTAAATCCCCCCTTCTTCTGGAGGAATATCTCCTTGAGATTCCCTTCTTCTGGAGAAATATGTCCTTGAGATTACTCCAGGCTAACAAATCAAATTTTTTCAATCTTTTCATAGAATCTTAGAATCATTTTGGTTGGAAGGTATGCTCAAGATCGTTGAGTCAAACCATACCCATCTTTCCTACCTGTAGTCTCCTCAGAATATTTTGCCTTTTTGTCATGCTTTCTGCATTGTCTTGTCTAAAATAAACTGTTTAGGTAACATATATTTAAACCACAGAATTATGAATTATTCAGAGTGTGTGTTCAAAGAGGTGTGTCAGTGTTAGTAGTTTTCTTGGATTACTGCATTTTTATGCATAATAATTCATCCATTTGTAATCTTACTTACATCTTTCTTTCATCAACAGAGTTGGCTTTTACTTTGTACTAGCTGGATATAAACATCCCAAGTAAGAGTAAGTTCTACTTTTCCATTTGAAGTAAACTTTTACACTAAAAAAATACCTTTGACATCTCAGCCAAAGCAATGTTGCAGCCAATTATTAAAAACACACTTTAAGAGAAAATTCTTCAGCAGATTAAAGGAAAACAAACAACAATCACAGGAAAAGAAGAAAAAATAAAATAACATACATGTTTAATCTTTCTTTTTTCCTTTTTTATCTTCTCTGACACCAGTAAATTTGGGTTATTTTTATATGGGTAGATGTAGTTAAATGCCTGTTGGGCTATTATAAGAGTTTTTAATTTAGGTGGTGTGTGTATATGTATATATGATTAAATTTATGTATATGAAAGATTTTACACTTCCCTATTACCCTTCCAAGATTACTGAAGTCTAGATCAAAGGAAAAGCAAACAAAAAAACCCCAACCAAACAACAAATGTTTGTGTTACAGGATTGGTAGGAGGTCAATGCATTACAGTTTCATTTATTTATTTTTACTGTATTGCTTTGCTTCTAGTATTATTCGCTAGCAACGTATGGAGTTGTGTTATGCTGTGTGAAGAGAACCTTGCTGGAACAACCCATTTTGTGACTGTACACTGAAGTACAGGAATATTTTTCTCCCTGTCTGTGTCTCATTGGTGATCTGCCATATTGATTTGAATTATTTTTGGACCCAGTGTTTTGAGAGATGCTATTGATAACTTGCTTTAAATCAAATCAGAGCTGTGTTTGAAGATGTCAGAGGATGTCTTCAGATAGAATAAGACAATTTTTTCATACCCTTTAAAGTCTTTTAGTATCTCTGTCCCGTCTCATTTTACTACTGTATTGAAATTAGTCTCAGTCAATGCTTAGCATTGTTTGAATGAGAGCGAAATGGACTGTCAGGTCCTGCCTTACACATATAATAATGGTCATGAGATTGTCAGAAATAGGAACATCAAGAAAGCTAGAAAGAGACCAGTCTTTTGTAGATATGAATGAAGATCAGCTATGGAGCACGGGTAGCATAGGCTTAAATGTATATATTTTGTGATTTGAGAAAATGCTGTACATTTGTTGTTTGAATTATGCCCTTTGTCATACTCCATTAACAAATATCAGTAAATCAAAAGGCACAACTGCAGTGGAAGTGTGTTATAAAGAAATTTCATGATGATTTTTTTTTTTTTTTGCAGAACATTATTAAATGTCTCAGAGTTGTAGCTTGTAGGTAGCACTAAAACTATTTTAGTAAATATTACTGGTCTTTAACACTAGAACCTATGGAGTGTCGTCTCCTATGATTTTTATTGGATTTTCTCTTTTACTGTGAGCTAGAAACTTTCAGACACTAATCATGGCTGCTACTGGAGTTTTCCTAACAACAGCTACCCGCAAACTTATTTGTTAAGAAATCTGATTCAGAAACAGTACTTTCCTTGATATTCTGTAGAATCAATTCTTAATGTTAGAAGTGTTCAGTTTATAAATTACAGCAAATTATTAGATACTTCCCAATTGTACTGACTATACAAGATAGATCGAAAGTATATTTTTTCACTTCCAAATCTCTTTGATGCTTATGATACACCTTTTCATTTTCCTCTTGTTCTAGAGTCAATGATCAGCTGACTTTGATCTCTCATTTCATAAATTAGAAAAGGCTTTGTTTAAAAGTATTCATCCTGTTACATTTAAATGGTAACATGGGTCAATGATGTATATAAACTGTATAGTTGAAGACAATATATCAATTCAAATTAATTTAGAAGATTATTCATGCTGAAGATGATAAAAATAACTGCTTTTTCTGTATCCACAGGAATCTGATTTCTGGCAAGGTTTCATTTGTGGGGTAAATTATTCCAGAAGTCTCTGTGTAAGAGATGCAAAAATACTGCAAAGTGAGTCAAACTCTTTAATTACACCATCAGTAAAGCTAGAATGTGTTCCTCAATCTTTGTTTTACTTTTAGAGGCATAAAGGAATTTTGCTTCTCCATTTCTATTTTTGAATTGCTAGTAAATGTCCTGTATTAGCAATTAAAAGTAAACAAAATTCAGGAATTGTTCAGTGATAAAAGATTTACTTTACCCAAATGATCATTTTGCTTATTTCAATTCAATCCACTATCCTTAGCTCATATCCAGTTCATCTATTTCATCTGTGAAATCAAATATCAGAATGTATGATTAACTGAAGTCAATCTTTGACTTCCTATACATATCTTCTAAAATGAAAGTTTAAGCCTGTATATTACACTTAAACTTTCATGAAGCCACCAAGCTTATTTCAAGATTGAAATTACAGAGTTTAATAGATTCAGAGCTAATTATAAAGTCATTCTGAGGCAGAACAGAGACAACCAAAACAGATGGAATCCATTACCAATCATACTCCTGAGACTATTTGGCATTATTAACATGAATAATATTTCCATGTAGCAGTGTCTATTTTAATCAGTTTCTGTCTGGGTACCATCACTAGAGATACTTCTATAAGCTTTATGTAGAGGTCACCTCCACTCATTGCAGCAGTAGGTCCTGTCATACTTGACTCTTTCAGTTTAATTAAGTGGACAGTCTAAAACTTATGTCTCTATTTCTTATTCAAGTAAATGTGTCCCTAAGACATCTGCACTCCAAACTAGCCCATAGACATCACATTGTGAGTCCAACCTAATATATCTTGTCTCCCAGCATGGCTGATTAGTAGAACGCTACCCTAAACACTGCTATAGCACTTTCAGTGCAGAGCTGGCTTTGGATTAGATCTCTGTGCAAAAGGGAAACTTCATCAATATGAAACAACTTCTATTACTTTGAAAAATTATCAATATCAGATATGAAGCTAGGCATAAAATTACAAGTCTGATCATCTTGGTAGGAAGCATAGCCAATGTGTTTACAAGGCTATTGATTATTCAAATTTATTGCTTTAAGTTTCACAGTCCAAGGGCAGGTTCATGAGGTGGAAAATGAGATTTGTAATTTATAAATGAAGATAACAATGTCTTAAGTTTCCTGTCTCAACATTTATTACTCCCTGTTGTACATCACTCACTCTCTGTCTTACACACACATGCAAACCTATCATGGGTTTTAGTAAGCTAAGTTATGAACCTGAATTTCACACAATTTTTCTCATTCATTAAAAATCATGAATGAAAATAGAAATTGGTGACTTTGACTCCTCTGAATTACAGTCAGTATATATACAATGTATTCACAGGGATTTAAAATTTTAAAAAAGCAACAAGTTCTATGTGCAGATGACCCTTTTTGAGTTTAGGGACACACAGCAAGGTACTTTAATACTTTAAAAATCAATGAACATATTTCCTCAAATTTAAAGCAGGTATTAATGTAAAAAACCAACCAAACAAAAAAATCAATATTGCTTTCTGCTTATCATGCTTAGATTGGATAATACATGCTTTTAGCAAGTCTTCTGGTTCCTGTTGTCATCTTCTTGAAGAAAGTCAGAAGAACCTTGAGTTGCTCATTTTGATCCATTTCATCCAAAACTCATACTATGGATGCCAGTTGTACTTTCCAAACTAGATCATTATTTAAACAAATAACACAGCAAATTTGTAGTGATTATCTGTTAAAAAATCACTGGTAAAAGTGCATAAATGGCACTAGGAGTTGATCCCATTTAAGCAGAGAGTTGGAAGTTAGGCCATTTCCTTGAAGAGTAGGGACAATGGACTCAAGACTCCTGAGGCTCCTACAGGATTCAAAGGTGAAGTCTCTATTTCTGGGCAAGTCTTCTCACCATGTGGGTCTAGTACAGAAAAATCTGCCTCCTGCTCTGCTCTGCAGCACCTGCCCTCAGGGAAGGATTCAGAGTTCTGAACAAGTGGGTGGAAACACTGACGGTGATGTGCTGCATCGAACATTTAGACCCTGTTTGATATTTTTCTGCAAGCTAACCTGAAGAAACACTCTCTCCAGCTGTTGAGTTGCAGTGCAATGGCTTCTCACCTTTGTATGAGAAGAAAACATACTTCATTTAGGAGTCCTAATCCAAGGTGCACCTTTAAATGTGGCTGATTTCCACTCCTGTGGGATCACTTCAGCACAAAAAAACCCCACACCCGAAAACAAGGGAAACCAGTATCTACCCTAAAATTTGTCTTTAGAGAAGAAACTTTCTAACAGGGTAGTTTTTTTCCAAATGACATTTATGAAAGTATGTTGCAGCTGCCCCTAGAAAGACTGCAACAGCACTCAGACTGAGTTGTAAAGGTTTATGTTAAAAATTCTCCAGCGTCATGGACCTTCATTCATCCAAGCTGGGGACTGGCCAGAATGTAACACTACCCAGGAATCCCATACACCTAAGTTTCCATTTACTTTCAAAAAAGAATTGCAGGTGAGATGAATCACCAGCTCAAGGTTCTTCATTCCCCAGTGACTGTAGCAGGGATCTAGATGACTAGCTCAAACTAGAAGTCTAAATCCTACAAAGCAGTATTAGGCAAGATGGATCTTAATTTGACTACACTAAGGCATATCTAGAAATTTCTCGTGGCTCCAACAGCCATTGAATGCACTAACACAGAGAGTGAGGAAAAAATATTTTAGCAGTGAGTATGAATCAAGTTTTGTTCCATAAATTCTAAACTTATTTTTAAAAATAAGAATGTTTTCTGTGTTTTAGAAAGACAAAAATAATTAGTTAGCTGAAATGGCATTAAAACCAGCTAGTTTCTCTAGTTGAGTATTATTGGCTTTCTCAGTTATGAACTTTAAAATGAATGTATGTAATAATGCAGACCAACTGAACAATATGAAATGTATGATAAACAGATGCCTTGCCCTTCTTATCAAGCAGATGGATGACAGGTAGCACTAAAAAAATACTAATAGGAAATCAAATTGATTAATGTGGCAAAAATTCCTGCACTTGCAGCATTGATGTGTTTATTGGCAGAGATGTAAATATGCATGTAGCCTACTTTCATTTTCCCAGAACACAACTGAATTAACGCCGTGATGTTGCTCAGGGTAACAGACTCCCACCTAAGAGTCCTCCCACGCCACAAGATCAGTGGGACCCTGGAAGCTACAGCAGAAAGAAATTAGAACGTGCACCAAATTGTTGAGGTTGATAAAGAAAACACATTTGTCCTTCATGTATTTTTAAAGAGGTTCTTTTTCTTTATGACTTGTAAATTACTTCTCTTCGAACTGCACAGGCAAAATTTAAATAGGCTTTTTTTTTTTTTTTCCCCTGCTTTTGGAAGTCTGCACAGCTCCTGTCCTGAGTATGTTAATTTTTAAGGATCATACGTTAAGCTAGCCCACTTCCCCACTTTGAATTAAGGTCAAGTATAACTGAACAGCCCCTGACAGATGTTTGTCTTGTATGTTAATCATAGTAAAACTTAGCCAAGAGAATCAATAGCTTCCCAAATTAGCCTATTCCCTTGTTGGACAATCCTTACAATTAGCGATGTTTTCTGTTATCTCATCTTATTAACTGTTGAGACAAATTTAAATTAAACCGATTTTTCTTTCTTGTCCTGTGCTTGTCCTGTTACTCATTACTGTCCTCTTTGTTATGACATTTAATATATTTGAAACTTTTTAATCTTCCTTGCTCTGATTTTCTCCCTGACACTCTTATCCTACCTTTTACTCTCCAGCCTTAACAATTCCATTCCTCTCAGGCTATACAGATTTTTCTCAAATCTTCTTGCTTACTGATCTTCCTACAAATTGATTTAAAACTGACATTTATACACCAAAAAGTCCTTGAAATAGAATAATGACTGTCTTAAAATAATGCATCTGACAACAAAATTTGTCTTTAATGGAAAAGCAGCTAATTTGATAACATATTTTCAGACTTTGTATTTTACCACTTTAAGCTTTACTTCTGTAGCATTATGATCAGCTAGTTAATTCTCAATTTGTAGTTATGCATAAGATATTCATTCCCAGATGTGTTATTTCCACTTGATACTAAGAAAAATCATCCTGCTGGTATCACCACTTCTCCAGTTTACCCACATCCTTTTGAATTAAAATCTGATCCTTCAGAGCATTTCAAACCTTTCCTAGGTCAACATCATACAGAGATTTGATAAGCATGTACCCTGCTTTATCATCCAATCATCCCACCAAGTGTGTCGTTCTGATTTGACAACAAACCATTAATAACTACATTAAGAATGCAGGTTTTTGACCATTTGTGCACTTTAATCTTTCCTACCTTTCCCTGACTTCCTCACTGCAATGCTGGATAGAACCATGTCCAGAGGGGTGCTGGGATCAAGATGTTACAACCACGTCTTTGGTATTCACAGACCAGTAACCTCATTAAAGGGTTAGACTGATCTGACATCTGCTCTTGGCAAATTCATATTGATGGGTTGTTATTACATCTTCCATGTATAAACATGTTTCTATATTGTTTCAAGCCCAAAGTTAAGTGAACTGTTCTGTAAATCCATCACTCTTGTTTTTCTCCATCACAAGTAAGTTCTATCTAACCTGAGCAAATATGTTTTTTCTCCATCAGAGAGACATACAGATGTACTACATACCAGATATACCAGATGTACTGGTGTTAACAGTATCAGGTCAAATCTGACCGTTTTGTGAAGCATCAATGCAGAAAAAAAGCATTGATAATATTTTCTATCTCGTTCATTATATGTTCAGTCTCCACAAGGTAAATATTTTATTTTTAAAAAATGGTGTATTTACTTAAATATGAAAAAATATATTTTATGTACCTTACTAGCTGAAACTTTTTCTGCATGTCAGCCTTTTGGATTTTTTTTTTTTTTTTTCCACACTTATGCTGTTTTCTGTACCCATTTATTTTACATGGTTCTCTTTTCTTTTTTATTTTCAGGTCATGAGGTAGCTATGATATCTCAACACCTTACTGAATAAATGTAGGAAATTGGTATATTAAGCAGTTTCTTTATTTAACTAATTTTAATACAATTTATTTTTATTTAAAAAAAAAAAAAAAAGCAGCATCTCAAGAAGTGTGGAGGTAACCCTATACTCCAAATCTCGAATGCAAAGGCAGTGGGAGGAGGCCCCCTTTATTTGAATAAAAAGGCAGAAAAAATGCAGTAATTTAAACTTGTAAATAATTTCTTCTCATGAAATATAAAAGTAAGTCATGTTTTTAAGTCAGAAATTCTTGGAATAAATCTCAAAATCATTTTAGTTTCTGAATTTCTGCAAGTTCAAAAACAAAGAGAAAACAAATAAACAAATAAACAAAAAAGCAAAAAGAAAAACAAAACCAAAACAAGAAAAACCCACCAACCAGCCAACCAACCAACCAAAAACTCTACAGTGATTTGAGAGAGGCTGATAACATTTTGAGGAATTCCTTGAGGTTGAGGAATACCCTCTGTGAAAAGCTTGCATGGGTGAAGAGGCTTCCCATGGCAAGCAAAGGCCTAAAAGGGAGACACTGAGAGTGGGCAGGAACATCTTGAAGAAATGGATATCTTCACATTAATTCTGTTGTCCCCTAAGCCAGAACAAAAGTGGATAACACTCAGATAAAGCCTCTGTGTTAATACTGTCACTTGAAAATACCCTTCTGTGCTGGTTTGGCTGAAAGCAAGTTATTTTTTTTTTTCATGAATTTAGAAACTTTACTTTTTCTTAGCTAGCATGCTTGTTGTCTGGTTTTAGTTTGGGAACAAGAAAATAATGCCTCAGGACAGAGCTAAAGTTTTTAATTGTTGTCTGGATGCCAAGGTCTTTCTCAGCTCTACTCACAGGCATAAGGCAGCTGGGAAGGGGGGTGTAGGTGGGGCAGACCTTGACTGACATCCAGACAGATCAATAAGAACATTCCATGCCATTAGGATCATGCTTCGTATTTAAGGAGAGTCGTGATCTTCCAGCTGGGTGAGGAGTCAGGACAGACAACATGTTGAAAGCACAGAGGACAAAAAGCAAGAAGTTTCCAAGTTACTTTTCTTCTCTCCATTCCAAAGGTCCTGTGACCATGATTCTGCTTGTAAATAAGGTGTGATTGATTCATAAGGGCTTTGCACCAAATGGTTTTCATTCCCATGAGAGTGTCTTGCCTTTATTCTGCTAACCCTTTCTATGACCATTACTTCATTAATGACTTTTATCTGCTCTCTCCTGGAAGATTTTCTTTTCAGTAATCATAAAACCTATCACATGGCTACCTTGCCTTTTATTTGTTTCCTGGTAGATATACATGTCAGAATAAAGTATGCTATTGCATTTCATCTGAGCCTTACATTTCTTCAAGTTCTAATTAACTTTCTTCTCAGTTGGGATTTTGTTTTCCCAAATGAAAGGGAACAATATCACAATCTCCCAGTATATGGCATATTTCCTTCCATATATTACTCATTAAAAGTCCAATTTGATTTCTGGAAAATGACAAACATGTTTTTCAGACAAAACAAATGAGTAGGTTTTTTTTTCCTCTCTTTATTTTTTAATTATTATTTGCATTTTTTTTTAATGTGCTTACTCTGGATGATCTGTTCTGGTATTCAGGCAACCGGAGTAAGGAAAAAAAAGAAGTTGATAGACTTCTTCATGTTTTAGAAACCATCAAATCTTCATTGGCTACTAGGTGCCAGAAGCCTGTATCTGGAGGAACTTTATGAAAATTAAGATAATTGTGATCTCTCTCTCACACACACATCAACACGCACATGTGCACATGTGCACTTTCCCAGTTTGCTCCTGTCAGGCTGCCCTGAGTTCTCCTAGTTTGTCAGATTAGATAATGTTTCCAGAATGTTGTCTCCTAGCAAAGAAAGCGATGTCCTTTGTACCTGCTTGTCAGGGTCATACTAGTGAAAAGATTTTTGATTTCAACAAACATCTGTAATATTTTCCTACATCACAGGTTGTCTCCTTGAAACAATATGTGATAACCCTCTGATCTCTTAACTACTATAAACTTTGAATTTAATATTAGGGAATAAGGGATATTCTAAATTGGTTTCTTATCTTCTGCTGCCAAAATTCTGGGTTTTGTTGTTTTGTTTTATAAGCACCTCTTTAGAAGGCACTCTGCTATCATAAATTTAGGTCTAGTTCTTAGTTTGTGACCTGTGGTTGTATATAAAAGTAAAGGACAAAGCATTAAGTTCCCCAAGATGGATGCCAGAAGTATAATTTGTATGGTCTGAAGTAGGTCACATCACACAATCAGACCGCCAAACTTTCTCCTCTGTTCTCATGCTTAAAAAAGAAAGAGGAGGGTATGGCAAATGGGTATGTGGATTTTGCCCTTTGATTATCTGATAACCACAGAGAAATATTTTTTTGCTGTTCATGTACATACAGATGTCCCATGACAGGATGAAGGCATAAACCCTGCAGGCAAAGGAAAGTGAGTGAAGAAGTTCCACATGAACTTAGAGAATCACAGCCAAGTCAATATCAGAAAAGCATATTGTCTCATAAGGGGAAGACTTTAATGCTTTTAGTTTATTTTGATTTATGCTAAGGCTTTACATTTGGTCGTTAAGTTCATTTGGCAAACTACTTTCCAAAAAACATGACAAGCAAGTAAATTATGTTTACCAAACACACATTCTGGCACAGAAAGGCAGCATCAACAAGCTTTGCTTTATTTAGTAAAAAGAGAAGAGTAGCATCTGGTAAAAAATTAATGATGTCATGACAATTGTATATATCTTGTTGAATATAAGTGGAGTTTCAGATTTTTTGTCAGCATCAAAAAAATCTAAAGTCTAAAAACTAGACTAAAGAGAAGCAAGCATGTAAGGGACAATTAAACTGATGCATTCATATTTTAGAGGAAGACATGTAAGAGTGGTTCTCCCAATGAAGAATATCATGTTAACCTCTAAAGATTACTGTGGGTCATGTGTTAATTATAATCTGTATTCTATGGGAAATTTAGTTAGTTAAATTTTTAGTCTTTGTACAAGGTAGATCTTTCTTCCTGTAAAACCGGAAAGTATATATTTAGTTTCTCATTAACTCAGTTGCAAAAATATGCAACAAGTGATTACTTTCATTCCTCCCCTCCATATATATTTGTATCTTCACCTTGTGTATGAAGACATAATCCCTTGCACATGCACACATACCTATATACTTCTGAGTTGAGAGCAAATCTGGATCACACCTGTCTTCGAAATATTTTTCTTATTTCTTTTAAAGCTTAAAGCGTGAATTTGAAAATGTAACTTCAGTTCTCATCTAAGCTATTTTGTTTACTACCACAGATTGTTTTAAAGTACATGCATCCACAAGAGATTCTACACAATTTTTTATTTAGACATAATGGTAATTTTTCATGTGTTCCTGTTGCTGTTTCTGTATTGTACTCTACTACTCTGACCAACAAAAGCAGTAAGACAGAATGGCACTCAGCAATAGCCAAGGGAGGAAAGGTCAGAGAGGTGGTTTGGAAAAAATAATTCTTACTAGACATTTGGGCAGATTTGATATAAAAGTGGGCTGGAGAGGAGAACATAAAATGGAAAATTACTTCTGCAGAAGTAGCCTAGCCACAAGGGAGGACAGTGGTCCAGCTGTCTGTTTTTGCTATAACCAAAGAGAATTTTAAATTAATTAAGCTTTTAGATGTATTCAGGTAAAGACCATTGCTAATTCTGTGGTAATTTCTTTTCAGTTTTAACTTTGTATTGTGACATGCAGTGTTAATTATTTCTTGAAATGTGAAGTTTTACTGAAAATAAGGTTTATGCAGACCAGAAAAATAGGCACCTGCTGCTCTCATCAAATCCTGCAGTTACTTGTCAACTGTTTCTGCAAATCCATTACATATGCAACAGAAAGAACAACTGGCAAAACAAAATAGCAGTCTAAAAAGAGAAACAAAGGTACCATTTTTTCAGTCCAATGGCACTCATTTATGGTCATGTAGCTTTACTCCAAGTGTTTGGCAAGATAACTAAAGCCAAATTGAGTCATAATTTAAAATCCTATTCCTATATACATACAGGAATACATGCAACATTCCTCTTCTAGGTATTCACTATTAAAGAACAGATTTTATTGGCAGAAACACAAGCAACTATGAATCTGAATGTGAGATTTGGACAACTAGCAGTTATCCACATGATTACTGTTTTAGACTGCATGTGACTTGGTCAGGTAGGCAATGTAATCTTAGGCAACTGGGAAAAAATATATATCAGGGTTGGTATACTAATGAAACGTGGTCATCACTAAACTGTGGTAGTCCAAACTCTTGTCCCAGGAAGCCTTTGTGGCTCAGATTATCAGATGAGTTTCCATTAGCCCTTAAGTTTCTGCTGCCGTTATTCTTCCGGCTTACCTAGTGGCCTGGCCTAACAGGAGCAACACCCTAGCAACAAGTTCTTAGATCACTAGGGTTTGGCATTTTGTCTTTTTTTTTTTAATCCCCAGAGAAATTTCCAAGTGAGTTCTCATTTAGAATAATGTATTTTAGTCAGTTTCCTCTTCAGATCATTAAAAAGAAAGAATTACTCTTATCCATTCTCCAGCATGTTGCTATCATGTTGTTGGACTTCGAACATCATTCCAGCTATAAGGTTCATTATTTTATTTTCTATTCATCTTTAAAATACTTCTTTCTGTGTTTCATTCCATCAGCTCTAAAAGCAAAACAAAGCAGCAGGAAAAACTGTCAGGAAATAGGAGTGTGATTTGTCTCCTGTAACTAAATACGAACAATACAAGCAAGCATATATGAGCTATAACAACACTCTTCTTGTCAACAGAGAAATATAGACACTTTTAGGTGTGATTCATCTGAATTACTTTATTCTCCTACTTTATATTCAATAAGTTGTACCATGGACAGTGAAGGCAGTCTGTGGTATTGTCTCAGACAAAGGGCGCTTTGCAGATATCTATAATAGGTCAAATGAATTCCAGCCTTGGTGCCCAGTACTAAAATCAGAGGATATCGTGTTAGCCATTGTTCTCTTGGATGCCCTTAACCTATTTGTCATCATTTGTTACCTTTTTGTTCTGAATTATTAGCTTGATTCCTATGGTATAGTGCTACAGACAACTGTTCAGTGCTGAATGTGAGCATGAGCTTGTATGAGAACTACGTCACTCTAAACCATACCAGTCCTGTTACAAATAGAGCTCCAGTACCATTATAAATTGATAATCCTTTTATGTTGAGATTACCTCCTGCTGAAAGTCATATACTGATGGTGTAGTTAATTCTTTGATACACTAGTCAATTTTTCAGGAGTTCTGTGTTTGCAATATCATAATTGAAAAAGAAAACATATTTTTAAAGCTCTTTCTTTTTTCACTCTTTTTTCATGTTTACTAATGTGTCTGTTAGCATACTGACATCATTATGATAGGTAGTGTAAAGTTAGCTATTAGGCTCAGCGAGCAATACGCTTGCCCTGAGACGGAACTAATTTACCTTGAAAAAGCAGTCAGATCATATGACTAAGATTCTTGGATGTCAAATGGTATGACCTCTTGGACATACCTGTCTAAAGGCTCTGACATATTTGTTGAAGCAAATATGCAAGATAAGACACTATAGAAATATTTTTTTTTAATTTATCAAGACTTGAATAGAAACCATCACACCATGTTTTGTCTAGTACCCTGGACAAATACTAGAATATTAGGCATTATTTTTGAAGAGTTTTCTAGTGTGTCCATTAATGCAGTAAACATAAAAGCCAGAATTATGACAAAAAACAAGCAATTATTAAAATACTGGTATCCAATTTTACTGAACATGAAATATTATTTAAGATAAGGATCTTGATTTATTCAGCTAAAGAAGTTTTGTGTGTCTAGACTCATGCTTACTTTCTCTGGAAAACTTGAACTAAATGTTACAGTAGAACTAAGACAGTTCCAGTTAATCATGTAAATGTTTTTCTTCATTCAGAATCATAAGACTGACTGAAATAAAAGGATATGAATGGATTTTCTGAAATAACTTTGTATGTTTTCAATCATATTACAATCAATTCCAACTGCAACTAATACTGTCATATGATTCTTTCGGTCCTCTCTCCCAATACACACATTTCCTTCATTCACAGTTTTGTTTTCTAATAGATCGATGATCTTAATCTGGAGCCAAAGAATTTGGGCAAGGGCTTATTTTCTTGGGAGCCACTAAACTGCCTTTAATTAGTATCTGCCAAGGCCGTTAATGGATTTTCACCATACAGCGACTCATGTTAAAAAAAAGAAAAAGAAAAGAAGGCAAAGAAATAGGCAAAGGTAAAACAAACATAGCAAGCAAACACCCTGCAGTGCATGAGAGATGTTGAAAGCCTTTTGAAAGAGAAAACATCGCAGAACTCATAACTCAAGTCATTTAATAAAGTTGTAGCAATAGAAAATAGAACAAAAGCAGAAAATCAACTTGACATACTGCTTCAAGCTATAGTTGTCACTTTCATATTGTAGAGCATATGCTTTTCTGTACCTACTACATTTATAAAGTTAAAAATATAAGGGTAGGAAAAAATGACTTGCCTTTAAGTTGATGCTTAATTGCTTTGCTCAATATCCATTCAACTCAAACTCAAAACAAGTATAATTATTACCATTACCTCAAGCAGGCTACCTCTTCTGAATAGCCTGTACCTATGGCATGGCAGGAGCCATATCCTCATGGGCTCCATGTGAGATCTGGTCTTTTGTTCCACGTTGTCAGTGCAGCCCTGGAGAAGTGCTCCAGTGTGTCAGCTTAGGAAGTCTTTCTGTGATACATATTGTTCAGTGGCAATACTGAGACTGGACTGGGGAACTAATCCACTGTTAGAACTCTGCAAATTTTCTCCCCTGCTTTCCAGCCAGCTATGGCCCACAGAGGTGAGCTCTCACACCCAGTCACATGAAATGGTACCGTGTGTGTTAAAACAAATGGCAGGAACCCAAGACCAGTGGAGGATTTTTATTATGAAAACCTGACATTTTTTTAAATTTAACTTTGAATTTTTTTTCTTAATTGTACTAGGTGCCATAGGATCTTGAATTAGGTGTTGAAATTCTGCTTATTTTTCAGATAGTATAGGAACAGTGACTAATTCCTTAATCATAAATGGTTCTGGTATATCTTAACTAACTTGATGAACTAGGATGCATATGCCTAGCTTGTAGTCATCCGTTTGCAGGAATTTGGGAGCAACTCCCTGAGTATTTATTCCCCTTTCCACGAATATATGGGCCAGTACTGTACATATTTTCTCCCTTTTCTACATACGGGAAATCTCAATAGGCAAATCTTGAAGACCTCACATGAGACCGTTCAGACTGCTGATGAGACATACTTTGTTAAGGGGCTGATATGGTACACATGGCACACATACTTTTTACCTTAGTCCTCCAGCAGGCTCAGCAGTAAAGAATCCAATGAATGTAATGACCTCAGAAGTCTCTACACCGAACTGTCACTTTTCTGTAAGCTGTGAAATAAAATCCTGACAGGCATCTGGTTTCTTTTTTAATTTACTACACCATATTCTTCAGTAAAAGCCTTTATAAATCAGTAACCTCTATGATAAACTGTTTGTTGTCGCTGTGCATTCAAATCTAATTCCTCTCATGCACTTACATTTCAAGAAAAGTCACAATAAATGTCTGTAGTTGGTTTTATTTTCCCTTGTTGTCTCTTATATTTACTCAGTGAAACGCTACTCAGAATTTAAATTTCTTCAACGGCCTTCGAAGGCAATGTTCCTGCTTTAGCTAACAGATAATACCCAGAAATACAAATGCAAATGACAATGTTCTATCTTTCACCTAAGAGCCTCCTGATCTGTTCCAGGCAAAAGCAGGAACTCGCAAGAGAGTTCGAGTTTTCTGGTGCAATGATACTACCTGGAAAGGGATGGTTAATTGACTATTGACTTAGTCAAATTTGACTAAGTCAAATTATTTGTTACATGAATGAGAAGATTGACCAAGTCATTCTGAGAGTACTTTGTTGATGAACACTAAGCAATGAGGTTGTTAAATGAACCTTGTTTTCAGCATGCAATTCACCTTGAAGAAACCTTAGTCTTTACACAAAACAAATTACAAGATTCTCCTTTAGCACTACCTTAAAGGTGCAATAAGCAGCATGCTGAAAACAAAAGCTAAGAATACAGCTTTCTGTTTGAGATTTTGTTTGCTGAAGTGGGATATTCCGATCTCTAACTTTGACATTATAACCCAGGTAAGGAAGTAGTATCCTAAGCATAAAATAAACTTATGCTGAACTTCATCTGTAGCTATGTAAAGCATGAATGCTTACTAAATATGAATTATCTTATTTTTTCCTGTAAAAGTCCAGTGATCCCTTTCTGCTTCAAAAAGCTTCAAAATAAGGACTCAAAGCAGCTCACGCTAGGACACCATGGGCAGCCATGACCGACTTCTGCAATTTTTCGTCCTGGCTCTGCAGCCCATAAAGAAAACAGGCTTCAGAGCCTTAGGGGGCTTCACTGAATTAATCTTTAGTTTCTCATCAGATGAAGATTTCAGAGCCATATAACAGACACAGAAAAAAAAAATAAAAAAATGGAGTTAGAACAAGGAATGTATCAGGATCTCTTTGAGGAAGAAGTCTTCAGTCCTTTGAGGTGACTGCTGCTTGCAAACTGAAGAAACAGGAAACTCTTGGGAATACCTTCTGGCTTCTAAGCAACTGACTCTGAGTTACCTTTACTGATGGTTTTCGTACTCCTGTATGCAACTATGAAGCACCTTTAAAACTATAATGTCTATTTTTTTCCTACTTTCTGGACTTTCCCACTTTCTAGACTTTCTAAGGAAATCTAGTTACCTTCAGCAACCACTTAATCACTAGTGGTGTTTCAGATATACTTCCAGAATAGCTTTAGTTTGCCTAAAGTAATTGCAAGTAGACTCAGCCTATGTATTCAATATTTTAGAATGTAGGTGATTTTATCACATATGTTTATTGTGGGATAAATACTGATTATGAGGAGCTCATAATGGACCAGCAGGTAGAATGTGTGGAGTACATAGAAGTCATACTCTAAGGTACTGATATTTCCCAGTCTGTAAGGACTGTTGCAGTGGCAGTGACTATAAATGGCTCATTCTACCCTAAAACATTTCTAGACAGAAAATACTTTAATCGTTCTAGAAGTTGTGAAGAGGTTATTGATCCTGGTTCAAGTGGGAGGATTACTTCTAGATGTCCCTTTCAACTGGAATTATTCTACAATTTCATTCTAATTTTTGCATGAAGGAGGACAGTAATGACTAATGTTCTCTGTAGTTTAGGCAGAAAGGGATTTCTTTGTTGTTTTCTGTGGACTTATAGAAGAGTATGTTATAAAAAGATTTCTAACAAAAATTCTATCAGTAAGATTTTTTTTTGTAGTTTAAATAAAAGTCCAGGTACAGAAAAGAAACTAATTGTTGCAAACTGTTTCATCAACTTTTATGTCTACCATCTGATTTGTCTTTACTTCCAATTGGTATTTTAGCTTATTATTAAGGGGTATTTAAATGCTACACCTTTCAGTCTTAGGGAAAGGTAATTAATGTTCTCATTTCAATGATATTTAATGCAACTCAAAGTATAAAGTTTTTACTAGCTGTTGGAATTATAAAGCACCTGTGTAAAGTGAATTATAGCCCATGTGATTTCAGAATTCTGGATTTGTAAAATTTTAGTATCCCTTATTTATGGTATCTCAGAAGAAGGTGAATCATTGGACATTGCTCATCTCAGCATTGCCATATGTGACATCCAGGTGCCCTTCCCTGTGCACTCAGCATGTGAGCTCCCAGCTTGGCAGGTGACAGGAGTCACAGAACAACAGGGCAGAGGTAGCATTTCAGGTCAAACATACAAACGCAAGGGAACACAGATTAGAGGCTTTCCACGTGAGGGTAGAAGAAACATGCAAGGCAAGATCATCAAGCCAGTGTGACTACACTTGAAAAAAGGAGCCTCTAAGTACAGCAAAGAGTCATTTGACACTAAGCTACGTTAGAAACTAAGATGAGAAATGTGGGTCCTTCTACTAAGAATATTAAGGCACTATCTTGGGAGTTAACTGAGGCTTTAACTATTTTATGTGTGAAGACTGATCATGTAACCTGCCATGAGAGGCATTTTCCTGAAGTGTCCTTCACCATAAATTGACCTGAAAGTCCTGTAACTTTTTTTGCATACCAGTGGTGTCTTAGACCAAACAACTTGCTCCATCACTGTTTTGGTGGGACAGAGGAAGTTCCAAGCTCACACTTGGAAAACTTCCTTTTAAAATGAAATATATCCTTATACATTTCATGTTTATGTGCTACATATTATACAAAAGTAAATATTTCATTTCATTATTTGTCTAAATCTATCTCTATTTAAAAGTCTCCCCTCCCAAAGGATAAGGCAACATAGCAAAAATAGAAGTGAATTAGCAATGTTTTTGTCAACATTTCTTCACTCCAATGAAGTGGTGCAAATATGAACTCTTCTGTGGCACTTTAAATAACCTTCTTCTCTTTCTCAGGAAGATATTGAATGTCTTAATAATTTTGTTAAAAACCTATGTTGTTCCACTGTCCCATTTTTAATTAATAGACACTTAACTTTCCGTGGCACAAGCAGAGCGATATTTTCTTTGTCTTGACTTAGGATTTTACTGTAATATAGGAACTTTAACAGGGTTTAGTACTTCACCTGGGAATAGGATTTCAAAGCAATCTTTTTCCTGACAGATCGGATAGGCTGTCACTGACAATTATGGCAATAACAAGTTTACGACAAGGCTGATAAACTGCTGCTTGTACAAAGTCATTAGAAAAACCTCCATGATCACTTCATTACCTAACTCAAGGCCACATAATTGGATAGACTGGCTTCTGAGTCTTATTTTAGGATGACCAATGAAAATAACCTTACAACTGCAGCTCAACATTCTGGAATGGTTTACAAGTAAGGTCAAAAAGGAAACATTTTCTTCAAGGTTATTAAAATTAAATGAATGTTGCATGAGATCATTAGGATTTATTTCAAATTAGCACAGAATTTAATGAAGCATACAGGAAAGGCATTAATTAAATAATCTCATTTTTAGTATTTTAGCATTCAGCAGCATTTAAAATTATTCCCTCTCACTTTTTCCAGATATGTAATATCAGAAAACTCAAATCCCTCAGAAAACACTTCATATTTTCAGTTATTCTGTAACTAAATATACAGTTGTTTTTCCTTCCTTTTGTGCCCAGAAGTCTGTATTATTCAGTAGTTTACTTTAGCCATTTAGGACACTTACTCATGTGGAAGCTTACAACTTTGAAACTGTATTGTGAAGATAAACTTTTCAAAGCAAAAAAATGACAGTTTCAGCTTGCATGTAGGTATAGAGCTTGGACCATAGGCCCTGAAAGACATCCTATAGAGAAATTATCTGAATATTCTACATTACAAATCCATGCTTCCTAGCTCACAGTGTCACTAATGGATTGCACAGTGAGGCAAATGATTGCCTCTCATGTAAAGAAATTAAATAGCTGTCGGAGGTGGTATTCCAATGTGTTTTAACTCAGATGTCTCTATAAGAACAAAAACCATTATTTTTTTATACTACTTTTTTTCTCTACTGTCAAGTAAGTCAGACTAAGAATGACATATTGGTCTTTTTTCAAAACTGGAAAGTGATTTTTCGTTCTGTTTCTCTTTTTTTTTTTCTTTCTTTCTATTTTTGTGTGTGTGTGGTTTTTTGTTTTTTGTTTTTTTTTTTTTTTTGAGCAATGCTTACATTGCTGTCACTATGAATCAGGAAATATCATATCCTTTTTGCAAAGGAACACACAAAAGAATACAATGATGGAGATATAGGTTGTTTATGATTTGCCAAGCAGCACATGATGTGGGGATAGAGCTGTTGTCCTGACACCCAGAAGTCAAACAGGACTCTGAAGATCAAAGCCTCTGCCTTTCCAGCTGCACTGTTTAGGGAATAGTGTCGCAAAGACATCTACATTCAATGGCTTCTTTTTAATAGAATTTGCTTCAGCTGCAAGAAGATTTCACAATCTAATATTATCTGCATATTTTTGTAGCTTCCATGTGACCTTTAGGTCTTTAGGTCTATTTCTAGAAAATTTGCATTGTTGGATTTTGTTCTGTTTTTCTTTTCTCAAAGGTCTGGTAGATTAGTGCTTGTTTTAAACTGTAACTGTTGGTAGAAGTGTACAATTAGTGGAATCTCTCCCATTCACACAGGCACAAGTTCTGTCTGACTGACTGAAAAACAGAACTCTGCCCCAGAACTATGGAAGAAAATACCGTAGGGATGATGATACCATTACACAACTTAGTTCAGAAGCTTCAGGGAAGCATTGTGACTTAGGTCCTGTGTAGATTTGGGGGAAAGTAAAATTTTCTAATATCAACATCTAAAATGTAGGAAATGTTTTAAGGCTGAGAAGAAAAAAAATCCCCCTTGATTTTGGAGGTTGGAGGTTCTAATACACAGAAAGTTCTCACACAGGTAGAGTTTTTTTCCAGTTTTCAACAGGAGATTGAAAACAAAAACAACAAAAAAAAACCAAACCAAAACAAAAAATCTGATAAAAATTACCCTAGGGTCTTTGAAGAAATATATAAATACAAGAATCCCACATCCTGAAGCAAATTAGTGTTGAATGGAATTTAAGTTTAAAAAAAATAAATTTTTGGGGGTGTGTGTTTGACATAGATGTGAACTGTCTTTTCTGACTACGTTTAATTTAGGTCATCTGGAACACCATTTTGGATCACAGCCATGCCTTCAGTCTATTCTGTGTGTAAAAGAGGTGAACCATGAAGTGTTTTTCTGCTCCTGAATTTCATTACTTCATAAAAATTCCAGCTCCCCATTAAAATTAACTTATCTGGCTTTCGCATTATTTCCAAAGTACAAAAGAAACACAGATGGGGGTGAGGTAACCAATAAGGGGTATGGGGAGTCCAATAACAGGTAAAGCAACATGGTTTAAAAAGGACTACAATTTCATCACCTTCACATTAGACTTGTATTAGTAGATGCTGAACTACAGGTAAGATCTACTTAGCCTGTGCAGGGTATGCAGAGTTGGTCCATTACTTTGTTTCAGTTGAGAAGAACATGTTAATTTTTACCAGCTCTTCTCCTTTCTGTTTCTGGGCATTTCTGTGCATTTCCACAATTGCTTTATGTTTGTTTCTGTTCTTGTTGTCCCTGCTGAGAACAGCTTTTTCAGTCTTTCAGCCTTTTAATGTTTGTTTTTAACATTTCCAATGAGGTACAGACTTCAGCCCATGAAGTCCAAATCTCCTTCAGATTCCTTTGTTGCCAGCATGGGCTCAGCCTTTGCAGGTTAGAGGTTGCATGCACATATCTGTCAACATTTGACATGTAGAAAGACGCAGTCTCCATGTTTCTGACTGGCCAACAAGATTTTTGTGTGTAATGTATGAAACCAACAAAGAGGTTCTGCAACCACTTTGGACTTGCAAGTGCAACATATACGGGATCCACCATGTCTGAATCACTTCTCTAATGCCCATGATGTGGAACAAGTCTGATCTCCTTGACTAGATTAGATTTGCTTCCCAAGTACATGCAGTCCAGCTTGTCACACAAGCATGTCCAGCACTTCACCTTTCATGTAGTGGAGTATAATGCTGTGCATACAAAACTGGCAAAGTCTGAGATTCCCAAATTTCTCTAGCCCCTAGTGTGACTGTTGGGACTACTGCCATTATGCTCACTAAGCTGCATGGACTCTGTAAATCCCACGGAGATGGTCAAAGAAGACTTACAGTGGTAAATAGTATCTTAGAAAATGTGCAGGTAGGGAGGCTGCCTTGGAAACATTTTCATGGCAACCCTCTTATCTGGATGGTAAGCAATTTCAGGTATGTATTGACCACACATTTTTTATCTAAAGCAAATTTTCTTCAGCTCCTTATCCGTCTCCTGTAGTGTACACTGCTGTGTATATATTTTTACAAAGCTATGTCTTGACTGGAGTTGCCATTAAACAGTAGAACTCCTTCCAAACCATAGGTGAAACTACAAACAGTCAATTGTATCTCAAGGGAAATTAAAAAAAACCTCACCTTTTACTTCCTATATTTAACCTATTTTTATATAGGTATTTTATGCCACTAAGCACAGACCCTTAGGCTTCCATTAGAAATGGGCAAGTTTGAAAAGCGTATTTAACAGTAAGTATTTAAACTGTACTCAAATCATCATATCGGTATCACAAAATTGGTTCCCAGTGGAACCCTGAGATTTTTCTCCTGTAGAGGGAACCCCTCCACAGTTCATTAGCTTCTTTTTTGTATCACATTGCAACAGACCAAACAAAGCAAAAAATCACTTAATTAATTTTAAGTTTCCTGAAATTAGTTACATAATATAAGGCTGATGGTGCATAGAAGTTGCAAAATGTATACATTTAATAAGCATTGAGAAGCAATTCTAATTATTTTTCTCAGCAAGTAGAAAGTTTTATTTCAGAAGTGGTTTTTTTTTCCACCTGTGGATAACCTGCCTTAATGAACTAGGAGTTTCTGAGCATTACCTGACTTTTTTTAATCCCATATTTGCAAAAAAACTTTATGCTGAAATGTTACGTACCAGGCACATTGATCCAAAAGCCATACGCATTATAGCTGTTGCCAGTAGAAAACATTTGGCACTTTGAAATCCATCCTGTTCTCTTCTGCCATCCCTGAAAACCCACCCTTTTCAACACGCTTCATGCTGGAAGTTGTGCAGAGGAGTTCCCATGACCAATTAGCTGTCTGCAAAGCATTTTCTGTCTGGGTCCATCTGTGTTGGTCACTTTTTAAGTACTACCTCCTTAAAGAACAGGAGCAGGCAATTCCAAAATGTTGAAAGTCAAGCAGGCAAGGCAAAAACCCAGCTCGGCTGAGCAGGGATATTCTTCTTGAACTATGACAAAAAAGGAAAGTACATGGTCAGCAGAAGCAAGGTCAGGTGTCATGGGAAGACTACAAAGATGCTACTCACCACTGTAGGTAGGAAATACATGCAGCCAAAGCTCAATTAGAGTTGAGGCTGGCCGGTACTGTGATAGACAATATAAAGGGCTTTTTAGAATATTGGCCCATTACTTGATGAACAGGGCTACCTCATAAAGAAGGACATTGACAATAATGCTTGCTTCACCTCAGTCTTCAATACAGAAGATGGGCTCTGGGGCCCCCATGGCTCTGGGCTAGAGAAACATGGCTGCAAGCATGATGAACTCCCAATCAATCCTGAACTTGTACATGATTTGCTCATCCAGCTACAGCTCTATAAACTGATGGGGCCTAATGGAATTAATCGAAGGGCTGGCTGATGTCACAGGGAGACCTCTCTCTGTGAATTTTCAATGGTCTTGGGAATCTGGAGAAGTCCCAGCTGGCTGGAAGCTGAAAAACATTGTCTTAGACTTCAAAAAGGGCAACAGAGATGACCCTGGCACCTGCATGCCTGTCAGACTCACTTTTCTGCCTGGCAAAATTATGGAGAAGATTATTCTGGGAATTATTAAAAAAACATCCATATGACAACACAGTCATTGGTCCCACCCAGCATGGGTTCATGAGAGGAAAGTCTTGCTTGACCAACTTAATTTATTTCTACAACAAGGTTACTCACTTAGTTGACCAAGAGAAATCAGTTGATGTGATCTTTTTGGATTTCAGTAAAGCCTTTGATACTGTCTCTCACAGCATTCCCCTGGACAAGATGTCCAGCACACAGCTGGGTAAACACACAATGCGGTGGGTGAGCAATTGGCTGATGGGCCAGGCTCAGAGGATTCTAGTAAATGGGGTTATGTCGAGCTGGTGGGGTTCCACAAGGATCCATTTTAGGGCCAGTACTCTTCAATGTCTTCATAAATGACTTGGACACAGGACTTCAGGGAATACTAAGTTCACCAATGACACAAAATTGGAGGGAGCTGTCAACACTGTCAAGGGCAGAGAGACCATGCAGAGGAATCTGGACAAATCAGAGAACTGACTAATCACCAACTGCATGAAGTTTAACAGGGGCAAGTGCTGGATTTTGCACCTGGGACACGGCAACCCTGGCTGTACATAAAGACTGGGGAATGCGATGCTGGAGAGCAGCTCTGCAGAAAAAGATCTGGGGTTTCTGGTCAATGGCAAGTTGAACATGAGCCAACAGTGTGTCATGGCAGCCAAGAGGGACAACCATGTCCTGGGGTGCATCAAGCACAGCATTGCCAGATGGACCAAGGAGGTGATTGTCCCGCTCTGCTCTGCACTGGTGCGGCTTCACCTGGAGCACTGGGTGCGTTTCTGGATGCCACAGGATAAAAAGGGTATTAAGATGATGTAGAGTGTCCAGAGGAGGGCCATGAAATTGGTGAATGGTTCGATGGGAAACCATATGAGGACCGTCTAAAGTCACTTGGCTTGTTCAGCCTGGAAAAGAGGAGAGTGAGGGGAGACCTCATCATGGCCTATAGCCTCTCAAAGGCCTTCCTCTCAAAGGGAGGAGGAGAGGCAGGTGCTGATCTCTTCTCTCTGGCAACCAGTGATAGGACACAATGGAATGGCAGGAATATGTGCCAGGGGAAATTTAGGTTAGACATCAGGAAAAGGTTCTTCACCCAGAGCGTGGTAGGGCACTGGAACAGGATCCCCAGGGAGGTGTCACGGCTCCAAGACTGACAATGTTCAAGAACCATTTGGTTCTTGACAACACCCTCAGACACATGGTGTGAATTTTGTGCTTGTCCTATACAGGGATGGGAATTGGACTCGACGACCCTTGTTGGTCCCTTCCAACTCAGGACATATTATGATTCTATGATTCTGTGTCAGTTTATGAACTCACAAAGTGAGGAGGACACAGCAAAAATGTCCATGTCCAATGCCTTGTGCCTGATATTGCTGCCACCTTAGTGAGGGAAGGACTGATGTATATAATATCATGCAGCTTATAAAGGGTGCATGCTGACTTCGCTTTTGTAGTACTCTCTCAAACATGGGCCCGTGTCCTTCTAGCAATGATAATTTGCTGCCAATTTTGGTAATTTGATCATTTTTACATGGCTTAGTAACAGCATTTTGTAGTGTATATTGAGCTCCTGCATGGACAACATCATTAATGCTTTGACTTTTTCCCCTTGAGGAAGAAATAGGCTGGGTAGTAAAATTAGGAATTAGTCATGTTGTCAAGAAGTAAGAGTTTTAACTATACAGCATAATCTGTTCTGAATATGAACTGAATAATTTAACAGCAAGGGCTGCCAAAACAAAAGTTCTGAATAAAGAGTAAAAAGAATTTCCAAGAAAAACAATAACATTTTACACTTTATTTTTAATTTAAAAATTATTTAATTGATAAAAAATGCTATCTATCTGCCAAACTTGGTATAATATTTTATTGACATTAGAAATTAATTTTACATGAAATTACATCATATTACATGCCACTGTCTTACTTATAACTACATATTTTTGTTCTATCTCCATCAGCAAAGTTTCACATGTAAACATGTAAGAGAAGGGTAAGCCCCTGTCATTTAGACAAATGACAATCAGTTGCCTAAAAAGCTATTACCTGAATGAGATTTTAGCTATACTACATTATGCATCTCCAATAAGTAGTCCTGAATACAAATCTTAGATCTGAACTCTGGATTCAGGATCCACACACCATTTTCATTTTGATTGGCAGAACCCAAATGTGCCATTCTAAATCCCTAAGCATATAGATTTGGAGACTGAACTCATTGCAGTGTTTGGCTCAGAAACATTTTAAAATAGGTTCAATCTGCAAAGTGGGACACAGGTCAGGGCTGGTTCTTCAAGAGTCACTTAGTCTTCTTTTCTGCATCTTTCAAAGTGTTTGTGCCATTTCTCACTACATATCAAAGGAATAACAGGCTTGTTTCGATCATTGGTGTCATAGTGAACCTTCACCCAGCAGAGGATTCAGGCACTAAGCAAGTAGAAGAAAGCCTCCTCATGAAATCCTTATTAATTAGAAAATATAGAGTTGCAGACACTGCCCAAATTAATTTGAAGCTCCTAAAATCTCATTACAGACATTTTTCAGACCATCCTTGCTCTGGGCCTCTAGCTCACAGTAATTTTTTGGCCAATTTATCCTCTTGCTGCCGATTTAGCTTTTGCTGATGGTATTGAATTCTCTCTGAAATTTTCAATAGGTGCAAAATCTCCCCATGCCTGTTGTTTAAGGTGTGGTAATATTTCAACATTCAGCCCCAGTTGTTTCCATATCTCCACAGTATAAAATATGAATTGCAGATTTCAGTTTAAAGAATCACACCTTTGATTTTAGGCATAATTGATGTTTAAGAGCACTGTAAGCTTCAAGGTTTTGTGGCAGCTAGTTAAAAAATTATTTCATATGAATAGAAAGCAATGTGGCTTCCCTTCTTTGGTTTATGTCACTTGTATGGTTATCAAATAGACAGGAATATAAAAGACAGCCTCTAATTTGTCTTTGTGTACTAAACATAAAAAGAAGAAGAAAGCTTTTGCAATTCAGAGCAATTCTGTCAAAAGATTGCTATATACAGGTACTTATTCTGCTTCACTTCTCATTTGTGTATGAAATCCTGCTTGAAAGATCTCTGAGTGCAGAGTAAATTATGATACAAAAGTTGATGACTCTTTATCCATTATTTATTTGCTGCATAGTCTAGCATTACCAAGTTTTCTTCATGTACAGTATGCTAAGATACAAAATTAGTATAAAAACTAGATCCAGAACAGAGTTTTTGTATTTCCTTGAAATAAGAGCAAAAAAGTTTTTCTTTTTAATTAACAACTGGAATTTTAAAGTGTCAAGATGTATGCTGTAATGGAGAGCTTTTGAACATACCCTGATTAGAAAAGACAAATGATTATGTAAAAGTTAATGAACTGAGTTCATCATTATGTAATGGACTGGGTAAAGCTAATTGATATGAAAAAATAAGAGAACCTGGAAAAAGCTGAAAGGGAAAAATCTTCAAGTTGATGTGAAGTGACTCAGGAAAACTGATGGCAGAATAAGTCAGACAGTAAGTAAGGAGCAGGGTCTCATGAAGTTGTCACTAGAGTACATGTTGAATAAAGTTGTACTGAAAGACTATTTTATAACTTTTTCAGTATAAAGGAGGACTCCTGACACCCAAGATGTCATCTTATCTTATTCCACAGAAAAATCAGAGATAGAAGAATGAAATATTTCAATTTCAGACACTGTTTTTATAATTAGACATGTAATATAGTAACTCTGAGAAGAAGGCCCAATAGACTACAGTTTGGGCTTAATTTCAGCAGCATACCCTCTCTCTAACACTTTATTTGGCTCAAGTAGGTGTAACTTGCACATGCTTAGAACTGCCATCATCTAGACAGATCTAGGTATCATTGTATCTATATTTGTTTTGAAGAATCTCTGTTATGTTCTTGGATGCATTTCCAGATTGAAAATCATTCACCTGAAGAGATTTTTTCAACAACGCCCGCTGCCTCCTGCCCAGAGCCATTTATTAATTATATCCTCTCAGCTGTTATTCATAGAATCATAGAATGGTTTGCGTTGGAAGCGACCTTCAAAAGTCAGCTAGTCCAACCCCCCCTGCAATGAGTAGGGACATCTTCAACTAGATCCGGTTGCTCAGAGCCCCGTCCATTCTGGCCTTGAAATTTTCCAGGGATGCAGCATCTACCACCTCTCCAGGGAAACCCGTTCCAGCATTTCACCACTCTCATATTAAAATATTTGTTCCTTGTAGCTTATCTAAATGCACCCTCTTTCAGTTTAAAATCATTATTCCTTGTCTTATCGTAACAGGCCCTGCTAAAAAGTCTGTCCCCTTCTACCTTATAGGCCCCTTTTAAGTATTGAAAGGACACAATAAGGTCTCCTTGGAGCCTTCTCTTCTTCAGGCTGAACAACCCCAGCTCTCTCAACCTGTTGCCATAGGAGAGGTGTTCCATCCCTCTGATCATTTTTGTGGCCCTTCTCTGGACCCACTCTAATGGGTCTATGTCATGCTTGCTCTGAGGGCTCCACAGCTGGATGCAGTACTCCAGGTGGGTCTCACCAGAGGGGAGCAGAGTGGGAGAACCACCTTCCCCCACCAACAGGCCACGCTGCTTTTTGTGCAGCCCAGGATCCTCAGCTGTGCCACTGCAACTCCTTGAATGGTCATACAGTAAAATGGACCAGTGAAATAGTCTAATTTAAAATAAAGTCTCTCCTCAAAAGCTGATTCTTATATTCAACATGGATCATTAAACAGAACTGTTAGATGAACAATTGGACTAGCAAAGTAAGGAGGAGAGTAATCTCCATGGTGAAGCACAAAAAAAGTATCTGGAGGAGGACAGGATGAGAATTCTTGTTATGGTGCCTTTAAGGTCAGTGGTAGAAAGACAGTCCAGCAGCTGAATGATAAAAGTTCTCTCCTAGACAGTGAGATGAGTTACTCTGAAAATATTCTAACTACAGCTCTTACTTCCCACATTAGCATCCTAATTACCTGCATATAAACTGTTTTGGCAGACTGAGGTATATAAATCACTGCTTATCTTGCTGAAGACATCCTATAGTTCAAAAGCTTGCAGGGCCATTGAGCAAGCAAGAGGAGGCAAAGTGCACCCATCTTGCAAGAACTTCAAATGCATTTCACACTAAGCTTTATTGGATTAAATTAACTACTGGCCTGAATGAACTAAAAGGGGCTGGGTCTTTGAATTGCAATATAACATATTTGTCTTATTGCAGTCTAAAGATAAGTATTCAGGCAACCAGCAATGGTAGGATTTAAAACTCACCCTTATGTTCAGCATTTCCTCTTGGCCACGTTTGGTAGCTCCCAGACTGACACAGTGACTGTTGTGATCCTCTGTGAAGACCCATGTGTTTCCCCAGTTTAGGAGGAGATTTTGTATTTACCACAGACAGTAGATTCCAGTCTCAGAGTACATGCTTCCAAGTTAGCTGTTGTAATGCTGAGAGGCACAATGCATAAATCAATTTGTGAAAGTACTCTTAAATGCTCGGGGCTTATAGTAGGGTAAAAAGAAAATTAGATTTCTACTCTTTATTGCTTCTAATTTGTTGCCCAAAATCTGACTTCAGACATGAGTAACTCATCTCAATATTTTATTTATTTTTAATATGTATATATTCTGGTTTAAGTGAAAGATCTAAAAAGCATCTTTTGCTGAGGCAAGGACAAATATTTGATTTTCTAGGGCTGGAAAAGTCCCCTCTGTCTGACTCATGTTTCTGGTACAAACTCACCACAAACTGGGAAATCTGCAAGAGTACAAACAGAGTGGAATTTTCAATAATTGATGTCACTGAAATATCAGCTGTGTAAAGTTCAGTTTACAAACATTTATAGAAATACATAGAAAGTCTGAAACTGTATAAGATCTTTGAAATATTTCTAAATAAGCTTTTGGCAAAGTAGAAACATAGATAGTCAGTGATAGAATATCTCCTGCAAAATCTCTTGGTTAAATAACATCATACTAATTTCTAGCAATAAAGAAAGAAAGAACTTGACTGTTTCTCAAAAAACCCTCACCTATTTGATAAAGTAAGATCATCCTGTACATTGAATATTATTACTTTTTATTATTAATTTTATTTCAAGATATTTAGTTCATGGAAGTTGTTAGGAGTTGAAATAAGTTTTCTGAAATGGTGTACAGACCCACACACAGAAGACTTATGAGTCACAATATGGAGACAAACTCACTAAGATGCCATAGAAAAGCTAGGCAGTTTCCTTTGATCACAAGATAAAATGAACTTTGTAAATTAAAGGCCTGAAGATGGAAGATATTCTGGTGCTGAAATGTGTAAATAAGTGCCTGGTGGGATTTTCCAAACTCTAAATACAAAAAAACAAACAAACAAAAAACCAAAACCAACAACAATAAAAACAAACCAAACCAAACCAACCAACCAACCAACCAAACAAAAAAAAACAAATGCGAAAAAAAAAAAACAACACCTAAGGAGTCTGGCTGACTCACATCGATTTAAAAGAGGATAGAACTTTATTAGGATTAGTGATATTGGCCAAATATCAAATAAGCAATGGAAATTTCATAACGTGCATACACAGGCATATAGTATGTGTCACAGCATGGATAGGTATCACAGTGATGACAAACAACAAAGTACCTTGATTATTTTGGTCTCTGAAATTCAAGTATGTTTTTTCAGAATGGTGATAGACCCAAAATGGGTCATTTACCCTAGGCATACCAGTACATAGGCAAGCTTTAGCATTAGGGAAAGGGCTGCAAAAAGCTTACTCCTTCCCCAACCTGCTCCTCTAATACAGCAAGGCCTGTCCCATCATCAGTTAGTTGCCTGTGGCTGTTTGAGCTCTAGAAGGAAATAAAGATTCATGCTTCTCAGGAACAATTTCCAGCAGCCAACTGGTCCTGCATACTGAGAGCTGAGCAGGAGGCTGAGGCTTTGTGAGCAGCAGTCTAGTTCACAAAACAAAAATGACGAGTTCAGACTTTGGCCTAGAGTAGTAACCCATTAATGTATCAAATACAGTCTCAAGTCTTGAGTTATCCAGTACAAGGGCATATGTCAACATGGAAATCCAGGTTTTTAAACTTTATCATAAATTTAATAGGATAACACAACCTACTGGTAAAGGTGGAGAGCGTTATATTAATAGACTGTCCAGTATACAATTCTAACAGTTTTAATTGCAAAAATAAAATGGCATTTAAAGTTGAACAGGGCATGGTACTAGTCTGATATCAGACAGAACCATGACTAAGTAGCAGTTTAAAACCAGACCCTGAATGAAGATGAACTGTCCCAAACTTAGTACGTGTTTGAGATGCTGTCTTAATTGTGTAGGGTTCCTTATTTTGACTTTCAAAGCTATTCATAAAACAAAAGAGATATATGACCTCAGTCTACTCAGGTGAGAGCATCTGTTACCCTAAGAAAAAACTATTCTCTGCTGCCTTTGAATTAGAATCAACAGGAGCTAAAGTCACACATATGTATGAGCAGTATGCTGAATTGAAGTCATAATGAGAATTCATCATTTAACAAGAGCCCTTCATGTTTTTTTAAATAACTTTAAATATAACTTAAAGTACCAAATTACTTCTCAATGTTCAGTGACATACAGAAGAGTAGCGAAATTGGAATAAATGTAGTTGTGATTTGCATAAAAATCGTACTAAGAAAGAATGTGCTATGGTCAGAAAGATAAAAATGACAAGCCCATGAGAGCAGTGGGGAATAATCTAATTCTCTTGTAAAGTATTTCTGGTTTGAGGGACTGGATATCTGAAAGAGCAGTTAAATGTGCTTCTGAACAATTTTAAATCTCTAAATCTGTAGAGATCAAAAACTGGTGAAATATTGCTCTTTAAGATCTGACTGTAACAAGAAACAGAAAGAAGACATTGGCAAAGAAGGTATTGACAAAGAGCTGCCAAGGAATTACTTAAAAAATGGGAGCAGACAAATCAGTCATTCCAAACAATCTGTATCTTAATGGAGATAGCAAATAAACTCACACAAACCCCTGTCAGTGTAGTTTTTAAAAATAATGAAAATTGAAGAGATATAGGAATATGGCTGAAAGGAAAATGTGATATTAACTCTGTCCCATGATTTTAGGCAAAAATTTCAGTCTATTCTCCTACCTTAATTCCAAGTTCTGGTCACTACCACGATGAAATATTTTGTAATAACGATAAATTTGATGGTTCAACCTATTGTTTATTTTTTCAGATCATTTTAAATCGATTTTTGGTGTTGTGTTATAAACACTTTGTCTTGTTTCTTTGACAACTTAACAGCTTACTATGCAAACAGCTACCATGCAAACAGCATGTAATGCTCATTACTATATGCAAACAGCATGTAATGCTCATTACTATGTGTAGCTCATTCAACGTGATAATTCATAGTACAGGGGAAACTCAAAGCAGTAGGTACCCAGAGCTTGATCTTGAAACATGTAGAATAATCTGGATCTCACCCAGTAAAGCACTTAAGCATCTATTTACAGTCTGAATAACTGAATTTTTGTCAGAAGATGTATTGAAATAAAGCACATATTGAAGTCTTTGCTGAAGAAACTCCAGAGTGCTCAGGACCACCTATGTCTGATAAAGCTATACATTTGCTGGCAAAGTTGTATTACAGTATCAAGCCTGCTTCTAATACCACTACTTCAATTTTATCCTATCATAACTGACACAGCTTCTCTACAGTTGTTTTGGAACATGATTTCTGTGGTTGATATGATATGTTTTTAGTTTGGACTATTTGCATAGGAGAACATGTGTATTCCAGATGTCCAATTTTGTAGGGGAATAGACATGCCTACAGGTATTTGGTAAGAATTCACAATATGGAATAATTAACTTTGAGCTCATAAAAGTGTAGAAGACTGAAAAACAGATGTATTTATTGTCCTCCTGTCTGATGTCTTCTCTTTCAGTATATTTGTATTGTTTCTGACTTCGAATGAATCACTTAACTTTTAGAGGAACCTCTGCAATCTTGACATGATTTCTGCAAAGCACCAATCAGATTTTGCTGCTGACTGTATTTGACAAGTAAGTTCTAAGACTACAGAATAGTTTTTAATAACCAGTCAAAATCACTCACCAAAGCTATAAGGAAAAAATAAATCAATAAATACAGATGCTGCTTAGAATAGTTGTGCTTTTGTTCACAATGCTGCATGTAAGTAGCACTGTTGTCATTAAATCTGACAATATTGAAGAAACCAGCCATCTAAATGGATACATTTCAGTGCTTTTTGGACATGAAGAAATATGGTTAGTGAAGTTATTGCATGGGTAAGGGAAAAAAGCCTATAACTTATGACAAGGAGCTGGTTCAGCTCATTTATATCCACAAATTTCCATTGTAAAGCTTAACTGACAGAAAAGGAACAGCTAAATGCATATAATTAAGACTTGGTACAGGCATGAATGTTGAAAAGGTTATGAGACATTGTAAACTAAAATAACACCTGAGTAGTTCCTCTGGACTCAAATAATGAATTCTCTTTGCTGAAGGAACATTTATCACATGGGCTTCTGTACTCTTGTGTGTATAGATATTCCATGCTTTCAGTCTGTTGTACGCTGGATACATTAATACTAGTACATTAATGATTTTTTAATAAAAAGTTAACATTTCTATGACTTAAAATATGTAAAACCATTATTACAATTTGCCTGGCTATATCATATTTGGCAATACATAGTTAAAAACGATTTTCTGTCAGGAAAAAATGAACATAAAGAAGGGGAGAGAAATGTGCTTTGCTTGCTTTTGAATATCTTCTGTCCCGTGAAAGAAACGTGGCATAAAATCAGAAAAAAAAAAACAATTTGACAAACAAGCAAGAATTTTATTATTGTTCCAGGATCACATCTACCATGGTTTGATACAGTAAAAGTTAGCTTATAAATTTCAGGTTGTGAGGTTTTGTTCCCAAGTGCATGCTTCTTCTATGGTGGCATTCAGCTTAAGACTGAAAATTTAAGCCTAGGTGTACATGTAGGTGTTTCTAACTAAGCTGGGTGAGCTAGCTAAATGAGTCCCTATAGTCTATGGATGTCTAAACAGTACAGACAGGGGAACCCAGAGGGCAACTCTCACGAGCAGCCATGGCTGCCTTATTCAGGGAGAACTAAATTACAGCCCATTGTCTTAGAGTGGGATTAAGCTGTCTAAATAGATTCAGCTGGTGGCATTGCAGGTGCTGTGGGACGTATCATGTCAGCTCCAGGCTCTTTCACAAATATGTAAATTTCCTGTAAACCCTGCAAACAGTGATTTATCCGGTTCTAAGGTCGGTACCAAACACATTGCAATCAGGGGAAAAGCCTTTCCCTGTAAGCCCCATTGAGGAGGTCCTCATAATTTCATGCCTCCCCAGACTCACTTTTTAATTCTGTGAAGAAGAACATCTTTAAATTTTCAGGAACCTTGAGGATAAAATGCGCAGGCCTTGACTCTATGCAAGTCCCAAGTAACAAGTGACAGGTTGAGAGGAAATGGCCTCAAGTTCTACCAGCTGAAGTTTAGGTCAGATGTTGGAAATATTTCTTCACGGAAAGGGTTGTTGGGCTTTCGAACAGGCAGCCCAGGAAAGTGGTTGAGTCATCATCCCTGGAGGTGTTTAAAATACAAAATCCTGAGGACTCTTAAGTTGGAAACATCAAAATTCAGGTTCTAAAAATTAACTGCTCAAAACTGATCCACTGATCACTTCATTCTGCTGCATGGAACATGTCTTAGTAATAGGAAAAACATTATCCTGGCTTTTAAGAGAACAAGGTTACAGATAACTGACTAGAAGATGTGAGGGACAGAGCTAAAATTTGAGGTCATGAGAAGATAGGTCTCTTAAGCTGCATAGAAACTCATTCCCAAAATGGTTACATTTGGGACCTGGAGTCCTTTCCTATTTAGAACTTATGCTTACAGTGCCAGAAATGAGATATTGACAAGTACCATATAAACCATGCACTCCTTTTTTTTTTTTTTTTTTTTTTTTTTCCCCTTGTTTCCTTTTCTTCTTGCAGCCTTACATATTTATTGAAAGGAGTACCACATTCTATAACCAGCCAAACAAGGAATTCACAATATGTGCTGGTCTGCCTTCAGTGGGACTAGACATTACTAGACATTACCCATCAAACTCTGGAGCTAAAGCATTGTGCTAGATTTGGTCTAAAACTCTCACCATATTTGACTCTGACCTGGCAAAGCATTTAAGCATGTGCATGATCCTAAGGAGTTACTTCCCCTGATCTGAGTGAGACATTAATCTCAGGAAGGTATGAATATGGTAAAAATCATTAAAAATTAAGCATGCACATCACTATTTTGCTGGGTGAAGGCCCAAATGCCTTCTCTTAAACTATTTATAATAGGTCCTAATCCTCCATGCCTGCAGCCCATGAGGGCTCTGGCTTCCAGTTGCATTCCTTTCCATATCTAAATGCCTTTCAAAATTCAGTTCTACTCTCTGGGCTAAAAGGAATGGTTGTAAGAATACAGTAATTAAACACAATTACAAAGATGTGCACATTCCATGCTGAACGACCACAGTTCCCTTTCCAATAACCTTTTTATTCTTTCCTCATCATCTGTAATTTTCCTGTCTTCTTATTTATGCTCCTAAGTTATCAAATAGGTTTTGAGTGACCCTAATAAATTCTTCATAATTTTGTTGCTGCTGCAGACACCACTATAATTCTCTGATGTGTTAAAAAATACAAACCCAGCAAGGCGAGAAGATTCAGTAAACTGTGGAATCACAGCTCTGAAGCACAGTTTCTGTTGGTTTTGCCAGCTTTTACTCAGGGCAGTGTTTCTAAAATTCCCTAAGCAGCCACACACACACACACACACCAAAAAAAAAAGGTGACTTAACCTAACTGCTCCTGGTCTATGAAGAAACTGGTGATGGATTTGTGGGGATAATCTTATGAAATAAAGGCCACATTTGGCTTGATAATCTTGGGAGATATTGATATCTAGAGCAGCTGTGCTTCAAACATCATGAATGCTAATATTTTCTAAAGGCTTTTGTGAAATAAATCTGCATTCTTTTTAAAGAATTCTTTGTCAAACCTACAAGTCAGTTGACTAGATATGGGTTATTTTATAAAAATACAGTATCTTCATGTCAAATCTTTTAATGCCATCTGGCAGGATTATTTTCAAAATGGATATAGTTTGCGATCTTACATTATCTCTTACTGCATGTAGCTCTTTTTACCTGCTGTAAAGCAGAACCAAATTGTAGATCTCTTATTAGCCATCCAAACAGAAGACAGATGTAATGAACACTAGAGGATATGTATCAAATGTGAGTGTATAACTTGTCAATTACTCAAAAACCCTGAAATATTTATTGAAAACAGCAGTCATGGAGAAAAAACCCCACTGCTATAGGTTAAATTAGCAGGTTAATTAATGGCTAGAAAAGGGCAAGAATACTTCACATATGGCTTATTTATCCCAGGTAAGAATCAAGCTCTGATGTATGCGTCTAAGTTTTCAAATGAGGTGTCTCATCATCTGGGAGTGTTCATACATAACATAACATAACATAACATAACATAACATAACATAACATAACATAACATAACATAACATAACAAACATAACATAACATAACATAACATAACAACATAATATTATTATTATACTGTATATAGAATAATATATTATTCATATTATATATTCAAGATAAGGCAGTAGCGTGTTATATGAGAAGCAATCTAGTTTTCTCAGGCTCCAAAAATAGCCAATGCATAGACAGGCTTCTCCAAAGAGAGATTTAAGGCATTCGCCTTGGTCTTTGCACTGAATCATCCTCTCAATGAGCTCTTTTTCCCCTGATTGGTTATACAGGCAACCCAAATGGATAGAAGAAGCAAAATAAGATGCCTGAAACTGAGATGAAATCATCGCCTGCCAGTCCTAACTCTAACCCACCCCAGCTCAGGAGAATATTGTACATGACAGTAGCATGAGGGGGAAAAATATGCTCACAGACATATATGAACGGTGTATCACACAAAAAGGAGGGAGAGAAAAGGGAAGAAGCACACAATTTATTTATTCCATTAATGGGAGCTTTGTGAAATATATTGTTTGGCAAAGACTCAATAATATTATTTCCTTGGGTTTGCTCCTCATGGGCTCATTGTCAACTGTGGTAGGCTTTTGTGCCCTTTTTTTGAGTTTGTTTTTATTTTGGCTTTTTTTTTTTTAAATTATGTTATCCTAATTCAAGCACATAAATCCCATTATTAACTAGATCTCAGGACCTCACACTCAGATTTGCTCAAGAGAGGCCTAAAACGGGAAAAAGAAGTAATAACAGATCACAACTGTGCAGCATAGTGCTGTTTGCGAGAGGTTGCCACCCGCTGATCACTGACTGGTGTCCAAGTCTAGAAGTACAGATGTGCATACCAAAAATGGTTAGAGAAAGCAGAGCCAGAAGACAAAGGAAAAAGCAAATCAAAATAAAACTCATCAACAACCCAGAGAAGGAAAGCATACTACATACCCTCAGGGGGAATCAGAAATTCCTAAACTTTTAATATTACATTAGATTTGAATATATTACTACTCCTTCTGCATTCCAGAAGTTTTAGGGCTTGTCCATGCTTCTTCATTCTGTATAAGAGAATGTGTGTCTCCATAGTTTGCATACTTGTGCCTGGCTTTGTACTATAGTGTACTGTAGCTACTTTTCATACACCAAGCATCCTGTGAAATGGCAACAGATTTTTAAAAACTAAACTAATGATAATGTTCAGTTGCCTCTTTTCATCTGTCAAGCTGTTGATAGATATTGTATGCTAACAAAATATTGCTAAAGCATTTTTGGAAAACAAAAATTGATCTGGAACTACAGGAAAAGGAACTAAACCTATTTACTTATAGGTATCACTTGATTATGACAAAATATTTAAATCATATTTCTGAAGGGAAATTTCCAGAGAATCTCCTCAGCAACAGCAAGCATTTGGTTACTGCCTCTGGCTTTGAATGACATACTAAGAATTTTGCCTCCTCTGCTCATATCATGTGCCAGAATAAGCTTTACTGAAGCCAGCAGGATGACTCAAGAATTAAAGACTTTCTCAACATGAGTAAAAATAGCTCTTGATCTTTACTTCAGCTGTTTTTGTGGATACCCAGGTGGACCATTATTTTCTTAGTCTTTGCTTAGCATTGATTAGTCTACCAAAGCCTCTGTCTGCAAATGACTTTAGCGAAAATTGTCTCTAATATCTGACCTTGTGCATACTTTTATTTAATTTAAATACACAAGTAGTCCTACTGACTTCAGTGGAATTACCCACACAAGACTGTAGAGCATATGTATGTCCCTAAAATTAGGATCTAATTGCAGGAGATTTAAAAGCAAAAAATCTAAAACTTCAGTACAAATGAAAATATATATAAACTTTTATTTCTAACTGGTCAGAACCATTGGAATTAAAAGAAAGAAAGATAAATGTGTTTTCTGTAGAATTTTTTAGCACATACATAGCAATCCTCCAGAAATGCAGTGACAGTTAAGGTCAGACTTCCAAAAATCAAAATGTCAACACTAACTTTCTTGCTAAATTCATTGTACCACATCTCTTTATCAAGAAAAGACTCTTCTCTAAGGCCTATTGGGTTGGTGCAAAAGTAACTGTAGTTTTGGACCATGAATTTTAAATGAGTCTTATTAGGTTCAAACACATATTTATTAATCAAAAGAGGAATCATTACAATGAACACATTTTTGCCAATGAGAAATAAGTTTGTTTATTCCTGTAATGTAAAAATTCATGCAGGACGTGGAGCATTTCATCAAAATCTAATCAGTGTTATTACATTCCATGTCTGGCAGGAATGTCTTTGTGTTGCTGAGATTTTGCCAGATTTGGCTGATAGTATCCTCCCAGTAGTGCGGGTTTAGGATCTAATGTTTTCCTGCTTGAGTATATCCTGAGAACTCTGGCATTCTCAGTTTAACAGGACAAATCCAGCACCAGTCCAAATCAAAGGAAAAGTCCTTCCTTGCTACAGTAGAGTACCATCAACACATCAACTACTATTGAGTATCTATAGGTGTTTGAGAGAGGAGGCTGTTGCCCTTTGGGTTCTTCTGCAATAAGTGGAGGCAGGTGAAAGTTAGGCATTGCCCTCTCAAAAGTATCTCTTTTAACAGCCAGGGAGGGAAGGAGGGACTTAAATCAGCAGGGAGCTGGCAAGGCAGTTACTGAATCTGGCAACGCAAGCGTTCACATGTTTAATATTCTTTAGTGGTTTGACTACTTGAGAACTGAATAACAATTTTAGCTTTGGAATATAAAAAAATGATGAATACCAAAGGAATGGTTTGATGAGTTAAACCCCTTGTTATGCTTATAGATAATGTTTTCAGATTAACTGCTTGCTTATTCAGATTAGTAACATCTAAAATTATTGATGAATACATTTGCAAATCTCTTACACTGCTCATTTGTTGTGCTTATTTGCAACTGAGGATGTGTTGGTTGCTTATTTTTCTCCAACACTTGGATAACTATGCAAGCAATGTCTTAGCTCAATATTCATATGTGCTAAACACTTTTGTTCATATAGTAATCATTGCTGTGGTTTGAACTTCACTTTCATTGAATGTTTGTGAAAGAAAGTTCACTGACAGAAGAACAAACAAACAACAGTGTAATATAAACAGAGTGTTTATTAAAAATGTCATTTGAAAGCTGACAGCAGCATTTTAATTATTTGCCTATCTTGGCTGAGTATTCATTAATGTTTATTCATATGAAAAATATGCAGGTTTCTAAGTGCTAATTGAACTATTTTATTGTGCAATTTCTCTTCTGATAAAATCCTTGTGCTGTGACTCACCAATGTCTCAACCAACAGATGCATTATGGTCTTATACACTAATGCTTATTTTCTGTCACACAGGAAAAACACACTATATGGCTCTTCATGGGGTAAACCTTTAATGATTGAACCTGTTCCTCTATCTTTCTTGATTTACAATGCAGAACAGTTTGCATTTAATAGAATAATAGGTATTGGGATTTTTTGTTGTTGTTCTGAAAATCACCAGCTCTGCTAAGAATATTTTGATGCTATTTTAAATCAAATAATATTTTCATCCTTTCTGCTATGCATAAAATGCACCTCTGGTTTCTTGTAAACACAGTGGAGAAGAAAATATGTCGCTGAGACATGATTGCTTGGAATTTAAAATATTGCTCATGTATATTTTCATGCAAAAGATGATTAAAAATGTAAATACTGACAGAAGTCCTTAACTTCCATATTGCAAATACAGCGGAACCCCAGCTAAGAATAATTTCCTCAATGATATCCTGGAATCCACTAATTTAATCAGGTTGGTTAGCAATAAGGTAAATTACTGCCACCTTTCCTCCTGCTGCTGGTGTGGCCAACAAAATATTTATTGTTTCAAATATAACTAGTTAAAAGTTCCTGCTTTTGCTTTATCTTATGCTAAAATACTCACTGTGAAAAGAATCCATAACATACATAAGCAACAAGTAATCACACTTTTATGTTCTGCATTGCAATAAAACACGCTCATAATGATCTAAAAAGTAATGTAATTTGGTTAAGGAGGTAGAGCTATCTTTTCAAGACACAAGTTCACATAAGTCATGTTTGCATCACTAGAATAATATTTTGCCAAGAATTTTCACTGCATATTGAAAGTCTTATTATTGCATAAACAGGTGACTTCATATTTTCTTTTTTGTTCCTGATTTGTTATTTTCTCAAATTAGATAGCTGTCTTCCTAAGAGGCTGGACTGTACCTGAGTTCAAAAACTTGGCCGAGGACTATGAAAGAGCAAACCAGATTTTTGAGATTGGACTTGTAGCAGAAGGCTGAATTTTCCATCTGAAAATTTGTCTGTATCATTCTTGCCTTGAAAATGGTAGAATTTTCCTCAGTATAGACTGTGATGGTTGGTATAACTGTTATATATGTTGGCTAAAGGTCTATAACCTGAATACAGTATACAAGTTTTTAAAGCAGAATGCCTGGCAGCAGAGCAGAAGTCAACCCCACTGAGTGGGGCAGATAACATGAAACAAGTGTGTCAGGGAAGGAAGGAAGAAGGGAAGGAAGGAAGAAGGGAAGGAAGGAGGGAAGGAAGGAGGGAAGGAAGGAGGGAAGGAAGGAGGGAAGGGAGGAAGGAGGGAAGGAAGGGAGGGAGGAAGGGAGGGAGGAAGGGAAGGAGGAAGGGAGGGAGGAATGGAAGAAGGAAGGAAGGAAGGACAACACCCATTGGAATTATGTAGAGCAGGAGAAACAAAATTAGGCAAAAGAGAAGAAAAATAATGTTATCCTTATTTATTTATTTATTCAAATATTTATTTGTTTGTTTGTTTATTTTAATGTATAAAATGGTTATTAACCAGAACAGCAAATGAAATAATATCTTCATATTATCAGCTCAGGATTGTCATAACAAGAAAAAACTTATTTTATCTCTGTTCTTCTGGCCACTGTTCTCCAAGTTTGTAATTCTATTATTTGAGTGAGATAATTGTAATTGATGTATGTATAACAGGGGTGCATTTAGTTATGGCATCCTGTGGGGAAAAAAAAAAAAAAAGGCTGAGATTTTTGAAGAAGAAAATCAGGATGACAGTAAAATTACAAAGTGTATGCAAACCCAGTCTTGATCTTTAATTAGGTGTTGTATGCCATGCTAATAAACTAACAATAATGAAGATGTTCACAAGGCAAGAGCTGTGAACAAAGATCTTCAGAAGCATCACAGCATAAAGGTCTCCCAATCAAAGTGATAATTCTTGGTAGGAGTATTGCTATTGAAAAAAAAAAAAAAAGAAAAGAAAAAAAAGACTAGGGCTATTGAATATTTTCTTCCTAATTCTTGTATCAGGCATAAATAACATAGTTCACTCATCTGTTTTCAGACTCTATCTTTCATTACAGCTATTTTTGATTACTATTCATTGTCATTTTGACATCCTTAATTCCAATTTGTATTATATTTTCCTCAATAAATAGATTGTGATCATTTCAGTGCAATCAAATGGAGAAATATTATGAATTCTCAAGGATGCACTGTGTTTAAACAACCCATAGCTTGTGAAAGACTGAAGAGTGAACAAAGGAGGTAGGCTTCTTATTTAATACTTTGATTTCATATTCCAAAGGGGTGTTTTCTTTTAGTTATGCTACCTTTCATCTATTTAGATATATCATCATGTACTGTCATCATAGCACAGTCTGTTATCATTTTTACTAGGTTTTAGTGAACTTTATTATTCCAGCCACAAACAAAATCTTATTCTTTGTTTTCATTCAAAGTTAGAAAAAAAAAAAAATGAAATAGTAGTAGTTATTGAAAAATCATGATGGCATTCGCATTGGTATTCTTAACCAAAAAAGTACTTTGAATTCCAAATTGCTGTAGTTCAGTTTGTTGAACAGGTAGAAAAAAAAAAAAAAAAAATTGCACAGGTCAGCTTAACATGAAATTTCATTTTTTATACTATGATTTATTATCTGAGAGCAACTGTACGTGGTTGGGAAACACCATAATGCTAGCTGACTCCAAGTGATGTATACATATCTATTTGCTTTTATACCATTCTGACACATTCTGCTTCAAAGGCTGCTTAAGTGACTGAAATATTCTCATTGCATTTAATGGGGTCTGGACCAGGGCTCACCTTAAGAAACAGGAACTGCTGGCATCAGCATATTCTGCAACTAGTATTCAGTGCTGAGTATTCCATGCAACTTGTGGTTTTGGATTTTATTAATTTAACCTGAAGAGAGAGGAAAAGAAAAAAAGAAAAAAAAAAAAAAAAAAAGGAAAAAAAAAAAGAAAGATACCTTTGGAGAAAAAACCTGATTTTGAAAAACAGGTGAAATCAGGTGTACTCGTCAATATGATTTTCTATAACAGGGATTAAGGTCTTACCATTTGTTACTATTGTGTTGATGCAAAAAGAATTCAGGTTTTTGCATTGTTGAAATTTGACATTTTATATGGGAATATATTTTTAAATAAACATGGTTATGTTACACATTGTTTTAAGATTATTTTCTTGCTTTACGTTTGTTTTTTTCTTTTTTTTTTTTGCTACTCACTTATTACTTGCTGTTTATTTTATATTTAATTTAGACTATGGAAATGATGTTAGACAAAAGGCAAATTTGAGTGATTTTCTTATTTGAGTTCAAAATGTGTTGTAAAGCAGTGGAGATGATTTGCAACATCAACAATATATTTGGACGAGGAACTGCTAATGAATGCACAGTGCCATGGTGGTCAACAAGTTTTGCAAAAGAGACGAGAGCCTCGAAGTTGAGGAGCGTAGTGGCCAACCAGCAGAAGTTGACAATGACCAATTGAGAGCAATCATCAAAGCTGATCCTCTTACAGCTACACAAGAAGTTCACAAAGAACTCAACGTCAACCACTCTACAGTTGTTTGGCATTTGAAGCAAATCAGAAAGGTGAAAAAGCTCGCTAAGCGGGTGCCTCATGAACTGACCAAAAATAAAAAGTGTCATCTTCTCTTATTCTATCCAACAACAACAAAGCATTTCTCAATCTGATTGTGACGTGTAATGAAAAGTAGATTTTATATGACAACCAGTGATGACCAGCTCAATGGCTGGGCCAAGAAGAAACTCTAAAGCACTCCCAAAAGCCAAACTTGCACCTAAAAAAGGTCATGGTCACTGTTTGATGGTCTGCTGCCATTCTGATCCACTACAGCTTTCTGAATCCTGGTGAAACCGTTACATCTGAGAAGTATGCTCAGCAAATCAATGACATGCACCAGCAACTGCAATGCCTGCAGCTGGCACTGGTTTACAGAAAGGGCCAAATCCATCTTCTTTTGTTTATGCTCTAAAGACATAAACGCCACAGTTCCTATCAGTGATGAAATGTAGCAGACATTTGCCTTAAGCCTTTAATCTTTAGTGTCCTAAAAGATCGCTATTCTAATTTTGCACTTGTGGCATCTATATTCATAGCATTATATTTGTCCCAATTTTCTATCAGAACTTGCAGCATAGATTTAGGAAATTTTAATGAGTTGCGTAGCAAAATGAATACACCTTTCCTGTAAGTGATGGTCTGTCTTGGCATCAAGCCATGGCTGTTCAAAGGTTTTATTACAAGCAGACACTGAACAAATGCCTGTCTGTACAAATAACTAAAATTTGTGCTTCATTTAAGTATACTAAAATCTAAATAGCTGGCTGAAGCAGAAAAGTTTTACTACAGAAAAGTAAAATAGGTGAGCTCTGGTTTTTTTCAAAGCCGTTTAATTATTCATGCTTAATTTAGAAAATAATATGCACAGATGTATTGATCAGAGGATAAGGTTTTCTCAATAACAGGCTCTGGGCAAGATTACGAAGTTATTGATTACAGATCACTGAAAAGAAAGGCTTACTTTTATGAATTTCAGTGTTTAGCATTTTTTGAAGATTACTTTGAAGTGTCTTAAATTAGCTCCTCAGTCATTTTTGAAACTATTATTTAGGAGCATGAAAGAATCCACTGAAATTAAATGGTATGTTGCAACTGCTTAATACAGGTTATCGGTTTTTAAACATCTTTTACAAAAGACAACATTGAACTCCTGGATGCTGTTAGTATATAATTTGGTTCTTAGGATCAAAATAATAGTTACTATGCAATAATCCCTTCTTTAAGTTGTAAATGTTCAGAATGAAGGAGGAAGCAACTGGGTACATGGAAATTGTCATTGTTGTCATTTTGCCTGATTCCAGAATCTGATAGAAAAATGTCAAAATAACTGAGCTATTTTAAAAGATCCTTTACACTAGATTGGAAATAGACTTTTAAAAATTCCAACTGATTTAAACAAATTTGGGCTTCTTCCCATTTAATTTTTCAGAAAAGTGTACCTAGCTGATCTGCAATGCAGATTTTACAGATAGCTTAGAATTTACTGATGACCTAATTAAACAAACAGCTATATTGACTGATGCAGTTGAGCAAAACATTCATAATGATATTCTCAACTTTGTTATGGAAGTGGATCTCTGAAGGGGACCAGACTGATGGGATTCACCTCAGACTGGTTTAGGCTCATCAGCTCCATATCACCGTATTCTTGAATGAATTACATCCTCAAGCAGGACTTGAATCCTTAGTATACACATTATGGACTTCACTGAATGTTCCCAAATCCAATTTAATTTTCAGAGTAACATAGCAACAGAGCTCTCCTACCTCCTCCTTACTGCTAATCTACCAGGATATAGCTTCCCTTCCTACAGAAATCATCTTTAACCAGTTCTTACAAGACTAAAATATAAATACTTTTTCCTATATCCATTCTAACAGGCAGATATAAAGAAGTGCTGTAATTTTTCCTGTGTTATTGCTGAAACGCTTGTTTCTAAAGAAAAATTTGGATATCAAGAAGAATTTTTGGTGGTAGGAATAGTGAAGTGGCATTAAACAATAAGAAAAGAAAAGGATTAAATAGTCCCATGGTAATATTCAGATTTATTTGAAAAATAAAATAGCTCTGGTATTCACATTTATATTTGTTGACTTGTAGGCATGTCCTAAAAAGAAAAAAAAAAAAAACAACAAAAAAAGAGAAGCCAATTTAATCAAATTAACATTTTACCATCATCATTCTGAACCTTTACCTGTCTCTTTCTCTATTTAAGCTGTTTATAGATTTTAAGCATCTGGGGAGAAGATTTATGTCTTATGAAGCTTTTGCAGCAAACAGGAGACAGAAACATAAATATCTGTATGCTTCTGTGGATACTCTTTCAATAGAATCAATAAGGCAGCCATGTTATTTGAAGACTTCTACAAATAGCAATCTGGTTTCCTTTAATATTGTCTTACCTTGATTATTATGTAGATTGCTTTCTTCTACAAATTTGTTTCCTATCATAGGAATGGAACATGATCTATGATTAGAAAAAGTAATAAGCTAAAACTGTTAAAACCTAATATAAATATCTTTTCAGTCCAAAAATCATCCAATGTATGTCATAATTTAAAAACAGACAAATATAAAGCTGAATATTCTGTCTGAAGCCTCATGAATTATAGACTAGACAGCCTTAATATCAAACCTAACCTGTCTTTATCACTTTCTTTCTTAAAAATATATATACTTAGAGACAAGTATTTTTATTTTCATGAAAATTACAGGGAAAATTCTTTCATTTTGGAGTCCTTCTAATATGGGCCAAATAAACAAAAGGCTAAATTCACAGAATAGGAGCAGAGCTGATCAGCCCCTAATGACATTCATAGCTGTGAAATGTCAAGTCTACATGTGGACACTGGAGCGGAAGCTCAATATTTCTTAACCAATGGATGTATGCATTTCTGGGTGGGTCTTCCTCAAACTTGCTTAATATTCAGACATTTATTGGAGAACAGACTGAAGTCACACATTGCCTTACCTTCCTTATAACAGTTCTGAAAACTAAGGTAGAAAAATGTCCACTCTGGATCCATGCAAAGAGGAACACCTCTGGCAGAAGACAGTGAGAATGAATATATTTTTTTTCTAAAAGGTGGGAGGCTGAGCTGGGTCTCCTCAGAGATGAATGAGGTCCCTTGGAATGGACCTACTAGTTGAATCAAGACCACCACCTCTTGTAGAAGTCTTGTGGATACTGAAACACTTTCTTATTTGTGTGTGTAGAGGGTGGCAGGAAGTGAGGGCAAGCCCATAAATGAACAATTACATTCTCCTTAATTTTGCTACGTATTTCGGAACTATTTTCCAAGAGGAAAAAAGTATCCCACCACAATTTCACAATTCCAACCATAGCCATATTTTAGGGCATGTGTGTGTTATGCTTGCAGTCTCCCATATGATACGTTACATGCCATTTCTCATTTTCAAAGGTAACATATCCTAAAAGTATATTAAAGAAGTTACAGTCTCCCTCAATGTAAGCTTTTAACCATTGAAAATGGGTGCCTTTGGGTGAGGAATAATGTGGCTAATTTTATACGCGAATACAGGTTTTAGAAATAAAAGTGAACAATATTTTATTTGAAATACAGAGAAATATTTAAGCTGGTAAGAATGCAATTAGGACAACTTGCATTTTCTACAGTTAACAATGTTCCTGGTCATTTGAAAAAGGTTGTGGACTTCTTAAAGATGACAAGTAACCAGGGCTATGGCCTTATATTCCAGATCAGAAATGACATTTCCAACAGGGAATGTTGTCTCCTACCATGCTGGAATAGTCTTCTATCAGCAGTATCATAGAGATAAGAGTGACACCTAGTGAATCATTAACATTTCCAATGTATGTTCTGGGGATAAAAATGGTGGGGAAGGACTTGTTGTTAATCTCCTAACCATTACTCAGATAGTCCAATTGAGGATCTGATGAAATTTTAGCCTTAAATAGTTTAACAGCATTACACGACAAGATTAAATATTAAATAATATATTAAGTGTGTCTGGCTTGTCTAACTTTTTAATTTTGATAATTCACCTGATATAAGGTTCCAATAAAATACAAGGATCCTCCACCAAAATACAAGCTACTCATTCTTTTTCAATAACAGCATGATATAAAGTGCAAGATCTGAGTTCTTCTTTCACATTATTTTCACCTTAATAAAAAATTAGAAAAATATTTGGGTCCTATTAAACATTTAGGCTCTTTTTATTTTCATGAAACTATAATCAACAGATTTTCACCATGGAAGAGAATGAAGGGGCTATTTCTCATCATAATACTTGGGTCAATTTAAAAACTATTCTTTTGTAAGGCTGACTGACAAGCAACTGAAGTTCCTCTTCCTTTTTAACAGGCTTTACACAGTGTTTCATGAGCCTAATATTGCTATAAGGTTTAAAGGAACACAGTTTTCTTTACTTCCCTTCCTGTTACATTAACATTATCAAAAATTATTTGCACTGAAACACTTCTTGCTGTAAACCAGGTTCTTTTATATTACTTCTTTGGTGTTCAAAGAAAACAAGGCAGCCAAAATACTTAGCAAGCCAGGATGGTAACCTGTAGTTTCCACATTTACCGATTTTTAGTACTCAAAACAGATGGATTTTATTGTAAGAATGTATGTTTCTCCAAGGTAATAAAGGTGTCTAATTCTGACAAGCCACAACAGAGCACAGCACAACTTTATTAATTCATGTTGTAAGGAAAGTAAATCTTCTAACTTTTTAAATCAAAGGCATTTTTTATTGGTGGTCCTGTGAAGACTGTCACTTGAAATATACTACAGTTATCAGAATAAAATACTACAGTTTTCCAGAAGTCTAGATTTTCAGTTTATGATGTTGATGTGATTGTGTGTCAAATACAGAAAAAATACTAGATTAGAATCATAGAATCATTTCAGTTGATAGAGACCCTCAGGATCATCGAGTCCAACCATAACCATAACCTACCTCTAGCACTAAACCAGGTCCCTAAGAACCTCATCTAAATGTCACAGTGTGACAGATTCCAGTAGCTTAGAACTCTACACCTATTGTAAAAAAGAATTCGTAATCAGGAGGTAGCTTTGTGACACAAATTAAAAATTAGTTATCATTAAAGACAAGATTTATCCTTATTTATATCAGATAAGATCTGCTATTCGGTTTTATTAAAACAATATATGAGTTTTATTGAAGCTTAATATATGCTGATTGGTACAATTTCTAAGTGGAATTTTCAAGATCCACTAGGACCAAAATAATGCTTAGGTTTGTATGGACTTTGCCTAAAACAAAGTAAGAAGTTAAACATCTTTTCGGATGCTGAATTCCACCTAGCTGCATGCCCAGGTGATCTTAGTGATACATCTCCTTTTAAAAACTCTTGGAGAATTGTGGGTGGATGTATGAGCATAGTAGAGCATCACTGCCTTTACTCCACCTCAAATAATGCTGATATTCAGTCTTCAGAGTTACAAAGTCAGGAGTCTCTTGCCCCAAAAGTCGGGAAGACTTTGTTATTGCCTTTCTTGCCTGCCTGTTCCTGAACAACCTGTGGTCACTTGCAGAGTGACAGACAGTTTAACTGATACTGTCCAGCATCAGTAAGGGCTTCTTAATGACAGGACTTTAAAACTCTAGTTAGTTTTACAAAAGACACTGTCTTGTATATCCAGACTTCTCCATATCTGGAGCTGATCTTGGATGTTTCCATGTGTATGTTGATTTATAAATCCTATAGCTTCCAGCAGGCTACAACACTCATTGCTTACAAAAGTGAGAAAGCTCTATCCAGAAGAGAGAAAAGGGGTTAATAGTCCATTTATATATAAGTGTTGCTTAAAGGTATCACAGTAAGAACATCAGCTCGGGTCCTTCAGTAACACAAAAAAGACCACTCAGAAGAAATTTAAGAGGGTCTTAATGTTGAAGCCTTCAGAAATTTGGCGTTTGTCAAATATTATTATGCAACAGATACATCTTCTTTTCAAAAGAGCAAATATTCTACATCCTCAAAAAATCCCAGATACAATTGTGTTTCAACCAGTAGTAACTGCTGACAATCAATGCTGATCAGAAATTCTTCAATTTTTGTTTCCATGAAGATATATTTACTTAAGTGTGCAGGGCCTAGATCTCATGGAAAGAATTGACATGTGCCTTCTGGACACCACTGTGCCAGGCTTTCAAGAACATGGCCCACAGCAGGATCAAAAACCAACATGGTAACTGTGTATGAGTATGTTTGCCTCAGACAGTCAGCTATTCCCCTCCACACTGTGGAGTGTATAACCTCGCAGCATTCTGCAAACCCCACTAAGTAGCTTCTTCAACAGTTCTGCTTTCTGTCTCACCCACATAACATAAATGGCCTGCTGCTTGCACTTGCCCATGAGAAGACCTTTTACATGTCACATGACTGGAAGGTTTGGCCCCTCATGTTCAAACAGTCCCAGTCATCATGATCGTTAAGATACAATAGAAGCAGTGCCTGAAATTCTGCACAATTCCAGTACTTCGGTAAGGCAGAGGTAGACACATCCCTGCTATGCAATTTTAGAACCCAAAATTTGTTACTGAAGGTAGAGACATCTGTTATGTGAAATACCTAAGCAGTATTCACCATTTTCTTTTTAAAAAATTAGTTCTATATTCATAAATTCCAGAGCATCCCTTATTCTTTTGATTTATAACAATTCTCACCACATAATAATATGACAGAAGTGTTTCTTCTCTTTGAAATTTATGTCATTTGAAGTATCTGGTTTCTTCTAACAGTTCTGCAGGAAGAAATTTTCCTATTCAAGTTTGCCTAAAAAGCACATGAGGAAAGATAAATATAAAATTTAAATTTTTATTTTGTGTGGGCTTACTATATTTCTCATTAAAGTCATTTTAACATTCATTTATTCATCTTCCCAGAATCCTTATAGGGTAGACAAGCATTATAATCCTTTTTATAGATTAAAAACTTTGCTGCTGTCAAATAAGTTAGTCACTCACCCAAAAAGTTTCACAGGCCTATGAATAGAATCTAGACATCCTGCCTTGCAGTCAAGGCTTTCACTTAAACATTATCTACTCTTTCTTAGTGTCAAAGAAAAGAAAAGAAATTTAGAAAGACTACATACGAATGCTTGGCAATATTTCCCCAGCTATATTGCATATTGCTGAAGAAGAAAGTAAGTCAGAGAGTAAAGTAAAACTCAAGTCTTTCTATCAAGCTACAGGGATGGTCAAGGTGATTTCTCATTCGTTCTGTCTTAATTAGGAAGTATTGGGAACATATCTACAGAAATCATCCAACAGTGGTGAGGACCTTATGTCCATTCTGTATGTGTTTCAGGATGCTTTGCTTTGAACTGTCTCCAGTCTGGTCCCATGCACTGAGTGTCCTCAGCAGCTGGAGTGCTTTAGATGTAATTTGGGAATGCACATTCTGGCTTGTTTACCCAAATTAAATCCAGTTTGTCAGCTCTGACTCCTCTATGCAATAAGAACCAAAGCTCAGCAAACGGGGACAGCCAGGATCTTTGCTTTAGAATCTGCTCCAGATTGAAGAAAAAATGTTAAAGTAGACATATTCTTTTTATTTGTTTTACCAGCTAAGCACTAAATCCAGTTTGCTTTGTGGTAGCCCAATCTTGGACTGGAAGAGATTTGGGGAATTCCCTCTCTCCTTTCCACTAAACATGGGAATGACAGCTCTGGGATTTTAAAAAGCAAATTGTACATCTCCTTCCCCACTCTGCATTGGTATAATATCTCTAAGAAGTACAGGACACGCATCCTAATTCCTGTTTTCCAGGAGGAAGAGAATCAGCAACCTGGCCTTCAACTGTATCTGGAGGAAGTTATATAGGCAGCTACCATTTTATAAACATTTACATCTTGTGTCTTTAAACACAAAAGTGATAGGATCAAAGAATAATCCCCCAGTCCTAAAGTCTGTATAATTTGACAATATTAGCATCACCAAACAAAGAGACAAAAAACCCAAATAGACAACAAAAAAACACACAAAAAGCCACGACCAACCAAACAAAACAACAAACAAAAAAAACCCCCCACAAAAAAACCTACCAACCAACTGAACAAAAAAAATATTAGAAGAATTACCACAACAATAAAATGTTGAAATGGATGATGAGTCAAAAAGAGGACAGTCTGAACATCCTCTGTGGCAGCCTGCAGAAGTGCACCTCCACACACAGAGCGGTGGTTGTTGCAGCCCATAGATGGGCTACTTTCTTCCACTTCACACCAAGATGTTGCTGAAAGTCTTTCTATGGCACCCATTACAAAGAGCTGTGCCTTTATGGGACAATAAAAAAACTTCGTGGCACAACTAAACCATTGAAATAGTTATTCTAGAGGATCTTAACCAAGCAAGATTTTATTTTAAATCCCCAAACCCATGGAAATATAATTTCTATGTTCTTCTTTCACTATATATACAAAATCAGAAGGAATAGAAATGCGTGTGGCAGGACTCTGCTAGATTTGGTGCATTCCACAGGTGTGTTAAAAAAGAATAACAACACACCTGGAAATGGTGTCCTTTTGAGTGGCATCCTTGGTTATGTCCAAAAGTAATAATGAATGGAACAGGAAAAAGCATGAAATTGCAGGTTACCATTTATGTTCAGTAAATAGCATTTTAAAAAATTGTGTCGCATGAAAAAAGCTTAAGGAATGAGATGTAATTGCCATGTGCTGTGTAAAACATTAATTATATGGAGATGGAAGACCACTTTTGTTCCTATTTTCTGGAATACACAATTGTATGATACTACTCAGTAGCAGTCTCATTTACAGAGAAAATAACAAAGTAGGATAATTTTATTCCACTTGAATGAATTATCCTGAGAAAGAAACTTTCCTTACGATCTGCAAGTCCTGCAGAAATTTACACACTAAAATAGTGCATAAATAGAAATTTCTGTTGAAATCTATGAAACTACTCATATATTACATGTTGAATGTACATATGCTTTAATACTAGGATTTGTGGTGTTAATATAGAGTTCTGGGCTAACATAAAAAAATATTGTGGCTAGAAGAACTGTTGCAAAAAAATGCAACCAAATCAAATAAAATATTTAGTTAATATGTTCTATATTTGCCAAACATACTGGATTAAAATAATTCACTAATCTAACAAAAAATATAACCACCTCACAGCTAACCAACAGAAGCAAACATCTGCTTCCTCTCCCCAAATCCTCAAATTTCTGGTGATTTGAAGGTATTAGTTTTTTGTGTTTTCTGTTTTTTGATTGTGGCTTTTTATTTGGTTGTTTGGTTCGTTGGTTGGTCTTTAATTATGGAAAACTTTCTCATAATTTATGCAGTATCTCAGTTATAGAAATTTCAAGAAATTTCAAGACAGTTTTATTTGAAATGTATTTATAAATCATTTTGTATCGCTCTGTTTTTTCTGATCTTGCCATTATCTGCAGATACCAAACACTGCAGTATTACAAACAGTATTACAATACATTACGTAATATTAACAGGAAAAACATATTTCTGCAAAACATTTAGATAGCAGACAGTAGTATTCTTACTTCGTATAGATCTTGTTATTTCTTTTCATATCACATTCATGTCTAGATGTTCTACATGTCTTCTATGCCTTGGATAGAAAGGTACTTTTAAAACTTCCAAGAAAACAGACTGAGAAGAAAATTGCTGACTCTGTTTTATCAGTCCAATTGTCAGTGTGCAATGTGAAATGACTCTTGTTATGACATCTTACGTTGTCACAGACATTACGGAGAAAAGAATGCAGGAATTCAGGGCTCAAGATGCCTCACAGGAAGACACACAAAAGTAGCTTTTAATCAATAGAAGCAAGGGAAAATAAAATTTAAAAGAAAAAGACTATTTACATAAGTTATATTTAGAAAAGGGAAAATTTTCTATTAGGAAGAAACAACTGAGAAGTCTCTGAAGACATTGTGAAACAGCAAAACACTGTTCTAAGCAGAATGTCCATATAACAGCTGGGCTGCATCTCTACACAGGCATCTAAAAGACAAAAAAAATACTTCTACTCTTTCAGTCTAATGATTAAGAAATGGAAGGAACTGTGGGTTTTAATCCTTTGTGTAGAGAAAAGTTGCCATGTAAAAATGAATAAGACAGTGTAATGCTAATTCAGTATTTTTGTTTCTTCCAGAACAGATAGAGGATAATCAATACAGGATTTTTCTGCAGTAAAAAGGAAAGAGATCCTCCAGATTTTATAATTTTTTTCTCTGCATAAGTTGACAGTGCTGCTTCATCCCTCTTTAGGAAAGCTGAGAAACTGCAAGACAAGTAAGAAGCTATAATCCAACTCTTCTTGACACTTGCTCAGTTTGTTCACCTGGTATAAAATGGCAGAGGGATTAAGATGCTCGTCTTCTCTAGATTCAAGGAGGAGGCCATTCACTCTATAAGCTAATGGTAATGGGTACATTCTTCTTTAATTTTATACTTCGTAGTAAAATTTTCTGAAGCCTTTTAGAAAAAGTAAAGATATTGAAGGTGACGAAATTCAGTAAAATAATGATCTACCCAAGGTGAATAGGAAAGATAATACCAAAGCACAAATTATAACAAAATAAGTCAGAAACTTCAATGTTGGCCTTACAGTATTAACTCTGTTGTCTATAGAGGCTAAGTTAGACACTAAGTCTGTTTGAGAAAGCCTGTGTTATTAGTTTTTCCAGGAACTTGCCCAAGTCAGTCCTACCTAACTTCAGCTACACAAAGCTCTACTCTTCGGGGGTCAGCTTAGAGACTGGTAAAAGAAAATGGACAATCACAATCATTATTTATATAGCTCTTTAAGTTATTCTGGACTGTACAGTATGCTGTTTTGAGAGCCTCTGGCCAGGAAATCTTACAGTTAAACAGCATGAGCCTAAAACAATATGTTCAATTATGCAAATAAACACAGAGTGGCTCAAAGGGCCAGATGGTGTGAATCAGCCAATTCTTACACACTTAAGTGGTACTCAGGCAATTTACAGCAGTTGAAAATCTGCCCTGAGATCCCTACAGATGGGAGGCTTTGCAGAACATCTGTGTTTGCAGTTGGTTTGGGAGAAAAGGGTAAGAAAGGGCTGAGAAGTCACTGGTAGAATGCTGTCCAGGCACACAAGAAAGAACAAAAGAAACAATTAAAAACAGAGGAAGTAGAGTTCACATAGTGGAGAGGAAGAATTAATGTAGTGTGATTAGAGACACAGTTACAGTCAAACTTGGTAACTTCAGATGAGCTAATAGAACACTGCTTTCTTGCCAAGTGGTAGTCTATTTCAGAATCTTTTAGAAGTTTACCATTCAAAGGAAAAAAAAATACGAATTGCCATACTTTCTCCAGTAAATTTTGTTTGGTTTTGCTTTATTAGAATGTAGGCAAACTTGAATCTTTAACCTTTTTACAGCTGACATGCTGCAGGGAAAATTAGTAATAAAAAGGGCAAGCAACAGGACCTCTCGTAAGAAGAAAAAAAACAATGCATCCTCTCGGACATCCGTACATAGCTGCTTCTTACTCTGCCCTTAATGTACATCCCAGCCAGAAAGTACCCCAGGAGTTGACACGGGCACAGCCCAGTTCTGGGTCCCTCGTTTTCTCACCTGTACTGTTGGTCAGGTGGCTGGAATGTTGTTTCTGGCATCCAGCAGGGAGGAAGCCCCGTCTGGCCCAGACAAGTTGCAATGGCAATGAGGCAGCTTCTGGCAGCACCACGACCTGACTGCTGCTGTTGGCACCGCAAGGTCTCTCTTCACTGTTAAATTTTTTGGGGGCTTCCTATAGAGCTCCTTTTCAAGCTGACTTTTTTGTTTCAAAAGTCCCCTGGTAATTTCCTGTTTACCTTTTAATCTGTTTTGGGCAAATTCCCCCTCAAACAGTTTTGTGTATTTCATTCACACACACTCACCTACCCATGTTAACAGGCATTGTTATTCACATCTTTTTTCCAAGGATGGGCTATACAGAGCATCCCTACAGACTCTGCCCAGGAAAATATCTTGAGATGGTTCATAGTCATCTGAATACGAGCAAGGCAGGAGCAAAAGGACTCAGCTAAATCTTGAATTTATAGGCAGTTACTAAGAAACAACAGAGAAGCTATTTTGCTTTTGGATTAATCCCAAAAGCTGTGTTCAGCCCTACACTGCATCCCAAATTCCAGAAATGTAATGAAACAAACTGTTGGGTTTTCAGACCTTAACCACAAGAATGGCAATTGCATGGAAGTGCATGACCTGAAGGGAAAAATAACTGGAGTTAGTCTGCTTAGAGGAGGCTGATCTCAAAGTTTCAATATGTATACAGAGGAAAATTATAATCTAGGACATAAAGACTTAATTTCAGCAGCAGAAAGTTGAAGTTAGACAAGCTCAGATTAGAGAAAAGGCAAATGTTTCAGGTGAGAGTCTCACAATCCTTTCTCATTAAATACTTTCTTCTGAATAACTGGCTTTATCTTTTATAATCCACAGTTAAGCATCAAAGTAAAACAGTATCCTGAGAAATAAGCATTAAGAAAAAAAATTTAAAAAATTTGCATTCTACTTTTTTCTTTCAAATCTTGATCATAAAACTTGGGAGTACATATCTGAGTTTTCCATGATACAAATATTTCCACATAGTAGCATAAGTCACAGAAATAAAATTATTATCTTGTATAAATGTATACAAGTTCAGATGTGACAGTTAACTAGAGCTGGATGGAAAATGGAAATAAAAAAATTAAACTTTAGTGACTCCTTTTTCTTATTAAATGTAAAAGCTGTTGTATTCATCAGCATGTCATCTACAGACCTTAGAAGAGGAATCATTGATAATTAGGAGTATAGCTGGTGAATAGAATTGTAATTATTTTAAGCCTTCTACAAAAATCCTCTTAATTGGAATAAATTAAAAGCTATAAGGAGCTCAAAAGAAAAATTAAAGAATTGATAAAAAATTGACATATAGGCTGATCTGATTAAAAAGAGATTAACATTAAAGAACTAGAGTGTCTAGATTAATGTCACAAAAGAGACAGCAAATGGAGGAGGCACTAAATTACTGTGGGTTGCAAAAATGTAGTGGGAGGAAGAAAAACACTTGCTTTTAATTCTGAAATCAGCTCACTGAAGAGGCTGGTTATAGACACGGCTGCTACACAACCTACAGGCTTCTTCAAGATCAAGAAAGATTATTCACCCCTCTTTCTGAAAGGTAGAAATTTCAGACGGGGAAGTGAGGCTGTTTTTAATCTTAAATAGTCCTTTGATGTGTTTTCCACTTATTTTTCTCTATTAACTCATAAATTTATCTTCATAGATTATTTTCATATTTGAACAATTGATTTTCTTCTAACAGGTGAATGAAGTAAATATGAAACACTGAGGGTCCCTAAGTAAAGAGCTATTATGGGGAGCAGGCTGTAAAAGGGAGCAGCCATCTTTTTACTCTGCTGATTAAAGGACATAATGCTACCAAATGCTGCTGCAGGAATCATACTTTCCCAAATCAATAAGTGTGTTTTTCCCACACACTTGAACCTTACGATTTTTAACTTCTTATTTACACAACACAGGAGTTTAACCTTCTGCACTACCATTCCACATCAGGAAAACAAATAGTGAAATATCATCTGCTATGATAAAATCAGTAATTTCCTAGCCCATTTTGTACTAATGCTATAAGCAGGGAAGTAGATTAAAAAATAATTAAAAATAAACAAAAGAAAAGCCAAACACAACAACCAACAGACTTGGAGTTTAAAATGTAGAGGTAAAAACAGCATTGTAATTTAATAATGGTTGTGTTCACTTTTTAGTCAAGAATTAGTTCTCGATAAAGGGTAAAGACAAATTCTTTCAGTACTTATAGAACAGCAACTAAATGGCTATGGAGTGGAAGACAAATAAGAAGGTGTTGAGACTGCATGGAATCACAAGTCCTCTGTTGCAGCCATATGAGTAGTCAGCATACCTCAGAAGTCACAAGAACCTAGAGGAGAACCTCTACCTCAGACTTTCTTTTTAATTTTTCAGAAACTTATCTACAACTGCACCTTCTAATTAATATGCTCCCAGGCAACTGTGACCTTCAGCTCATGATAACCCTCTCCAATATATGGATTTTTCTCCCAGAACTTTGAATCTGTGCAAGAAGTGCTACTATGTGAGGAAACTACCACAAAATCATGTAAGGCTGGGAACAGTAACAAACACTATCAACTCTAAAGTAATACCTTAAGACTCATTTTTTGTGTGCAAACCCAGACCTTGTTTCAGAACATCACTGCATATCTTTTCTGTTCTTTTCTTCTAGGAGAAATTCCTTTCTGTTTTTTGGGCACAGGCACAAATTTGTTCACAGAAAAATAATAAAAAAAATTGTTTTCAGAAAAATAAACCAGGGATCAGTTTGAAAATTTGTTCTGAAATAAGGCTAAAAATTGAGAGGGGATAGGAAGGAGAAAGGCATAGAAGAGGTACCTTTGGCCATGTGAGGAGAGGCAAAGACCAGAGATCTGTTCACTCTCCGAACTTGGCAGCTGAAGTCTCTCCCTCTGCCTCTCTGTGTCTCTTTGTTTGTCTGTCTCTCTGCAGTACGTGGTGTCTAACAGAGTGCCCAAGCTAAGATAGTCTGCTGCCAATAAGTCCCTGATAGATCATATTAGTGTAGACAAAATGCCACATGAGTGGCTGCTTAATTAGCCAGGCAAAAGAAATAGATTCACAGCCACATGCCTGGAAAAGCAATGCTTGCTTACTTTGACAAAATTACTGCAGCAAGGTAAACACCAGGGAGAGAAAATTAGCATGCCTCAAGAACAATATTGGCACAACAAACACCAATAAGCAGATTTAGAAAGAAGAATGAAGCTAGAGATGAGACAAGTTTTCCGATTACCTTCAAACAGAGAAGCATCCCTGCTCCAGAGGGTCTACTCTTTTCAAGGTGAAGCTTGCTGTATGGGATCATATGAAGCCTGTGACAATGGCAAACTGGACAAGATGCTGGACTAAAAGAATCTGTGAGTCCAATACAGAACTCTTAGCAAAGGACTTTGATATTGAATATAAAGGGGTACTTGCTGGCATTAATTTTCATTAGACTGTATAATAATACAGAATTTAAGCTGGGGAAATGCATTTGCTTATTACATTAAAAACACAGCTGAATAAAGCAGCTCTGAGAGTTATCCATTGGAAACTGTTTTTCAGGATGGATTTCTGACCAGATAAAATTTCTTCAGTTGGGAAAAACTGGTCCTTTTGAATTTCATATCAATCTCTGTTTAATGTGTGTTTTTTCTGTCTTTCTTGTTCTATGTGTCTTGATTACAACACAGGGCACTAGACCTTGTGAGAATTAACTGTTAATCAGTTTCTGTCTCTCTTTTTCATCATACTTGCCTTCAGGTCAAAGATTAAACTTATTGAAACCTTATTGAGGCATGAGTTGTTGGAAGAAAAGAATTGGATTTTCTCTGGAGCAAAGACCTTAAAGTCTGACACAAATATGAGTCAGTATGATTGTAAAAATGTAAACTGTATGACATTTGATTCTAATTGTTCTCAATTGAAAATTAATGTAAAAAGATTAGATTTAATATAGCATTTTGGTGACAATTACACAAATTATGCATAAATAGGGCTGTGGGATTCTGTTATGAAAAAGAAGGGGTAAGATCAGAGAAGAGTGATATAGCTTTAGGTGCTGCCTGTTAAAAAGAAAATAATAATGTGTTAAATAGGATTTATGAAAATCAGATTATAAGACTTTCAATTTAGGCAGCTTTCCAGAGTTTCAAAAATAATTGCCCTCTTTATATCAAAGTAATCGGCTTTTGCACTTACAGAGTCCATTTACTGACTCTTGTAGGAAACATTCCACTTTGTTGCCCAGCTCAGCTAATTTCCTTAAAGTTAAAGGAGTAGATTAGTGGAAAATAATCATTCTAATGCTTACCAGTTTCCTCGAGCTTTGGTAGAGATGCAAACCATTCATTAACAGAGAATAAAATACATTGTCACAGCATTAAAACTTCTTTTTAAAATCTCTGAAATAATTGAAAAAAATGGTAGAAAAGTAAAGCTGTTTGAGGTCCTGATAAAACTTAGCTATAATTTCAATTAAATAGGTAAGAATCAAAGACTGTAAATTTTTAGAGTCAAGGGTTAGATATAATGTCAGCATCTCTGCAGATTAGTGCTCCAATGCCTTTGAGGAGAACCCTGATCTCTGAATTAAGTGTCCAGGACCCTTTACATAAAGAGAATCGGGACAGGTAGATTCTTGAAAATTGCAGGCCACACATCTCACTCACTGAAAGGAAAGCTACCAAGAGTAAAGCAATGGGAAATACTGAGGCTGAAACCTTGCCTTTCACAGCTGAGGCAGAACTAAAGCGAAATGCTAACTCCTGATGGGGATCCTAAGCTTTGTTTTTCCAGATCACATTTTCATTCTTTACTCTTCAGGGGCACTACCTCAAGCCAGAAAGTGGGCTACAAGACAGTAGTTTGAAATCTGGAATGGATTTTTTCTTATCTCCTTACAGCTATTTGAAAGTTAGCATACAGTCTGAGGCAGCTGTCTAGGATTCCTCTAAACACAGGTCAGAGAATTGCACCTTCTTTCCACCTGGCTTAGACACCATCTTGGAGATACTCAAAATTCTGCTGCACAGGGGCCTACAGCAACTACAACTAACTTCAACGGCAATCCTGCTTTGAGCTGGGGGTCCAACTAGATGACTTCTGTAGGTCTTTTTCAACCTAAATTGCTGTGTCATTCTATGATTCTGGAATAGGATAGCCCACAGAGCATCCCCATGAGGGGCCTCTGAATAGAAGCTCTGTAATGGCTTGTTTCTGTTGTACTCAAAATGAGCCAAGATAATGTCTTAGGTCAATCATTTCTATGGCAAAAATAACACATTCAGAGTTAGTCCAAAGCTTCTTAAAAGAGTATGCAGAGCTAAATATTGCCATCTGACAAAAGGCAGGCTGTCTGTACCCAGGAAGCACAAGAGAATGGAGGAAGTAAACATCTTAGCAATAAGAATCTGCAGATCCATGGGTGGAGAAGTGAAGACAACTACTTCTGCTCCGGAAAGGGGCTCCTCTCTCCTCTCCCATAGCTGCTGCCAGAGCACATGTGCTGACTGCTCCCTCAGCTGCAGTGACAGACAACTTGGTTTTCCAGGACCCAAAACAAGACAATACCTATGGTTGTTTGCCATCATGCACAGTTTACTATAGCCATAACTGCCTTCGCTGTCTACTCAGAGCTGGCCGCATGTAAGTCCACCCTTAAAATCAACTTAAGATCTCCTTTCCTTTACTGAAGCTGAGTCAAGATGAAGTATGTAAATTCACTCATCAAAACACGGAGGGAAGGGATGCCTACAAGCCCAGCACCTGAGTTGTCCTACGGAGGGAGCTGAATCCAGGAAAGGGTAGAGGTACATGCCGGTCCTACCCTGTCCTAATACAAAAGGCAGATCAATTTAGTCAGAGTTCTGTAAGAATCATACACAGTGAGTCATTTTTTCCAGGGCAGGTTGTGATAGTGCAATCTGGGCTTGCTCTGAAACCCCTGTTTGAGAAGAAGTTCTGAGAGGACTGTGACACTAAGTCTCAGCCCAGTTCCTTTGGCTGCAACCTAAATCCTGAGTTCTGCCACCTTGGGCTGCTGGAGTGAGGGTTCAAATCTAGTTTTCCAGTTCAAATGCAAAATCTTTCAGTACTGAGAGCAAACAACGGGATATCTGCTGTGATCATGAGCTCTACAGGCATCGCCTGCATTGAGTGTGCATGCTGTGCACTGCTCTGTCTGTATGACTCATGTGTCAATGCACATATAGACACCTACTAAGCATTTAGAAAATCCCTAATGTACACCTACAGCATAAAATACAGCACTATCTTAAGTACAATCTCTGGGCCCTCAAATCAACATTTCAAATGGGATGCTGATGACTGCTTCCTGAAGTCTTAAAATAGGGCTGGTCAAAATCACGAGTTCTGTCATTATGGTCCCTTCTGTGGCTGACCGAAAACCCAGCCTGCAAATATCGAGAGGAATGTAAGGTATAATTATTCCAGAAAGACAATAACAATGATGACATAATAGCTTTAAATACTCACAGCGCCGTTCTTATATGTCTGCTGCTGTCACCTACTCGTTCAAAATGAACACAACTCTGAAGTGCAGCTCTTGGTGGCTTAGTAAAATTGGAGATTTTTATGAAGTCTGGGTCATGAGCACTCTGTTAATAACTTAGACTTTCAACTAGCACTTTATATTATTGTTTTTATCATTCTTATGACAATTTTAACTTTTTGTTCTTCTTTACAGTAGCTTGATACAGTTTCCTGAGTGTTTCTGACAGACCCTAAGCTAATTAGGGTCCAACAAAAAGTACATTCTAAGTATTTTTATCTTTAACTAGCTTTTGTAGATTCTCCCTCATTACTCTCTCCAGATTTGTTCATGACATTAAATTTATTCCCTTGGGTTTGTTTCTTCTTATACATTCTAATATTTGCTTAGCTTGTCCAAATAGCTATGATATTTGCCTTGAAAATTCCTCATCCTAAATGTAAATGACCTGCTAATTCTTTATTTCACATTAAAAGCTTTTAAAGGAATTGTCACCTGGGATAGGGAGAACCATGCAATTAACATAACCCCAAACCTTTCCAGAGGTTAGACAAATGTGTATATTTTGAGTTCTACTTATTTGTCATTTAGGTGCCTTTGCAGTACTTTCTGCTTTTAGGAAAGTGCCACAGGCAGACATACAATGGAAATGATTTTTTCACTGAAGTTTCTGAACAGATTAAACCAGGACACACGGAAAAACAGGAGAAAGTCTGTTCCTGTGAGATGTTCAGGAGAATCTATTTGTCAAAGTTATTTTTTATGTTTATTTTTATTTTTTAAGCACAAAGAATCAGGCTATTAGGTACTTCTTTGAATCTCTTGGGTTTTCGAAGTTTAACATCTATATATGATAACTTCTCTTACTCCATTTACTGACCTTCTCAGTACACAAAAGTACACATTCCTTGCAAGGTCTAAGTACTCAGAAATGTTTTAACTGTGTATTTGTATGCAGTATATGTATATCTATATGCTGCAGCTACATGAATAATTTAGAAGACAAATTTTAAAGTTGTATAAACAAAAGGAGCAAAATTATGGGAACATAATCACTTAAAAAATACTTCTTATTTTGATTTATTTTTCTGTTTCTGTGGTCAATTTAAATTTTAGCTGGATCTATAGTCTGATCTGGCTTTCCTGCCAGGGCCCTACTGAGAAAACCATTGATTTTCCAGGGTTTTTTTGATACAGGATAATATCTTGGCTCCACTGAAGAAAATTAGTTTTACTATTATCTTAGCTGTGAATAGAACTTCTCACTGAAATTCCAGAAATTTAGTGGGACGAGAACTATTATTTTAGAATATGGGGAAAAGTAACATTATACAGGGCACCAGTTGGTCTCGGGTGGCTCCTAGCTTGCAAGAAGGGTTAAAAAGTGTTCCTCTCTCTTTGACATATACACAAGAGTAGCAACACAAAGTCATTCTCTAGCCTTAATAATTGCCATGAAGGAGAATTGTGGTACACAGTTCCCTAAGGGAGGCAGGCACCCCTCCCTCTGAGCCACCCAGGAGTGTGTACCAGGTGGTATGGACACATGTTGTGATCACAAATTGAGTCAACTCCAGCTTATTACAAACTGCAACAAGAGAAAGAGGAAAGGTGGGCAAGAGAAGGCAGTTGCGTACATGTGTTTTTGGTATGGATTGTCAAAATAAATCCCTCTAAGAGAGACTCCATAGGATTATGATGTTCACAGTACTCCAACTCTGAATAGTAGTTTACAGAGAAATATTAGATGTTAGATCCATTGCCTCAAAGTGCATATATCCTCAACAAGAGTATAGAAAGAAAAGAGGAATGACTTCACCATTAAGTCTTCAGCATTACATTTTGCCCAGTTTTCTATGGAACATGTTTTACAGAGCTCCTGGACAAAAGTACTGAAGCTGAAAAGAAAATATCTATATGAGAATGAAATGCTAGAATGAGATTCAGCATATTTTCACTTGTGACCTAAACTGCAATTGCATGTTAGCCCTAATGCAGTTTTTATCCTACTTTTAATTAACTGATTTTTGGCAGTGCTCTATTTCACCTTCTCCCAACATTCTGCTTCCCTAAGTAAAGCCCTAGCTAATAATCACAATGATAATTTTTTAATTTAAATCTTGTTTTTTCAAATAATTACTATAGCAGAGGGGATTGAAGACAGATTTTTAGGATGAATATAGAGGAAAAGAGAACGGAATGTCTAAACTTTCTAGAGGATAAAAGCTGCTGCAAACTTGAGAGGGAGATGGTGATTAAAAGAACTGTCACAGTAGTGGGCAGAGTCAATGGCTTTTGGAAAGTGGGTGTAGCTGGCACAAGCGTAGATCCTTGGAAAGAAGGCAAGATGAAGATTTCTCCAGTAATAGCCTGATACAAAGCTGCAAAGAAGAATTTTGGCAAAGACTACAGTAAACTATAATGTATTTAAAGAATGTCTCCATTTCAGATTTTAAGAGCAAAATTTATATGCACCACATGCATACACAGAAAAAAAAAAAAAAAAAGAGCCCATCCTCTTTGAAATTAAAATTGGCCACTGTTTTGCATAAAAGTTGCAGGTCTTTGGGTGAGTTTTCAAATGAGGTCCTAAAGTTTCTTTTTTTTTATCATTACTGTCTGGGAAAAAAAAAAAAAAATATTTGCATTTCATCTGCTGCTTCATCCACCTTTTATCATCATATTTAGCAACTACATAGAACTTTAACTGAGCTAAGCCAGCCATAAAAACAATGTTACAATTATCTGAAATGACAGGGACCCCCTTGGAAAAGGTCTTATTCCTTTAAGAAACAATAGAGTTTAAGTGTGTATTTAGTTAAGGTTAATTGGAGTTGACACTCAGCATTTTGAAATCCTAAACAAGAACAAGTCTAACAACTGCATTCAGTTTTGAAAAGTTCTGCTTTTAGATGTCTAGTCTTCTCTGAACATATTTTATAGGAAATTTTGTGACAATGTCTTATGTCTTTGGCATACATTTGCTAGTGTATAGTCTGCATAGTCTGTCATCTATTTCAGGCATAGCTACATACAAAAAAGTAGAAGAGAGTCCAAATTTATTAATGTCTTTGTTTTGCAAAAAAAAAAAAAAAGGTAATTTGATGCAGAAAAGTAATGGAAGTTATCAGTCCTATAAATTTTGGTTTAGGATGGAAGCTGATGTCTGGCAACTAAATAACATTTAATTTTTCTTTTCCTTCCTTATCAAGCAGTGACTCAGGAAATGTATGCTTCTCATATATTTTCTGTTTGGATTTGGTGGTCATACTTTTAGCTCTCCAGTCTTGTAAAGCATCATCAAAGGTAGTAAGAGAATTTTTTTCCCACTAAATGTTCATAAAGCAGTAGCCACTGGTGTGGTACAGCATGTATTCCACAATGTCCTGTTTTTATCAAAAAATAAAGATTCCAGTGTATTTCTTACTTCAAAAGCCTAAAGAGGAATGTAAGAATGTAGTATAGGATAATGACAGTCAAAAAGCTAGTTCCTCTATTATATGAAAATAAGTTCCAATAAAATGAAGACCCTCCCTCAGGTGACTAGGTGAGGACACTCAGAGGAAAGACTGTGTTGTTGTAACAGAACTTGAAGCAAAAAAACAATATGGACCAGAGATTTCTTCAGTAGAATTTGTTTGGGGTATTGACCTGAAGATCTGCAGCGACAGTATACCATTGAATTCCAGAGCAAAACACAGCTAATCATTAAGGAACATCTGCATCTGTATGGCAGAATTTCAGTATTCTAGAAACTGATGCTTTGAAAGTTGTATTTAGAAGAGTTTCTCATTAGAAAAGCAAACAGTTCCAGAAGCCCACAAATATGCCCTAATTTTCAGTGATTTTGTTTTTATGGATTTTTTTTGGGGGGGGGGACGGGGGGGGTTCTGGTTGGTTGTTTGGTTGGTTTTTTGTTTGTTTGCTTTTATAATGAATCCAGACAAAATTGCAGCTATGGTTTCAATCTAATCACCTTTAACTAGGCATCAGGAAGCATACATGAGGGAAATAGTAGTATTATCTTCAGTATATGAAAAAAACTGGTTGAATTTTGAATCTCTACATTTCAAATACAATTAGTTTACACAGAAACCATAGGCTGTCCAGGCATCCTTTCATCTATTCTTTCAAGAAAGAGAAGCCCAGCAACATTTATAATAAGCTAGTGCTGCCACATATAGAAAAAGAGAACTTGCCTTTTAGCCTGCGTCAAGCACAGTGCAAATTGACTTATATTAGGAAGAAAAGCATATGTAGAATTACAAAGGAGAAGCAGAGAGTGGATGGCAGTTCACTGAAAATTGTAAATAAAACCTATGTGCAACAAGAATAGGTTCCTCTTCACCAATTCGTATCCTATAATAGCTGTGTCACAGAAGTAATAGTTAGCAAAGTCATATAAATCACATTCCTCAAAACAGTCTTTTTTTAATCCTTTGAATCCCACGTTGATAATTATTGTAATGTCAAAAATATCGTTTAAATGCAGCTAAAAAATACTATTTTCACTACGTATTTCAGAGGTACTTTTGTAAGTTATCTGGATCTGAGTTCAGAAAACCGGTGTTTTCCAGGTTTCACATATATTTGTTTACACAAAAGTGACATCTGTCATGGCCAGTTCTTCAATCTGACAGGAGGAATCAGGCAGCTAGTAGATTTAAGGTGTTTATTTGGAAAATCGATCTTGCTTCTACACTCATTCTGTAGAGCATCACCAGTCCTTGGGTACCTGAAGTTTCTGAGCTACAGGAGTATTGTTACTGATTGGTTGAATAACAAGCTGACAGTCATCAAAAGCAACTGCCAACTAGTAAAACACACTGACACTGAGTTTTCCCATGCTTCCAGAAGCTTCAGAGGTTCTAGTGACTCTTTAAAAGATATGCTAATGCAAACAGTGTTTATATCCTCAGTGCTGGCAGGGAGGATATGTACACTACTAGGTCTGAATTGCACACTGGGAATGCTGAACAGCTGGCAGATTCTTTTTCTTTTTTCAGGCTCTGTAGGCAAAATGCACCAATAATTTTATGACATAGAAGTTTTCTTGGCATAAGCCTAACTACTGTCCTTCACAATGCGACACAGTGCAGTTTCTCCCCCTGGTTTTGTAGCTTATCGCATGATGCCACAATTTATTGGTTGGACATTTCTTCCAGAGTTGCAGCTTCTCTTCACACAAAGAAACAAAAAAAGCGGTGAAAGCTCCTATTAATGCCACAGTAACTGTAGTTAATACCTGTGAAGACATTAAGAAATACCACTTACTACTGAAGAATTGTAATAGGGGATGCAGACTGGAATTGAAAGGAATCAGTCTCCAATGCAATAAGACTATATATATGCTTTACAGGCAAGATGCAAATAGCTTGTCTTGAGTCATGTGAAATTATTCTAAAGCCCACAGCATTTTTTATGGGGATTTAGCTGAATTATATTATTTTTGCTTTTTTTAGCAAATAAAAGAAAAATAACAAAAAATATAGCTTATTAATGACAGTCATTATTATATATGTACTTGGTAAATATTTATACAGTTGGAATGCACCGCTGTAATTTACACATAATTATCAATAAAAAATTAGCAATGTTCCCTGTTGCAAAGCTTTTTTGTATTTAAAAAAAATTAGAACACTTGCAGTCAAAGTAAAGGGAATAAAGATTGTTATTAACAGTAGTAATAACAATAGTACTAGTGTTTTATGTATTTTTTTTAATTTATATGACAATAAAGATCATTGTAGGAGCAGATTGCTTAGACTGATCTTGAAATCTCTACCATTTCAAGTCTTTAAAAACAAGTTAGACAAACATCGGTTAGCCCTGATCCTATGTGGCAGATGGTCTTTTCTCCCTCCACGCCCTCTCCAACTGAGAGCAACAGAAGTTTCTAGGCTGATGGACCACTATGGTCATGCAACCCCTTGGTTGACAAATGGGGCCTTTGACCAATGAGATGCCTCAACTGAGAGAATGACCTTAAGTGACCACAGCAGAGCTCCAACTAGGGTATAAATGGAGAGCAATAGATCTTCATTGATGCAATAGGTATGTAGTTAAAGAATCTCTTCCTTAGACTGGCCATCTAAGGCACATTTCCTGGGGCCTGAGACACCTTACCAACCTGGCAAGTGATCTGGGTACCTTTGAGAGTCCTTGTTTTTATACAGAGTGGGAAGATACGCATTTTGAATCACTAGTCTGGAGTTTTGAGATCTAATCTCCTTGAGATTTGAGTCAGTTGTGTAGTAATTGAACTCATAACTGGTATCTGAGCCTGTGTTGTATAATGTTAGCAGAGTGCTGAATAATTTTTTATAAACCTTGTTTGTTGCTTATTTCTCTTCAACAGGTTTGGTTAGAATAAAGTCTGTTTGGAGCTTGTTGCCTGCCTGAATTGACTTTTGAGGTGCCTCTGTAACATCCTATTTTGGAAAAAAGAATAGACTCAGTAACACTTCTAAGTTTTCTATAGCCTTATTTAGTAATTTCACAAAATTACCTGCAGCAATATTACCTTGCTGCCTTCCTGCACTTATTATCTCCCTCTGTCCTTCATTTCTCTTTCCTGTTTCTTAATCCTGGCTTACTCTGCACAGTTGTTTGTATGAGCACATTCTGAACAAACAGAAACCTGAAATAAAATCAAAACTTTAAAAAAATGTATATTTTAAAAGCAGATGTGTTTTAAACTGCTACTGTTATTGAATACTTTATTTTACAAAATCAGAGCCTTATTTTCTGTGATACTGTGATTTTTTTTTCTATAATAATTTTGTAGCAGTACAGGAATTTTGAATTTCTACAATGCATTCTGAGCCATGATGTTGTCCTAACACAATGCACACATAGAACTATTTACTCTGTAAACATCATGGTTAGTAACAACAAAATTCAGCCTATATCTAGCCCATAAAACAGAAGGTATAGCTTGTGAACCATTTGTACAAAGAAAATTTATGATGCAGTTCTTCTAGCAAATTGAAAAGATAAGCAAAATGAGACAGCAGGTCTTGTTCAACAAGGCCTTTCAGCAGATGTCTAATTTAAAGCACATGAGCAATTCCAAAATCAAAGCACCTGCTTGTATGCATAAGGATTTTGTTGAATCTCTTGCAGTAGTGGGAATGAAATAAGTGAAGGATGCCATAGAAACAGTAACTCAGAAAGTGCTTTCTGAGTAAGGGGGTTTCACAGCACTTTTCCATATTTAGTACAGGTCTCGATGTTTATTTTGCAAATGTAATTTACGAGAAATTGACTAAGTCTTTTTATTAGGGTATTCAAGAATATTGTTCCCCAACAGTCCTGAATGCTTAGTGTGGAACCAGCAGGTCATAATCATTCAGTTGACTTCATGCAGCAGTTATAAAGCAAGAGAAAAAGTTGCTTTTCTAAGAAAGTAAGATACATCAGTTGACCAGTAAGTGCCTTATTAATAGATTTTTCAGCCTCGAGCTTGTCATCAGTTTAGAAGTAATAGCACAGAATGTTCCCTGAAAATTTGCAAAATCTGGGAAGGCAAGACGCTCAGTTTGTCTCTTAACAGCGGCAGAAAGAGTACCATGCCTGTGTATCATTACTATACTTTTATGTATGTTTGTGTGGGAATAGAAAGATACTTACCTTGTAAACTTGCTCACTCCAGCATTCTTGTTGCTCTTCAAGTCAGTAACAGATACCTTGCTGTCCTTTGGTAAAAGTGCACAAGAGTAAAAAGGTTTTCTTTAATATGTATTGTAGGTGATCCATTGCACTTAAACCATCTACATAGTTATACTCTATAATATTAAAGAGAGATGGGAAGTTCAGTCTATCCATATATGGGTCTCAGATGTCTTCTGTCTGTTTCTGTATACTGTTTTAGAAGACTAGATAACTACCTAAACATATATGCCTAAATTTTAGACCTAGGGAAAACATACAGACATCATATTTGGACATTGCTTTGGTCATTGTTCTGCCTTTACAATGGTATTGTCATACCTGTGTGGAGAAATCCTTTAACCTCACAGGGACTTCTATGCACAAATTAACGTTCACTAATAAGTGTAAGGCTTATGTAGATTACCTTTTTATTCGTGGCATTTTCTTAAGTACTTTAGAAACAGTATATTTTTGTAGTGTTTATTTGATATGTATGCAGGTAGATTTGTGCTTAGATGGGCTACTGGCTAGGCAAATCTGATCAAAATTAATCTTAATAAATAAGCAATAACGACCATGAGGCATAACTATGTCTTCAATAACAGTGCACCTATTTGAAATGAGATGCTATTTAGCTGTGACTGTCTGCATGGACCTAAGGCAAGAATAACAGCACTACCAGTTTTCAATACATTAATGGGAGAAAGCTGTGACAATTTCTTTATTGCTTTTTTTCACTACAGCCAATGTGTTATTTTCAAGATCTTTATATTTTCTCTTGCAGCAGTTGACCACACAATTAAATAAGAAATACAGGTGAAAAGGTGTTAATTTGCTAAAGGCAAGATGTGAAGTTCAAACCAGAACTACATTCTGGTGAAATTAACCTTGAAATATCAGGCAATATGGCAAAATAAATTTAATAGCATTATATTGCAGGGAAAATGACAGGGAAAAAAAAAAAAAAAAGAAAAGAAAAGAAAAAAAAAAAAAGCTACACTTAGCTGAATTAAGCCCAGACCTGCAGAGATTCATTCAGCCACTTCCCCTCTGACATGTGGGAGTCCTTTGACTATCCATGTGAGTTGAGTAAGCATATGAGTAGCTATTAATTGCTTCAGAGCCTTAAAGAGTGCCTTTATTCAATATTCACAAGTGCTATTCACTCCTCGGTGGGACTGGAACCACTTAAGTCAAAATATATCTCAAATGCTGTGTAGAGCTAGGCAGGATTTTGCTAGAGAATAACTGGAATTTAGCTGCTTTTCTGCATTAGCATCAGACAGAATTATTTACCCAACTTTCCATAAAACAGGCATTTCCATACCGTTTCCACTAGGGCTGAATTTTCTTCTAGCACCCCTTCCACCAGCTCTTTGTACAAAAGAACTGTACCAGTGGCCAGCATTTCTTCTTTGATGAAGTGCTTTCACTTTGTACCAAAATGTGGGATGACTGTCTTTCCTAGGTTCTATTATCCTCGCCATACAAAGTTTGACAGTGCTTATATGAAGATATAACATGGAATGACACCAAATAGGCTATGTTCTAGGACTGGAGACACAAATTGTGGTTAATCTATGTCAGACATTAAGTTTACAAACACAGGTAGGTCTGTTATTCGCACTACTAATTACCGTGTCCCTGTCCAGCCTCGGTAACAATATCGCTTACTTAACAGAGAAATACAAGAGTATACAAGGCAAAGTCTCAAATTACAGAAGTCAAACACAGTGGTGTTCTAATCATAATACGGATTGTAGTTCTTTTCTGGCAAGTATCCCCCCCAAATGTTTCTTCTTCAAACTTTACATATGCAGATGTTCTCCCCCAAAAGTTACACTATCAGGTAATACCTGAGTCTGCTGGAACTTCTGGATTCTGGTCAGACACTGCTCAAACCTGCTTTTCTGTTGAGTAAAGGACACAAGATAGGTGTTTGCAGAACTGGCATCTCTGTGGGGAAATTGTTATTTTTAAATAAAGTCCATTTTCTCAATGGAATCTTAATTTGGAAACACTCACTCAAGTTACAGCTCCTGTGGGAAACACAGTAAACTATATTTAAGTCTTAAAACAACACAGACAATTGAGGATGTGCCTGATCCAGCAAAAACTATTTTTAAGGACTGGATAATTGCAGTCTCCCTTCACTGAACAACATATGCTTGAGGGTTGAAAGGACAGCCATACATATATATAAATCTCAAATGTGAATATTTAAGAAGGAAATTCTACTAAAAACTGTAAAATTCCCAGTTTGAATTCTTCACTCTCATCCAGAGGTAGTGAAATATTTTAAAAACAATTAGGATTAAACATGTATTCACCAGTATTATTTTATTAACCCAGTGTTCCTGTTTCTCATTATATTATTTCTGATTAAAAGCAGTGATATAAAATGTAATGAATGCATTTAAGGGGCCTCTTCACTAAATCTAATGGGAGTCTCTACTTAATTCATTGCAGGTCTGACCTGCAGCATCTGCTGACTGTACCTAGTTTCAGGTTCCCAAATGAGGCACCTAAACTCAAAGCATGTTGTCCATAACTCCTTATGTAGTCAAAGAAGATAGCTATCCAATTTTATGTATGTTAATATTCCCTCTCAATTCACTTTAAAATGACTGTGTCAGTGTCTTAGGCACATCAATTAGGTGTGTAAAGTTAGATGGGATGAAAGAGAGTGTACGTAAATAATTTGATGCAAAGCTTTCTTACACATTTGCTCTTCTTTTTCCTCTGATTCTCCCTGCTCCACCGCTTATTTCAAAATGCCAGAAATATGCTTCAATGATGAGTAAGTTAAACCTTAAGACTGACAATAGAATTATCATACTAACAAAACAATGCTTCTGTTCCACAAGTTTTATGATATTTATTACACATGGTTAAGTGAATATATTCAAATCTTCTGTGTGTATCAAACCAGAGAGAACAGAATTTTTCTTCTGAAAAAGGAAAAATAAGAGAACAGTAAATGGTTTAACACATGGTTTACTGTGTTAAAAATTCCTTTCTGCAGACTTGATTTTACATTTTCACATCAACACAGAGTGAAAACAAAATATAAATCACATTATGCTTAACAGGCATATGTTAACATCATAAAATCATCATGTAAACCAGCTGTCAGAAAAGACCTGATAAAGCCAAGGGGTCAGAAATACACATAGGATTTTGCAACATGCAGCACCACACACCTCAAATGTTAGTGAGAATTCTCTGTGTGATGAGAATTACTATTTCTTTTGTTAATAAGGTCCATGAATTTACTACAAACCAAAATTTTTAAATATGGGGGAGAAAACCCCACAGACTTCTGTTTCTTTCTCATAAAAAGGCAGAATATTCCTTAAAATGTTCTTTTTAAAGTGTTGACATTTGTAAGAGTCTGTGTGGTTTTCATTAATGTGGTACCTTATTTTTATGTACATCCTAATACTTCTTTAATCAGTTTCTATTAGCTTGTAACTGCAGGCACCAATTTCAAATCTGTTGTTCAGTTTGGGTGTGGGTCAGCACTCATGCTAATAGGTAGGTTGATATCAAAATATATGACAATGCATGAGAATTGCATATTCAACATTTGTATGCTGCATACATTAACTATAGCGTATATTTTAATGACACATTATTTTATCCTTGAAGTTAATTTATCTCCACAACAACAGCAAAATAAAATTAGACATGCACTCCTGATCTAGATCAATCCAGACTCAATCTTGCAAATATTGTTTTAATGGCATTTAACTTAGCTCTCATATAGTTTAATCAAGAGGTGAATTCAGAAGTACTTGACAAACAAATGAAGTTAAGAACAGACATATGTAAGTTTGAAGACTACTACACAGTGTGTTGTCAGGGTCAAGCATGGTACTTCACTATGTAGATTTGTGACTATATGTCATTGATTATGTCACAAAAGATTTTTCCAGTCTGAGCACTATTAAAAACAACAAAAATATCCATGATACTCAACACATGATAACTTATGAGCTCCATTCTAAAAGCGCAAATGAAAGATTATCAAAATAAAAAGCAATCAATCTTCTGATTTCTGGCAAATGCAATGATATAAACACATGGCATCATCCAGATTCAAATCTCATTCATAAACATGTGTGAGTTTAAATCAAACTAGAAAGTTACTTTCCAAAATCTTTTACATGAACCATGGCTCATTGTCTGGGGTAAAAATACATATATTCTTTAAGACATATATTAAGGAACTCTGGGAACACTAGAACTATTGTTTAGTACTTCAGCATCAAAATACAGCTTAAGCACTCAGGCAGCTATTTGTACCTAGTCACTTATTTTTACACATGGTTTAAGCTAAGTAGATATTCCCAATTCATCAGTTTCAGAAAAGGAGTTCTACTGGTGATGCCTCAGTATATTCTCTGTCAAGCGGATTCATTCCATAAGCCTATCTTAATCATCTAGTCAGACAAGGAATTGAGTTTTATTTCTTAAGCAGCCTTAGACATTGTAGCTTAAGGGTAAATGTGATAGAATTATGTTATCTTCAATATGAGTTTCTCAAGTATTTCAGAACAGGTATGAAATATGTTCTAAGTTACAATTCCCCAAAGGTAAGAATGCACATGAAAAATGTTTACTAAATGAGGGTCTAGTAATATACATCCTAAAATACATGCTCAATGCCAAGTTTTGTAGCTCTTATATTAAAATAGGAGTTATGTCTTCCTTGCTCAGGAAAAAAATGTGTAACAGAAAGTCACAGAATGGTGCATTATTTGGTTGTTGGTATTGTCCTTGGATGTGTCTTCAATAACTTGTGCACATCAGAGATGTTACCATAAACACATTACAAAATGGCTCCAAATTCTTAGGCAGTGTGTTTTCCTTCCTTTTCTTAACATAACTTTCTGACAAGTTTATGGAAAATGATTATGAGTCACTCCTAATAGAAGTAAGGGTAGGTGGAAGAAAGATTGTTGTGGCTGTTCAGCCCAACATAGCACAGAAGGAATTTGTCCATCGTACTGTAAGACAGTAGACTGGTCACTGGGAAGGTCTGAGAAGTGAGGATTAGTTTGCAGAAAACAATTAGAAGTGCAACCAGAAATAATGAACATTAAATGCTGATAAAATAATTGTCAGGAGTTACCCATGTGAGATTTTGACAAAGACGTGTAGGTTCTTTTATTTGTCAATGGATGTATATACAAGTTATTAAATAATTCTTTCAGAAATTAGAGCACATCCAGTGAGAGCAAACATTAGTGAAAACAGCACATACTAAGTTGTTCTAAGTCGATGCTCAATAGCCACATTCTTAGTAAATAGGCAATACACACAGAATCACAGAATGTTAGGGATTGGAAGGGACCTCAAAAGATCACAGAATCACAGAACCACAGATTGTTATGGATTAGAAGGGACCTTGAAAGATCATCTAGTCCAATCCCCCTGCCGGAGCAGGAACACCTAGATGAGGTTACACAGGAAGGCGTCCAGGCAGGTCTTGAATGCCTCCAGAGTAGGAGACTCCACAACCTTCTTGGGCAGCCTGTTCCAGTGCTTCTCAAATGTAAGTGGAACCTTTTTTGTTCCAGTTTGAACCCATTACCCCTTGTCCTGTCATTGGTTGTCACCGAGAAGAGCCTGGCTCCATCCTCGTGACACTCACCCTTTATATATTTGTAAACATTAATGAGGTCACCCCTCAGTCTCCATTTCTCCAAGCTAAAGAGACCCAGCTCCCTCAGCCTTTGCTCATAAGGGAGATGCTCCACTCCCTTAATCATCTTTGTTGCCCTGCGCTAGTCCAATCCCCCTGCCGGAGCAGGAACACCTAGGTGAGGTTACACAGGAAGGCGTCCAGGCAGGTCTTGAATGTCTCCAGAGCAAGAGACTCCACAACCTCCCTGGGCAGCCTATTCCAGTGCTCTGTCACACTCACTGAGAAGAACTTTCTTCTCAAATTTAAGTGGAACCTTTTTTGTTCCAGTTTGAACCCATTACCCCTTGTTCTATCATTGGTTGTCACCGAGAAGAGCCTGGCTCCATCCTCGTGACACTCACCCTTTATATATTTGTAAACATTAATGAGGTCACTCCTCAGTCTCCATTTCTCCAAGCTAAAGAGACCCAGCTCCCTCAGCCTTTCCTCATAAAGAAGATGCTCCACTCCCTTAATCATCTTTGTTGCCCTGCGCTGGACTCTCTCCAGCAGTTCCCTGTCCTTCTTGAACTGAGGGGCTCAGAACTGGACACAATATTCCAGATGTGGTCTCACCAGGACACGAGGTCATTTTCTTTATTACATGGCTTAGTCCCTGAAGTGCCACTAACTAGCAAGTAGTATTTAAAGCAATCTGATCTACAGCTGTGTTTTTCTCCAGCAGATATTTTTAGTACATTTCAGTGAAGTTGAGGAAATTGACTGTGGTCACAGCGTTTAGCTTGGGGAAAAAGGAGAGGGGCAAAAACCCAATCCCTTTATCCAGAAAAGGAATGTATTTATACTAATACATGCTTCTTGAATAAAAACTAATCTCACTGGTCTAGTTGCATGACAAAAATTCAATTTTTAGTCAAAGTACTTACTCTACTTCTGCATCCTCTGTTATGTCGTATATTTACCTTTTGGTACAGCAGTGTGCTCATCTCACCTGCATGCAAAACCAGCAAACCAGTTCTTGCAGAGGAATGCCACCTCCATTTCCTATCAGCAAGGTGAAGAAACAAAGTATTGAGAAAGTCCTTACTTCCATTCAGTTTGTCAAGGTTTGAATGACCACACAAAAGCAGATACCGGAAAAACAACCTCAATGTTCTATCATATTTTGGAGAAAATGAAAAAGTTGACTGAAAATAACTTGTTTAAAGAGCTTTTTCCACTGAAACTCTGCATTTCAGGAACATGAGTTTATCCATTGTAAGACATTATCTTGCCAATATAATAGGCTCAGGCAGGATCTCTCAGCAAAGCATATTTTATTAATGATTTTGCAAACCTGGTGTCCCACCTGATGGTAAGCACACAGAACATGGCAAAAGCCCTTGCTTATATTACTCTAATCCCAGCTGCAAATTCCCTCCCCTGTTCCTCCTTGGTTTGGTACTGCAGGGTTTCCAGACTACCCGACACTTTCTGGATGCCCTGCCTCAGTTTACTTATGTCACTAATCCTAATACCACCCTCCCATTGTTTATTTCCATTTAAGGTATAGTTTCTTGGCTCTCTGGCTAACCTTCCCCCTGGCTTGATATTTAACCACAGGATCCGGTTTTCTTTCGGAGATTAGAGCAAAGATATTTTGTTTTACACTCAAGATCTGATAGCCAGGTATCTCTCAGTCCCCATCTGCTGGCGTAAGGCCTCAGATCCCCAGTTGCAAAAACAACATTCCTCCTTCAATGGCTCCTTACATTGTGGATTTTGCTAAGGGAGATGTTAAAAGCTATGATTTTCAAATGACCTAGAGGTACCAGATAATTGTATCCTGCATTTTTTTTCACTATGAAGGGAAATTACAATTTACTTCTAATTTGCAGTCGAGTGAAGTGACCAGATTCTTTAAAGCTAGCAAGCATGGAGGAAAAACTGCAGATGCAATCTATTCAATATCTGAGAAAATCAGGCTACGTGCAACTATGCCTAGGTGATATTGTAATGCATATATGCACACCTTAAAGAATCTCATCTGAAGCATCTGATAAATTCAAAGTAAAATGTAAGCTTGTTCACACTGGGGCATCTCCCATAGTTTGCACTAGACACAGACAGAGGAGATGGGCACTTGAGTGGTAAAAAGATGTACTAGCTACCAGGAGGAGAATGGCAGAAGGTGCTTAACATTAATGGATGAAGGCAAAAAGTTGTTAAAAAGAAGTACAAAAATAGATTGTGTCAACTGGAAGCAGAGATTTAGATAAGGTTAGCACCATGAATACGCTTAAGAACTGAGAATAAGGTATTTGAACTGCATATTGAATGAAGGAAAAAGAAAGGAGGAGTACACAGGAGAATAGGATGGTAAGGGCAAGGATAAAAAGAAAGAGTAGATTATGAGAACTGAAGAATGAAAAGGAAAAATATATGCAGAGAACCTAAACACAAAGAAAATAAGGCAGATGTGCTAAGGAATCTTTTGTTGTTATAATAAAGGTTGACTGACACACTCTTAATAAGCAGATCTTCCATGAGGAAGACAAAGCCAGGTTCTAAAAAAAAAAGAACTTGTAAGGGTTTTTATTATCTCATTTTTGAGAGGAAAAATGTTATAAAATAACTTTGATAAGTAAGACAGATTTAATTTGCTTTAGAAAAGCCAGAAATAACAACTTGAAGCATGGTTATGACTATATGTTTTGCCATGACTAGGACGGTAGATTTGCCACAGCACATTTTATGAAACAATTCTGAAACAATCAACCAAACAAAAATACCACAGACTATTTATAGCATATGCTGTGGAACTGACTGGAAATGGGTTTATGTCAAATTTTGAAACCCATTATTTGTGGATTAGAATGTCTGACACACTGTGCCAAAGGCCATTGAGCATCTTGTCCAGTGCAGAGCCACAAAGATGATGAAGGAAGTGGAGCATCTCCCTTTATGAGGAAAGGCTGAGGGAGCTGGGTCTCTTTACCTTGGAGAAGAGGAGACCAAGGGGTGACCTCATCAATGTTTATAAATATATAAAGGGTGAGTGTCATGAGGATGGAGGCAGGCTCTTCTCGGTGACAACCAATGATAGAACGAGGGGCAATGGGTACAAACTGGAACACAGGAGGTTCCACTTAAATATGAGAAGAAACTTCTTCACAGTGAGGGTGACAGAGCACTGGAACAGGCTGCCCAGGGAGGTTGTGGAGTCTCCTTCTCTGGAGAGATTCAAAATCCACCTGGACACCTTTCTGTGTAACCTCACCTAGGTGTTCCTGCTCTGGCAGGGGGATTGGATTAGATGATCTTTTGAGGTCCCTTCCAATCCCTAACATTCTGTGATTCTGTGATCTTGTCCCTTTGTGACAAAATATTTTCCACTAGAAGAAACACTGAATTTTAGTATTGCAAGTGGGGAAACTAGCTACTGCTAGAAAAAAGAAAGGATGGAGCTGGGATCTTTCTTCCTAGGAGAAAAGAGTGACAGCAATTGCTTTAAAACATTATTTTCCTTAATATAGAGAATTAAGAGAATAAGTAATGGACAGATTAAGAAAGCAGAAAATGCTTCCTGGTTTATGACAGCTGACCAAATGCAAAACTTGCAAGAGTTAGGTCAGGGTGTTGCATTAAAGGTGGCTTTTCCCTGATACTTACACTGCTCTCTTTGGTCAGAAATTCCTTTGCTAAATGTCCCCTTTGGCCATATTATCCCCAAATTGTTTAACCTGAAACCCACAGGTAGATGAACACTAACAGCATTTGTACAAGTTTACATACAGCTTATGTCAAGTCTGAAGCTCTGATCTCAGGTAGCAGGACAGAAAGCACAGTGTGACAGACATGATACCAGCATTCCCAAATTCTCCAAATTATAGATCTTTGCTGTGCACTGTGTGACCAACCTTGTGCACAGATAACCTTTCCAGCCAGGAAGCCTTTCTGTTTAGAGCCTGACAACCAGTTTCTTTGGTATGTGTATGCACAGCCCTCAGCACCCTTTGCTAGTGGCTGAGGCATCCAGAATAACACTTGTGTGTCAGACATTGCCTGCTCCTTCGCTGGTGAAGGCTGTGAACATGCTGAGCATCCAGGAACTGACACAGCAGAATGGGGGTATGACTATACAAAAAACCTTTTTTGTACTGTAACATACCCAACGGTAAGATTAAAGAGGAACAGACCTGCAATATATCTTTGTGTCATCTATTTACCTCCCTTCTACAAAAGTATTTGAGGTGCCTTCACACCTTCCTGAATCCTATAACATTTTCATGCTTCACACACTCCCTGCCCAGTGATGCACTATCCATGGTCCATTGCTGCTCAAATTACATCTTCCCTGATTCTCTGTATCCTTTTAGGCTTTTGTTATGTGGGTTTACTTGTTTACTGCTTTGCTAGGAGATGACAGGATACAAGGGGAAGGGGAGGAGGCAGGGCAGAATGCTGTTGCATAAGCAGTTGTCATAGCTCAGGGCAATGAAACTTGGTAAGGGCAGGGGAGACAGGGAACAGAGTTGCTTGATTTTGGCCTTCGGGAAGGATACCACTGGTGTGAAAACCTCCCTTCCTATACTGAGCAAAGATTTGCTGTTCTGGACCCTTCCCACCTAGCCTATGCATAGGCTTTTGGCAGAAATGCTTTATTGAGAAGTGACCATGCCTTTTCAGCTTGCTGCTGGACTGTCAAGATCCCAAGACCTACAGTGCCTGCCCCACAGGGTCCTCATAGCCAGATCTCTGGTCTCTCCAAGTAACAGCATGAGTGCTCACTCAAAGCACAAGGAACCTACTCTTTCTATCCTTACCCTCTGTCCACCCCCCCTAGCTCGATGACAGATGCCTGGTACCCCCAGATCCCTGTTCCTTGTCCCAGCTCTCTGCCATCCCTTGCAAAAGATTTTCATGTTAGTAGTAAAAGTAGCTGTAAACAAATGTCAAAACCTAATGGGAGCACATCTGCCGCTAAAGAGAAATGGGTCATCAAAACTGTTCATGCAAAAACTGCTCTCTGAAAAAGCCAACATAGCTCATAACTTGTCAGGAGATGAACAAGGGAAAGCCTGGGGTGGATGTACTATCAAGGCTCAGAACTTTTAAAATCAAGATGTGGGAAAGAGGTGGAAGGCAAACATGGCGTAAGGATGAGAGAACAGACCAGCACAGTGCAATTGTGGTAGATGCCTGTTAAGTCTTCCTGAACAAGGGAAGGAAGCAGATGCCTTCTCCAGGCAGCCTAAATACAGAGGCAGGCACAAAACCACAAAAGGCCCAAATATTCATTGTTTAGTCCAGAGCCTATGTCCCTCTAGCCCAGTTTAGGAATCTGCATTATAACTCTGTGCTTCGTAGAAGGAATTCTCTTTTCCAGGTAAGGCTGACCATCTTCCCTGCCCATTCACCCATTCTGACTGACCTGGAAGCAAGAGTCCTCCCCAGAGCAAGAAGCCCAATGGACTGCACTTGATTCCTGCCAGCAAACCTGCCAGCGTGGGCTCCTCTTTCCACAGGGTGACAGGACCTGCCAGGAGCCTGAGAAACCCCAAGCTAGGAAGAAGTATCTTTTTTCTTTTGTCTAGGGGACTTAGCAGTAAGGTGTGTGAGGGAAAGCACCAAAAAACATTTGCTGTCATTTCAGAGAGAAAAGAGCTGTCCTAGCTTGCAAAATGCTTATTTCCAAATTTCTAAAGGCACTTTATTAGCTTGTACATTCTTTCTGTTCCAGTCAGTGCATTTACCTGATACTTCCATTTCTGCAATGCTCAATAAGATACCAAATCAATTTTTCTTCTCATGTTGTCCAGAAAAGCGGATTTGCACTAACTCATAAAACTGATCTCTCAAGATTATTTATTGATTGAGAATCGCATCAGAACTGATTTGATTTTATAGTGAACCTGAACCCTGAGAACACACTCACTAAATTATCTTTTGATGGTGCTCATAAAGCCTTTGTTCCATTTCTAAACCACTGTGATGGAATATTCCTGTTAATGCTAGTCAGATGTTTCATGAACTCTTCACACTTAAAACACTCATGACGGATTATCAGTATTTTAATTTCTCAGTCCTTTTGGTTTACAGGATTGATGCTGCTGATACTTTCATTATTATTGTTGTTGTTTTTATTATTATTAAAGCAAACTTCTGCTACAGGAATGAAATTCAGTGATCAAAAAGTCTCTAAAAGAATAGCTAATGAATTCCACTGATGACTGGGAATATATGAGCTATAGATGTGTCAAAGGATTATGAGGAAGGCAATGGTGCTTGACTTTCCTGATTCATTCAGTGACAGATGTTAGATTCAAGGAGGCGGGGGATGTTAGAAATAAGCATTTATTTATTCATTCCACAGTCTCCTGCAGCAAAAAACTACAGTAGTGACAGCGTTCACCCACACTGAACAGCTTAGAAATGCCAATTTATGCTTAAAAAAAAAAAAAAAAAGAGCTGATTGTTCTGTTAACATGGAAACCTTTCATAGCACAATAAAGGAAAAAATCATCTACCTCCAGGGGCTTACTGGCTACACAGTGTGACATATGCGATAGCACATTACCACAAGTTTTATTTATTTCAACTTGAAGGTCAAAATGGCAGATATTTTTGCAGAACTGCAGGCTTAGGACTCACGCTGACCCTTCTTAGAGAGCTGATTGTGGCCCAGGATATTAGAATTCTCTATAAATAAAATGAGCATTTCTTGTCAAAAGACTGCATTTTATCCTGAATGTAGATGTTACACCTAGATTAATGACCCTCCCACCCTTCCAGTTGCTTCCTGGAATTAAAACTGCCACAGGAGGTGTCACTAATAAACTTACATCAGTGCAAGGCTGATTATCATTCTCTTAACCCTCTTCAGTCTCTGCAGAGCCAGGGAAGGACAGTCACACAGCTTTAGTGTTAAGTAGCTCCTTCACTTTGTATATTTTGGGTTATCAAAGTTCTATTGTGCCACGGTAATCTTTTATGATCTTGGGGATATGGGAGAGGGAGAAGGGTGCATTTTCAAAAAAATTTCCATCACAATCATTTCCTTTTTTCTTTTTTTTTTTATAGCATTTTTTTATAGCATTTATAGCATTTTATAGCATTTTTTTAAGACATGAACACATGTTTGGCAGAGAGAAAGGTCTTCAAAAGCTCAGAGGTCATCTGAAGACTGCCCCAGGACAGTGACCCCAGGGAGGCCGTGGGGGTGCCCACTGGTGGGCCTGAGATGAGACGAGCAACAGTGGGTGGCTGATGGTCACCACCAGGTGCCACTGGCCACTGGGTCTGTGGATGGTGCTGGTGGTGGCATATGAGCTGTGAGTGCCCACGTGGCCTCCACTATAGCTCTGGGCCATGAACAGACAGTGATAACCACTCTTCTGCTTCCAGCAGTCAGGGAAAATGTGTAATTCTCAATCTATTTAGACCTTTATACTACCTGTAAGCTATGATAACGACAGCTGCAATCTTCTCCTTTGCTCTTCCTTCCCGTCTCTTCTCTGTCTTCCTTCACCAGCCATGAATGTGTAGTGGTGCACGAGTGGGGGTCTGTCTAATCAGGCAGGGTTGTCCCCAGAGGATAATCTGCTGGGGTGCATGTGAACGTGTTCCCAAAGCAACAGCTTCCTGTTTACATTTAAAAATTTTAAATCCTTTCTTTCCTGGAATCATCAGAGTTGGGCACTTGATACATCTCCATAGGAATATGCCCATCTTTAAATATGTCATTATTAGTGTTATTTCCTACAGAAAATCACTATTTTTAAATCCAGGCAACATCCCTTTGTATACCTGATTGTTTCCATTATTCTTGGAGGGCACATATAATGGCTGTCTCCGTTAGCTATGTAGCTTTATTCTTCAACAAAATTTCGTCATTTGTTCTGTACTTGTATGTATTCATTACTACACCATTTGCTCTGTAGCTTTATATATTCATTAAAGGTCTGCGAAACGCACTATCAAAATGTCAAGTATCTTGTGGCTCTGATTCACGTCTGCTCAGCATTCAGGAATCCGCTCTAGGAAACCTTCTGTGAACTTTTAATTGCAGCTGGTGCAAACTTTGTTCTCTCCCTGCCTGTCTACAAACATCTTTTGATACTGTTCTGTGATGCATTTTAAAGCTGAATCTTTTTTTTTTTCTGGAGCAAATAAACACTATTCTTTCAATTTCCCTGACTGGCTGAAAGTTCTGTCAGTGCCCTGGAGGATCAATTAGAAAGTATTTCATTTGTGTGACTAAAGAAAGATAGTCTAAGCTCTTTCTCCAATGGAAAATAAACACAAAAAAAACCCAAAACAAAACAAAAAGAAACAAAAACCCAACCAAAGAACCCCCAAAAACCCAAGCAAAAAAACCCCTAACAACCACAAAGCTAAAAAACTAATTTATCTCCTTTTATTCTCCTTTCTGTATTAACCAGAGCTATAAAATAGAAGGGTTTTAATTTCAATTCCATCTCTCAGTAAGCCCACATGCAGTCAGTGTTGTGTGATAGCATGGCCACAAATGGTCCACCTCTTAGATCACCAGTCTAAACAATGCCCCAGATTTGGTTTGTAATAGGCCTAACCCTGAACCATGTCTGACCTCAATTCACAAGCAACGGAGTGTCACTGAGTGTAACTACGTGACATACCATCATTGGAGCACATGTGAAAAGCCCATGTCTCTCATCCCTTAGCATGGCTTTTTCTTTTCAGTCTCAGTGTGTCCCATCAGCTACCTCCATCTTTTATGGGGAACAAAAGTTATCTGGTTTGGATTTGTTTGACATGATTTTTCTGTCCAGCTCTGGTCTTCATGCAGATGTCCTTGCTGCAGCACCACTGCATAGCAGAAAGTCAAGATGAGTGTTTGTCTCAGGTAGGTAACTACGCCACTGAACCCTCAAACTCTACCTTTGAATATCCCTTGCTTTCAGACCTCTTATATACAAAGTATTCATGTTAGTGATGAGCTTCTTATATCCCCAAGCATTTAAATCACTTTGGCCATGACTGCAGGAGTCCTGTGACTGCAATATATTTGTAGATGTGACTCCTCAGAGCTTTGAGTCATGATCTCTAATGTTTCATCTGTGGTGACTTACCAGGTTTCTGGATCCAGATGTCTTCCTATCCTTCTGCTACTGCTTCAGCACTGCATGTCACAGGCTGACATGATATCTTAAATCACAAACAAGTTTGTATCATATTGATACACCAATCTATGAAGTATGGCAGCTAAGATAGGACCTTCTTCCCTTTTGCTTACAGGAAGAGCAGAAAGCTAGGGGGACAGGGTAAGGTGACACTTTAAACTGACACAGTATGAATCTATGAAGGTGGTGACACAGTCTTCAGTTTCAAACTTTATCTAGTGGGCTTGTTAATAGAGTTACATCCTACCAATTTACACTGCATCAAATCCTTCTTCACATTTCTCTGCTTTATAATATATATTTCTGTTCTCCACTTTTATCATTAAAAAAAATCTTCTGCAGTGTGTCTAAAATTCTCCTTAGCATTTTTCCTTCTGAGTTTTGGTGCTGTCTGTGACCTGAGTGGGCTTCTGGGCACATGATCAGACATGCCTATGATTTGACAATGAAAGCTAACCTTTGACGGTTTAGTATTTCAAACGTGTACATGCCTATTTCAGATTGAATTTAGTGCAGGGATAACATGTAGAATTTGTCCTCAATGAAATTAAGTGAAGGATTGGCCATTGATTTCAGTGAACTAGAGTTTCACTCTTAAATTCTACATATAATTTCACTCGGAAATAAAAAAGAGAACAGTTATTAATATGGTCTTTCTAGCCCCTTATCTATGGCCACTAAGTCTATTTCCTAAATCAGTTTCATCCAGCTACCTAACACATACCTACTTTCCCTGAGAGTTGAATGACTGATCCTTTTTATTGATGCTCAAAGTCTTAATAACTCAGGTCTGATACTGCTTTCTGATCAATACTAGGTGTACTACTGCCCTTGAAAGAGCTGACTAAAGAAAGTAAGGTCCTGTACATGAAATGGTAGCTTTTCTGACTGTAACATGGTGATTTCTGAACAACACAACTAATCAACATCAGTGTCTTAAGGAATGAACAAGACATCCATGGGTGTGTCTATTTATTGGAAATTAGCAAACCACAGAGACTCGTGCAACACACATGGAACTTGTGACAGAACATAAACTTTCCTGAGTAAAGCAGCCACCCAGAAAGTATAAATGAAGAGTTTAATTATCCTCTGTTGTAAGCAGGCAGATTATTAGAAATAGCTGCTCAAGAATTCTATCCCAGCCAAAAAGGAGCAGCTGGTTCTCCAGAAGAGATGCCTGTGGTACATGCTGAGGAAACCTTTGGAAACACAGACTGTCAGGGAAAACAGAAAACACACCAAGGAAAGCATAGCTGCTTCTAACTCAGAACAGGGTTTCCATTATAAAATCTGTAACATGTAGTGCTGTAGAGGACATTACAGTCTTGAGAAAAGAAATGGCTTCCGCATATGTAGACAAGCAGTTCAGGGCTAGATATACAAATGCTTGTCGTGTATTTCAATACTATAAATTCCTGAGTTGCAGCTAATTAGCAATGATTGTGGCAGGTGAGATGGCTGCTCTGTCAGAAGTGGTTTACATGATTCTGAGCTGTGTTTGATGGTCAAGACTCTTGTGTCAAACTAACAGAGTGGAACCAGCTCTCCTGTTATGGAGTTATTATTTTTCAGCACAGTAGTGTTACCTTCCCCCTGAACCTCCATGATTTCTAGAAGAGTTTAAAACACTGATATCCCGAAGCACTTACATGCTAGTTGAAAGGAAATGAGGACCACAAGAAAGGAAGGTGTACAAGGAGCTGCTCTCATGGGGGAACAGTAATGAAAGCACATACAGCTCTCCCAGCTGGAAAAGAAATAGAGCAACTTGAGTCCTTGAAATCAGGGGAGGAGAAAACAGCCCAAAAGTTGTGTTTGTGAAGTTAATGTTCAGCTCTGCTTTGGGAAGCAACGAAGAGTGGCCTCTAATAAGTAATTTACTGGAAAATAACACAGAGGACTGCTCTTGTACTGGAAAATGTTCTTCAAAGAGGTAAGTCATTTTCCACTTCACAACAGTACTGAGTCAGCCTCTTGTTGTTTCTCAAATACAGAGGGAATATAGAGATTGAAGGTCTAATTACATGGTTTCTCTTCCCATAAAACTACCCTTTTTTTTTTGTTAGTATGCAAGAAGAAATTCAAATGTAAATCTAAGGATCATCAGAGTTAAAGTAAAAATTTCTCTGTAGTTAAGCCTGCTATTTTGAAAAAGTCTTCTCCCATGTAACCCATTTGGTGTGAAATCCAAACTTTGGAAACACTCCTATTGGTCTCGTTTATTTCAGACACATATACAAAGCAGAAAACCACTTTTCAGTGAGGAAGTGAACTGGAAATGTAACTTTGTGGATAAAAGCCTTAAAATTCTTCCTACAATATTTTCCTTTTGTATTTCAGATCGTAGACTGAAGACTCTTTTTTTCCTTCTCCAAAGAGTTCTATTAATTTCACATGGTATTTTCATCAAAGCTAGCTTCTGATATGGGAAAGAATCTTCCTGCAGACATTTTAAATTGTAACCTGATTAACTAGGTCCTTTTGATTTCTTTTTTGATTGCCTACAGGTACATGACCCATTCCAATTAACTGCTACAGATGATAAAAATAATCATCTTATTAGCTAGCAGCCACAGCTACTGTGGTACCCTCATTTGGTACACTACAAGAGTCATGCAGAAATGAGAAACTTTAGAGGAGTTTTAAATACACAGTAATTACTGCAAATATGAGATTCACTCCCAGCTCTAAAAATCTCTTTTATAGCGAAATTTTATAATGCGTGAGCAACATGATCTCCTAGAGCAGAGACCAGAATATGGAAAGGAGGTGTGCTGCTATAGTTTGTAGTTATCAACAGAAAAACCTAGAACAAAAAACCTACAAGTAAAAGTAGACACAGTCAGCCAAGTGAGATGATTGCTTTTGAAAAACCATGTGCCATCTAAGTGTACTGAGAGGTCCCTGTATTATTTCTGCTATTATTAGAAAAAGTTAAAAGGCCAAGCACTTGTTTGTGTGTGATAAGTTTCTATAAAACACATTTTTAGATTAAAAAGTAAATCTGTCAGACATTATATTCCTTTACATATTTCCATTTAGTTTGGGGAATGGTTTGGAAAAGGAGGTAGGTTTATCTTCTCTGTCAGATGTGGGGGGGAACTACAGGGTCTATGTCATGCAGCATGTTGCTCTCTCAGACAGTGAAGATTCTATTTCAGGATCAGTTAAAAAAAGAATTGGACTGTGGACAATTTTGAAAATGTCATAGCCTTTTTGTTGTTACCTTTTGAATGAGTCAGTTCTGAAGTTTTTTCATTTACGAATTGAAAATGTGGAAGAAAAGGTGAAAAACGTTTAAAAGCTGTCAAGCGCTTTGGAAACGAAGAGAAATCATTTTAGGTTGACTACACAACATTAAAAAAAAATGCTGCCACCAGCTAGAAGTATCAACTATTCCCAAAGCCTTCTGTGCAGCAGTAAAAAGAAGGATGAGTTAGAAAGCCCAGGTAATGCCCCTGAATTGGGAGATAGTGTCTGTCTGTCAAAGAGCTCTCTCAAAGCTGCTGGAGAATTGCTGCCTGTTCACTGGAAGCAGATGCCTGTGTAAAAATGCAAGGGGTCATAAAGGCTTTTCGGAGTTCTGAAGCTATTCACTTTTTCCCCCTCTGTATCTAAGTTAAAAGTACAAGTCTATGTATTAAGCAAACTATCAGTTCTCCTTTAGCTTAATTTCCTTTTTCTAATCACAATACATATCAAGATGACAACAAGCATCCCCCAAAAAAGCAGGGATCAAATCCATTATCCTCTGAGGAAAACTGCTTGACATTCATGGCATTTAAACCTCATTCTTAAATGTAGACAAGGGCTGTGGTGAGAAGTGACAGCTCTCAGTCAAAGAAAGTAGGACATCACTGAAACATTGGTTTTAAAAGGATGCTTGATATCTCACACAATGTGTCTTAAATTGCTGACCATTACATTTTTCACTGGTGAAAAAAAAAAACAACTAACAATTTTCTCTTTTTCTTCCCTCTTAATCATCATTAGCACAGAACATGGCCACCTGAGGGTGTTCCTCTATTGCACAGGCTATGGTCAAGGCTGTTTTCACATTTCACAAATATTCTGGAGGGACTTGTAATGAAATAAATCAGAATTTAGATGTATATCTGTAGGTCTGGGACTGCAGTTGCTATAGTATTACTTCATACCAACAGTGTAATACTTAAAATTATTTCATTTTTTAGTAGTTTCTGAAAAAGCTAAGCTTCTTAAGCCATATGAATACAGCACGAGTCAGTGGCAGATGTTTTTTTGTGGCTAAGCAGAGGTTTAGAGCAGTGAATTCTGACTTGCGTGCAAAGAGATAGTGTAGGAGGCTGTTCTGTGGCTGAAGGCTGAAAGTGATTACACTGGTGTAATTTTGGAAACTTTCAAATCTCTTGGCCAAGAACATGTACTATGGCTGCTGGACCACCTTGGATAAACACCTGTCTTGCCTGACAGGCTTAAAAGCTCAATTGATTTCTGTGAACTCTAAGAAGAAATATCAGAGATATATGTAGATACTTTACCTATTTAATTACATTGAAGTACTGCTGCTGCTTGTCTTCTCTTCAGCTGTGTCCTGTTGATGACCATCTTAAAACCCTTTCCTTGGCATTCCTGAAAAATACACTTGTTTTTAGCAAGCTCTTCATATCAAAGCTGAATGCATTTGATTTTAAAGTATGGTATTAAAAGAGTCCATTGTTCTGACTAGGTTTTAGAACATATGTAATATTTATCCCATTAAGCGTTGTCAATAGTATGTTTTTGTTTTGGTAATAAACCCAGTTTCCTTTGTTTTTCTGTGTCAAGATTAATTCTTCAGTGTCAACACTACCAAACCATCAAGTCCGTATGTGGGATATACCTCTTCTATAGCATTTTAATCTCAGCATTATGGAATTTCTCTCTTTAATAAACCCATATGAAACTTATTGCAGAAAATGAGCTATTTAGATGGATGCTTTAAGAGCCATTTAATTGTTCATTGTGTCTTCTTAGTAAATACATGCTTTAAAAATGGGTATTTTTCTATCATTATATATGTACAGTCCAAGTTGCAGTCCTTTCTCTTGTTTTGGTTGATGTTTTGGGCTGCACTGGGTCAAGTTCCAGTGGTGGTTGATATTTATTTCTTTACTGTAGGCAGGTGCAGTAAGAAAAAGCTATGGCACAACATCACATGAAATATCTATAAAGATACTTCAGATCTCTCTGAAGACATAGTGGAACTAATGAGCTACTAATATTCACTGTTTTTCTAAGGCATGTGTTTAAAGCGATATCCATCTCATGGATCAATATTTTTAGAGTCACAAGAAAAAGGAGTAAAGTATTTTAATGATGAGACCAAAAATCAATTGCTTTCCTGTCTGGCTTGATCTATTAATATATCTGGAAGATCGATTGAGATGCTCCAAAATGCTGACAGGCTATCTTTGGACAGAAATCAAAGCCAAAATAAAACACTAAAGTAACTAGAGTTTGAAATGAGAAGATGATAAAGTCATTACTGATTGCCATATTAAAATAGAGGAAAGACCTTTATTTTTAGTTTCCTTTATGTTTGAGCTTTCATTCATAGATGCATTTTTTGGTGGCTGCTTAGCTAGACTCATTTAGCTATGTTTTTCAGTAAATAAAAATGGTTATATCTCCACAGTATCAAAGGGAAAATAAATAGTTGTAGAATTTAGTCTAAATTTTTAGTGATATAGGAGGAAATGAGATACAGTTTGTGGATTTGATCAAAAGACTATAGACATTAGCACTGATCTATAGTAACGAGCTGAATGTTTTTAGGATCATTCTCCGTAGTGCTAAACTCTCTTACCTTCTAAACAGACCATCCTTGTAACTGCATAATGAGAACAGTATTCAGCCCACGCCAACCCCTGAATAGCACCCAGGAGGTGTTTGGAGCGGTGCTAGTTGACTTGGGCAAAATCACCACAGGACCTATTCTAACCAGTTAGCTTTATAAAGTCGTTGCTTCAGGACGTGGAAATATCTCTTTGTACTCTTTATTACTATAGATACATATTATATGTTTCTCTAGCAATATATTTACAGCAATGTATAAAATCATGAGTGTTCCTATGCTATGACTGAAGATATGTCTTTGGATACAACAAAACAAGCACACCAATAAATCAGATACTCTTTAAAGAAAAAGAGCAAGATTGAGACCCAATCCAGATGGACAAGATTAAATATTGTAGAAGAATTCCATAGTTTAAGATCAAAGCCACAGAGAGACCAGTACTGTCAAGAGAGTAGCAGGAAAGCGAAGGATCAGTGTTTTGAAGGAAAGATCCTGGAAAACATCCGATGTCCAGTTACTTCAGCAAAGATAGCACTGCTATAATTCAGCTTTCTGCATAGTCCTAAATTGATGAGAAGGAGAAGACAAGATGCCAAAGATTTGGGTAACTTTGAACTGAATTTTCCTTTTAAACTACCCAGTAATTTAAGGAATTTAATTTATAACATTTTTCACATTGGTGACTTTTATACCCTCATATGTCTCCTCATTTGATTGTTTTGGATTCTTTTTTTAAAGTCTTTTATTTTCCGAGTTGTGTTTAGTTGGAAGGACAACATACTTAACAACATCTATTTCTGTTCTCCTGAACTGAATTAATTAAAACTTGCTGTACTTTCAGTTTGTGTGTGTTCAGTAGATATCTGTCAACATTACCTACCTCAATTTTCTTTTCCTCTCCTGCATGTTTTAAGTGTATTTACTTTTCCTATTTGCACCTCTGCAGGAATTTGCATAAGGTCTGAATGCTAGGGGGAGATAATGCCTTTCACAGAATGAGGATAATAGGATGTTTGAGGTTGGAAGGGACCTCTGGAGGTCACTTTGTCTAAGCCTCCCACTCAAGCAAGTCCACCTAGAGCCAGTTGCCCGGGACCATGTCTAGGTGGCTTTTAAATATGTCTAGGGTAGGAGATTCCACAGTCTGCCTGTGCAACCTGTGCCACTGCTTTGTCGCTCTCAGAGTAAAAAAGTGTTTTCTGATGTTTAGAGGGAACTTCCTGTTCTTCAGTTTATGCCTACTATACATCTGGTCCTGTCACTGTGCGCCTCTGAAGAGTCTGGCTGCATCATCTTTGCACTCACCCTTCAGTTTTTTATATATATATTGATAAGATCCCTCTGAGCCTTTTCTTCTCGAGGCTGAACAGCCCCAGCTATCTCAGCCTTCCCTCATATCTGGGGTGTTTCAGTCTCTTAATCATCCTCATGGAATTTTGTTGGGCTCTTTCCAGTATGTCCATATCTGTATTGTACTGAGGAGCCCAGAACTGGACACATCACTCCAGGGATGGCCTCATAGCAGTGAATAAAGAGGAAGAATCCCTTCCCTCACCCTGCTAGCAATAGTTTGTCTGATAGGTGGAGGATACCATTTGCCTTCTTTGACACAAGGGCACATTGCTGACTCATGTTCAACCTGGTGTCCACCAGGATGCCTAGGTTGTTTTCTGCCAAGCTGTTTCCCAGCAGGTGTCAGTGTGTGGGGGTGGTTCTTCCCTAGATGAAGAACTTTGTACTTCCCTTCGTTGAACTTCAAGAGGTTCCTGGCAGCTCATTTCTCCAGTCTGATGAGGTCCTTCCAAATGGCAGCACAGCCATTCAGCCAGTTTTTAACCCACCTCACTGTCTGCTCATCCATCCTTGACTGCCCCTTGATGAAGCTGTGTTGACTACTTCTGATGATTTTCTCATTCCTAATGTACCCAGAGATAGTTTCCAGAATTACCTTCCCAGGGATCGAGGTGAGGCTGACCAGCCTGTAGTTCCCTGCACCCCACTTCTTGCCCTCCTTGAAGATAGGAGGTGAAATTTACTGTCCTCAAGTCCTCAGGTACTTCTCTCAGCTGTCATGATCAATTAAAGATAATTGAGAGTGGTCCCTCAGTCATCAGCCAGCTGCCTTAGTATTTCTCTGTGCATCCCATCAGGGCCCATGGCCTTACATATGGCCAGTTTGCTTAAGTATTCCCTGGCCTGATCCTCTTCCACCAAGGGTACACCTTTTTTGTTCTAACCTTTTCCACTGGTCTGTGAAACCTAGGATTCCTGAAGGCTAGTCTTCTAGCAAAGCCTGAGGCAGAGAAGGCATTCAGTACTTCCAGCTTTCCAATGTCCTGTGTAACCAGGTGCCTGTCTCATTGAGCAGAGTCAAGTCTTCCCCCAGTCTTCCTTCTGTGTCCTATGTTTTCTAAGTTTCTTAATTTCAAATGCTGAAGGCTCCATCTACAGGGCCCTGTGCACTACCACAAATGTCATCTTAGGAAAAGGTTACAATGTGAGAATGTAGCTGTGGATAGTGCTATTTGACAGCTGTCTCTGAATATGAAGTCCCAACACATAGCAAACTGCCAACTATAACACAACAGTGAAGTCTTGTTTCTTGCTTTGTGACTGCAAGTGCCAGATTCAGCTACATCAGGGTCATGATATCCTGCACAAAAAGAGATTTTTGTGTTGCAAATGGTTACAGGTCTTGCTGTGTGAATGGCAATGACAGGGTTATGGAAGTTCTTCTGACACTGATAAATGTCTTCACCTCGACACACTAATGTCCCAGTCTGATCTTCCTGATATCCCTCTACCTTGGAACTCAGCACCCGTTCTGATGGCTTATGCAGGCTTAGTGGAGGGCAAGATCAGCAGGCTTTCAGGGCAGGTCTGTAGGTTCTGGGTGGCAGGTCCTGCACATGTCTGTCACAGAGATGCTTCCTTGGGTGTCTATCCATCCTAGCTTAGGGAAGGCTGTTGCCTGGGGCCAGCCAAGACATGTAGTTCAGAGGGATTACCCACAACCTCTTGCTTGCCTTGGCAATCTTCTGTATTATAAACATGGTGGTTGATGAGTAGTGAAGAACTGAAAATAGTAACAAGAGAGAAGCGGAAAAGGGAATGCTTCAAAGCATTTTTCTTTGGCAGGCGTGGACTGCTTTGAGGCTGGTAAGGTCGATACCTAGGTTCCTATCAACTTGGTTTTGACCAAAATTCATTTTATTTAGGTTCATGAAAAAATAAAAAGACCAAAGAAAAGCACAATTGTGTGAGTTCTGGTCAGTGCTGTTTTGTTTTGTTTTTTTTCAGTGAGCTTGGAATGGTAGTTAGAGAAATAGCAGTCTTTGTTAAAACTGTAATAATTAATCAGTATATTTGGTGTGACGTTGGCTACTAATAACTTGAAAGTAGAAACCTCTGTGGAATCCAGGCCATCAGGTGAAATAAATAGTTCTGAGGACACTGACTTGATTGGATATGACAGTTTGTATTAGCTAAGAATATCCCTGATACCCATTGGTAATATATATGGCACCACTTTAAAAAATCATTTGCTAGAGCAAGGTGTTATTTTTTAACATAATGCATAACACAGTTTCCTACTTAAAGTAATGAAAAAATAAATTGAACTCCATGGAGTGGAATGGAATACAGGCTTTAAATCAGAAGGAAAATAATTCTTAATAGCTCTGTTAACTCAAACAGTAGTTCCAGTTCACAAAATCTCTATCATGCTAATGCTACCTATGAATTTGACCAATGCTTAAAAGGAAAAAAAGATTGACATACAGTCCCATTAGTTTTTTGGTTTTGTCTCTATAGAAAAAAATATTTAAAAAATCATATGTTCCAACTGTTACGAGGAATAGTATTTATTAGATGAAGATTGCTTGATTCATTTTTAAGCCCCTGAATATTATTCAGATAGGGATGATGCTGACATTCTCATTATTACTTATCTGTCTTTTAAAATAAGTTATTTATTTAATGATGTGATATTAAAATTTATAGTCAGATAAAGTGAGTGTCAGATTTTTTTCCTTCTAAATTTATCTTTCCCTGCCCCCTAACACTCCACAAACTACTTCCCAAATAAAGCAAAAAAAGGGTGAGTGATATTCTTTAGTGGTTTTTGTTTGATCTTGCCACTTGGTTTGAGAGTTTGATTTCAGGGAAAAAAAAATATTACTTAGTTCAGATATAATCTCTGGAAAAAAATATTGATTTTTCATGAAGTTGCAAGTTAGTGCTGGAACTTGAAAAAAAAAAATTATTTATATATATATATATAGTTTTTAGGAGTATGTTCTCCTGACACATTCATTAGAGTGTGAGGTTGTGCTTCAGGAGTTTTGTATAAAGAAATGATTTAATATTCCACCTCCAAATCTTCCTGTATTTAGTTCTTTAAAACTGTAGAATTTATATCCTATTCTTGTAAAGCTTTAGGGAAAAAGTATTGTAAAAAGAGTTGGAAGGCTTGCAAAAACCTGTGAAGTTATGGGTCTCTTAAGACTGAGCTTCAAGTTAATTAGGAGTTTAAAGAGTTTTATGAACTTATTTTAAAAAGTAAAATTATCTTCGTTCTAAAATTAACTATTGAATTGTCAGTAATGCTAATTGAATTGTATGAAAACTATAAAATTTCTTTTCCTTGAAAGATAAATATATAATATGACAATAAAAATGCCTAAAAATGACCTTTTCATTTGAATTATGTGTAGTTTGCTCCTTATTTCCATGATGCAGTCCACACCCTCCCTACCATGACCTTCCAAAATTTACATTCCACATCTGTGTCCTGCTCTGGTGCAATGTTGTCACATTGGAAAAGGATTAATAAAACTGATTTTGAAGAAAAGTACCTTGTGACACAATCAGATGGAAACCCCTACTAAGATGAAGTTTTACCATATAACTCCTCAAAACTTGACTGCACAGAAACTCGTGAAACAAAATGGGCTTTATTTCTATATTTTATTATTTTTTACAAATAGTAATTGTTTAAATATTACACACAAGATGAAGATTCTCTTTAGGTTTCAAACAAATGAAGCCAAGTTTGGCCATCAGGATCTTAGCGTTTTCTGAAATCTCTCAGCTAGTTCCTTATTTTCCACATTATTTATATCTTGCCAGTTTTGTGAACAAAAACAAATGACAAGTTATGTGCTTAGTTTTATCCACCATTGCAAGGAAATGTGTGCAACAAGGAAACTTTTCTAGGTTTTTTTTGTTGTTATTTCATTTTTGTTGTTGTTTCGGTTTGGTTTTGTTTTCATAGAATCATTTTGGTTGGAAGAGACCCTAAAGGTCATCGTGTCCAACAGTTAACCTAACTCTGGCACTAAACCATGTCCCTAAGAACCTCATGTAAACATCTCTTAAACACCTCCAGGGATGGTGACTCCACCACTTCCCTGGGCAGCCTGTTCCAATGCCTGACAACCCTTTCTGTGAAGAAAGTTTTCCTAATAACCAATCTGAACCTCCCCTGGTGCAACTTGAGGCCATTTACTCTTCTTTTGTCACATTTTACTTGGGAGAAGAGACCAATACCTACCTCGGTACAACCTCCTTTCAGGTAGTGGTAGAGAGCAATAAGGTCTCCCCTCAGCCCCCTTTTCTCCAGGCTAAACAGCCCCAGTTCCCTCAGCTGCTCCTCATCAGGCTTGTGCTCCAGGCCCTTCACCAGGTTCATTGCTTTTCTTTGAACTCACTCCAACACCTTTCTTGTAGTGAGGCACCCAAAACTGGACACAGTATTGTGTGGTTTTTTATTATTTGTTTGTTTGGTTTGGTTTTGTGGGGTTTTATTTGTTGTGTTTGTTTGTTTTTTTTTTCCTTAACAGACAAACAAATATTCTTGTTAAGACTGAAAGCACACTCTGAGAATACCTGATAGTTTGGAACAGTTTCAGCATTTGCCTCTGGCACAGAATGGTTTGTGTGCCATACTCTCAGAAGTACATGGAGATGTGTGTATGAGAATACCTGGCACATCTGGACAGGAGACTCAGCTTCATTGCACATGGGGCAGCACGTTCATAAGTGCCATACAGATGGGCCTCAGTGTGCATTGGCCAAACCTCTAACAATCTGCCCTCAAAGTGTTATCCCTGGAGCCGTGTCCAACAGGAAATTTGTGGGGGTGAGAGTAGGTAGTGTACTTCTTAGGCTTTTCTCAAAAGACAATTGGGATTTTGGAATAGCCTAACTTCAACAGCAAAGAACAATGGGATCAATGTAAAGGTGGGGGCCTGTGTTTGGGAGTATACCATGTTTTGGTCTGCCTTCAGCTAGCTCAAGGACATTATAGATATTGCCTTAATTTCTGGTCATTCAGCACATATCTGAGTTTTAGTTTAAAGGCAAATGCTGTTTTCAGAACTGTTTTTTAGAGGTAGGACTACAGAAGACAAACTTGATCCTTGTAGATTTGTGTTTGCCTCACAAAAAATCTTGGTTTGCGGAAAATGCTACACATCTGTATAGTAAATACTCTTAGACTTGCGAGAAATATATTGATTTTTATTTTAAGTGCACATTTGAATCATGGCCTGCTGTCTTAGCATATTAAGAACAAAATTTTTGTGGCATAGCACTCCACTAACCTTTCTCTGAAACATAACATGCTCATTTTCACATTTTCCACAAAAATCTGTCAAAACAGAAGTTTCAGCAGTGTTCCAGAAAGCCATCTTTCATCCCAAAACAACCACATACAAACACCTGCTCTTCCATGTTGGAAAAATTTCAGAGGCAAGAAAAGAGGCTCTCATGTGAATCCAAGGATTACTCAGCAATGCCTGCTGCTGTCTTGAGCAAACACGTTTGTCTGTTGCTTAAAACAGATGCAGGTCACGTTCTCAGGGCCAACAAGCACAGACAAGACTGCTGAATTGCCATCTGTGCTTAATCTGTCACTGAAGAGCAAACAAGGGTGTTCCAGCCTTTCAAAGGAAACGCTGACTGGTAGGAACATGTGCCGCATTAGAAGCCCTTCCAGTCACAGAGCTTTCTTCAGTTGTGCCTTCTGCTTGATTGCTTTCTTAATTCCTTCTCCAAGGCACTTAGCTTTATTTTGACATGTTACAAGGCTGCTCATCTTATTCGGTATCTTTCTTTCTTGTTTTATTATTTTTGAAAAGATTTATTATTATTAATGTTAGTTTTACTTTTGAGGTAAAAAGGAATCCATCACACAATCCTAGTTTTAAAAATAATTCTTCTTGGTAAAATGAGAAATCTGCCCTGAAAAACCCTCATTCTGACCACTCAATGAATGAATTTAGCTGTAAAATATTTTCAAATAATGAAGAGATTTATAGTCCATTAATCTAAAAATTAGATGTTTATTTGGCCAAGATAGCTATCTTAATCAGTATAGGCATCTATTTAAAAGATTAAATGCTAAAAAAAATCCCCTTGAAGATTTTTTTTTCATTATATTACAGCAGTTACATAATTTCTGGACATGTCTGTTCTAATTAGCCATCTTCTTGTTGAAGAAATCCTGTTCTTTAAAACATGATTTAACAAAGTATGTGCTTAGGGATGCAAAAATGCACAAGAAGTACTTTCAACTACTTTAATATATTATCTGAGGGTTTTTTTAAAGACAATTCACACTGGAGTGTGTTTTCAGGAGAAGTGTTCTGCCAAAACCATTAGTTCACCAATGGGTTTTTTAGTCCTCTTTTCTACACTATAAATACTTTTGTGGATTAAAAGTAGATTTTACCCTGCCAAGATCCATCTCTTCTCTGAATCTCTCCCATGTATACACTAATTCATGCAGCACCCTCTGTCTTATTGCCCATCACCAAAGAAAGGATGTAATTTCACAAACCATGTATTATGGACTCAGCTACTGTAGCAACTAGAAAAAACAAATTAAATTACTGTCTCTCTAGAGGCAAGACATCTCTTCGCTAATTAGGCAAGAGGGCAGAGAAGCTGGTGAATACAAGTTTAACATAAATCTCCGTGGATTTTAAATAAAATGGATGAGATGTATATCTTGTATGAAGTGATAGAGTTCCACTAATTTAAATGACATCCTTATTAATACAGCCCAAGAATTAAACTTGATGTGTTTTGGGTTATTGTAGTTTATCTAGCAAACTACTTAGCTACCTGCTGTCATGAACTGCATGGTTGGGGCAGGGAGATAAGATAAAATAGAAAGAGGCAGTTTAGTTCCCCAGGCAGGCAGAGGGCCTACCAGTGGAGTCACTGAAATAGTAGGAGAATAACTGTTGCAACTTCCATTCTGCTGAAAAACTACAGCAAACTGGAAAATTTGCTAGCGTTTAAAAATCTGTATGTACTTGATTGTCTAGAAAAGAAGCAAAATGATTAAAAGATAGTTTGTTGTGGTGGGTGGGTTTTTTTGTGTGTTTGTTTGTTTGTTTGTTTCTTTTTGTTTTGTTTTGTTTTGTTTTGTTTTCACAGAATCACAGAATGTTATGGATTGGAAGGGACCTGGAAAGATCATCTAGTCCAATCCCCTTGCCGGAGCAGGAACACCTAGATGAGGCTACACAGGAATGTGTCCAGGCAGGTTTTGAATGTCTCCAGAGTAGGAGACTCCACAACCCCCCTGGGCAGCCTGTTCCAGTGCTCTGTCACCCTCACTGTGAAGTTTTTTTTTCTTCTTCACTCTGACAGTCTGTGAAGTCCTCATGAATGTTCCATAGCTTCAAAAGTTTTCTGGCCAAGTACCTTATTTTTCTGAAACTCGCTGTTGTATTTCAATGTTCCTCTGTCTCCTCAGACAACTGATTATAAGTAGGTTTCCTTCTACATTTAGGAGCACAGACATCCCTAGCCTTTATTTTGCTGTGCCTAAAAGGGAGAAGACCTAGCCCTAGAATGGTAACACTTTTTAAATTATTTTTTTGTGTGTGTATGCAGCTTTGCCAAATTCAGTGGCATATTGCATCGACTGTAGGCACATCTATAAATACTTCTCTATGTTTTATTCCAGCTTGTGGACATAAAGTCATTACTTCATATTCAGGATGGTTTTGTGCTCCCAAGCTCTATTCTATAGAGGCAATGACATTAAAACAATCAGTGTGTGGATTTTTTATTTTTAAGTCTCTGAAACATTTCTAAAGGAGTTTTTGTGTACTCTTTGTGATATATCCAGAACACATGGCAGTGGAATATAATGGTCATTTTGAGCAGTCTTTTGGGATTTATGATGTAACTTGATCCTGGTCTTATCATGTATAGATAATTCAATTTCCCCAAAGTCATGCTAACAGAAATGAAAAATTGTTTGGAAAAAAAAATAATTCCCCCCTCTATAACCATTGTTATTTTTTAAACAATGACAGGTTGTCAGTGTGGCCCTGAACTATGTTTCAATTTTCAAAAACTGAGTTTTCAAGCAGGAAAATGTTCTGTAGACTCTCTGACTAGCTCTGCATCCTGGAGCTGAGCAGATGGAAAGATACTTCTTCTACTCCCACCAGTAGCAAGATTCAGGGGGTTGATGCTTTTCACTTACCAGGAATTATTACTGGATTAATTTTTTTCCTCCTCCCACTCCAAGCCTCTTTGGGGTTGAAACCAGCTTTTCTCCTGTTTTTCAGTTCTTGCTTTTTACTAACGAATAAAAATACTAACCCCCCCCTCCAATAAGAGCTGGGATGGCCCCAAGATACACAGACAGTTATATTTCTTTTGCAGCATCCAGAGCTTTCTAAACAGTTTATGAATGGATTGAACACACTGACATATCTAGTAATATCGAGTAAACGATCACTATTTTACCTGTAGAAAAATCAAAGTTCAAAGGAGTTCAGCAACTTGCCTATCAGAATTCAGCATGCCAGGACTGGAGTGGAGATGACAGCTTAGGTTTTTACATAGCTATGGGGAGATTATTCATGCTTCTCTGAACTACTTTTGTCTCTTAAGCATCAAACTGTGAAGACTACTAAACTATTTAGGACTTATTTCTAAGAGGGCTGTCCCTTAGATGCCAAAATAACATAGTGCTTTAGTGCCCAGTTGTCATTTGTTGAGGTACTAGAGAGAGTGCAGAGGAGGGTGATGAAGCTGGTGAAGGGTCTGGAGCACAAGTCTGATGAGGAGCAGCTGAGGGAACTGGGGCTGTTTAGACTGGAGAAAAGGAGGCTGATGGGAGACCTTATCGCTGTCTGCAACTACCTGAAAGGAGGTCGTAGCATGGAGGGTGTTGGTCTCCCAAGTAACAAGTGAAAGGACAAGAGGAAATGGCCTCAACTTGCGTCAGGGGAGGTTTAGATTGTATATTAGGAAAAATTTCTTCCCTGAAAGGGTTGTCAGGCATTGGAACAGGCTGCCCAGAGAAGTGGTTGATTCACCATCCCTGGAGGTGTTTAAAAGGCATTTAGATGAGGTTCTTAGGGACATGGTTTAGTGCTAGAGTTGGTTACATTATGGTTGGACTCGATGATCCTGAGGGTCTCTTCCAACTGAAATTATTCTATGATTCTAGGAAACTAAGAGGATAACTTGAAGTTTTAATCTGGTCCCTTCAGACTACTGTCATGTGATGCAAAAAGCTCAGTGCAAGGAATGAAAGCTTGGACCTGACCAAAAGCTATAATAATAATTTAAATAAATAAATAAATACATACATACATACATACATACATACATACTTTCTGCCATAGGCCTGCCACTTTCTTCCTGAAAAATACCTGTTAAATTAACAATGCTGGAACGCCTCTACTCCCATTTTGCAGCCTTTCTGAATGAATGGGAATGGTGCCGCTGCTGGACCAGCCCCGCAACTGAGCTGTGAAGAAGAGGCAGAGAGATGTGGTGCTGCTGGAGCTAGGAGGAGAAGCGGGAGCCGCGCCCTTCCCCCGCCACCTCCGCCTCCCTCCCGGTGGCCACCACCTCCGCCTGGCTCCCGGGGCGGGACGGAGCCGCCGCCACTGCCACCGCCTGCCTGCAGCCCCGGCCTCCCAGCCCCTTGTCTGTGAAGTGGGCACAACTCTTGCAGAAAGCACTGGTAAAAGAGAATGTTTGTTCATATACAGAGAAAAAAAATTAAATCCATAATTACGTCAGGACTTCCATCCAGATTTTTCACGTCCAGAAAGATTTTAAGGTATAAAAGATTTTTAAAAGATAAATAATTTCAGCCACAGTTTTGACCCTGTCTTAGAAAAAAATGGTACAGTACTGCGATCTTTAGTTTGCCATTGCAACCTGCGCAGTCCTCTGCCTGAAAAAGTTGGTCTCTGCAGCTTGTTCTCACCTAGATGACCAGAATTTTCCACAGGCATCTTAAGTAGTGGATACATAACTACTGTATCTTGCTACTACCTCCATAATGCATGCAATAGTCTAAGAAAATACAGCACTGATTTAAAGTGCATAATGCCTCCAAAATCACCTTTTGTCCTAAGGGCTAAAACCAGCTGTTCTGTGGATGAGGCATGGAGCTGAGCTCAGTGTGACCTAAAGAATGCATCTTGCACTTGCAGGGCTGAAGCTCATTTTAGTTTCCTGTTGTGTCTGGACCGTGTTCTTAAAGCCCTGCTGGGGACAACTGACATTGTAGATGTCTAAAGATACGTGGGATGATTCATATCTGAGGTTTAGGTATGAAAACTTTGACTCAAACTAAAGCTTATTCCATCTGGTATACCGTTGAGTTCTTCAGAATAAGTTTTTATTAAGGCGTAATGTCATGGGGGAACAATTACTTCACGTGTTCAATTTATTTTGATAGTTCACTAGTTTGAAATTTTAAGCACTGCCTGTTATGAGTGGTAATTCTCGTTATAATACCTTGTCTTCACATGTTTGTAACTTTGCCAAATGAAGCATGGGACTGAAATTTTCCATGTTGGATATCTTCTTCAGTTTAACTTTTGGGAAACTTTCACCAAATTTGTTTAGTTGTTTCTGAAAACGAGAATATGAAAAGGTGTCGTGGCCCTGAAAAGGTGTCATGTCCCTGTTAAAAATCCTTATGGGCCTTCTCTTTAAACTTCCTGTACTTTAGAGCAGGAACTTGATGTTGAACTGAAGAATGGCTTTTGTTTCAGGGCATACCTCTTCTGTTGTGCACTAAATAAATAACTCATTTTTCTTCCATTTATGAATCTTTAAGTGCAGTTATGTCTATAGGAGACTTGTGAAGGTTTTGCAGTTTAGCTGTCTGAGGATTCCACCTGCTCTGAGCACACACGTGCTATCTACATCGGAGCAGACGTACCATCAGGTATTCCAGCAGGGGTTGGAAGGATTTGGGCAGCTCTCATCTATTGCAGGCTGGGGTGCGACTGGTGTCTGAACTCAGAGTAGAAAGCTTGCTTCTTTTCTGTGTGATCTTGTGTTTCTACGAAGTAATGTAGAAATGTAGAAATGTAGAAATGTAGAAAAAGTATTTAATTTGGATCTAGAGGGTAGAAAAGATGGATCAAAGAACGAAGGGAAGGATATACAGATCAGAGCAAAGACTCTGAAGTTTCATCCATATTAGTAGATAACATGGTCTTTTCTGTCCTTGAAACCAACTGACAAAGCATAGCTTTTGTATGTAGCTTGTATCCCTTCTCACACAAAATAGGATGGCTGCATCCAGACTTCTGGCTTTGAGTGATCTCCAGCCCATACTAACTCCATGTATTACATGGAAGAGCACCAGTTCATTCAGCCCAAAATGATGCCAGACTCCATGTTAATGGTATGGAAAGCTGCACAACAGTCCCTTGCACATTTCAGTTTTCTAGTGTAGATGGAGGTTTATGGTGGATGTGAGGTGGGAACAGGGCAAACATTCAGCTGCTCAGTCTGTGAATTTTAGAGGAGAAGACTAAGGAAGGCATCTGTTAATAAAGATGAGATGGGAGGCTGGGAGAGTGCTGGATTTAGAGAATGTGCTTACTACGAGTAAAGAGTACCTGGATGGGGAAGGTTGGAACCAGAAGGTAATTTAATTGCAGTCTTTGTAAACAACATCACTTTGAAATACTGTATGCCCCTCTTCTAAACATCCATCAAACCAAGGTGCCCAGTTCTCTATTCTGGTGTAGCAGTAACAGCAGTCAGCACAGAATGATAATCAGTCTAGTGCTTTGAAATCTCAGATTAAATTTCATGTATTCTGAAGGATTTTGTATTTTTGTAATAATATCAACACATAATAGAACATAAATCATGTGGATGTCTCATTTGCAAAAAAAAAAAATAATAAATAAATTTGATTTCTTTTAAGCATATACTTAACCCTGCAATTTCTTAATTTTATGTGGCTTAATTTGGAAACAATTACAAGTACAGTTTAATGTTTACATTTTAGAGGTATATTCTAAGCTACACCTCCCATTTAAGCTATAATTCTTGCAGGAATTTTATTGCTTTTCAGTAAGTTCATTCATGATCACTCAGAAGGTAAACACAAAGGAACACTATTATGCAATCATTAATGGTGTGGAGTTGTGCTTTCAGTAGAATCGGTTGTTTATTAAACTAGTGGTTAACAACTACTTTGTGTTGCCAAAGGAGAAAACTACAGCCAAGGTAAAGTGCTTACAGAATCACACAATGGCTGAGGTTGGGCAGTCCTTTTGGAGACTGCTGAGTCAAACCCTCCTGCTTAGAACAAGGTCCACTAGAGCAGGTTGCCCAGGACCATGCCCAGTCAGGTTTTGAAAATCCAGAAATGGAGTCTCCACTGCCTCTCAGGGAAATCTGTCACAGTGTTTGATCACCCTCACTGAGGTTGTTAGTATTTCTCATTTAAATCAAATTCCTTGTATTTCAATTTGTGCCTATTGCTTCAGGTCCATCTTTCCCGTACTGAGGGCTCCAGAGCTGGACTCAGTACTCCAGGTGGGGTCTCACCAGAGCAGAGTAGAGGAGCAGAATCGCCTCCCTTGACCTGCTGGCCACACTTCTTTTATTGCTGCCCAAGATACAATTGGCCTTCTGGCTGCAAGTGCACATTGCTGGCTCATGTCCAATCTCTCATCCACCAGTACCCCAAGTCATTCTCAGCAGGGCTGCTATCAATTCCTTCATCCCCAGCCTGTATTGATACTGAGGGTTGCCCTGACCAAGGTGAAGGACCTTGCACTTGGCCTTGTTGAACTTCATGAGGTTCACATGGTCCCATTTCTCAAGCTTGTCCAGGTCCCTCTGGATGGCATCCCATCCCTTAGGCAAGTCAACCACACCCAGTCAGCTTGCTGTCATCCATAAACTTACTGAGGGTGCACTCAATCCCAGTATGTCACTCATGAAGATATCAAATAGTACTGGCCCCATTAGGGACCCCTGAGGGACACCTCTTGTCACCAGCGTCCATCCAGACATTGAGCCATTGACTGCTAATCTCTGGATGTGACCATCCAGCCAATTCATCATCCAGTGAACAGTCCACCGATTGGTGTTAGCTTATGTTTCGTCACTGTTTTCATGTAACATATAAAACGAAACACCTCTTAGTTTTTTCTCAAGGATGAGAGGCCACCTTGCTGTGCTGCTTGTATGATATACTCCCAGGGAGAAGAGGCAGACAGTCATAACTATTTCTGTCAGTGTCACATTCATTAAATGAAGAATAGGACTTTGTTTTTCCAGCACCAGTACCAGGAAATAAGAAACAGTAAAAATACCCTTGCTCCTTCATTAGTGTAAAATAGACATTGGCAGGTCTGTGGAGTGCCATTAGTGGCATTCATACCAATACCCTGCTGTCCTCTTCTACCCAATTGACTATATATTTAATTATGTAAAAATAGTAGTGATTTAGATTTTTATGTAATGAGCTTTTTAATGGGGATGTCAATGCCATGCTGATCTTCATATACCTTCAGATGTCATTAGAAATGTTCATTCAGACACAGTTCACAACAAATTAGTGCTTTAGGAAGTGTGTATTTTGGGAGTCATTAAGAAATGTTATTCTGGATGCTTAAGAAATGTTATCCTTACACATAAATAATTCACATTCTCATTCTGTTGATGTGCCACATATTTGAAATTATTTACACGTCAGCTTGAAATTATTAGATACTGGTTGTCTGGAGAACTTATCTTAAATATGAAATGTAGTTTGATAAACAAGATCAATTCAAAATGTGTCCATAAAGTTACCATTGCTTCAGCCTCTTACCTGCAAGAGGACTTTAGAGCAAACTATTTTGGTGTATTAGCCCACATTAAAAAAAAAAAAAAAAAAAAAAGGAAAAATACAGCTGATATTTTCTCTCAGCTACTGTTTTTCACTGTGAGTTCCCTGTGTCTGGTTTATACCTTCATTGGGCACTATTATAGATAATCTTTTTAGCAGAGTTTACCCAGGCTCTTGACTGTTGTGACGAGATATTCCGTTTTCTAACTTTTTTTCTTTCTACTATTCACATAAATAAAAATTAAAAAATTGCTGTGTGCATTTGAGATAAAACGGTATTCACTGACAGCACTCATCTAAACAACTGTAGTTTCTTTGGTCAGAAGATGAAACTGTTAATAATATATTAAACTTTTTTCAGTAGAAGTGTTTTAGGCAGAAATGCATTATTTAAACCATGCTCTGCTATATTATTGAGCAGTACCACAGAGCTGCTTTTCCCAATTATATAACAAAAGCAGCTGGAATAGATGAAACAATCAGATATACAAAACTCAGGCTTTAGAAAGCTGTATTGCAAGATTACAAGCACTTCTGATGTTGGGTGTTTTTTGGTTTTTGTTTGTTTTTGTTTGTTTGTTTGTTTTTCTTTATTATATATAAGTAATGGCAGAAGTAGTTCTGAAGAAAGATATTTCAACTCTATAATGGAGCTCATATTCAGGATCTTTTAAAACAGTCTCTGCATAGCAATAGCTCAGCAATACAGTGTCCACGGTTCATGATTCAAGTAAAGAAGATGACACACAACTTGTAGATTGTGAACGGGGAACATACACTGTAATAGATTCAAACTAGTTCAATTGTGTAGCAGAATTATAAATATTTTGTACAAACTGTGGTGTATTGCATCCTCACCTATATAGTACATTAACAAAACAGAGAACAGGGAGAAGTAATTCCAGATTAATCGGCACTGTTATTTCAATGACCGAAGAACTATTAAGTAAAGAAGCCAATTTTTTTTTTCTGAATTTTGAATACTAATTCATATTGCTTGAACTATCAGTTCCACAGTTCTATGGTAACATTTTGAGCTGTTTGCTAAACTGTTATAATGTAGTACTGCTGGTCTTTTAAAGCAGAAAAATAGTTAAACAAACAAACGTACAAAAAACCCAAACACTAAAGAACATGGAAGTTCGAACTTCATGTCGATTTTCAAAATAAAGTTAGTGAAGTAATAAAATCAGCACTGTGCTACATCATCATGCATTTTAGCAGAAACCTCCAAGCTTCGTATCAGCTATGATACTTTCTTACACACCAAAATCTATATATTTCTCTTTTGTATTGTCAGAATGAACAGTTTTCTGCTGTCATTATTTATAAAACAAATATTTTTCAGCACATTGGAAATTAAATTTACATCAAAATAAATAATTCAAGAATACAGTACAGATTGGGTTAATAGAAAGTTATTCAGTTTGACCAAAATGTCAAATTTTAAGTGTATCCTTAGCATCATATCATTTGCAACTTTATCAAAGTATTTCTTCAGAGAGATTCACTCTTACATACAAGTAAAAGTTAATTAATAGGGAGAAATAAGAAAAAACACTTTCCTCTTCTAATCTCAGACAGTCTTATAAATCATCTTGATAAGGAAAGTCACTTAAAAAAAAAAAAAAAGGTACAAATCTCTCCTTATCCATAAGGGAAAAGAAAGATTTTTATCTTAATCTCATAATTTAAAAACAATTAAGAAGATTTGAATCAAAGCATTCTGAATCTGAACATGAAATACTTGAGAGCTAGAACTGAAATCTTTTGGGGGACACTCTCTTTTCTGGTCTTGTGAAACTCCAGTTCTTGTTAACCTTCCAACCTTGAACAGAATGGAATAGACTCTATCAGTTGGAAGGAACATACAACCATTGTCTAGTCCAACTGCCTGACCAGTTCAGGGCTCACCAAGAGTTAAAGTATGGCATTAAGGGCGTCCAAACGCCTCTTGAACACTGACAGGCTTGGGACATTAAACACGTCTCGAGGAAAACTGTTCTAGTGTTTGATCACCGTCTCAATAAAGAAATACTTCCTGATGTCTGGTCTGAACCTCCTCTGGTGCAGTTTGAACCATTCCCATGAGTCCTGTCACTGGATAGCAGGGAGACAAGATCAGCACCTCCTTCACCTCTCCTCCTCAGGAAGCTGTAGAGAGCAATGAGGTCACCCCTCAGACTCCTTTTCTCCAAAATGGATGAATTCAGAATCCTCAGCCACTCCTCACAGGACATTCCTTCCAGGCCTTTCACCAACTTTGTTGCCCTCCTCTGGATGCATTCAAGTACCTTCACATCTTTCTTCCATTGTGGGACCCAGCACTGCACACAGTGCTCAAAGTGAGGCTGCACCAACACTGAATATAGTGGGATAATCACCTCTTCTGACCGTCTGGCTCTGCTGTGTTTGATGCAACCAGGATGCAGTTTGCCCTCTGGGCTGCCAGGACACACAGTGCTGGCTCATGTTGAGCTGCTGTCATCCAGAACCCCCAGATCCCTTTCTGCAGGGCTGCTCGATCACCAACCTCTCCTCTCCCAATTTGTACTTGTGCCTAGTGTTACCCTGCCCTAGGTGCAGGATCTTGCATTTGGACTTGTTAATTTAATGTCATTAATGATTGTCCAATGCTTCAATCCATCTAGATCCCTTTTGATAAACCTAAAGGGTTTATTGGGCTTTTTTTTTTTGCTTTTTAAAGACAGAAATATACCAAAAGAGGATACTGTAATGAGATGTAAACCTTACACTTAACCAGATTGTTTTCTTCATGATTAGCAAAGTTTCCAGTCATTCTTATAGGCACTAAAAAGACTGAAAAATACACTGATTTAGGAATAAATTTAGTAAAATTATTTTCAGTTAAGACAAGTCTAATATGAAGTTTCTGCTAGTTAGTTTATGGCATTTCAAACCTTTCATTCCTGCTTTACTGCCTCTCTCTTTGCAACACCTTACCCCATTGCCGTCCATGATATAATCTCATGGGCTGTGTCAACATGTGGGAACTAAATGTTAGGATTTCTGCCAAATAAGAGATTTACATACTGCAAAATGCTCAAGTTCAAATGTTTTGAGAGGATTTCTATTAACTAGCAGTGAAGCAGAGTGCAAAGAAGGAAGAGCAAAAACTGTTAAAACATTATGAGATTTAAAGGTGAACTTCAGTAAGAGCATTTGGGATTTTTAAACAATTAGTTGGAAAAAAGAATTCAAAGGGAATAAAATAGATCCACAGATCGACATGGTTACTTAATTCTACATAAGGTAGCAAAGAAATTTAAACATATATATTCATATACACAACTATGTACTTATACATAGATTTTAGACAGAAAGCATATTGATATCTATAGCAAAACTGTATTTAATATTGATTTTATTTATTTTTTTTTCAGTGGGTTGTTCCACTAGAAACATGAAAAATTGAGTACTTCTGTACCTAGCTGAGTTTCAGACCTTGTCTCAACTTAAAATTAGAAAAGGCTCGTGTCACCTTATTCTATCTTTGTTCACAAATAAGAAGGTCAGAGACACAGCCTTTCCCACTAACTCCCTTTTTCCTTCTCCCTCTTTTAAATCCCTAGCACACATCATTATCATTCTCTTTTAAGCAGCCTCTGTAACCGAGAGTTTTTGACTAATGCTTTTCTCTTATGATGGCTAACAGACGTGTATAATTCTTCCACATTGAGATTGAAATACTAACGTACGGTTCCCATGGCTAAAATTTCAGTCACCTTAAAAAGTGAAGCCAGGGCCTATCACCAAGCCTCTTTCTCTTCTTGACCTTTGGTAAAAGGAAAATCATATGAGCATTTGTGACAGGCCAAGGTGCATGGTCTGTGACTGAGCTGTTGTGCCCCAAATGGGATTTTTTTGTTTTCTTTCCTCTTATTCCAGACCTGCATTTATTTTGCCTACATTATATCAGGTATACATGTAGATATGAGAATAAAACCTTTAGCCATGGATAAGCAGGTTTTAGTATCTGTTTATATCAAAAAGTATATTTACCTAACAAACAGTCTTTTCTTTTTTCTAATGTCAAAAAAACCCTCCATTCTAATATGCGCTTAAATATATGTTGGGTTTTTTTGGTTTTAATTCTCTAGTAAGGCCTTCTGTTTTCAAGAGAACATAATAATGTACTTAAAAGCCTTCCTGAATGGGAAATACATACCTGAGGAAAACACAGGGTCTCTAAAAGAAAAAGTTTAATCTCTGGGGTAGCAATTTTGACAACTTTGGCATATGCAATACTAACCTTTTAGTTTTTTCTGGTACTTTATTCTGCCAGCTCTGTCTCAGTGTATCTGAATCAGTAGGCAGTAGGCAGCAGGGTTAAAAGTGAAGGTAAATATTTATTTAGAGACCTGAATGTCAAGAGCTTGCCAGTTCTTAATAGATGATGATTTTACAAGTCAGATGCTTTCCTCATGTTGTCAGTCAGCTTTATGTTTCACAGTAGATATCATCTTGACACTTCTAGTCTCGGCATGCAGGCCGTGCGCTCCCCTTCTCTTCCCATTCTATAGATGTCCTCCCAAGTGTGGAAAGGACGGAGTCCATGAGAGGGAAGTCTTCGGGGGCAGTGCTGTATTTACAGCTCTCTCCGAACATGGCTGCTTCCTCTTTGTTTCCCCATGTGTCCTCATGCTGGTCCATGATGTACTGGCTGGTGTTGTGGGGTGTGCACATCCCTGGCAGGCAATACCCTGCCATGTTCATGGGGCGGAGGCGCACCCTTGCCTCTCTCAGTGTCGCCGCCGGTACGTGCAAAGTGGTGACCAAGCAGCACTTCTTCACGTTCCAGAACAGCTCTTCCTCTTTGCCACACACCTGCTGCCGCTGTCCTTGCCTGTTGCTATTGCCTTCACCTTGCCATGCCTCTTCATGCTGCCCAGGATTGGCAGCAGCCTGAAGTGGGCTCTTCCGGGAGTGGTCTCCTCTCCTTCTGGGTTGTATCTCTGCATCTCTGTCCCCAGTGGGGATGTTTACCTGGAAGGCCTGAAAGCGATCCTTGTAACTTGCCAGTCCCATACCGACACCCTGATGTCCTGCAGGGGATCTTCACCTGAGGTGGCCTGGGGGCAAAGTGACAGACTGCCTTGCTGCGCTGACTAGTGGAACCAGCTGGGCATGTTTGGGTGGTGGCTGTGACAAGGGCACCTGCCTTTGTGACCTCAGCCTCTGTCAGCAGAGGGGACAGGGCACAACTGCGTCTCCCTCACTTGTAAGCCCAGGCCCCAAATCAGGCCTAGCTTTAATGATAGTCAGACCTAATTTTTGCTTGCCTTAGAGCACCTCGTGAAAGTACGTGAATGTTATTCTGACCGTGTGGTGGAGAATGATGCGGAGGGACTAGGCAACAGTCGCAAGTTCGCACAGTAAGTCAGCGCTGCCAAAAAGCCTTTCTTGCTCTCCTGACTCAAAAACCTGCATCCAGTCCTTTACATCACGTGTTGAAATTAATTCCTGTCCTTCTGTGAAAGGACTCATTTGGAGAGCTTTAAACTAGATACACAGGGGGATGGGGTTGTAGCTGTGTTTGCACCAGTGGGGCAGTGCTCTAGTACTGATGAAGACCAGGAGACAATGTAGGCCCACTGATGAAAAAGGTGGGTGCCCTGGTGACAGAAGATACAGAGAAGGCAGAGTTACTGAATGCCGCCTTTGTCTACTCTGCCAGAGGCTGTCCTGAGGAGCCCCATACTGCTGAGGCCCCAGAGGAAGTCAGGAGAATGGAGGAGTTTTCCTTGGTTGATGAGGACTGGGCTAAGGACCTATTAAGCAATCTGGACATCCATAAATCCATGGGTCCTGATGGGATGTACCCGCAGGTGCTGAGGGAGCTGGCTGAAGTCATTGCTAGGCCACTCTCCATCATCTTTGCTAAGTTGGGGGAAATGGGAGAGGTGCCTGAGGACTGGAGGAAAGCAAATGTCACTCCAGTCTTCAAAAAGGGCAAGAAGGAGGACCCAGGTAACTATAGACCGGTCAGCCTCACCTTCATCCCTGGAAAGGTGATGGAATAACTTATCCTTGGTGACATCTCAAGGCATATCAAGGATAAGAGGGTCATTAGGGGCAGTCAACATGACTTCACCAAGGGGAAGTCATGCTTAACCAACCTCATAGACTTTTATAAGGACATAATCAGGTGGATAGATTATGGTAAAGCAGTGGATGTGGTCTATCTTGATTTCAGTAAAGCATTTGACACGGTCTCCCACAGCATCCTCGCAGCTAAAGTGTGTGGCCTGGATGATCGGGTAGTGAGATGGACTGGGAACTGGCTGAAGGAGAGAAGCCAGAGAGTTGTGGTCAATGGGGCAGAGTCTAGTTGGAGGCCTGTATCTATTGGAGTCTTTCAAGGGTCGGTACTGGGACCAGTATTATTCAATATATTAATCAGTGGCTTGGATGAGGGAATAGAGTGCACTGTCAGCAAGTTTGCTGATGACACAAAACTAGGAGGAGTGGCTGACACGCCAGAAGGCTGTGCTGCCATCCAGTGAGACCTGGAGAGGCTAGAGAGTTGGGAGGGGAAAAAATTAATGAAATATAGCAAGGGCAAGTGTAGAGTCTTGCATCTGGGCAAGAATAATCCCAGGTACCAGTATAAGTTGGGGAATGACCTGTTGGAGGGCAGTGTAGGAGAAAGGGACCTGGGGATCCTGGTGGACAACAGGATGACCATGAGCCAGCACTGTGCCCTTGTGGCCAGGAAGGCCAATGGCATCCTGGGGTGTATTAGAAGGAGGGTGGAGAGGTTCTTCTCCCCCTCTACTCTGCCCTGGTGAGGCCGCATCTGGAATATTGTGTCCAGTTCTGGGCCCCTCAGTTCAAGAAGGACAGGGAACTGCTGGAGAGAGTTCAGCGTGGAGCCACAAAGATGATTAAGGGAGTGGAACATCTCCCTTATGAGGAAAGGCTGAGGGAGCTGGGTCTCTTTAGCTTGGAGAAGAGGAGACTGAGGGGTGACCTCATTAATGTTTCTAAATATGTAAAGGGTGAGTGTCACAGGGATGGAAACAGGCCCTTCTTAGTGATAACCAATTATAAGACAAGAGGCAATGGGTGCAAACTGGAACACAGGAGGTTCCACTTAAATATGAGAAGAAACTTTTTCACAGTGAGGGTGACAGAACACTGGAACAGGCTGCCCAGGGGGTTTGTGGAGTCTCCTTCTCTGGAGACATTCAAAACCCACCTGGACACCTTCCTGTGTAACCTCATCTAGGTGTTCCTGCTCTGGCAGGGGGATTGAAATAGATGAACTTTCAAGGTCCCTTCCAATCACTAACTTTCTGTGATTCTGTAAAATGTAGCAAGTTGGATAGCAGGCCTATCTCAAAATCCGTTTCCTACACATACTATATTTACATAACACCAGGTGCTATTTCTAGCATCTCTTTTGTTGGCTTCCTGGGATAATAAATAAATATATACATAAATTATTTTGTCTGCTGTGGTGAGAAAAAATAGTTTTATTAAAGAAAGCTAGGTTGAATACAGATGTTATACAATACACTTATTTATTGAGAAACAGGTGGTGTGTGCTCGTTCTTACCACACAAAGATAATGGTGGGGTTTTTGTGGCTGTATTTGTCTCTGTGAAAGTTCACAACACTTGCATATCTAGGAAGAAGTTAGAAATTGTTTTAGCTGCTCCTTTCCATCCACTGATACTGTCAGATTAGGCTTATGGTATTGTAGAAAGTGATGAAAATCCACATTTAAAGCATAATCTGTGTATATCCTTTGCTGAGAGATGTCATAAAGGACTCTGAATTTTCATACTTCATTATTAGTTCACTTGTATAGTATTGAGCCCCAAGACATAAATTGTTCTGATGGGATTTCTAATTTATTTATTTAACTACAAAATAATGAAAACAATAGAATGTTTTTAAAAGACAAAATATTTGCTTGCAATACTTGATACAAAAAGGATTTATTCCTTTTTTATTTTATAGACCAACTAAAAAAAAATTCACGCAATGTTCCTTTGTCCTTCTCTTGAAAGAGTTCCCCATTCCTTCACCTTTCATTAATGATGAAAAGAATATGTGCCTAGGATTAAGTTTACCAAACATAAACAAAGTCACATCTATGCCTAGTGTTTGGCTTTGCTATGATATCCAGCGTTACTGTTTATCAACACACGATGGCAGTAGTAGTCCATTAAATGATTAACTGTAGCTGGGCTTCAGTAAAACAATCTCTGTTGCGCCTTTTTCTTCTAGAGATAGCTCTAGCTTTTGTTTATGAATCTTGACAGTTACCAAGCTCACCTGCACAGAGGAATGAAAAGAAGAAAAAGAAAAAAGAAAGAAAGAAAGGTTCTTAATCAAGGTGGCCCTAACTGTGATCTCAAACTCTATAAGTCTGGTGATGTCATTAGCCATGGTGACTTTTTGGAAAGCTTTCTGTGGTTTATCATATTAACTATAGCAGATTCTGTAGTCATTCTTTCCTGCTTGTTCAGATTGTAGGACTTTGGGTATCTTCTCGAATAAAAGGAAGATTTCTTCAGCAGCCCATTCAGCTAATAATTCTCCCACATCTGTGATCAGTTTTGAGTGAGGTATCAAAGGTGCTTGCTGGAGAGACACATTGACTAAGCAAATACAATTTTCCAAACTGCATCATCTTCAATATGTCATGGAAAAGTCTTATAGACATTTAAAAGTAGTTTAATAATCACAATGATCAGTTTGATTTGATTTAATGCCATTGCTTCTCTCCTTGTTGGACACTGACAAGTTCAGACTTTCTGCAGAATGTGTCTGCATGGGTTTCCTTTTGGATGAACTCTTTGATAGAAACTAGACATTTAACACTGTCTGTAACTTAAAGTGATTGTAGAAGGTTGAACAACTGCGATTCTCATGGGTCTCCCAAGCTAAGTCAGATTGATTCCATGGCAAAGGCACATTTGCACTGAGCAATGGATTGTGCTGCTGAGAGAACCCTGTATCCTCCCTGCCGCAGCAGCTTCCAGCAGAAATAGCTACAGCTCTGTAAAAAGCATAGGTTAACATGATTTACTGAGAGGAGCACAAGGGTAACATCGCTGTTCTGTTTCAGACACCTTATGTTCTCCCAGCATAGTTCAGTACCCCAGGCCAATAAATGATTTACAACTTACTCATTCCTCTAGTGGCAGTCCCTGCAGACATTATCAAAAGGTGTCAAACACACCGCTGCCACACTAAACTGTCTATAAAATGTAACAGCAATCTTTTTCTTTGAAAATCAGCGCTGGTTTTAATTTTGTGATTCACTAACAGAGCTTTTCTAAGAGCACAGACTTCCTAGCAGAGAGAGACTTGAAAAAATTACCCTTGAAGAGACAGAGCTTGATCCACTTCCAGGACTTTGCTACATGTCCAGACAGGAGTGGTGGAAAACAGCAGCAGACTGGCCCATACATGACTCAGACATCTAACCTTGGTATTATTAGTGCTAAGCTCTGAACTATTTTCTAAAGTGGGAAAAGCATCAACTGTATTGCATCTGATAACTCCCTCATGATGTCAGGGTAGTGTGAGGCCTGGTCGATTTAGGAATCCAGAGCAAAACATATGTTTTCAGACTGTGGATTCATAACAAGTCAAAATACCATCTTACAACCTGGAAAACAGGATAAGGCGAGTCTGAAGGCTTGATACCACACTCACTGTGTGGTAGTAACCGACTGCCAAGAGCTGCAGCTGTTTTTTATGTTCCATGGCACTACGGTCCTGCAGTGTGGAAGGCATCAGACACCTCACTTGGTGTCCAGCTCTGGCGCCAGCAAGACAAACATTGCAGATGTTTTCTGCAAGCACCAAAATTCTGTGTTATAAAATTAGAATAGTGCACAAAGGATCAAGGGAGAGAGATAAAGAACTGTATTCAGGCTGGACATGTGGAAGAATTTTTTTACAATGAGGGTGGTGAAACACTGGCACAGGTTGCCCAGAGAGGTGGGAGATGTCCCATCCTTGTTAACATTCAAGGTCAGGCTGGACGGGGCTCTGAGCAACCTGATCTAGTTGAAGATGTCCCTGCTCATTACAGGGAGTTGGACTAGATGACATCTGAAGGTCCCTTCCAACCCAAACTCATCTATGATTTGGTGAAGCACAGCCACTTTCCTCAAACAGGGCTTGGCTACAGAAAAGCTGGGAATGACTTTTTTTTTTTTTTTTAAACCTGTTACGAGTTTTCTATTTTATTGCCTGAAATTTGTGTTAGCTTCCCTTCTTTTAATAAATGTGGATTCCAACTGTCATATACATCACTCTTTAATTACAGAAACTCATACAAACACCATTTTTAAATGCAACCAAATGAGACTGAGGATACTGTTCTTTCAGATGTCAATAATATGAATGGTAAAAGGTGGTAGACTCAGTGGCACAGAAGAAATTCTTATTTTTGCTTTAATATCCACTCACAATATAAAGGGATCACAACTGATATACTGTACGTACAATATTTAAAACTGAGAATGCAGTGAGTGTACTTGACCTTGTAATCTTGCATCAGAATATTGTCCTTATTAACGGGTTTGTTTGTTTGTTTGTTTTGCCTAGGAAGCAGAGGCTTATACATGGGTAAAGGACTGAGAACAGTCTCTAATGCTTAGTTTTTTCTACTATACAGTTTTTTTAAAGTCTCTCCATTGTTCTGGTTTTGGCTATCCTTTGCTAAAATCAATCAGGTCCATGCACATTCACTTTGTGAAAGAAGTGTAAGGATAACAAGTAGAAAATTTCTAAAGGCATTTCTCTCACAAAAGTCAGTGGCAAATGACAGCTATGCTACTGCTCATGGCCTTGATAATATTCCCCAGGAGTCTTCACAGTCATTGGAAACAGAAACTAGTAAGAATAGAATTGTCTGGTTTCTGCATCTCCAGGATTCCTTCTGTTTCTGGGATATGCCAGGCATGATATTTCTGACCAAAGGACATGTTGTAGGAGTTCTTGTCTGCTTCTCCTTTGGTTTGATTTTGGCTTTTTGATTGTTTGTTTCATTTTGGTTTTGTTTGTTTGTTTGTCTGTTTGTTTGTTGTTTTAAAATGTTTTCTCAACATCAGTTGTTTTCTGACCGTTTCCTTAATTTATGTAATAGTGTGAGGTTAACCGAGTGGTTACAGCCAGTTCTGAGAACTTGGGCTTACCTGCTAGGTACTGGGAAAATACTTCACTGGAACTGGAGTATAAGGCAGTATCCACACATGTTAACCATGTGAACATGACTAGCTATTTCTCTTTGTAAGTCATTGGAGATAAATTTACATTGCAATTTTAGGACTCTTTTAGGAATAAACTTGTCTGCATGTCATGCTTGTCAGAGATGTGAAAGTTGTATTAATTTTTCAAGCTAAATGGCTGTAGATTAGGCAACGTGTTCAACGTGTCTGTATCTCTGGGACTTGAGTGCGTAGACATTTAAAATCAACACAGAATCATGGCTGTTTTTCAAAGTGTGCCTTAAAGCCTGTCTAAAGCTCATCTCTGAACATAGGCATATGCCCAAGCAATGCAGATGCACAGAAAGTTATGGTGGGTGCAAACTCTGGCTGGTGTTTAGAAAGTAATGCATGTGCACCCTAAGAGATCTTAACCTTGTAGATGCAGTATGCACTATCAGTGCAATGCATTGTCAGAGACAGAAACTTCAAAGAAAACAAGAGCCCGATAGATAATGGTTTTCCTCCTCAATATTATTTTTCATTTAATGGACAAAACAATATAAAGCTGTTTGTTTACATATAGAGTAACAGAACAGGGAAACTGAGTCCCAAATTTAATACAAAATGGCTATAGAATAAAGATTCTTCATTATTAAAGGATGTATTGTATATCATCCCTTTGGCTGCTAAATATAACTTCCGATTTTAGTTCTGAAGTCTTGTAGCTTGGAAGCTTTTCTTAAAATTATTGGCCTTTCAGTTATTATTAGATAGAAGAGAACTGGAGGGTGGAAGAGAAGTATTATCTCAACTCTAAGAGCACATATCTAAGAGTAACTCATGTCTTTGGAAGGAAATGGTAAAATGAAGATAGCTGTTGTTCTGCACTTTGTTCTGCATAACTGTCTGAAAACAAGGAAAAATTATTTTGAACAGAAATGAAGAGTTCAGCTATGATGTTTGGTTTGGGTTTTTTTTTGCCTGTCTAGATTTCAGGTAAGACTGCCAAATTGGTAAAGGTACAGGCATAAAAGCACAGTCATTGTAGACTGATGTGTTTTGTTTTATGGGGATTTTTTTTAGCTGAAAACTTTCATCAAACCTTTATCACTGAAGGTGTGCAGGTGTTATTTGCTGCATGTCGTTGTACAACAGAATAAACAAGTACCCATGTTGCATCTAGTGGATCTTTTCTGGGGTCTTTCTCCCTAGAAACATTCCCCACAAAAGAAGAACTGTTGTTTAAGCTATCCAAAGGGAGGGAATTTCCTCATATTTGACTGGTAAGGCTCTTAAACAGTAAACCACAAAAGCACAGTGAAAATGTTTCAAATAATTGGAAACTGAGTCATAGGTCCACAAGGATATTTGTGACTTAGGCCTCTGAATTCTGCTCTTAAAATCAAACTACAATATTTTGTATGTCTGTGGGAATATGTCAAAGGGAGTTTTTTCCACTTCCTATGCAGAATAAAGTTCAATATTTCTCAAATACTGTTTTACATGAGATTTTACTAGCCAGATAATCTGGCAGTCAAGTTTATCAAAGATAGAGAAGACAGCTTTGGACCTTATCAGTATTGCAAAGGCCAATTATTACTGCAAAGGTATAAATAAATAGTTTATGAACTTTTTAATGTAATTTGATACAAGTTTGATCTCTATATTTTGTTACTGATTGAAGGAAAGTTCATGTTTCCTGAAGAAAACATGCTTTTTGGAATATTGCTAGTACTTTTCCAAAATGAAGGGACATTTAAGAAAAGAAGTAGAAAAATGTATGTGTCTCACTGAGAAAAATATTTAATTAAATGAAAAGGGGATAAACATTCAAATGTGTACTCATAATTATTTTTTATTTCTTTATTTACTATCTTATAGTTACATTTTAACATATAAAATTATTTAACTTTAGAATTCATACATTTGATCTGAATCATTCAGCATAAAATTTTACATTTACATTGATATTGCCTTCAGTACAGTTCTTGTAGTAAAATGTTTTTATTGATATTTCTATACAATGTAAAGTTGGATAGATAATAGACTTGTCTTTAGCATTCATATTATCCTTTGCGTCCCAGTCATCAGTTTCATTATTAATAGAAATATTTCGCAAACTAATGACATTTGAAAAAATACATCTTGCTTAGTCTAGCAGTGAGTTAATATTTTGTCTTTAAATATTCTTATAGCATACAACAGTATTGGCTTCTGGCAAAGCTTAGATGAGGTTACCAACTGGCAAACGGGGTAGACACATGTATGCATAAGGTGTTCTGCTCAGGTTGATGGGATTACCATCCAGTCTGATGTCTTCAAGAGCCCTACGTACATAACTAAAATCTTTCATTTTGCAGAAAGTGTCTTCGTGCATCTCTTGAATGTTGTTGTTCTAAAAAAAAAAAAAAAAAGCTATCAGAATAGTTGCTTGAAAGCAATGTTTTACTCTTTGAAGAACAATTTATGGATGTATTTTCAGTGCCTAGAGAGACACTTGTTTGAACCCGATGGACTAGATGGTGGCTGCAAGTCATCAACAGAGAAATGTCCTGAGGAGGGGAAAATTTCCTGACCAGTGCAGCACTTCAAAACCGAGGAACTTAAATTATGCAAGAGAGACAGGCTTTGCAGGCGGGGCCTGGTAGAAGTATAGAGCGTTTTCATTTCCAGGATCATATTGAAGAGACTTATTAGCTCAAATTAGAACCAGCACAGGCCAGTCCAAAAATCACAGAACCATAATTATCATCTGACAGTTTGATACGCCTCAACCTTCAAAGGCACAAATCTGCAATTTGGTCTGTGACAAATTTCTTTCCCCCAGGCCCTCTCACACTAGCTTAACCTGCATCTGTGGATATACAGGGAAAAGTGAATGCTTTAGGTTTTATTCCTTTTATGTAAATTCCTCTTATATACCTTATCTTCACTGATCTTTTGTTCTTGAAGTGAAGCATTTTCAAAAATTAATTGCTACAATACAATATTGTCAGAAATTGAGACTAGAAAGGTCTGGAAATTCTTCCCTTCTTTTGCTAGTCAGAAATTGGTGTGGAAAAAAATCCATCTGACTAGCTTTGGCCTGTAGCACATAGCACTGAATATTTAATTTACAGGCATGGGCAGGTGAAAAAAAATAGTCAGCTAGCAGGCAGAATATTTCTATAGATTTATTGAAAGATAGAAGCCAAATTATGTACAGTACACCAGGACAGTTATTCAAAGCTTTTTTTCTGTAATATGTAATAAACAGAAACATCTTCTGATAATCAAAACTGGGCACTGGTATGAGAGGAGGTAAGGGGAAAGAAGCAGAGATAGAAAAGGTTAAAGGAAGAAGTCAGAAATGAAGGTATAAGTAAAAGCAAAAGCAAAAAAATAATAATACGGAAAGATGATGGATGGGATGTTCCAGCACACTCAGATGGAAAAGTTTGCCTGAAAAAATGTTACTAACTGAGAATGACATTTAATAAGAGAATGAAATGCACTGCTATACATATAACTAATATTTAAAGTAACTTTCTTTGGGTATCTGAAAGCATTTGTTTTGGAACATTTGTATGAGCAGTGTGAAGGTTTTCTGCCTTAGAAGTCTCTTAGGCTAATGTTGCTCTTGACAGCTCTGAACCTAACTTTAATCTGTACTAACAATAAATCTATCATTTTATGTTTGAAAAATATTGGGTTACAAGTTCTAATAATTAATGCTTAGCTAAGCTAAATTTTACTTCTCTAGAATACTGCATTCACCAGTTAACTGTATGTTTCAATTAGTTTGTTCAGTTAAATAAGTACACTTTTGGATAAACAGGAGAAACAAAGCAAGACAGTAGTTGCCCTTTCCAGTTTCACTTACTATTTAAACATGATATATAGAGCCATTTGGCATTTGTAGCCTACCTGGAGATGAAGAGCCTGGAGGCTTTCAGGGAGCGGCAATGGAATGTGATCCAAGTTATTGTCAGTGATGTAAAGATGCTGCAGTTCATGCAGATCCTAGAGGATGAAGGAAAAAGGAAGGGGAAAATGGCAGACATTTTTTAAAGTCTCTAGCATGTAAGTTTGAAATCTGTCACTGCAATGAGCACCACTGGATGCTAACAAATTTTCTTTCAGCATGATATGGCTGAAAAGGCAGAAATTCAAAGGCAGCCATGGACTTTCATTCGCACAGGTTAAGAACTGTTACTGTTAAAGATTAGGTGTTTGGATTAAAATAAAGGAAAAGAAAATCTTTGAAATGCCTAGAGACTTAATAATTACAGATGTAATTTCAATGATGTTCTGAAGTGAAAATACTGCCTTACCCAGTCATTATGCAGAAAGTCTTCCTAATCTGTTTTCTTGCTTTTGTGACAAGCTCACTCAATTTTGCAGAAATGTGTTGATGTTGAAGCAAGTTATGACTGTATAAGAAATGACTGAGCTAAGAATAATTTTCTCATTCTATCTGAAAAGCTAAATCATTTTCTCCCTTGGCTTAGTGGAAGAAGCAACTTTCACCCGATAATGATCATGATAGTAAGATATAAACTTGACTAGGTCAATAAGCCTCAGTAGAATACTCTCTTTTTGTACCCTTTTTACACATACAAATTATCATGGTACCTAACTGCTTCTTTGAGTGTAGTGTCCTAGTTTAATTCCTACTGACAGAACTCTGAGATATCAAGGTTAAGGTTCTTGTCAAATATGGAAGATAAAGACTGAGATTCCTTCATGGCTAAAATGAGGAGAGTGCAGAAGAAAAGTGCAATAGGTCAGAGTCTCAATTTGGGGGACTGATTTTTGCCCATTATTCCTATTCCCAATACATACCTTGATTGCTGTTGATTGCTTCAGTAAGATGCTGTCTTTCAAGGAATGAATTCAGAGAAGTCTGGTTACAACTACCTTATTAGATGCAATTGAAGAGTGCATATGAGCCAGGTCTAACATACAAAGCTAGCTTATGTTCTATAATGACTTCAGATTTCACATGTAATTAGGAGCTGCTTCTCCCCACCAAAATTCTTGAGGAAGGATGGTCACTCCAAGGTTTCAGTTTCGCTGGTTTTCAAGGTAGAAAGAAAGTATACCAATTTAATAAATCCTCTAGCAAGCTCCCATGAAGATACATGCTGGAGTAAGTTTGAAGCAGTGGCATCCATAGCTTTGCTCTTCCCTCTTGCCTAATTCTAAGGAAACATCAAGCAAGTTTCTGGAGTTTTTGCTAGTCATGTGGGTGTCTGGTTCATAGATGCAAACATAGTGGTCCATTGCTTGTCTTGTGTAGATCTTTGTAAAGAAGAATAAAAAGAGGTTTTGTGTCTAGCTGACAGTGCCTTTACATGTGGCCCCATTTTTATAGATTACCCACGAGCCAGCACAGTCATGGTGCCTATAATCTGAACAGTTTTATTGCTGCAGAGTGACACTTCTGACCACAGCCTTTGGAGAAAGGAAGAAAAGATTTTTGCATCAAAACCAGACTTACTTTGAATGCCTCATTACGTATTCCATTGCGACCAAGCCTGTTCTTGCTGACATCGATTAATGTTAAGGTAGATGGTAACTCAGGGAGTTGCCTTATCCTATTGTCACGGAGCACCAGCTCCTCAAGTTGGGGCAATCTCCGGAAGGCATCTTCATGGATCTCTGATATAAAGTTTGCAGTTAAATCAATCCTTTTTAATTTGTCTGCCAGAGAAATAAGATACAACAAGCATGTAAGAAAGTATTTCCTGAAAGTTTAAAAAAATAGAAAAGCAAATGGATTATTTAAATTACAAGTGAAGTGTCTTTAATCAGAGCAATTCCTGACCCACTATGTGACAGGTCTCACTCTCTGTGTATAATGCAATGGTCTGTATTTGAAGAGTTCTCCTAAAGAAGAGGATCGACATTTCCTTCTCATCCTGTTTGGAGTTGCCTGTGTCATTTTTCATACATCTTTCAATGAAAGATTTTGAAGTTTATGGTTTTAAAATTTCTGTGTGTTCTGGGAATCTTTAAATGGTTATCTTTTGGATAAATAACATTTAAAGTGAAATAAACATGTTCTCTACAACCTTGTTGCAAGTGTTTCTCTATTGTCAACATTTTCCTATATGTAAGAAATTTCATATATCAACTTTTTCCTAAAATACACTCAACCACTTTTTCCAATCAAAAAAATAAAATTAAACTTATGTTCGGCAAAAGAGAACACTGTCTAAATATCAGGGCAGTTAATATATAACAGTCCTTATCCCTAAACAGGGTAGTCTTAATACTTCCTGAAAAATCGGGCATCTTTAAGAATCTCAAGTAGGAAATGTGAAAATATAATCTCTCTAAATCACCAGTTTTGGCCAGATTCAGGCCACAAATTGGTTTGGATTATCAGTTTCCATTTACTGAAGGTTTTTCTACCGTTGAGGGTGTTGGTCTCTTCTCCCAAGTAACAAGTGATAGGACAAGAGGAAATGGCCTCAGGTTGTGCCAGGGGAGGTTTAGATTGGATATTAGGAAAAATTTCTTCACTGTAGGGGTTGTCAGGCATTGGAACAGGCTGCCCAGGGAAGTGGTTGAGTCACCATCCCTGGAAGTGTTTAAAAGATGTGTAGATGATGTTCCTAGGAACATTGATTTCGTGCCAGAGTTAGGTTAATGGTTGGACTTGATCTTGAGAATCTTTTCAAACCAAGATAATTCTATGATTCTGTGATTCTATAAGTCTGGAGTAAACCAATGAACATATAAAGATAAAATTTAAAAGTAATATTCCTTTCACACAGACACTTTGCAAATATTTGAAAGTATGTCTACCAGAGAACTTGTCTTGTTTAGGAAAACAGTACTTTCTAATATTTTACAAATGCTCCATGAGGTTTGGGTTTTTTTCTGCCTTTGTGAAGCTGATGACAAGTAACAGCAAAAAGATACATGAATGGTGTTATTTCTAATAATTCAGAAATTTGACAGAGAACCTGCATTTGCAGTACTGACCTTTGTGTTCATAAGTATGAAACCACTTTTCCATATGCATTTATGTGTGCAATCCTACCATTATCATACATTACATAAAATGAATCACTATGTCTTAGATTAGTATGAGCCAGAAATAATACAAATGAAAGCTAATTGCACCAATACTACTCTCCATACTTAAGTTAGCAAAGTCATTTCTGTTGATCTTCTTGATTCTGTTGTAGCGTGAGTAGAAATACATAGTTTTCTTAGGCAGTGGTGGAACAGCATCAAGTTCACGATCATCACAGTAGACTGTGGTCCCTATGCATGTACACAAAATGCAAGTGGGAAGACCTATCAAAGAATATAAAACAAAACAGTTTGTTAAAAAAAAGTAGAAAAAATATGTTTAAAGTACTACAAGTAAATGCTCACCTAAGCACATAACTATAAGATTTTGTCAGTGATAAAATTCATTCCCATTCTGTTTTGATCACCACATCACACAATTGCAACAATAAAGTGATTAAATTCCTCTTAAGACTATTTTTTTTCTCTCTATGCTTATTAGAAGGTCATTTAACTTTTCTGATACAGTGTTTCTCAGACTATAACAAGATACATAAAATATTAAGTGGTAACAGCCAACCAAAGATCAGTTTCCCCCTAAAATGGCAAATGTGCACTTCCATCAAGATGGACAAATAAGATCAGATGACTAAAACTTGTTATGATTTCCCAAGTTTGTTTCTGTAAATAGTACTTCCGAATAATTTGTAAGGGAATTAATGTTTTTCTACAGAGCTATGAAGAAGAACCTCAATTTCCTTTGCAAGTTGCTTAATTACATTTTCTGATTCAGAAATTCAGCATCATGAAAAATTTCTCTCTCAGTCTGAGTCAAGATAACTGGAAGAACACATGAAACACTTGGTTACCACTAGAAGTTCATGAAAATGAAAAATCAAGTCAATTCATCTCAGTCATAGAACTACATGAATACAGTAAATTCAGAAGTTTCTTTTGATGATACCATTCTAATTTGGTGGTAATTATGACACTGAGTGGTTTGAATGTAATTTGCAGTAGGAAAATTTGCTAGTTGCTATGTGCATTGCATTTTATATACATATTTTCTTTGATTATGTGGATTAATCAGCATATCTGTTTCTTAGCTTTTATTCCCATAGAAATACTTTTCTGTTTCATGTTTTTGTCGTCCTTGTAACAGTTGGCTGGTTGTTTGGGTTTTTTTTTGTTGTTGTTGTTTTTTGATTTTTTCTGGTTACTTTATAAAATAATATCATAATTAATGAGTATGAAAATATTTTCCTTGCAGGTTAGTTTTTTTTCTCCAGATCAGTGGTAGCTATATGGACGATTTACCTTCTTAATCTGTCTCAATTACTAACAGGCAGAAATAACTAACTGAAGGGCAGGCTATATATGTGGTGTCTTTTCAGGCAAGGTTAAGTAATCAGTGACTCTTTTATTTGAAAATCTCTACTTGGGCATCCAGGACTAACATATCTGGAGAGATGAGGCTGTTCTTATACTTTCTATAACTTCTTCCACAAGACGTTTTAAATTAGCTACAGGGAGCAAGCCTGACACAGGGAAAAAATAAGCTGTCACGCCTTGAACCATTCCAGCAAATGTAGGCCCAAATGAATGTAGAATTCAGGATGGCTGCTATTTTTTCAAAGTATTGCAACATAGTACAGGAAGAGAGTTTTCCCCTTCTGTACTATTTTTGATCTCGGAGGAGGGGTATTTGTCACCCATGGCTGGTGTAGACTGAACAAGGACAGAAGTATGGGAAGGATTCAGAAATATATCAACAAGAAAAATGGACTTGGCTTGACATTCCTGAGTCTTGTACTCTTCTATCCAGTACTAAGCCAAGAACAGCAGCAACATCTGACATGGAAATATGTTGCTAAAAAAAAATAAAGATACAAATAAGATCTGATGTGATACATTACAGCCTTGAGCTTCCCATGCATATCTTTAGTTGATGCACTAGTTGATTTGTATTCAGTGCTCAAAAATGTTGACAGATATGGAATTCATAAGATGTAACTTTTATGTGAAATGTTTTGTAACATCCTGCAGCTTTCAAATTGTGTGGGTTTTTTTTCCGAACTGTCCTGGGAAACTATTATTTCAAATTTTGTTTGTTTTGACACTGCTGGTTTGTTTTGTTTTGTTTTTTTTTTTTTTTTTCGCCTGGTCAAGGCTCACTAGTAATGTGTATAAAAACAAGACTAGAAATGATTAATTTCACTGAACACACAATTTTGGAAGCATGAGTTCTTTTTTTCCTTTTTTTTTTTTTCTTTTTTTTTTTTTTTCCCATTTGTCTTCTATGGCACTCAGTTATAGTAAAAATAGGCTTTTCCTGGTTTTGTATGTTGATCATAGACCCATCACAGCAGTGGATAACTTGAGTAAACTTCAACTACAAGAGTTTAGAGTAGCTGCTAACAAATGTCAGTTATTAACATCACATGTTTGTGTGGGAGAGGAACAGATTGTGTTTCCCCGGTGAGATGTAGAAAGTTCTTATTTCACTATAGCTAGTCAGAAGAACAGAAAATCATCTTCACCCAAAATTTCTAAATGGTACCACTTTCTTAAGTTTTCTTAAGCTTTTAATTTGCACAGTCAGAAATTCTTCAACAGTTTAATTATATTTTGTATTAACACATTTATAAAAATCCTGTATCAAATCATTATAAAACAAAATGAGTTGGTAATGATATTAAAATCTAAGTCAATTAAAAAGTAGTGGTAGCATTTGCCAATCATTACCGATTTTTTGAATGTTCTAAGTTTGAAGGGTTAATGAAACTCTATTTGAAAAAAATCTTCGTTAGCACACATTTTCATAGAGAAATAGTGAGGAAACATTTTGACTAGGCACCCATCTAACTTCAGAACATTCAAGATAGACATGTTATACTTCTCTACAGTAGGACAGGTATAGTCTTTTCAGTAAGAGAGGTAATCATTCATATACAAGCATAGTGGGCTCACTCAAAAGCAAAGCTACACATGCAAAACTCATTTCTCTTCCCTACTAACCATCTTGAGTTTGGGGTCCAAGAACCCCAGACCCCTGTGCTGAAGACCCATCAATTAATTTTGGAGTTGATGCTTCCTCCTCATGTTCTTCTGTGAGTGGTGCAGAAGAATAACTCTCTTGAATTACAGAAGGTAGCGCTGTCCCAATCTCTGTCTAGGAAAAATTAAGAGGGAACAGAAGATGTTACTGTTTGCTTTCACTGGCAGCTGTTTCTCTTCCAGTTATTCATATTCTCCCACTAGAGGTCATATATGTTCTGAGGTTTAGTGCTTGAGCTGCATTTTATTCAGCAGCTATAATGAATTTAGATGGTGTGTAAACATTTCATGAAACTCCGACACACTTATTCACTTTTTATCTCAGTGTGATAAATGTTTTGTTGTGTGCACACAAGTATGCACAGTGCATCCACTTCATTAGCTTTTTCCACATTTATTTGAAGTTAAATTAGATTTGTGATAAAAATTGATATATTCTGTGTGGCAAATTAAAATTTTCTCTGAAACGTCAAAAAGATGCAAGCCATTTGACCACAGAATTGTAAATTGTACCAGCATAAATCCAAACCTGAAGTAGCTGTTCAGACTCTGTTTTAAGAACACTAACATGATTTTAAAATGCTATTATCTAAGAATTCTGAATTCTAAGTTCACATACTACTTATTAATATGTTGGCAGTGGTTTTTGTCATTTTTTTTTCTGAAATCTTGATAATATAAACTAGTGAATTTTATTATGTTAACTCTAATTCTAAAGACGCATTCTGTTGATTTTGCTATATGACAACTTTGGCATAAAAATGAAGATGTATTGATTTTCTTGCCTCACGTCAAACCCTCATAAAAAGAATATTGCAGACTTTCCAGGCTTGTTGCAGAGGGGCCTACATTTGTAAACAGGCAGAGTGGTTTACTGTAATCACCGACACTGAGAATCTGCTCCAGTTGTGTGATCTTTGCAGTTTACTTTACCACTATATCTTGATTTCCCCATGTGTAATAATATTGTTTGACCACACCAGGATGTCCTTTGAAAATTGAATTTTTCTTTGTTTGTTTGGGTTTTTTTTTTCTTTTTTTTTTTTTAGCTCTCCAACAATGAATTAGTGTCCTTACAAGGCTTTGTACATCTGAGATACTGTTTTAAAGTTAGTTAATAGATCCACCCCTGTGGGTGCTGCACCCCTGTGCTGTAGTTAACACTACTTAGCCTAGATCTAAAGCATGATCAAAAGTAGGAATTTTGTCACAGTATATTTATCCCAAGCGTGAAGGCACATAAGCCTAAAATTATGCTTTTATAAAGATTTTCCCCCACTACAACCTTCTAGCACACCACCACCATAAAACTATTGAATCTTGAGTTTTTTCCCCTGACCAAACATCTGTTTTGAGATCAGCCGCCATTTACTGCTGGCTCTGCTGTCCACATGGAGAATTGGTTGCTGAAATCACTCACACTAGTGCTCATAAATTCTAGTTGTAAAAGACAAGTAAAAGTAGATGGCATCCAGACTGGACAAGTGGTAAGGATTTTTTAAATTAAGCTTCCTATGTAGACCATACAAGTTAAAGAAACTAACACACCTGAGATCTAGGTCCCAAGCACGAGCAAAGCTTTTGCTATATTCTAATCTCTGTTTGAGTCTCTGTTCTTAATTATGTAATATTCAGCAAATAGAGTTATTTTTGTCTTCTTATGCCTGGATAGGATAGACTTTAAATATATTTATATGAAGTACCTATATACATTTGTATGTGTGTATATATGTACCAAAATTTGCAAGAAAATATTTCACTCTCTGGAGTGCAGTGTAGCTATGTATCATTACAAGCAGTATTAATCATTTTGATCATAGACTGCCTGAGAAGATGTAAATAATAATCTAAACCCCACTTTTTGCACAGAAGTAATTTTCTTTAAGTCGTATAGTGGCTGTAAGTTCAAATATTTTGCACCAATTAGTTTCACTGAAGGCAGAGAATATGGAAGCAATGAAAAACCAGGAAGCACTCTGAACCTCACAGACTCAGATTTTGCCAGAGCACACTACAGGTTCTCTGTATCTTCTTTAGTTGTATTCCAATAAGCTGTAGATAAAATTAGTAAGTAGCTTTATGGATAAAAATGACCTGATACAGTTACTACAACCATAATTTTGCAAAACAGATTGTGATCAGGTGAGCAAGATGAACTTCAGGTGAACTATGACTGAGTAACCTGTTGGTATAAGCAAGAACAAGGATGTACCTTGTTGCTTTGTGCAGACAACTACACAATGTTCCCATCTGCAGCACTGACAGTAAAACAGCTTAACCAGGAATGGACTTGGGGACAAATCAAAAGACGACTTTGGGAACAAAGGAAATGGGACAGATGTTCTCCGAATGGAGGAAGCCTAGAGGGAGAGGGGCATTCCAGACTTTTATTGACCCAAGGTAGTACTGCACTGAAGTGCTTGCACATGTGGTCTACTTCTTCACCAGTTTTATGGAAATCAGATAAGAGTCCCTGTTCTTAACTTTGAAACAAAATGCAGAAATTTTGAGACCTGTCAATGCCTTTGTATGCATCTTTTGTGACAGTTCTACTGGAAATAACATTCTGGAGAAAAGCATTTTCAAGATACACTTTGTAAATAGGCTTCAGACCTAATGTTCCTTTCAGTTGTTATGGGATTTGGGTCATCTATACTGTCTGCCTCTTTTCTCAGTATTTGAGGGCATACTGTATGGAATTTACTAGCTTGAGATTTGTGTTTGCTTTATGCTTTCTCAGGTGTTCCTAGTGGATTAATCACTGTGGCTGTTTGGTACCAAAGCAGAGGCATTAGCTTCCATTAAGTCTGTTCTCTTTTTTTATTACAGGACATTATCTAGTTTTCAAGATGCACAGTTGAAAGTCTCCCCATAGTTTCGTTCCAAGTGTGCTAAATCTGGGTTCCAGAGAAATTGTTCCAAGCAGTTAGCATCAATACCTATTCAGTCTGTTTCACCAGTTGTCCAGTTGTGACTGCCATAAAAAATAACAAATACTACAATGGATTTTATGGTGCTGCCATTTTTACACTGGTAAGAGAGTAGGAGTTTACTGATATGTGTGTATTACATCTCAGACCCAAGCACGAGCTGTATGTGGGTTGGACTTGAACCAGTAACCTAAAGGTAAAAGTCTGTTTGCAATTATCGGTCATCTGGTCCATGCAGCTTTCTATCTTCTACATATTTAATAAATCACGCAAGATTGTAACAAGACAAAGATGTTACTTGGACTATATGCTGTACAGAATGATCCTTCAGCTTCCAGATGTTTGTTTATTTTTGGCAACAGGCACTTTACTGAAAAAATTGAAGCAGAAATTATTCTATATAACTTAATGATATAGTTGTCCATAGGGTTTTTTTGGGTTTAGGGGCGAGCTTGTATTTCCTTTGTTACTCTAAGTAATATTCTTTATGAAAAATTACAAAGTAGGAAGAATATTGTAGAGAAATACAATAAAGCATGTTTCTCTTTGCCAATAGTTGCAAGTCTTCAAATTATAGTCAGCCTTCCAAGCTGGATTTAATACATGGCATAAGAAAACACTGAAAGGGAAACACATGACCTACCTTTAGCCATCTAACTATGGGGTTAATAGTTACCTTACTTTGTCAATCAAGAGATTTAGAGAATAGCAGTGAAGAATATTAGCCAAAGAGCATGCTGTAAGCAAAGTAATATCTTCCCTAAGATTGCATAGAGTATTTACTTTTCCCCATCCTATATTTACCTAATGTGACTACATTTATAAATGAAACTCCTTAATGTGTATAGCCAATTTAGAGTCACTTTTAGACCAGGAAGTTACAAAACTCAAGTGCATGGAAATTTGAAGGTTTCAATGAGCAATAAAATACAATTGGTAAAAGTCAACTTGTAACGTCAGTCATCCATAGGCTAGGTATCTAGTCTATGCTAGCATCCTTTCACAGTCAGCAGAGAACATGATTAAACTTCTAAAAAGCATCTGCAGCCACTGTCCACAGATGATGCATTTGGGATGGGCTTTTTGGCTGTCTCTCTTTCACCATTGGCTGAAAAGGAGGTGAGACAAATGAAAAGATTTTTAAGATTAGAAATGGCCCAGGAGACAGAGCTGTAAAAAAAAAAAAAAAAAAGGAAAAAAAACAACGATGAAACGATGAAAGAGTATCTGTGGGCTAGGAGTCAGTAGGGGTGGAACAGAATAGAAATGTAGATAAGAGTACTACAGAAAATAAATAGATTTAAAGAGGTAAATGACAAGGCTGGAAGCCATCAGTTGCCACATTTTACTTCTGAGGTAGTGTAATTCCAGTGGCAGATGTTTTGTCTATTGTTTTGTGTCTACATCTTTTAGGATCAAAGTTGATATGTTACATGTAATAAGTTAAAATCCACATGAGAATTTGAAGAGTGTCCTGTTTCAGTGCTTCTTTTACTGCAAAACATATACTTAAAAACACAAACAAAAGTTCAGAACTTAAAAAGAGACATTATAACATTTAAGGGTCTGTTGTACCACACACTAACCCATCAAAAAGAACTAGTTCCCCCCACAGCTGTTTTGAAACTACCAAAGTCTTATAAGAAAATGTCCAATTATGGTAGAGGTTTTTGGTTTGGTTTCCTTTCCAAAAGTGGCTCATACTTGTTTCTTCTTGAAGTTTGCTTTTAAAGTCTTCTTTCTTCTATTGTTCTATCTTAAAAATAAACAGATGAGACACTGCATGTTAATGCAATAACTACTTAGACTGCAAATTCTGCAGTTCAAATAAATTATAATTTTCCTGTTTAGAGCTACATAAATAAGTTGTGTGGATAAATTAGTGTAATAAAACTCAGGGAGACCTTGGGGAAAGGGAAGGTGATATTTAAAAAAAAAAAAAAATCTAAGTAAACTGATTTTATCTAATCACACTTGTTCTCTCAGATTTTAATCACTTATACATTTACACCCACATACTCCCACATACCTTAATCTGTATGCCTGAGTGATCTGGCCAGAAACACAGAAGACAATGGACAAAAGCTACTGAAAGGACTCTGGGGTTCTTCTTGACAAGCATTGAAGATTAACCTTTGGAGAGGATTTTATCTTCTTTTAAGATTCACCAGCTGTTATGGGGCAGTCTTTTTCCTCAGAGTCTGGGATGCTCTAGCATCCATGAATCTTATGCCAGGTTGCTGCCCATTGGCTCCTTTTCCTCATTGGGAATGTGATTTCATGATGGCTAGCATGGAAAGGAATGGTATGTATTGTATTGTATACATTGTATTCTACAGCCTTATTTCTTGTCTGCTAGTGCTAGGTTGAAGGGTCTTCACTGACAAGTCATCTGTGCTATGACATTATCAGGGTGCAGGACCTTTGATTTTGGCATAAACAACACATTTCTCAGTTATGCTGCTGGGAAGAGTGTTCTGGAAATGGTGCAGTTGGGTACAGTGTTCTTCATTAACAATGCAAGCCACTCTTTTAACCCTTTAAGCCTTCTAATTTTTTAAGTTATTTTGTTGTTTCTGCTGGGTCTTACACACATAAACATGTAATTTTCTACTCATACTTTAGTCAAATCTATGTTAACATTTAAGCTACAGAGCTCTAGAACTGTAACATAGTTCTCTAGAATTGAATGTCTGTGGCTTCTGCCTTGGAAAATATAGGTAGACTCTGAAGTTCTTATAATTAGTCCTAGAAAAATAAGCCATTTTTTAACACCTTTACCACAGAATATCCTAAAGCTTCTTGTCTTAAAAGTAAGTGTATCTATGTCATGTCTGATTTTAGCTGAGTAAAAACGTTTATGCTGCACAGTATTCCTACAGAGATTTTACTTACTAATTCTGTTGCCTGAGAATTAGGGAAGTCCATATAAATGGAGCTAATTTCTATGAGTACAAATGAAGTCAAAGCCTCATTCCAGCAATGTCATTGAAATTACAGATTTTATTTCTAACATTCTGCTTTGAGGGCTATGTAATATACAAGTTAGCCTACAGCAGATGCTTCTCTTTGGAACAGTGCTGAAGTTTTGCAAGATATAAAATTTGAAAGAGAAATATGGCAGTTTTAGAAATCAGAACAGGGCTTTTTGCACTATTTTAAAGCACAAAAGGACTGAAAACTAGTTCCAGCTATTTAATTAAGATTTCCACAGGAGCTCTTGCTGATCCAAACCACAAAGTAGACAGAGAAAGCCAGACAAACAAATTTGTAGGTCACTCAGAAGGCCAGACTATCTATCAGAAACCCTCAGACCTGTGATAAAAGGCTGCTTCAGTTGAACTTCCAGAGCTTGCCATAAAGGAGGGTTCAGGGTTTCAAGCATGTTTCCTCATTCGGTCCGGGCAGACCCATCACTGCTGCAGCTGAACATGCTTTTGCACAGTTCACCAGCCTGGCTTTTCTGAAACGCACTGTGATTGTTTTGAATCTGAACTACGACCAAATGGTTGAACTACAACCAGATTCACTCATTTTAACGTCAAACATTGAATTTAAGTGTCCTATTTAGTAGCTTAGTCTTGTGACACTCCTGGTGCAGTCAGTGGAGGAGGAATTACTTCCTTAGGGTGGTTTAGCACACATAGATTATGATCAACTTCCTGAGGTCCCTCTCCGTCTTCCTTTGGATGTAAAGCAGATGATACAGAGGCAACCATGTTTTCTACCAGACATCAAGGCCAAAGTCTGGTGTCAGATGTGCTCTTCCTCTCATTTCTCAGCTTATAATGCAAAACTATTTCACATGATTTGATCCAATCCCATACATGCAGGTAGCCCGCAGTGATAAAGACATAGTGCTCATGAGGTTGTGTATCTTCAGAACTAGAGAAGTTTCTAATAGTTTAGGTTCGTCTTCACAGTGTGGACTGTTATGCTGCATAGAAAGGTCCTGTCATTGTAAGATCAGTTAACATTTAGTGACAGGTCCAGGACATTAATCTAGTGCAAGGAAGAAAGTACTGAGGACAGGAGCATGGGTGTGATGCATTGCCTGCCACTGGGAAGGACATTCTGTATCACAACAATGGGCATTGCTATACAACCTAAAAATAAGGAACACCAATTTAAAAAAAAAAAAAAAAAAAGAGAGAACATTTTTCCTGCACTTTAATTTTTTGTACTTCTTATTTTTTCTTGAACATGTGATCTGAACTCTACATCCAGGATCAATAGCTGCAGCTATTTTATCCACAGCTACTATTTCCCCTTCTATTAATAAAAGCTAAGTCAGGATTGCGAGTTATAAAGCAGAAATTGGAAGCTGGTTCAACCTTAAATCTGTAAAGAAAGCCAGAGCCAAAACCACTCCTGAGAAATAGCACTCAAAGTAAATTTTCAATCCCCAGATTTCTGTGATATCACAATAGGGATTGTGCTGCTATGAAATATATACAATATCTGCAGTAGCATTTGTATACTCTCTTTTTATTTAAACAAAACAAATCATTAAAAACTATAACTATGCTGGCTCAACAATTGAAGGAATCCTTCCAACTACAGGACATTCTATGATTCTATGATGTCTTGAAGCATCTAGCAAGGTACAAGGTTGCATTGAGGAATATAAGGAAAGAAATTCAGTGGAGTTTTACTTAGCTAACTCAGGTGTCTGATACATATTATGCAGCTAAGAATTCAGGCATAAATTTGATTAGGGCTTTACAATTGTGCGTGTTCCAAAGAATTCATTGAGCTATCTGTCTCAGACTTAGGACTATTTGTGTATGGAATGAGGCATTCCTGCACCTAAGTAATTCAAAGATCCCATCTTCTAAATTTTCACACTGGTTTTACTCCATTTCAGTTCAGATGAAAACAAACGTGCTGGTTCTCCATTCATCCAAGAAGCAAGAGACCTGAGATATAAGTTGCTAGCCTGAGGAGGCTGATGCTCCAAAAATCTCTTTCCCAGGAGACAGACATCCTAGCCACTAAATGATGGTCAGAGGTATGTTTGTATGAGATGTTGAAACAAAGTCAGAATACATCCAAAGATGCAAAATTAGTGGCAGGAGAAGAGAACAAGCCATAGGAAACATGATTATGTAGACTAATATGAAAGGAACTGAGACCTGGGACCTTTTCAAAAGATTATTGGTGTCCCATGCATTAGACAATCACTAAATATGAGTGCAGATAGAAATGAGTTAGAGGACAGTCAGAGCAGAACCACAACACTCCTCACTCTGAGCTGTGTACCAAACCGTGTTCTGGGTCCTAGTTTGTTTGTCTCTAAAATAATTTTTATCTTAAGTGATTTTTAAATTTGATAGAAATGCAAATGTTATTTAGTTTCACAGTGTTCAGAAAAAATACATAGCTATGGGTACAATTTAGGAATTTGGGGTAATTTTCTAAAATATCTGTATCCTTGTTTCATATCCCACATAAGTAGGGATGAGGCACATTACTTCCATCTGGAAGAAGTGTCAAAACTGGAAGTCTAGGGGAAAAAATAAAGTTTAAGTGACCAGGGAAATTGAGGTAGCAAGTATGTACTGTAAATGGTCTATGTAATCTCATTGTGGAGTTTCATCTGTCACCACTCTCACAGGAATTTCAGGCATTATAATAGTTACTCTTAAGCAATGACCCCATCTGGACCAATTTAGGTGGCTTCAGACCAGGACAACTACTTCGAGAATCTTACTCAGTGTGAGTCAAGAAGAAGGATGTAGTTACTCTGTTCAGCTAAAGTAGTGGTACCTAATATCACACCCAGGATGAGTTTTAGGTGCTTGAGAATGTCTTGGCCAGCACACTTAGTCTTTATAACATTTCAGGTAACTAAGCAGGTGAGACGAGCTCTTCTTGAATTGTTGTACTAGAACTTAGGGACTAACATGCTACTTCAAATCCTTCCTTTTCTGTCTTGTGGTATTTTTGCTATTTGCTTTTGCTATATGACAAAACAGTCTAAACATCAGTCAGGTATTTCATGACTACTTTTTATTCCACAGAAGTGTTCACCCTTTGTGAAGACATCTGTACAGAAGCATATAGAATCAGTTATGAACAGTCAAGTGAATGTAAGAGTTGTAGCCAAAAGCTTTCTGAAAAAATAGAAAAAATCCTATTTGAGGATAAAGCTTGGACCGATAAATTTAATTATCAACTTATAGTTATCTGATTTCTACATTGCTTGTACCAATAAATATATATTTTTTTTAAGTGTGTATGACATGTTCTGAAAAGTCATTGCAAATCCGTCTTGATATCTTATTTAATCAGATACCTGCCACAAAGAGAGAAACAGGAGTGTAAGCCTCTGTCAACTCTGCAGAATGGCAGGAAGGAGTTATTGCACAAGGTCCATCTTCATGTGTGTTAACGGCAACAGGAGAGAAGCTTTGTGTGCATGTGCACATATATATAAGTGAATATGTGTGTATAATTCAAGTCCTGATTTTTGTGAACGCACCCGAATATTTTCAATTCCATTAAAATTCAACAAGCTAATGCAGGTTCAAATATTTCTCAGTAGTTGTTTCTGACTGTTTTGTGGATCGTACTTTCCAGCTCACTTCTGTGTACACTGACCCATGCCAATCTGTATTTAACTCCCTTTGTTTTGCTGCTTAGTCAGTACTAGGGTAGCTCCCTTCCTTCTCAGCCTCACTGATAGCCTATTTTGTTCAGGAAAATGTTTTTCTTATGTGCCTATATTTTCACTTCTTATTTTTCTAACTCAGCTTTTCATACCTGAAGGAAAATGGACTGATTATGTTTAACAGGCACTGATGATTTTGTTAGACATTAGTAGGTGATGTACACAGGAATTTCTCTCTCCACAATTGATTCTTCTCACACACTATCCAAACAAAGTTTTAGTTTCAAAGAGGGAAAATCTCTGAACCTTCTCTTTTACCAGTGAGAAGCTTACACTAGAATGCCTTTGACAGTCTGGATTGATTGTATCAATTTTAAAGGAGGATATCTGTCTTTGTATATTTTTGCAGAGCGGCTGGGACAATGAAGACCCAGTCTTGACTGGGGCCTCTGGACCCTATCGTGATATAAATATTCATTGAAAAAAGATAATGGAACTTTGTAGAAAAGAGGCAATGCAGCAGCTGATTTTTATACTGTTGTAACTGTCAGATTCAGAAGACAGATTCAACAAAAAGCTTGTATACTACCTTACAGTGATATTCCTTTGCAGTCTCTTTCTCCTTTAAGACCTCGGAATGTCTTCCTTAATAACAGGTTTCTCTTTTACATTGCTTTTCATTTGGTTGCATGTCTCACTCACCTGGAAACTTGGAAACCACAGATTTTGTAGTCCAGGTTTGACCCATCTAATACATGTCAATGCACAGCTTTGGTCAAGGACTCAGTACAATCCTCCCAAGAAATTCACAGCTACAAGTATTTTCTCCATGAAAAATCTTTTCACTAAAAAAATGTGTTCCATGTACACTTCCTGAATATAATTAAAAGAATGCAAGAAATGAGACAGATCAGCTGATGTTAGCAGGCAATGCTAGACAACCTCTGATTCCCATTGTTAAGTAACTTTCCAAACCTTAAAGTTACTCTAAAATCTATGAGAAAAATGGGCAGATTTCAAGTGTAAAAATATCAAAAGCTGTAGTCCAGATAAAAGATTGTCGTAAAAATTTTAACAAGCCAATGAATTGTGTATGTGTATACACGCAGACACTTCATTTCTGGCATATATACTTCACAAGGAAAAAGAAGACAGCAACAAGAGAAAATGTTATTTTGTTTGGCTGTTTTGTTTTTTCCCACTATTTCGGAAGGCTAAAGACATGATCCAGTTCCCTAAAAGGAAATGGAGGCCTTAAATCAGGCCCTAAAGGGTTACTGTACACAGGGTACATCTAATGAAGGCCTGCTGTTTCTATGAGTCTCTGTGGAATTGCTCATCATTTAAGCTATGCATAATAAAAACTAACCCATGACCTTGCATAAATACTGGGTTTTACACATAGAGCCACTTGTGTATTTTACATCTTTATGATAACAAGATTGTAGGGAGGAAAGTCATAACCACAATCAAGAAACCAAATGTGTTCTGTTTAAAAATTTAGTGACTTCAATGACATTCGGTGTCTAGAAGATAATTTGCAACACTGAAGTGCATGTCTATTAAAGCTGCTTGATTTCTACAGCATTGACAACTCTGAGCTCTCCCAAGTATGGGGTGGAACATGGTAAGAGGAATGTAAGCAAAAAAAAATTTGGCTAAGCATCTAGGAAATAAAGACTCTCAGAGAGAGATCCGTCCATATGCAAAATAACATTCCTTCCAACTGCTGTGATGGATGACCTTCACTTGATGAGTTTTAAGAAGACTGTCTGAAGAACTCAGTAATGGGAGACAATCCTGCTCTGGAAAAGAAGTTTACAAGAGGAAATGAAAAGACTTTTTGGACTCTGCATATTCCATGCTTCCATAAAGAAAGCAACCTGTGATAGCATCTGTTGTATCTGTTCTTGTCGGGTACAATATTGGTCATTCAGAATTTCTGTTCAGCTGGAAAAGAACCTTAGTAGCTTTGCCTTTTTTCTATCTTTCACTCATAAGCTCATCTCATGCTTCATTTTCATAGGACCTCATAGAGAGAGCACAGCACAAGAGTCCCACCTATCACTTGGTCCATTACTAATCCATTGCTTGAATGGGAAAATCTCTATCGTGAGGCACATATAAAAGAGCATCACTCATTTGTGGCAAGGAAGCCATTTCTGTAGGACTGATAAGGACTTTATGTTTAAGAGCAAAGGAAGACAGGAACTGTGATTTATTAGTCAATGTGAAATAGAGAGAGCACAAGTATCCCATGGCTAAAAGTGGATGTGACTTTATCAGGGAAGAAAGATCAAATGTGTGGGCTTGTAAAGAGCTTAGATTCTGTGTGGCACAAGGAAGCTAGCCAAAGGCAAAATAAGTTATTTAGAGCAAAGTCCTTCTCAGTCCTTCCTAGATGAGAAAATATATATCCTCCAAACCGTAAAGTTCTGACCTTAATGCAAACTTTGAGATGATATTTATCTCTTCAGTTCTCTGGTTTTGGTATATATTTATTCTTAAATTGTCTCTGTCTTTTGCTTTTGAAGATGCTACCTAATTTTGATCTCACCTTGGTGAAAGCTCCTGTCCCTCCTACTGCAATCGTGAATCAATAAAAGGAAAATATTTTAATGAATTATGTAAGGTAATGGGAAAAAAAGTACTAAAGTATTATAGGTAGTAGCAACCCCCCCATAATATTACTTAAATATTATATTTTCACTCAACATCTATTGCATGCAACCCTGGATAATACTGTGTATATATCACCTTCAGGGAAGTTGTGCCCAGCAGAGTTAGATTAAAATTAATGTAGATTTTTAGTAATGCAAACAAATACAGGAGTGCAGGAGGAGAAGGAGGTGTTCAAGTCAACAAATGGAGTCCCTTGCTTGTACAGGCAACGTATCTTACTATCTCATAGGATAACAGAATTTCAACAGTTTTTCTTCAGTAATCTTTCTTACTTTCCTGTTTTTCAATTCAAGTGCTTTTCCCTTTCCTCTCTACTTCCTTCTGCCTGCTTTCCTAACAGAAGTATAAACCACTAGCATTTATAGCCTGAAATACTTGTATTGAACATATCTATTTTAAAAATGACCTCAGGAAGCAGGTTTTACAACCTCATTTAATGGGGACTGCTGGATGTCCTATCCCACCTGCCTTCATGCCTTATCCAGACAGATAAACCATGAGGACAATCTCCAACAGAATTTGTGGCAATGCAAGGAAACCTGAGGGAAGCATGGTAGCTTTCATCTGCTCTCAAAGATTACCACAAACAAAACAAAACAAAACAAAACAAAATAAAACAAAAAAAAAACAGGAAATATTTTGGCCACATTTGTAGATTAGGGAAAATGTGAATGAACTATGGTGTGTTATTAGAACAGAAAACTGTTGATCAACCAAAGGCAATATCAACCACATGAGTAGATATGTCTGGTAAAAGTTTTTGTGGCCAACAGAAACTCCCCAGTAGCCACTACATTTGTGCACTTTAGAAAGATAAAATAAATGAAGTTCTGTTTACCTCTAATTGATCAGATGGCTCGTTTTCATCATAGACAAATGGGTGAGGCAGTTCTCCAAGCGGTAGGTCATAGAATTCAGAATCATAAATTACGGTATCAGAGATAGGTGCAGCTCCAACAGACTCAAAGATAAAAAATCCCAGAAAAATATTTGCAAAGATCTGCATTCTGATATCTTTTCTGAAAGAGAAGAAAATGAACAATATGTGGGCACACTGGTATTTGCAAATAATCTATGAAAATTTAATCTCACAAATACAGTACTTATATGTACGAAACAATTATTCTGAATGGATAACTCTTATTTATTCATGATGATCCAATGATATATCCTGTGATGCTTCTTGAAGAATCCCTGGATCTGAGAATTTCTGCAGACTGCTTTGGCCATACTGACATTTAGATAATTTTATGAAAGATCTATTGAGTTTCATTGGTATAAAAGTAAACTGGCTTTAATGACAAAGTACCTGAAGAGGTGAAAGAAAGATATATATGCATATTTTCCCCTTTTCATCTAACTTCACCTATTTCCACTGCACTATTAGAGAAAAAACTTTTGAGAAACTAGTCGAAAGCTAAATTATTATGTTGTGTCTATCACAATAAATAATTTTTTGAAACATACAACAATGTAATTTTGTCTCTCTCCTCCAACATTTAAAAAAAATAAATAAAATTTAAAAAATTAGAAAACATGAGGGCCTCTGTCTTTGTTGTCTCTGTATAAGAATAATCAAAACACTTTTCACTCAGTAGTTGTTTTGCCAGAATGTAATTTTAATTGGTTGAATGTTGTGGCATATTTGGACCATCACTTCTACAAAGACCTGGGGAGCAAAATAAAAAGCATAGCCCTGTGAGTGACAGCACTCTGCTTTCCTTCATTATTCAATCAAAACCATTTTTGAAGTAGTGAGAAATGGTAGTATAGAACAGTTCTCTCTCGATTCTCTGCTTGGAGAACAGAATTCTAAAATCTAAGTGTTCCACAGTTAAAAGCTCCATATTTTAGCAAAATGGTAGAAAACTCATGCTAGGCTTGAATATTAGAGTTTATGCATTCCTTATTCCTTGAAAGTCATGGATTCATTCTTACCTTATAAGGTACCTGACACAGGGCTCTATTCAGCATTCTTTGCTTATAGTTTGATTTAGTTGGCTACAGCTCCCACTAATTTCACCAAAAGCACAGACAGTGATAATGAGCAGTGCATAAGTCTGATAAATTCTACTCCTGATGTGATGCCATAATGCACACACTTATATTTTTCATTTATAAACTGTAGCTACTTAAAATAGATTAAGTATAAGAAATGCATGAGATATTTTTTTGAATGTGTGTGCTGAGCAACAAGTTGAATTTTAGTTTCATGAAAAGAAGTCTTTATGAAGCTGGTTTAGGCAGGAGGATATGAAATTCCTCTGGGGATGGTCAGCAACACAAGGCGTTCATTTTTCCCTCATTTACTTTATTCAAAAAGACTTTTCAGCTGCTGCTGAGAGAAGCTTGAGTCACTTGGGCTTGTATTTGAGAAGACTTAGTTGAATTGCACCTTTCAGTATTAGCTTCCAATATTACTAAAGGTTTTCTGCTTCATTACAAAAAAACTGAAATTAAATAAAAATGCAACCAAACTCTGAAATAAACTCAGGTATACTGGAACTTGGTTTTTGGTGGTTTTTCTTTTTGCTCTTTTTGTTTTGTTCTCTGCCTTTATGTTTTCTGCTACTTCTTTTTGACAGGACTGTTTTTGGTCTTGCTTTTCTTTTGCATATCATTTATTCCAAATGATTCAGATATAATGGATGTTCTCTACTAACACAAAATGTAATACTAACATATCGGGTGTAATTTTTCCTTGAATAAACATTTTCTAAGTAAAAAATGACTTATTATTAAAATTTGTTTTTGTTTCACACTGCCTAGAAATAAAAGGTTTCTGAATGGTATAGGGCTTGGTAAGTATTTCATTTTGTAATTATACAGACAAACCCAGCAAATATAATGAAAATATCTGTGAAAAAAATTATTTACCTATGCCTGTAGCATCTGCACTAACTTGCAGAGTTTGCATGTCTCTCTACTTCCCTTATGTGTAATATATTGGAACACACTGTAATGATATTGGCATCTGCAGCAGCTGCAAGATCAAATATTTTGGTGAAGATTATGTACTCCTCTCACAGGAAGGAATTAAGACATATCCAGGGAAAAATAGTCTCCTCAATCTGCAGCCTTTGAATCAGTATTATGCATAATAAAATCAAACAAATACTGTAAAAATATTTCCAGCATTAAAAATCCAATTAACTGTTCTAAGAGAGAAGTACCAAAACTTACCTTTAGCTTCCAATCTCTCAGATGGGATGGAGTTACTCAGAATGCAGAGCCAGTGGTATTAGACCCCGACCAATGGCAGTGGCATTCTGGGGCTGTGGGAGGTGGTACAGCCTCTACCCTCAGCTGGAGACCTGAGCCCAGGGAGTTTCTCAGGCTTCAATCACCTTTATATTTGATTTTCCTGAATCGAATTTTAGCAAGGTCAAACAAAGGTTTATTGTAGCAAATGACATTTATTTCATGTCACAGCTTTTTACCCCTTCCCTTCAAATTTCTTACTGCTCTTACCACAATACAAGTATACCAATAACACTCTCAGTTGCATTCTGGAAAAAATCTTTTGGGTCTTCTGATAATCTAGAAATGCATGTTTTCTGATGACCAAAATCAAGGCTTCAGCAAATTTGATTACATATTAATATTTTTTCCTATATGTTACACTTGTATTTTGGGACTCATTGTATGTGATAACATACATGAATTTCTGCTGTGAGTATTATCTAGTATGTATTTAGAGGAACTTTTTTTCCCCTTTACTTTTCTGTAAGTATTTATGAGGCAATAATAATATTATCTACTTTTTACAGTATTTTTTCCCTCTGAAGGTGAAATACCGTTTCCTTAATTGATATGAACTACTATAATGTTCTGGAAATTATGGGCATATGCTGTAGTATCATACTTTCTATTACACAAGAAATATGTTTTAAAATGTTAGCAGAAGTCAAGCTATCACTTCCTTACTGATGTTACTTTCTTTATTATCAGATCCTACTTAATTCTGTGCTTACTTTTATATTGCCAGTATTTTGTACAACATACAACCATTCTTCTGAACATTCTAATCATTGCTCCAACTCTTCAATGAAATGTGTCTGCTAATACTGTTAATGTCCTATATTAACAGTTAGGAAAAAGCACAGCCCATTCTTTACCTATGGGGAAGTATAAGATTCATGTAGAAGATTCCAATATGCTAAGCAAACCTGATTCTCTTTTCTTTTTTTTTTTTTTTTTTTTTTAATTTAACATCAAAATTTTCCAATAAGACCATTGTAGGAGGCCAACTTTCCATGAGGCACTGACAACATGTTAATTTTAAACCAGCTCTCCATAATTTGAATGTCTAACGTTAAACTTCTAGTGTTAGCCTGAGGAAACCAAGACACATGAAAGTGTTTGGAGGATAGATAGCTCAAAGGATAGAAAAACAACAGTTATGTTAGCAGAATTACAGGCCTGTCAGTTGCACCTTGGTGTCGGGCAAGATTATGGAGCAGCTCATCTTGAGTGCCATCATGTGGCACATGCAAGATAACCAGGTGATCAGGCCCAGCCAGCATGGGTTTATCAAAGGCAGATCCTACTTGCCCAAACTGATCTCCTTCTATAACAAGATGACTTAGTGGATGAAGGAGAGGCTGTGGATGTTGTGTACCTAGACTTTAGTAAAGCCTTTGACACCATATGCCACAGCCTTCTCCTGGAGAAATTGGCCACTCATGGCTTGTACAGGCATATTCTTCACTGGGTAAAGAACTGGCTGGATGGCTGGGCCCAAAGAATTGTGGTGAATGGAGTTAAATCCAGTTGACGACTGTTCACGAGTGGTGTTCTCCAGGTCTCAGCACTGGGACTGGTTCTCTTTAAACTCTTTATCAATGATCTGGACAAGGGGATCAACTGCACCCTCAGTAAGTTTACAGGTGACAATAAGTTAGGTAGAAATGTTGATCTGCTGGAGGGTAGGAAGGCCATACAGAGGGATCTGGCCTGGCTGGATCATTGGGCTGAGGCCATTTGTATGAGGTTTAACAAATCCAAGGGCCAGGTCTTGCACTTGGGTCACAACAACCCCAGGCAGCGCTACAGGCTTGGGGAAGAGTGGCTGGAAAGCTGCCTGGAAGAAAGGGATCTGGGGGTGTTGATTGACAGCCAGCTGAATATGAGCCAGCGGTGTGCCCAGGTGGCCAAAAAGGCCAACAGCATCAGGGCTTGTATCAGGAATAGTGTGGCCAGCAGGACCAGGAAAGTGATTGTCCCACTGTACTCGAAGCTGTTGAGGCCCCACCTCAAATACTGTTCCGTTTTGAGTCCCTCACTACAGGAAAGGCATAGAGATACTGGACCATGTTCAGGGAAGGGCAGTAAAGCTGGTGAAGGGTCTGGAGCACAAGTCTTGGGAGGAGCGGCTGAGGAAATTGAGGCTGTTTAGACTGGAGTAAAGGAGGCTGAGGGGAGACCTTATCACTGTCTACAACTGCCTGAAAGGAGGTTGTAGCAAGGTGGCTGTCCATCTCTTTTCCCAGGTAACATGCAACAAGAGCAGAGGAAGTGGCCTCAAGTTGCATCAGGGGAGGCTCATACTGGATATTAGGAAAAAAATTCTTCACTGAAGGGGTTTTCAGACATTGGAATAGGCTGCTCAGGGAAGGAGTGGAGTCACCATCCCTGAAAGTGTTTAAAAGATGTATGGAGGAAGTTCTTAGGGACATGGTTTAGTGCCAGAGTTAGGTTAATGATTTGACTGGATAATCTTGAGGGTCTCTTCCAACCAAAATGATTCTATGATTCTTTGATATCTAATGGCAATAGGTATAATGCATTTTTTTAGCAGTTAAGTCAAGTCTGCATTACCTTACAGTATTTTCACTGCTCCCAGATGAGAGACTTCTTTCTAAGGAAGGTTCAGAGTGCTTTACTTCTATGAAAACAGAGGTCTTGAATCATTAAATCAGATATTTTTAAGTTCCTTATTCATAGTTTCTTCCCAATATAAAAGCAGCTTCTTCCATGAAGAATCATGGCAATAAGTACAGTGAAAGCACCACACTACTGTGTCCTGTTGCTCTTCTTCAGGTAAGTAGCTTTGGCCTCAGTTTACTCCTTAAGTTAGTGATTTAGTTGCTCTCAATGCCTATGTATGGTCCTTCATGGCAACAAAACAAATGTGATAGCTATATCTTCTGCAAAAAAATGCATAATTTCATCTTTTTACTGCTACTGGTAATTTTTATGCTGCTCCATGTGCTGAAGTGATTAACATGATTTTAATTCTGTGTATTTTTATTTGGTACTGTGCTTTGTCATCTAAGATTTACTGTTCTAAACCCTCAGTCCCAATATGTCGTCTTCATTTACAAAACCTAGTCTCTCTAGACAGTCCCAGTGTTTATTCTTTTCACTTGTACAAATGACCCCAGTCTTGTATTATTTATTGAAGGAAAATTCTTATCTACAACAGATTCTTCATCTCTATATTAATGTCTTTTTTTTTTCCTTCTTACACAGCTAAGCTGATTTAGTTATCTTGTGACCTCGGCCTGAAACTTTTCTATCTTTTGGTCTGTAGGTTTGCTTTTTTTTGTGGTTTTATTAAGATCAATGGAATTCATACCACTTTGTCTCTGGATCTTAATCTTGATTTTAGTGGCTTACTGTATTCTTGTCAGACTACAATATACTTTGTTTGTCTTGTTTTCCAAAAACCCTATGCAAGTAAAATTAATTGAAGGCAAATATTAACTTACAGACATTGATAATTCTATTTTTTGTTAGAGCTATGGAAACTTATCTGAAGAAGAACATATTTTGCACAAAGCATTTTACAGGCTTATGAGTATGATGTTTCATATGTCACACAAATTCAGCCAATAACAGTCAGGCAAAGAAAAGAGTTTTGTTCGTCTTAATTTATGCTTTAAAGAAACAGATCATGGAGATTGAGTGGTGTATCTGTAGAGGACATGCCTTAGTTGATGCTGAAATTATTATTAGACATTTTGTTTGAGCTTGGACGCTAGAAGTCCTGGTGCTAGCAACCCTAGACTGGCTAGAAACCCATAAGACCAAAAATTTAAGCCATTCAAGAAGGTTATGCCATCAAAAGCAAAGGAAAAGAAAGACTATCTATAGTCCTTGTGGTATTGCTGAGCAGAAAGACAAGCATCTAAAAAAACTCACAGAAAATCCACGTTTGAGCTAGGAGCTGATTCAGAACACTGCCTTGTGATTTCTGAATCCTGTTATCACAGAAGATAATGAAATTCCGGAGTCTGACTAAAGGACATTTGGGAGTCAGCTTTTCATGTCCTCTAATTAGTCTCTTCACTGTCACTTGTTTTTTTTCCAGATCCTCTGCCCTTGTGAAATTTAAGTTACTGTCCTGCGAACTTCCTCAGTTGTCTCTAAATCTTGTTGTCTGACTTACTAACTTGGGCTTGATTAAAAGCTCACTAAAGTTAATGGAGAGTTCCATCGCATTCAGTGGTTTTTGGAGCATGACTTCAGCTGGAAGCATATCCAGCTGTGGTCATTGCCTAACACATTCCTAGCTAAAGTGCATTCCAGTTGTATAATTGCTGGCAGTGCTAAATGAACTAATTTATTCCCTTGTTTTCTGAGAGGGCTTTGTTTCCATTTCAGTTCTCCCAGTTCTTGGAGGTGCAATGACTCCTAACTGTGTTCTTGAACTCTGTGCCAAAGCCTCAGGGTTGTCCTATTCTTGTTTTTCCAAAACCTTGATTATAAAGTACTGAGCCTTTGATTCAGACTGTCAGCATCCACTTGATATAAATATAATTTTTTCTTCGCTTTGTTTTCTTTTGGGCCTCACAGATTCATCCCCAAGAACTTGTGATAAGAAAGAATGTGTGGGAAAAATACTAGATTTGTCATAAAATGAAAAATCCTGCCTGACCCTCAGAAAGTGCTCGTGTAAGGTATCAAGTTTCTATCTTAGCCCATTCTCAGTCTGCCAGCCTGAACAGAAGTACAGGTCTTTAGTCTGCTGCAGATCTGGAAAGTTCTAGTGCTGATTTTTAACAAGGAGGGCAAGATAATATCCAGCTTTGGACAAAATGACAGGAGAGTCCCCAAATGGGTCACTCATTTACTTGTTCCTACTTGACTCCTGGCTAAAATATCTTCCAGGTCTGAAACTACAGAGTAAGAGCAATAAGTGAAGATGTTAATTTATTTTCATATAGAACAATGGTAACAAAATGAAAGATCACCCTACCCTGGGTCAGAGACAAGTCTACATAAGGGAAAATAAATACATGAGTACTCCAGTACTGGTAGTAGTAAGTTCAGCTTAAAAAGGCTTAAAAAGATGCATTGGGTTTCCTCCAACTGTGACCTGATGAAGAAAATGGGGCCACTCACATTATGTAGTGATCATATGATGATCATCATGATCATCACATGTGAGAAGTCCATAAGTATTGATTTCTCAAGATATGTTATGTCTCACCACCAAAATACAGGTAACATTAACATGTTAAGGTTAGCATTAGCTTATTAACTTTAATGTTAATATGAGGAAGCAAATGCTGGGCATTTAGCAAAGAAGATGGCAAAAAAATAGTCAGGTTGAAATGATATAAAGCACTGAGTGTGAGACAAAGACTATAGGATAAGCTCACCAAGCAGGGACAAGAGTCACCTATCCTGAATAAAGTTTTTTATGAGAATGTCACCACAGTGCATATAGAAAACATTGGCCCTAAACATTAAAATTTATATTTTTGGTAGATTCCTTATATATTTAAAGATATGCAAGGATTATTTCTGAAAAAAAAAAAAAAAAGGAGTTTGTGTTGTTTCCCCCAAAACCCTATATAGTATGTAGTTTATTTTTCATATATTAGGAGATAATTCATAGTAGAAGTAATAAAATGTCATACATTGGGCCACTTCAGTTACTGATTTACACATGCTATTTAATTTTTGGGTTTTTTTTTCTCCATTTAAATGACTATAAACTGTTATCTATTTAGGTCAGATTTCAGATTAATTGGTGGTACACATGTACCCTTCATTAATAAAATGCCCACAAGGAATGCTTGTTTTCTTTGACTTTACTGTAGAGAAGAGACCACAAGGTAGATGTAACTTTTTCTACAAATGTTCTAAACTGTTCGGGAAAACACCTATTATTGTGAACTTGTAAAAATTTTATTTCAGAATTTAAAATATGATTTTTCAACCAATAGCCTTTAACCTGCATATACACTACAACCTAATCCAATCAGATAGGTTTTAATTTTCTAAATAAAAGCAGTATTTACCACTCCAACTACATCCACTTTTTGCACTTAGATCCATTTTCTTTGACATCCTACTTCCGTCAAGACTTTAATGTTAGAATCCCCCCACATTTCCATGAATGTTTTACACTGTACCGGAGAGTCTGCTTCATGTCTGAACAAGTGTTTTTCTCAGCCTGTTCTTTGTGTGTGACATTTTTATTTACTGAATCATTATTTATGATTTATTTCCCAATTTTAAATGTGTGGTCAGAATTATATTGAACAAAGAGAAACCACAATGTGAAATCCTGAAATTATTGTAGTTAGCTACAATCAGTTTCAGGGTCACAATTCAGGCCAGTATTTTAGAGTGTTTCCTTCTGAGATACTGAACACCCCAACTCTTCTTTCTGTTTGTTTGATTGTTCTAAAATCATAGTGAGAGGATGGAGAGGTGGGAAGCTGCTTTGATGCATCCCTGGCCTGTCTCAGTATCACTTGCATTTCATGAATTGCTGGATTGTGGAACCTCATTCACCCCAGGACCCTGGGAAAAGGAGTCCATCATATGAACCTGGCTGGGGCTAGGGAACAAAGGCCAGAGAACAGGAAAACAAATGTCTCAGAGAGAAGGAGAAAGGAAGGAAATCATGTGTCTGCAGAAGGGATTAGCATGTCCATTTTGCTCATCAAAGTTAAACAAAGTACAAAAGAAGGATTTAGAGTGCTCCAACCATTCCAACCCTTGTGCAAATCACCATAAACAGGAGGAAAAAGAGAGTTAAACAGAAAATGTGAGATAGCTACTGTTGTTTTTACTAGTGAAGTCTTGTTTGGGTTTAATTATTTCTGGATAAACAGTGAATGCAAGGAAGAAAAAATGTTTTTTCATGAGTCACACAAACAACTAAAACCCCATTATGTATGGGTCAACTCAAGTGCCTTTTTCTCACCTCAGTTTGCCTCATTTTTGGTTCTCAATGGCAAATTCCCTTTCAGTTCACATACCCTTAGAAGCTGTTATTCTTTTCCTTTAAAGTTACTTTTATTGTCACCTCTTACTTCCATGGTTGCTACAGGGAGATTAAAGAGTTAGATCTTGTAGTATAAGACTTCTTTTTTTCCTGTCATTCATTATTAATTGATTGTTGTTTCTCTTTTGAACTGCCTGTCCAACTGTCTTTGTTACAAAATGCATAAATATTCATTACTTGAAGTATCTTAAATTTTACAACATTGGTACAATGCACTGGCAAGTAATTCTCACCTGATCTAAAGAAGCCATAATTTCTCCAACCTCCAGAACATGATCCAGAAATTATTAGTACAGTGTATAAACCAGTCATTATCAGACTTCGCTCAGGTACCAGAAAAATAAAAAAAAAAAAATATGCTTATTTACATTTTTTCAGACGTGTTCTGGATCTGGTTATTATTGATTACTAACAATGACGTCTGAGAATATTTTCATGCAGCCTGGTCTGCCAGAACATAATATTTTTCTAAATGAGCACCCAGAATATTGTTTTCTTGCACATGTAAAACCCATATTTGTTTAAACTCTGATTCATCACTGCATTCAGTATACCTAGAATTTCTTAGTTTTTAAGAATAAAGTATTAAGTTTAACAAGGACCATACACATTTACAGTAAAATCAAATAAAATTTCATAGTTTGAGATGAGAAGAATAGATGGCTCCCACTTTTCTTCTGGAAAGGATGATTTAGAACCTGCAATATCTGCTTCTGAAATTTCTAAACTTTTTTGCAAACTATGATCATGATCCAAAAGCTATTACTTTTAATCATCTTTAGCCAGGCTTGCTGGCATGACTCCTGTAAAATTCAAAGATTTGCCTTAAATACATTTCCAATTTTACCTCTATAACATTTGTTTGTATAATCATCCCATAAGTTAAATCCATCACAGCATGCTGTTCACTCTTTCTGTATGTTATAAATTTGCAAGCAGATGAAAGCTTGTTAGCTTATTACTATATATATTCTATACAATTAAAACATATGGTTAGCTTAGAAAAGCACTTAGAAAATCAGACAACTCTGATTATTCAAATTCTGCTAAAACAGATCTGAAATAGCCTTCATTATAAATTATATTCTTTGCATTTCTTTTTATTTGATTCAGAAGTCTCAAGAAAATATATTTTTCTCAGGGTTATTTAGTAATTTTGTTTTGGACACAGCTGATGGATAATACCGAAATATAATCATAATTGAGATTGATGCTTGAGATAATATTTTTCCTTGTTCCATGTAAGTGTGCAGAGGAGAGCTGGAGAGACATATTTTCTGAAGATTTGCTGGAGAAATCACACTGGGCCAGATTTTTTTCTACCTTGTAACTAATCCTTTCATACTTTTGAAACTAACTGAGAGAGAAAAAAAAAAAAGTGCATTTTGTGCTTCATTGGTCTGTTAGTTATTTGTACACACACATATATATGCAGGTTACACTGTAGCTCGTTAATGAAGGCAGCCTCAAGAATTCCCACTGAGGCCAAAGAGAGGAGTCAGAGCGTCAGACTCACATACTTGGGTTATATTCCAGTCACATTAGACAGACAGCCATTCTAAAACCAAATTTACAGTTTACTGTTGAAGAGATATAATTTGCATCAGTTTTGAGAAGGAGTTGGGAAAGGAACCTCTGGTCTTTCTTTAATCACAGTTGAACATAAGCTAGCACTGCTGAGTATGCAAACATGTGGTGTCACAGAATGGTTTTTATTAACATCCAGAGCCTATTGTCTGCTGTTGCAGCCCAGCCTGTGAACTGGTTGGTGTTAGACTCTTTCAGGAAAAAGCAGTTCCTGGCCCCAGAGACTAAAAACTGCAGAGTGTTTTTGCTTAGCTAAACAAGTACAGTTCAGAGCTGGGTTATCATGTTTATCGCTAAAAGATGTATGATGTTTTGCTTGGGATGGAAAAATAAACCAGAAACAAGGTTCAATAAGACAAGGATTTGGAATTCACTAGAGCACAGGCTTTGTATTGTATATTGTATGTTGACATAACCATTTATTCAAAAGAAAATATGGAGATTATTATACAATACTTATTTCACAAATAGAGTCTGTAAATGATTTTATGTAGCATATAAGTGTCATAATGTCTTCAATATCCTGAATAAATTTGAAGCTGAGGACATGAATTAGTTTTTATTCTTCTTAGCCTAAATTTTACTCAGTTTCCTGTGTTTGAATATGAAATTGCATATCTTCTTAGGTTTGCACTTTGTATTGTATATATTGCAGTGTCTTATACCCTCTATGTATGCTTCTAAAATGTTAAAAAAATGCTTGCAAAGAGGATAGCATAATTGTTTGCATTTGAATGCCTTATGGTAATCCTACATGTGTAATGTAAAAATGATCTCTGCTTTCATTGAATTTGTTACAAAATGCATAAATATTCGTTACTTGAAGTATCTTAAATTTTACAACACTGGTACAATCCACTAGCAAGTAATTCTCACCTGATCCAAAGAAGCCATAATTTCCCCAACCTGCAGAACATGATCTGGAAATTATTAGTACAGTGTATAAACCAGTCATTATCAGACTTTGCTCAGGTACCAGTGTATCAGACTTGCAGTTGGTGTTCATAGTATTGTCTTATCAGTTGCATATTTCAAAGGCATTTATGCATTGTTTCCTTTTGATTGTTTCTTCAAGCAGTAGCCAAGTTAGTGCCTCTGAGGACAGTGATCTCAAGCGAACCTCTGCTGACATTAACCTACATTTCTCTGGTCTGATATTTGAGAAATACATTCATTCTCTTAATCTCTTCTGGAATCAAGGACTGAATGTAATGCTGACAACCCTGGAAGAAGAAAACTGGAAAAATGTTATCATAAAGCTGAGATATAAACAATAAAACAGGTCCCTTTTTCTCTCCAGTTATCTTTAGAGACATGTTCTCAAGAAAAAAAAAAAAAAAAGAAAAAAAAAAAGAAAAAAAAAAAAGAAGGATTTTCTTTTTTTTTTTTTTAGTTATTGTTATCCTATTCCAAACAAACAGGAATAAGATGTACATATTATTGGAATATAATATTTATAAAATATTAAAGTTGTAACCCAACTTGTAAGGTTTTTAGAGTATGATGGCCTGCAAAGCAGATTCTTTTTCCTAATAATTTAATTGAAGCATATACATTGTAAAATAGAGCTGCAGGTGATAGCTGCAAGTGATTATAACAAAATAGATCAGTCACAATATCCAGAGCTGATCTGAACTTCATCAGGATTACTATTGCCTGTCCAACTGACTGTCTACAATTTGTTTTCTTCCCATTGCTCTAATACCAAGGAAATGATTTTTTGAAATTACATGTTTTCATAGAGTAAATTGTTGGGGATTTTTTAGAGAAAGGGGTTTTTTTGGCTTTTTTTTTTTTTTTTTTTTTTTTTAGTAACAGTGTCTATTCAATGGGAAGTTTTCTGTTAACTAACAGTTTCTGACTTTGAAATATTTGATTAAAAAAAAATGGCCATGATCCAAGCTTACTCTGTAGTGCCAGGAATAGCACCAAGAGTTTTAGACAAACTGTAAAGGAGGGAAGCAGCTTCACCACCATGGCCCATGAGATGGATGACTTGTGGTATCAGGAAGTAGGAAGAGGGGGAAGAGAGAAGGTACATCAGCTTGAAGCTGGAGCACAAGTCTGATGAGGAGATGAGGAGCAGCTGAGGGAACTGGGGCTGTTCAGCCTGGAGAAAAGGAGGCCGAGGGGAGACCTTATCGCTGTCTGCAACTACCTGAAAGGAGGTTGTAGCACGGAGGGTGTTGGTCTCTTCTCCCAAGTAGCAAGTGGTAGGACAAGAGGAAATGGCCTCAAGTTGTGTCAGGGGAGGTTTAGAATGGATATTAGGAAAAAATTATTCACAGAAAGGGTTGTGATGCATTGGAACAGGCTGCCCAGGGAAGTGGTGGAATCACCATCCCTGGAGGTGTTTAAAAGGCACATAGATGAGCTTCTTAGGGACATGCTTTAGTGCTAGAGTTAGGTTATGGTTGGACTCGATGATCCTGATGGTGTCTTCCAACTGAAACAATTCTATGATTCTATTCTATGATTCTATTAGCCATCCTTCTTGCTCCACCTAGCAAAAGACAGCAGTCACAGGTTAGCTCCTGTGACAGAGGAAAGACTGTCCTGTATCACAGATGCATGTAGGTCACTTGAGTGATGCAACAGCTATACCCACCCCATCACTAGGTCATTTGATGCCCAGTAGACCTTCTAAAAGAGGGTCCTCTTAGATGATCCAACACCAAATACAGCACAGCATTTTAAGCTCTCTCCACCTTTTGGATGCCTGGTTCCAGTTGAAAGCAGCCAGTCAGCTTCAACTGGCAGAGTTGAGAGGTACAGGGTAACCATGGCACTTCATGAGAAAATGGGAGGTGGATGCTGTGGTTGGGAATGCGGGGCAGAAGTGCCTGAGACAGTTGCACAGAGTGAGGCAGACATAGCTGTCCTGTGCCACGGCTAACCACAGCCTGACTTCAGGACCTCTGCCACTGTAAATAAGATACACACCACCCTCTAGCCAATATTTCTGTGTGTTTGTTTTGAATTTCTGCTTTAAACTGTTTCATTTCTGAGTAGACTTGGGAACAAGTTTGAGACACTTTGATACTTTTGACTTTGAGAAACTAATGCACAAAGAATGTGAGAATCTAGATTTTTCTCACAGGCTTTAAGGGAAAATATTCATTTTCTTTAGCTGTTGGAATTGTCTTGTTGATTTATCAATTATCTACAAAATAATGTGGCTGTAAACAAGAATGAAATACAATATTAGCCAGACCTCCATTTCTATCAATTCAATATTTGGAAAACATCTTAAAAAAAAAAAAAATCTCAGCTTCTCAGCTTGCAGAAAATATCAGCCCAGCTAACAGTTCAGCAAAAGTGCAGATTGCTATTACCGCAACAATAAAGGAAACAACCATTGGTTGTAGATCGACATATTAATTCCTCTACCATTTTAAAGGTCAGACATTAGTCATACTTTTAAAGGCAAATATCCAAGAAAAATACCTAAATTAATACTTTGTGATTGTTTTTGTTTGAACTGAAGCATTAAAACTTCACTTTTCAGTTTCTATTTGAAATGTATGAGGTGTTTTCCAAAATTATTTTTCTGATTTATGCCCATACATGTGCACACACACATAAAAATGCTAGTAGTTTCTAAAAACCTCAAGGCAGTGTAATTAAATGGCTTTAAAACTTCTGATTTGCAGGACCATCTTTTAGGAGAGTTTGTTTGTTTGTTTTGCTTCACTGCCTGCACAACATGTCATTGATTCTCAGTGATTAAAATTAAACTGCAATCAGCATTTGTTCAGCTCACCATCTGCAACAAGTTACCATGTGGTCTGTGCTCTATGAATTTTGTCATCTCTGTGTTGCCATTAACAGAAACAGGATCAGAGTTAGCTGATCAAAGACCTTTTATCTAGCACAGCCAATATAGCTAAAATACAGGTAAAATTCTCTGTTGAGTGAAATTTCTCTACTGTATAACATCCAGAAGAGACAAAACAGAACTTAAGCACCGGATCTAAGCAAGTCTTGGGAAAATACACAGGCACTGGATGAGACACAGAAGGGAAAAGGAAAGTTTTAGGGTTCAAAGTAACACAGATGTAGTGTGTCTCAGTGCTATTTCAAGGTTGCTAATGTCCTGTTTTTAAAAAAGGTGTGCTGATGAACGTGCGAGAGAAACATTCATGGGGAAGTTTCAGCTTGTGCAAGTTTCCTGAAGCCAGGAAACTCAAATTAAACCAGATCTGTCCAGCTTTAGACTGAGGGAATTAGTCTAGCTCTGGTACAGAGGAAAATTCTCTATCCAAGCACAAGGGCAACAGTGCTCTATTTCCTTGTATAAATGTGCTTTCTTTGTTTCTATCCTTTGATGAGCAACGTGGTGATTATAGTGCTCTTTGCCCAGATGCCCACAGTTATTTTGCTGATTCCTTTTGGTAGTCAGCTGGTTCACTGTAAGTAACAAGAAAAAAAATCTGCTGGTACCATGGCAAAAAGGTCTGCATCAGCCACATATAAATTCAGGTGGCAACTTAAATTTCTGACTGTAAGAAAAATAGATTCTGCAGCAACTATCCACTGACAGTGAAAAGACTGTGTTAGTTTTAGTGTAAAATCACAGAAATGTGTTAATTGGATTACATGATAGAAAGTAACTGAGATTTTTGTTCCAAATGAACAAGCCCTACATGAAGATCAGAAGCTTGAATTTCATCAGCTGAGGAAAGGGAGTAAGTGGAAATGTTCAGATATAGCCTGATGTGTTCAAAATTGTAGTAAAGGAAAATTATTTGAAATGGTATAGTTTTAATACATGAAGTGTACCTGAATGACCACATGTGAGGAGAGAGTAGGAAAAAAATATAGCAATTACTGTACTGGAGACCGGAAGTAAGAGTTTCTAATAAATGAGCTTCAGAAAAATATTGACAAAAGCCATGCATTAGGAATAATAGTTCAGGCATAGAAATGTATAGCATGCAGTGAAAAAGTTCACAGCACATCAGGAAGAAAGAGGGATCCAAAAGAAGACTGATAGAGACATAGATACCATTTTGGAGAATTACAGAAGAAAAAGAGTAAGCTCCATGTCTTCGTCTTCCAAATTCTAGTTTCTTTAATACAGCCTTCAGCAGGAGATTGAGGAATCCTCACCACGGAGGTTAAAGATCAAGTAGTGTGAATAAATTGACTTGTAGAAGGAAAATGAGCAATGGGAGATCAGCAAAGCATGGAAGAGTCTGAGTGAAGGACTAAGACCTACTGAAGAATGACCTGAGATGTAAGAGGACACACAGGAACTGATGTTGCTACTAAACCCATAAATAAGATGGTGAACCACAAGTTGCTCACATGATCGTTTTCTGGAAGGAAAATAGAAATTTCAGTTTATCTCTGTTATGCAGACAAGTAAGTGCACATCTCATTTGCAATCTCTGGTATTCATAGATTGTGTCTTCTTCTTAGTAAAGTCTGAGTAACACAGCCTCAGAGGGTGAAAATCATCAGATTGTCATGTCAGACAGATTAAATGAAGGTTGAGCCCTGAACGTTTTATGGTGGTTTAATGATAGTTAATACACAAGGACAATGTGCCAAAATTAAAGATAAATTGAAGAAATGTGCAGCCTGACTTGTAAAACTCCATTACTGTACTAAAGCCATCTCTGAGGTAAATCATTTGGAGCCCATGATGAGCTTGGTCTGCTGGAGAAAGTCCTTGCTTTCATTTACACCTCTGAAACCATTAACAAAGACAGATTTTGGCCCATGTGCTTCTTTTAACAGAACTTGAGGGTAGTGAAAAAGCCAGACGTTTCTATCATTAAAAAGAACCCTGCTGAGGGGACCAGTCTCTTTTGGTTGCTACTGTATAGTTCCAGTGACTGTCACTGTATCAGCTGCCAGAGAGAAAAGTTGGTTCCTATAGGACTTTATGTGATAGAATTTGAAATGGTTTCATTTAAGTAACTCCGGGTACTATGTCTGCAACTTTATATCTTTGAATAAAGATAATAAAAGGGAACAGAGGAGAACTCCATAGTATATTGTCTGTGAAGAATAACCAAAGGCAACAAAAACTTTCCCTTCAGCAGTTATTTTTTTTCCCTTTTACTCCCTGAAACATGAGAAGTTTTATTATATAAAACTGTACTTTCTTGTGAATTTTTCCTTTGTGCTTGCCAATGAGAGATGATGATTTAATTCTTTCCAGATATTCAGTTGATTTAATATAATTTCTTTCATGTGGAACAGAATGGGATAAATGGGCACAGGTCCTAGAATATCTATTCTTTTTCACAAGTCCTTAAGGGTACATTTCATGGAATCACAACATATTTTTGGCATTCAATTCTTGCACCAATTACATAGTGTTTGATTATAAGGCTGTTTATTGAAGATCATATGATGTTTGTCCTCTGTGCTTAGTTCTGGATTTTTTACTTGTTTTAGTGTACAGAGATGTATGCTTCAATTAAAAATGCTATTTAAAGCAGATATATTTAAATAACAAACCTCCTTGTCCAGGTTCTCTAGACACAGCTGTTACTATTGCAAACCCAAGCTTTCATGTACCTCATCTCATTTCATTTCTCTTGGATTATATCCGGAATAGCTTGCAGCATTGATTATGGTTAAAAGGTTCATTTTTCTCTAACTAAAACCAGTTTCATGAAAGTTTTTGTTTCATAATGTCTTTTATTCACTCTTGTGTCTCTTCTTCCACCCTGTGTTTTATGTGCATGCAGTACATTTCTTTTGTGTGCTACACATATGTTTAATTGGAAAACAATGTACTGAAATGAGCGTAAGTATCACTCAATCATGTGCTATTGACACAAAGAACAACACTACCACTGTGGGATTCTGCAAGATGATGTGTAGATGTCGAGAGGGAATTCATGATCCAGAGCAACTTTTTTCCTTAACTAGATTATGTATTGAAATAAAAATGCTCTTGTGTTATGGCTGAGCCAAAAAGCAATACTGTGGGTAGAGAGGTTTGATATGAGAGCTGTTGAATCTTTTCTTCTCAGCTTTACCTCCTGTTTGTCACTGAAATTCAGCCCTCAAAGTTGATATCTTTTTTCACTGTTCTAGATATTGCTAAAGTGGAAAAGGACTCAGAGAAATTTACACAATTTTCCTTTTACCCTTTCTTTTCCCTTCATTTTTTCACAGGAGCCTGCAAGGTCACCCTCAACGTTTGGGAGCGACTCCTTCACTAACTTCATAGTCCAGGGTGAGGTAACAGCCTGATTTTGTTGCTGTTGCTGTTGTGGCTGTTTCAAAACATTGCTGCTGTTTCCACTGTGGATTTGTTGACTGGAATCCATTTGGGACCAAAGTAACCCAATATATACATGTAATAAACAATTAACTCTTAGATTCCTGGAAGCCCAAATGATGTAATATTGGATGTTTATCTGCCATTAAAAAAAAATAAAAATAAAAAAATAAAGCTGAAAACTGTTTATCTGGAAGGGTAACCTGTTTTCCAGTGAAAAAAATCCTGAGTCACATTTCTGATATTCTGCAATCTGAATTTAAATTGGAATTTGGTCCATATTAATAAAGATTAAGCATCCAGTTGTCTGTCTGTCATGAATAAGAGGGATTTACAAATACATCTCATTATCCCATTTACAGGAGTAGAGATACTAAACGTTTTATGATTAACCAATGTTGGGACTATACTTATAACTTAAACATTGTTTCTATAGCCATGCAAATTTGACTTTTCTCCCTCAGCTTGGACACTCTTTTTCTGGTATTTCTAGAAAAAAAAAAAAAAGGTTTTTTTTTCATTGCGTGGTGTTAAGCGGAGGCTGACAAGAAGCAAAACTTTTGCTTTTGAGCTAGTAGTATATCTGGGCCACGATTCAGCTCCTCAGAGTGTTTAAGGGGCCATAGTAGTTCTGAAAAACCCAAAAAGTTAGAGTGCCACTGAAAACTAGTAGACCATGGATCTTATATCAGCCAGTGTCTGAAACATTTACTGATTAAACTAAGCACATTGAGAAGCATATGGTCTACAGGATAAAGGTTAAGCCTGAGAACACTGCAGAGTTGATTTTCCAGCTGACATTGCCTCTTCATGTGGTTTCCAATAAATCTTTAACAAAATTCATGATTGTGGCGTATTACCATATTCTTTCTGGAATTCATTCTAAAAGGCAGTTCCACATCAGCATGAAACAGTGTACAGAATACAGTAATGCATGATCTGAAGAAAGCTCATGGGTGTTATTTTCACATTGGCAGAGTTTCTTTGTGTTTGGATAGGGCTCAAATGTTGGATTACATATTAATCACAGTGCTTTAGACAGCATTACAAATATGAAACACTTACTATTAGCTGTTGCTGTCCTGCCAGTTCCCAAAAGAATCAGTGTTAGAGTAGGTTGAGGCGTTTTAAGTCTCAGATTTTAGGAAAAACCACAGCACTGCTACAAGAGGCATTGTAGATTGGTAGTTTCCAAGCTTCCCAGCTCTCAGTTTTCTTCTCTAAAAGCATGTGAGCTCTTTATGGCTGCTTCTCCCTTGTTTTACTCTCATGCAAAGGGATGGCCAAAAAGGCATCTCTCAAGTGTTCTTCTTTTCCAAAGTAGTTTTGTTTTCCTTCTTCCCCTTTTATCCCTCCATCCCAAATTCCTTCTCTTCTTTTGCCTCCCTTGTCTTCTTTTTAACATCTCTCATCCTTTCTTTTCTAGTATTTGACTTCCCTTGTTTCCTTCTGTATCAAATTGTGGCCATATTGGTGACATGACAAGTGACAAATACAGTTGTTTTGTTACTTAGACAGATATTGACTGTGACTAAAACCTTTTCATATATCTGGGAGTACTGTGTAAAATTGACAGCAACTACAGATGAAGGTCCTGCACAGACTTTTGAGATCTCTAAGAATTCTCCCTAAATGGGCATTTTTTCCACAATGACAATACTGTAAAAGGAAAGTGGAAAAGACCATCAAGGTGGCAAAAGCTAATTTAAATAAATAATACCATCCACAGCCAAACTGTAGGAGTATTTGACATATTCTCCCTGAAAACAGTAAGAGGTGCAGGGTATGTTTCCATGATCTTTCAGCAGCACTTGTAAATGCTGGGCTGTACCTGGACAGTTTCTGGAGAATTGGAAGAGCTGACTGAGGACTATCTAGACCTGACCACAATGATCAGTATGGAAAAAATGTGATGTCACAAGCCCATCTATGTAACCAACCTACTGTTTACTTCTGAGAAGGTCAACAAGAAGGGACAGATCATTATGCATTATCAGAAAACTCTGAAATTGTTAAGTCAGTCAGTGCAATCAAAGAACCATTTTGGGGGAAAAATAAGTTTCCATTTCTGCATTCACAGCTTTCCACTGTTTCTTCTCTCTGAAGTCCCTCTGACTTTATGCCTTAGCAGAAAACTGCCCAAGCTTCATGCATAGGTTTCCAAAGATCTCTCTCCCATCTGCACCAATAATTTGAGCAAGTGTGACTCAAGAGACAGCTGTGGCAGATTATTACACAGATTTAGTGTAAAATGAGACTGAACCTGGTGAGGCTGAGGTAGCGACAACGTTAAAATTCTGTTCCTCAGATCACTGATTGTAGAGAATTTCATTTTGGGTTAAAAAACAGTGAAATTTTTGGTTGTGCTGCACATGGATAAAGTACAATTTTATAAACCCTATGAATGCTTAAAGTCCAAAAGTTAATTAAGAAGAATCCATTGTTTTTAGGTTGTCTTACTCCCCGCTCCTTTTTTTTAGACATCCCAATCTAAGAGGCTTGGCTTCTGTCTGCAGTCATCAGGGAGCACCATGAAACCTTCCTCAGCCAAACGAGGCTCCTTCCTTCTCTTGCCCTTTATTAAGCCTCCATAATCCCTTGTGGGAGTGGAATTATGAGAACTAGGGTGACTTTTCTCCAGGTAGTTCATGGACATTTTGATAGTTCAATCTGTGTGGATATCTGCATGGAGGAAACATAAAAAGGGGCGAAGTAGTTTATTTGGAAGTATATTTGCCCTGCAGAATGCATGCAGCTCCCACCTAAAGGGGACTGCTTACTGACATTAATATAGATAGACTATGGACTTGTCTCCTAATTCCTTCTTGATACATTTAAGCTTAAAGTCTGCTGTAAAAGCAACTGTATTTCAGGGAGCAGTTTTGTATAACTGCTGACAGAAAGCACGCCTGATATACCAAGGATCTAGGTATTTCTTTTCTGTGTTTGACACAATTGTTATACGGGCCTACTGTGCCAAGCAGGAAGCATCAGGTGGGCTTTTGGGCTTTGGTGAGTATAAGAATTCTCCAAGCTGAAAAGAAAGTCAATAATTTTAAATAAATGTTTTATTTTTAATGTTGTTAATCCTCAGCCACTGTCTTGCACTGGATGATTCTCTGCTCTGCATGTTTGTGATTAAATAGACTTCATTAACTTGTTTAACTCCTTTCTTGCCTTGATTCCTACCACCTAATGCAACCTCTTCATGAGCCTGAGCTGCTGGTCACCTGCTTCAGCTCCTCAAACACAGGGCCCACAGGCTTTCATTCCTCCATCAGCCCAGATGGCCCATATTAGAAGCAGCACAAAAGCAGAGGGACTTATCCTGCTCCATCCTTCATAGTATCAAGTTTGGGAAAAATCCCAGTATCAAAGTAGTATTAAACCACCAAGAATAAGCCCCACGAGAGCTTCAGGATGTAGGCAGTCAATGTCTAAAAATGAGGAAAACAGGCACCACAGAAAGCCTTAAATCCCTGGGAGCATTTTATTTCCTACACAGGCATCTTGCACAAACATTAATGTCAATTGCGGTTGAAACAGCACAAAAAGGGAGCCTGTTCACAGAGCTCACAAAAGCAGGAAAATACAGGCACAAGTCTTATTAATGCTTTGAGAAGAAAAAGAAGCATGCATAATATGGCAGCTGAAATAATTCTCAATGTTCTTTGATACCTGATAAGCCTGTTACGTGATGCCAGATGGAATGCAAACATAAAAAAAAACAACCAAAACAACAACAGAGGCAAAAAAGGAAAGCGTGGAAATCTTAGCTAGAGAAAATTGTCTTTTCTGTTTGTTTGCATGATGGTCAGACCAATATAAAAATATTTATGTCTATTTGACTAAGAATTAAGTATTATCATCTTCTTTCCTTATTGAAATAGAAAATAAGCCTCAAACCGTGTTTATATGTTATACTTAAAACTGAATGTTCAAGAACTTACACTGAACCAAAACAAACACATAAATGGCTAGCTTTTAAAAGATCCAAAGCACCATGACCTTCAAAGAAAATCTTCACAAACAGCTTTCACTTCACCATTTGACCAGTAATTCAGAGACAGGGAATTTGGGAGCCCTGTGGCTGGCAGCTTTTTCAGAGAAGATTTTAGGTCTAACTCTTGCCTATTCTGGTGCTAAGCAGTGGTGAGAAGGGTTACTATCAATCTTTTTCATTTGAAGAAGTTCCGGTCATTAAAATAAACAAATTGCAGGATTCACAAAATGGAGCGAACCTCTAATCTGGTGTTCAAAACAGCCTTCTCAGAGGAAAAAATCTACACTGCAATTCACTCTGCTTCTGATTCAAACAAGGATTTGAGCCTAGATCCTATAATACCATGAAGGCTATCCTCACTGCCAGGATAGAGATATGATGATTATTTCAAGTCCTGAAACAAAGCAAAGCATCATAAGGAGATTACCCTCCTTGAAATAATCTTCCTAGTAGTAGGGGTATGATTTCAGACAAAATCCTGTGTTTCATTGCCTGGCAAAGGGCATATTATTCTGTCTTAGCAACAGGATTGCTAAATAAGAAAGATGGGCACTGGTTTGCTTTTTTGTCTTCCCAGTGGTTGAAACGATTTTTTCCTGAACTTACTAATAATTCATAAAAACTGTGATAGAGCATTTTAATTAATAAAAGATTTATCAAAAAAGTGTAGCTTCACTGAGGTTTGCTGATTCTGCAGGTAACTTTCATTGCCTCAGCCCCTAAATAGGAAGAGCTTTTGTTTGTGGAAGATGTGATTCCAGTTCCTTCATGAATTTTCCTACCAAAAAAAAGATTTGAGGTGGGGAGGGGAGGCCTTGGAAAAGAGATTTCTAGATATACCCTGTCTACATGATGTCATCACCCTGGGTCCATGCACGTGTGTAGGAGGAGGTGTGAAGGCTGTTCTGCTGTGGTACATGTGTGAGAGTCAGGATGGTGCTTCCCCTAGAGGAACCCAGATGCAGCTGACCTGCCAGGAAACAGGTGAAATCAGAGCAGCCATTAGAGCAGCATTCATAAACATGCTTAAGCTAAAAAACACTGAAGGAAAAAAAAACAACCAACCAGTCAACCAAGCTGAGAGGCAGAGAGGTTGGTCAAACACATATGCTACAGGAAACAGGAGACAAACAGTGAGAATACCCAGGCTGTTGGCAACAATATAGTGGATGTAAGAAGCAACTGTATAGGGAAACGTTTCAAATTCATTACAGTGTAGGTTTACTTGAGTTAGCACAGACAGAGCAAGTGCAGGACTCAAAAGCATTATTACCTCTTCTAATGGAGAAGAAGGTAAATCAGGTAAGGCAGAACATGATGCAAATGATGCATATTGCTTCATACACTTGCCCTGAGGTGACTAGTATTACTGACTATCATTACACAGTGTGGTGCCTTATAGAGCTATTTTTTTTTTTTTTTTTTTTTTTTAAATGTGTAAGCAATTTTTGGAAACAAAAAATGCAATTATGGATGAGACTTTCAGTCAAGAAGAGGATGTTTACTTGCTGACTTCAACATTGCTACATATTCTCTGTCACACATGGCAGAAGTAGGATATAAGCTGATCAACAACCAACACAGAAATTTAGGTGTTACAGCAGTCTGATTCCAGTCAGATAAAGAAACTAGCTGCCATATAATATCAGCAAATAATTTTTCTAGACTGGAAAAATGATAGCAAGTATTTGTGGCAAATATTGAAAACCATTTGAGTGCAGCAAGGGTGAATGAAAATTCCTTCAGATAAGAGTCCAAATTAGTAATTACAAACTTACAAATTGTCTTCCTAGTTATCTTCCAAATTTTTACCTCTTAGTGTTTGTGTTTCTTCCTCCGAGTGTCATACAAAGTGCTGTGGTCACTGGCATCTGTGCAGATGATTGTTGTGGTAGTGTTTTTCATTAAAAATGTTGAAGAAGAAAGTGGTAGCAAACTGTTAGAAATATTGAGACAGAAATTTAAAATGCCAGAGAAGAGTATGGAGTGGGGACTTTCAGGCATATGGCTGAATTTTTAACTATGCTGGCAGCATCTATAAAGGACTTTTCTTCCTGCAGACCCAGCTGGGTTATTAAACCACATAGTCTTTTGATATATTCATCATCCAGCCTCCAATCAAGCTGACAGATGTGTCAGAAACATATTTCTCAGTTCTTGGGCCTCTCACTTTGCTTTAATGCTTTCGCTTACAGAGCAACTTTCTGTATGCTGGGCTGAGCTGATAACACATCTGTGTTAATGACCACAATTTAAAAATTAACTCATACGCAATATGTATTTCTGGCAAAGCACAAGGTGTTTATGGCTTGGTTAGTGACTGACCACAACTGCAGTGTGCTTAAAGTGACCTTCTCAACTTCTCATACTTGTAATATCGTTGTTCCTGGACATGATATTCCATTCAAAACTGTTTGTGATGTGCTCTGACAACTAAGTATAACAAATGTCGGCTTTATGAAGGCAGCTGTGGGTTCAGACAGGACAGTTGAGAGGTCTGTTCCTCCCTCCTTGCAGTGCAAGAGACTGCAATTATTTCTTAACCATGAAATACCAGTGGGGACTCAGACCAATCTTGGATTAGGAAGAATTAACATCAGATATTCAAGTACAGTGATGCATTTTATATTGTTTTAGGGACCCTTTTCATATGGAAAAGGACATTGCGTTTAACATTTTCATTTATAGTCTTCTGGCATAATGAATGGATGGAATGAGGTGTGGCTGAAAGCCTACATTGTTTAGTTTCAGACAATAACGCAATTTAGGCAGCTATTGTAATCTGAGGGGAAATTTCACCAAATTTCCCAGACTGTTTAAGAACATTAAGACTGTTGCAAATAGAGAGTTGCAATCAACAAGGGTTGATTTATCTTGGGAAGGTCACTGCAGGAACATAACTGGTTTTCATTCTACTTCACACTGCTGGTTCTGGGAGAGGGAATCAAGATGGGACAAATTAGCCTGAATGAGGATATTTAGGATTTTCCCTTTATTAAACTGTTACCAGATGTGGAGCCAGTGGGTTGCATCAAAGGTGTAGAACACAGCACTTGGCAGCAATTCTTCAGCTCAATAAAATTTTGTTCAAGGATGTATAATGAATTTTCATCTTAATTTAGATTAACTGGGATTTGACTGGGACAAGTCTTGAGCATCAATCTGCATGCACCCAGAGATTGTTCCATAAGATAGTACTGACATTTGAAGAACTGATTTATAAGGTTTTCCACCCTACAGCGGATTGGAAAAAATCCATTAATATCATGCCAGCTGGTGGAAAATAACTGCTAAAAGTGATTTTAGCAGATTATGTTCTCATGATTTCATCACATAATGCCCCAATCAAGAAAACTGAGCACCTTTATGCTCCAGTGTCCCTGTATGATTTTATGTACCATCCCTTCTCATATATGAGGTTGAAATCTCTTTGGGGAAGGGTTAGTCTTAGTGTCTAAAAGGGTCATAATTTTTTGGCTAGAACTTCAAGACACTTCGCTGGACAATCAACTAGAACTGCAGATAATCTTAATAATATGCAAAATGCATGGAGTATGTATATTTGTTCTTTTTTTAAATTAGAATTAATTTCCAAGTCCAAGCACATAATTGTTATTATAATTTAATTAGTAGTATTGTCACATACTTTTTTTTCAAAAAAAATAAATTACTATGCTATTATCGAGTAAAGAACATAGGTAAACATGCATACATGTTGTAGAAATTTTTTTGAATCTGTATTTTTTCATAAAAGTTGAACAGAGAGTTACAGAAAATATTTTACTAGAAGGGCAGGAGTTTTTCAGCAATCACATAAAAAGAACTGCAAAAATAAATGTTTTTTGTGAAAGGATTTCTGAATAGGTTATTTTAATACTGAGTTTCTATGCTGAGTTATTTCCAGAGGTGCACTGGAGCAGAATAAGACATGATTTTCAGATAAAAAGGGATTGAATGTTAGAAAATACAGTTATCAGCCCTTTCAAAAATCTACTTTTCAGAAAATTATTCATCTTCAAGGAAAAAATTATACCGCATGCATAGTCTTTAAATGCTTGTTACTGAGGCCAGTCTTAAAATGTTAGAAACAGACACAAACTATCAAACAACAACTAATTGCTTCTATCTACAAATACAAGTGAATAGTTGACTCTAATATTCAAGTTGTCTATTGAAATCCCAATATTATCTTACAAAAACAAAACAAACAAACAGATTTCATTAAAAGATGCCTATGGTGCCCTCTGATATCTCCTTTGTTAGTGAATTGTGAATGTGCTGTATTCTAAATACCTGGATTTCTCTAAAATCCAGTGTTATTATGTGCATTTATATGAGACAGCAGACAGCTAAATACTGCTCTGAGGTGATTGAATGTGCTTAAACTGATGCAATTCCTATGCAAATATTTGGCTAGTTCAGTAAATCCTTGGGAAATGATGTATCTCTTGATTTCTTAGTTTTCTCTTTATCTCCATTATATTGACTAGCCATTCAAATTTTTTGTGAAGTACCTAGTCGGTGAAATATATAATAATTACTGGTTTTGGTTTTATTAATATCTCTATGGAAACTAAAATAAACCAAGTATTCAATGACTATCCCAAAGCTACGAAATAAAAGGTGTCAAAAGTAGAAATGAAATACTGAAGAACGAAACAGAAGAAAATTGGTACTCTGATAGACCAAGAATTCATCTTGTTCCCTTGTTGCTGGATTTGAGTTGTACCAATATTCCCCTTCTGAAATCATACACTGAATGAATCCATACACCAATATATATTCGTTATAGTGTCTTGGACTCAGAGCCTCATATACTTTGTGCCTTAAAAGTATCAGTCTTCAAAGGACAACACCAATTTATGAGTTACTTTCCTCTTAAGTGGTTGTTCACTATTAGTCACTAACTTAAAAAAAGACAGTGGCAGTTCTGATAGCTAGTAGTCATGCAACATATAATTTTTCTAGCATATATATATTTAGCCAGGTGCAACCAAATTCATTGTGTTAGTAAAAATCTAACAAAAAAGGAAATATAATTTGTCTGTAGCAATGATGTTAACAGGATAGACAATACAGTATTTCACAAGGTAGGTGGAGCAGAAGAATTTAGTTTGGAATATTTGGGATCTTATGGAGATGATGTGCAGTATATTTGCATTAGGAATTCTTAGGTAAAGTGTTAAGCACATGTTTCATGTCCATCTGAAATCTCTTCTGAAAGAATAACCATCTTCTCAGCTGTAGAAAAGATGCAAGAACAGAAAAAAATAAAGTCCAGATAAAGCTGTTACTTCTTGATTTATGAGCTAGAACAAGTTTCGTTCCAGCAAAACTTGTATTTTAGTACTTTCATAGCACAAGAAGGATACATGACACTGCAATATCTTTATATTACAACAGCTTGAAGTAGTCGGAAACATGTCATGATGTCCAATGGGATTGGGGGTTGAATTTCATTTCCATCCAGGCGAAGATATCGGAGGCGAGGGGTGTTGCCATACAAACCATAGTCTTCTGCTAAAGCAATTGAGACTGGGCATATTTGAGTACCGTTGACACCTGAAAATGTGGATCAACATGTTACGTAATTTCCATGGAAAAGTTTCATGAAGATAAAATTCATTTAGAAAACAAATATGACAGGGTTCCACTGAAATTAGTATGGGACACGCTTGGTCTTCTCAGACTTGGAAAATGCCAAATTAACAATTAACTGCTTTTTTGATCAAGCAAAAAAGTCATCTTAACATAATGTAGTCTAGATCAGTGAATCACATATTTAATATGCTTCAATTATGAATAAAGGCCACCAGATGCATAATTTTACCTTGGACAGAGAGGAAACCAATTTAGACAACTACTAGGTAACTATTCATTGAGAAATGAGCTCTCTGCCCTCAGAGAGAGCAGAACAAGGTTAATGCTGAGGCATTTAGAACATCTTACTGCGATGACAGTACATTAATTTTAGCTGATAATATTCCCCAATGAAGTTCTTGCATTCAAAGTGATAACAGTATTGAATCAGAGTCACTTTTTGTATAGTGTCTGTAACTTTCGACATCTGTACTTTTCTCTCACATTCTTCAATACATTTGGTTTTAATTGCAAGAATATTATTCATGAAGTGAGATATATTTCTTCCTAATCTGAAAGCCAACAAGTCCTTAAAATTCTTTATAAATCACACATAAGTTGTTTCAGTTCAGATAACATTTGAAAATGTGGCTTAAATCGTTACCTGTTTTCATGGGAGTTGAATAGATTGGGTTCTTTACATTTTCTCCCCCAAATTGCCTCTGCACTGTCACTTGGCTAAAATGCTTTTCATATTTTGTCTTCCATTGTTGAATACTGAGGCTGACGCTGCCCTCTTTCAGCCTCAAAATGGCCTTATTCTGGAAAACACTCAAGTCGTGTTTGTTTATCAAGATGTCAAATTCCTTTGACCAAATTATGGTATTTAGTGATTGGTCTAACTACTTGAGTTTCTAGTTGGCCCCAGAGCACCTGCAAGAATGGTTGAATGGAGGATATGTGTGTAACAGATATTTTTTGAGAACAATTTTTTTAGCAGCCAGAAATAGGAAAAGCTTTCTACCAAAATTTTTCTCCCCTGGTATTTAGCACCAATAATGTGCATGCATCTTCTGATTACAATTCTCCAAATTAGTTAAATGTTATGATGGAAAAAAAAAAAAAATCTTGGCTTTGGGTTGTTTGTTTTTCAAAAGAAGGAAAAGCACCCCGCTTTGATAAACTACCCATATATTTGCAACATCTTGAAAATAGACTTTATCTTTGTCATGGAAATTAGATAAATACATGCAGCTGGCCAAGGCCTAAAACTTTTATCATACCCATGATATCTAAATATCTTTGCCTATGTTGTGAAAGTTGATTAATATTTGAAAGCATTTGATATTCTTGGAAGAAAAAAGCTCCAACTTATTTGTATGTGTGAAGCTACAAAGTAGGGAGCTTAAGAGTGTTAAAAGCTGTTATTGAAAATTTTACAAGTGAATCAACATTATGTAGCAGAAAATATCTCCCCATTCAGGTCAGCACTACTGTCCTTAGGAGACAAGATGCCTTCAACTCTGTTCTAAATCTGTGTCCTCTGACCTTGAAACTATCCCACCACACTAGTTTTCACTAGGTTAATTACTCCAACCTTAAAATGAGGCAACAGTTATCTAACCACAGGCCACCTATGAAGAAGTTATTTCCTGATGATGTGTGGTATGAAGTGGCTTGGGTTTTTATTGTTCTCTTCCCACGAAAAGTAAATCCTACCCAAACTATCAGAGAAGTAGAAGTCTCTCTCCTGTTCTATTCTTGTGACCTATAGCTGAACTCACTGTACTCAAACTCAAATAGTTGGACTCCCTTTTTCCTTTTCACAGAATATTTAACTGCAGCTACCATGGCTCAGCCTGGAAATCTACCTTTCTGGGCTCTTCCAGCAAAGAAATCAGTATCAGTAACAGTGCAGGGGTCTGACAATAAGTCAGAATCTGTAACTTCAGATATTCATTTTCAAATATCCTATAATGGATTCTGACAGAATGGCATTGCTACTTGGCCCAAGGACTTGTCCCTTTCTCTACACACAGAATAGTATTAGCTCAGAGGAGCTATCCCAATCTCCTGGTGTTCCTCTGGGGAACTTACTGTTCACTCCTTTTTATCATTCTTTTGGTAGCACTGTAGTACCACCTGTTTATACTTGCTCACTTGCTACATCATAATTTCATTCCTTCCCTAACACTGCATTTTCCATCATTTGACATCTTCCCAGAGTCTTGCTTGTGTATCTCTCACATAAATATGTAAATATGTGTTTTAAAGTGCCTTGGAACAAGTGTGATGCTTATGTTGTAGCCATAATTAGTTTGGGTTTTATATTGATTTTCAAGTTCTTTTTTTCTCTGTGCATTTAGATCCTTGGGAAAGAAACCACAGGTGAAAACCTGGTTCCACTGAGACCAAAGGTGAGGCTATCATTGACTTCACTGGGCTTCTGGATACTTCCTTATATCTTCATAAGTGGTCTCTGGAGAAATAAGGCCTTGGATTTACATGAAGAACTGATGTTACACAATAATGTATGACAAAAAGTAGGAAAATAGTATTTACATAGAAATTTTGATGTCTGAGCTCTTACCATACCAGCAGTGTTACTATGAACCACCAAGAGAAAATAAAGGAGCAATTGGCAATTGTGCAGGACTATCTGAGGAGTAATATTATAAAAGGGACTTGTACTGCACACATGAAGTAAACTTTCAGGACTACTGTTTTGTGGAGAAACCAGATTCAGGCTTTTACACTTATTTTTCTTTCAAATCTTTTATGTTGATTATTTTTAATAATGACTGATCATCAACTTCCCAGGTTTAAGATGACAAAAACAATCTGCAGAATTAATGCCACATCTTTCTCCTGCCCAATGGAATTATATTCCTTGTTTTCCATCCTAAAGGCCTTTTGAGATATCATCTGTTAGAGCAGTGTCTCATGATGACTATGTCGTTATCCCATCAACAATTATGCAAAAATTATGCTATGTGGTAGGATGTGCCTTGCATAATACCTGCATTTCATGTAAGGTGACAGATTGCCTTGTTAAACATTGTTTTACTACTATATATGTAGCTACTAAGAATAAAAACTTTATTTTTTTATTTTTAATTAAAAGCAGTGTTGTTAGCACTGAATTTTGAAAACCGGTAAAAGCATTAAGGAACATAAGGCTTGTGGAAAACTATTTTGATTTAGGCTCCTGGGTACCCATGTGTCATTGGAAAATGGGAATTGATTTTGCATATACTACATAGGCTGATTTTAATGGTTTTAACCTTTTAACAATTTATTTAGGAAAGGAAAATAATTTGCCAGCTCTTTAAATACTACCTAGACACAAAACACTTCTTAAACTGGACAGGTTACATTCCATTGATTTCAATTTAGTGTCCACTTAAAGTGACAGGTGATAAAGTCAGCACCTGGGGCCCTGCAGTGATGTAATTATGATAAATCCCTTTGTAATCAGAGGACAATGAAATATGTTCAGTAACAACATATGTCATAAGCCCTAACTCCAATTAACTGTTAAACTTCTTGCAGGCCACTTAAATATGTGCCAGTTATACAAAATTGATTTTTCTTTGCAAGGTTTCAAACACTTCTTTTGTAAAATACAGTGATTTAACCTAAATTATTAATAGATATCTTTCATTGATATGTCCTTGTTTCATACAGAAGACAAACCATTATTTTTAGTGTATTTTTACTGAACTGCAGTAACACAAAATAGGAATAAGGAACCATTTATTTGATTCAATCACCATGACAGGAAGATAAACATAGGGACTTGGTTAACTTCTCTGCAGTGAAAAATAGAAAGTCATCACTTTAGTTTTGGATTTTGGCATGAAACAAAGGATTTAAGGTCTGTAGGACTGAGTGGATACTTTACACAGTGTCCCTAACCACCACATCCCCGCTGTACCTGGATGAATCTGGAAGCAGTGCTAGAAGCAGAATTATGACATGACAACAGGCTTCTGTTGCCTTGGGTACAAAACTTTGTTTCATTTATACAAAGTGGAAAATGCTAGAAGACATTTCAGGAGATAAACCTTAGTAGGACAAAGCTTCTCTAAAGTGAGTGAAAATATTTTTCATGAAGACTAAACCCAAGTATCAACATTTTGTGCACAGTAAACAAAAGATGAGGAAGATATTCAAGCTTCAGATATTGAATATCCACATTCTAATCAGTCATATTTGAAATAGATAACTACTGTTTTATGGATGCCTCATCTTAAGCTCAGACTATGTAATTTAGCTGGGCAGAGAGATATTCAAAAGAAACATGTATACAGCAATTCTCTTTGTTTAGTGAAGTCCCTGAGGTGCCCTTGAACTTTGAAAATCTAACAGTCATACAGAATATGGATCACATATTCTAACTTGTTGCACTGACTTTTTAATTGTTGTTTCTTGCTTATTTACTCCTAGCATTTCTGTAGGAAAATGAATTTCTTAACACATAATGGTTACTGGCATGCATATAGTGAAATGTGAATGCGCAAATTTTCTTAATCCACTCATACTTCTGATTTGCTCAAACATTTTTCACATGTGGTATTACTTCCATGCACATATTTGGTTGTTGTATTTTAGACCTTACTTGAAAACTGGTCTGTGGGAGGTCCTTTTGCTCATCTCCCTGTAACCTACAGCACGTTATTAATCTCTTTATTTCAAAGGGCTTTTTTTGTAGTTAAGTAGGCATTTTTAAATAATTACGTCTTGGTAGGATCCCACATGGAGAATACACACTTACTTTTGATTCTGTTGTGATCAAGGTGAAGGTGCTCAAGTTGAGCATTGATCGGTGGAATTTTAGTGAGCTGGTTGTGAGACAGCTGTAGATCTAGAATAGATGAAACATTAAACCCATTGGGGGGAATACCATCATCAGATAATTTATTGTAGTTCAGCCTAAGGAAAGTCACTTTGGGTATTGCACTGAAGTAGTTTTCTGGTATCACTTCAATGGAGTTGTTGTCCAAAAATAGCTGTAGTGTATTAGCTGGAATGCTTAAAGGCATTTTCTTGAGTGAATTTTTTGCTATGTTGAGTTGCATAAGATTGTTGAGTCCTTGGAAGGTGTCACTTTGAAGTGCGCTGTCCAACAAACTGTTCTGGTGCAGATCTAACATAGTAAGATTTTCCAGGTTACTGAAGACTCCTTCTGGGATTCTGGAGATTTTGTTTCTAGCCAGTCTTAGCTGTTCCAGACTCACTGGTAATGGGGCAGGCACCTCTTCCAATTCATTGTCTTCAAGGAATAGGTAAAGCAGCCTTTTGAGCTTGCTCAGCACACCACTCTCAATTCCACTGTTGGTGATCTTATTCTTGTTCAGATTTATCCATCTGAGATGAGTAGCATTCACAAAAGGCTTCTCTGTAACTGTTTCAATTAGATTGTTTTGAAGGTAGAGGTACCAAATTCTTGCTGGGATTGCAGGTATTTCTTTAAGTCCTTTGTTATCACAGTATAATGCATTGGGGAAACTGGGTGGACAAAAGCACTCTTGTGGACACTCAAAAGAGTAATGAGACCAATGCTCAGGATCCATCTCATCATAAACTTGTCTCACAGTTCGAGTCCACACAGAGTTGACCAAGAATAAGAGCAAAAGACTTGTACAGACTTTTAGAGTCATTGTTCGCCTTGGAAGGGGAGAAAAACAATTAGCTGTCTTTCAACAGAATTCTCTAACAGCATACTAGATTAACAAAGCAGTAGTATGCAAAAAATAATATTTCCTTTATAAACAACCAAATTCTGTTCTCTGTGGTGTTACCTATGGCAGGTTAAAGAAAAATTGAACATTGATATAAGATGCATAAACAATTCAGTGCTCTATGTTGAAGAGTATTTCCTGATTTAACTTAGATTCCACATTGTCTACCACTTTAAATGCTGTTCATCCAAGTGTCATTTCAAATAATCTGAAAACATGGGTTATTTTTCTGACATTAAGTCTGTGCTTCTCGTAATTTTGTTTAAATTTTCCTGTACAGAGCTATAAGCTATATAATGTACCATCTTCAGCAAAGTTATCAATATCATGATGATATAAATGCTGTTGTATTTAGTGTTCCTCCTTTTAAAATTAATCATACTCCCTTTTCTGTTTTTCCTCTCTCTTAAATTATAATGGCATCTGGATCAGATTTTCCAGGGTCTTTTCTCATCACAGAAAAGTGAAAGATCAAAGAGTGTTTTAACAGCTGTTTGTTGGGCATGTTCTTAAAAAGCTTGGAAGGAACACATTTGAGTAATTCATTCCCCTCCCTCATTCACACTTTCATATCCAAGGTTAGGAATTTCCTTCTCTAAAGCAAACAGCCAAAACAAATGCTTGATTTAAATGACACAAAAATTAATTCCTAACCAATTTACATCATATACACTCATGCATCTTGTATCTATTTTACCTACTTAATTATTTGTTTTGTTTAGCCTGTTCCACCATTAAACGATGAACAAAATAATCAATGATAATTTACTCCAAAGGGAAGTATTTGTTTAGCACAAAAACAGTGCTTCACAGACTCTTTTATCTTGCCTGCTTTCTGATGAAGATTAGCAAGGATTTTGCAACACAGAGGCAAGAGACTGATAGCTGAAATTTCTGGTCAAAAATAGTATTTAAATAAAAAGTAAATTCTCTCATAGGGTTAATGCATCAGTAAGGATAAGAACTCAGTTAAGCTGCTGCATATAAAGCATAGTCATTTAACAGTTTTCAGCATTGTTATTAGCAGTAACAAGTGCAGTATTCTAAAGATCTTTCAACCTCAGAAAGTGCTATCTGGAAGCATTCCAAAAAAAAAAAAAAAAAAGACAAAATATTTCTAAAGAATAACATCTCTAATTTACACAGTGAAATGGGACCTCCTCACTGTCTAAATATTCATAACATTAATAACATTTTTTAAAAGAAATAGAATGTAATTTACCTTGTTAGTCAAGTTCCTGGAGCTATCTGAAGCCAGTTAGAAATCACTGTAAATTCACAGCCTTTGGCTGCTAGACACTGTGTTTCCTTCCTGTCCTCCTAAGAATTAACAGCACGCAAAACTTGTAGTACATGTTAGTATTCCCAGATGTATTGCCATACACACCTTATTAGCTATTGTTTCTAATTTGACATTGCTTCAGAGTTTGGGCTTACCTCAGCTTTCTTGGATCTTCTTCTCTTTCTATTGGTCACTGTTGTTAGACTGTAATAGCTTGAGTCAGGCTACAAGCTGTGTTCTATGAATACAGCCTAATATATACGCATCAGTGGCTACAGCTTTTAACCCCTAAAATAACTAAGGCACCTCAGCACCTAGGCAGGAAAAGACAGGAAATCCTGGCTATAATATCAAGCAGCCACAGAGCTGAAGGCATTTGAGTTTTATGTTTTAGCAGATGAGAAGAACTGGTCTAGATGAAACAGGTAACACAAAATGTACCTTTATTCAAAATTTTGTCAGAAGATACTTTATACGCAAAGCTCGCTTACATCATAACTCATTCTCATAATACCTGAACTGGCCACAAAGAATTAAAAACAGTGCCATCTGTTTCTACGGAAATATTTTATTTGATTTTTATCAAATGCAGATGCTGCCATGCTATTTAGAGACATAATTCTTGATTAGGAAAAGATAGCAAAAGAATTTGCTAAGAATTTTTTAATAACATATTTCCATTTTTTAAATATTAAAGCATACTTTTTTTTTGTTCAGAGAGATATTTACATATATTTCTACAAAGTTATATTCTTCAGTGCCTCCTGTAGTGAGGTCTGGTTTTAATTATCAAGTCACTAATTAATTTTCTTATCGTTGATCTAAAGTAAACTGTTTCAGGCCAATTTGCTATCCCATCATAGACACATATTTCTCACATGAAGTGTTTTTGGGGGTTTTGTTTTTTTGGTTTTGTTTGTTTTTTTTTTTTTGTCCAACCTTAAAGTAACCACACAATATCAGGAAAACTAGCCACCTTCAAAGCCAGAACAATGGCAAAATTATGTTAAGGAAAAAGCTAATGAAAATACTGAAAACATAAAATATATCCTGGTACCTTCTTATGAGTTTATATTCATTTTAAAACTTATTTCTATAATTATTTTAATTCAGTTTAATCCAATTTATTTAGCAATAAAATCTCTAACAACTTACTTCACAATGTTTAATACTTTGCTGCCTGAACTAAGAATGCCTCAAAAGAAGTTTAGGAGTAGACAAAAAGTAATAAGAAAAAAAAAAAAGAAAAGCAACCGTTAAGTACATGGGCAACCTTCACTGACTTCAGCAAGGTTAATATTAAATATGTCATAAATATTTTTGCATAAGTATATTTTTGTACTAGCTTGTTTTTCATTTAGGAAAAAATACATCCTTACTACCAGTAATTTTGCATGGCTTATATATGTGCTTCAAAATAAAATAAAATAAATTCTTAAGTGTTTCACTCTGCTAGAACTCCAGACCCTTCAACATCTCTTAGAAATTATTTGGGCTTTCTTATAAGCCGGGTATCAAATTGATTTATTCATGCATGCTAAGCTGAATATTTCAAAAGTTTGAATTAGATGAAATTAATTTACATCTCTACCTAAAAATAACGATTCTAAATTTAAGCAGGTGTCTTAATTACAAGCACAAACATTAGATGTAATGTATAAACCTTTTCATTTTGAGTGTCACTTTAAACACTTGGGCCTTAAAATGTTTCCTTTGACCTTTTGCAGTAGACAGGGTACCATGCACTAGTGTTGAGGAGGTTTGTCAGCTGGAGTCTGAGATAGGGAGAGGCAGAGGCACCACTATATGAAGGTTAAAGTAGTTGTGTATTCAGTTGTGAGTAATTTAAGGAGGTCTTACCATAAAAAGTGCATCTATGATTCTTATAAAAGTCAGGCAGCACAACAGAAAACTGTTTTGCATGTGTGCTAAAATCTTCACAGAGTGTATAGAGAGGACATGGAGATGCAGAGGTCCATTCACCATTAATGAATGAGCTGAGACCTTCATGAATGTTATACTGAAGGGTTTAAAATAGTGAGTCCTGGTGGCAGATATCTGTTGTGACACACTTAAATGCAAGTTGCCACATGTTGCACGTTTAACAAAAAAGAAAGATTGATTTATCTTATGATTCATGGGGGTCTGAATTTACCCTTTAACCTGCTAATTGTGTACAGATGTTCATCATGTATTGTCACAGAAGTCACAGGCAGAGAGGCTTGCTGCTTACCTTGTGGGAATGGGACTGTTTGTATGAACCATTGTTCAGTGAGGGAAAGGCATGTCACAGTGTCCCTTTGTGGATTTAGAGGCCAGGTATTTCATCTTTATCCAAATGTATGCTGCCATCCCATTCAAAGTAGCAGTTCTTCACTAGGAGAAGACAACAGCAAAAACATTTGCTAAGACTTTCTCCATAACAGGAATTTTCACTTCTTCTAATGCAAAGAGCAGAAAAAAATGACAAGAAATGTCCTCAAAATCAGGAAGAAAGAGTGTGATGACTGCAATATATATTCTCATGTGTACTCAAAATTTTTTTACTTGTCTCTTCAGGAACAAGTGATTGCTTGGTTGCCCAAGCAGACTTTGCAGAAAGGCCTAATTCCCATGAAACCTTCAAGATTGTGCACATATTCTCCATCATGCATTTGTTTTGTTCTCCATCATCTGGTATTCCTATTTATTATTTAAAGGGTGCAATATGCGGTGATAGAGTTTTACAGACTAATAAAAGACCATGGCCAAGATTTTAAAAAATGACTAATGGTTTGGGAAGCTTTTTGTTTTGAGTATCCAACCTGAGACACTTTCCAGGACCTTATTTTCAGTAAAAGTGGGCTAAGAATTTTATGTTAATGAGGTCATTTTAAACTTGTGAAGCTGAGAAAAGGCAAATATCAGTGAAACACCAAATGTTCCTGAGATCATAAACAATCTCCTAAAAAGTAACAGTATGCAAGCTGTTTGCATGACAATAAAATTATGTGGAAAAATTACTACAGTAAAAATACTGTGAATGCCCATTCTGTGAATATTTGAGACCTTTTGAAAGGTACTGTTGGGAGTATTCTAGTTTGACGAAGATGTCTTAAGCTATTACAGGATTTTTGCTCCATATGTCTCCTGACAATCCACATTGTTAATCAATGTAATAAGAGACTCCCTATTTAAAAAAACAAACAAACAAGCGAACAAACAAAAAAAGTGAGGAGCACCAACAAGCACAGAGGGTAGTAACATCTCCTTGGGTAGAGTGATACACATGCTTGAGACTAGAACAGCTCACACACTTAAGAAACACTAGGAAAGCTAAAAAAATTGAAAGACCCATTGGGAGGAGACATGGACAACTGGGAGTGCTGTTGTTCTGTTGTTCTGTTTCAGCATCGAAGTTGCTGACAGTGAAAAATGCATTGCTTTCTTTCAGTAATGGCTGCCATATGTCTCAGATTTAATATGAAACAAGGTCTGTTAAACATCAAGCATGTGTATAGTTCATCACCAGCAAACCCAGGAGTGTACTGCAAGCAGAGCCAATTCATTAGCCCTGTGTATTGCTCCATTTAGCAACGGCTGCAATCCAGTGTGCCTTATTTGGGTACTACTTTACTAAAATGCAGGGTACCTGGCTCCAAAGAACACCCAGTTTAACTGAAACATGGTCTTAAATTCCCTTCATAATGACTAGAGAAAAGCTCATGCTTCAAAATCTGGAGAAGAGGGTAAGTCCTGTTTAAGTGCCCTTCACCATTTACTCTACTGGTAGGTCCAGACAGTCATGCAGACTAGTTATGGCAGATGTGTACATTTATTCAGAGTTCAGCCTGCCTCTTTTACTTCTGAAGACTGGCATGTAGTGGTGATCTCTCTCTCTTTTTTTCTTTTCTTTTTTTTGCATTGCTGCTTGAGAATAGGAAGCTCTGAGTTTTACCCAGAGTCAGAAGGACAAAACTTTTGTTTCCAAAGAGATTCCTGATCACAAGTCAGTGATATATCCCAACTAATAATACATACTACTCCTTTTAAATGAGATACAAAAGGTCGGCAAGACCAAAGAGTCTAAAACAAAGCAGATGAGTGAGCCCTTCAGGTCAGCCCAAGGGACAGTGCAGACAGATCAAAGGGGCCAGCACAGATGTTCCAGACTCCGCTCTTACGGATGCATTTTACTCTACATCATTTCTGGTGCAAAACAAAACAAAACAAAACAACATGACAAACTTAGAAGCAGGAATGCTGCACCTCTCCTAGAAGCCTAGAATTGCCTGCCTAGATCTCCTAGTGGGAGAAATTGCATCTATTTAAATTGTCATTTCTGTGCATATGCAGGCAGCTGAAGTATAGGGAGTCTACCTGGGGAGCTTTGAGGTTAGATTAGGAGATGTTGTTTAAAGGAACCCTGGAAAATAGTTAGGGTGGCTTAATATGTGAAATGTAAAATTCAACTGACCCCCTTTTTTACATAGGATTTAGGAAGATGAGCTCCTATTCTTAAAGTCCAGAGACAGCATATTAGCTGTTTACTTTCTATACACCGTCACTCCCTTGTAAAAAAAAACCACAATGAGAACTGCGCTTAAAGAGATCCTTGCAGAGCAACACATTTCAGAACAGAATAACTATGGAAAAGGGCTCATGGGAAACATAGTCCTCCCCTGAATATGCTTCATTAAGGAATTTTTTGGCTGGCTGTTCCCTTTTCCTCTTTATTTTGATCTCTTTACCACAGAGACACCGTCATGTCTCCACAGCACAATGCCAAGATCTGCTCTTTATCTTGGCTAACTAGATTTATTTTACCTATTATGTAAATGTGGCTGTGAATCTCTTATCTTAAATTCTTTTCATACTTCCAGCAACTTCAACACTGAAACAAATCTGTCCTGCCCAAGGATCTGATGTTTAAAATGCTAGATGTACAATCATATCTGCTAAATGCATTTTAAATTAGATATTAGATATTAAATAGATATTAATTAGATATTAATTAGATATTTAAAGTGCAGTTATCAGTCACACATATGCATTGAGTTCTTGGGCCTGCATGTGGCTATTTAGATGATTAATCTTTTCCAAACAACCAATAGTCAATTAAAACATGAATTAGTCATCTGATGCCCATTCTGTAAATTTGCAGTTTTGAAAAGTAAACCATAGATTAAAAGTTCTATCATAAAGATAGTGAAAACAAGCTGTGAGGTGTTACTTTTGTTGTCTGATTTTGTTCTGTTGTTAAAGAAGTCCAAAAATATCTGACTACTTCTTCATTTTGGATTCTCACAATAGGATAATGAATTCCAAGAATCTTAGACTTATAGAAAGATCTGTCTTCTAAAATAAATGACAAGGGTTTCGTAAAAGAGTATTCCCACAACCTAGTGAAAGAAGTATTTTACCCTCCTTATAATAAAACTCTGCTATAGTGATTCTGCCAGATGAGAAATTGAAGATTCAGGTGTTTTTTTAATATTTAAAGAGAAAAGCCAAATGGCATAAGCTATATGAAAGCTCAGCCCTTATTTTGTTTTCCATTAATTGTAGCATTTTTTGGTCTAATTTTTAATGCAGATACCCTTGGGAAGTACTGAAATTAAACATCAGAATATGTGATTTTTTTTTTTCTTAAACTATGTTGGCCATAATTTTTGAGAGTTGGCATTTCCCAAAGCATTCAAGTTTTGTTGTAGAGTCCTGAGCTGAAGCTAGAAACTCATTCACCATGAATACTCCAGTCACTAATTATCCTCTCAGATGGAACATGTTGAAACTAAGTCTTTCTGCTATAGATGAAAGTCCTCAACACCCAGCATTTTGGGGCTGACAGCACCTTTTTCTTTGAACACAGCACTGGAACCCATCTCTAGGGAGAATTCATTCATCCATCACTCTCTAAGCATGTTGCAGGACTCCAGAGGCCCTAAACAGTCAGGGTTGTGCTCCAGCATTGCCTACTCTTATCTGAGATGATTCCCCACTCATCATGGTGTCTACGGTGAATATCAGAGGTAAATGCCTAGTTGCTTTCTGCATTCTGTGTATAAGATACACTTCATCTCAGGGCTGTGGTTTTCCTTAGGAACAACATACCTGTCATCCTTTCAAACCTAGAGTGGGAATGAAAGTACTGCAGAGGAAGACTTTTCTTATTCAAGCTTAGAAACCTGAATAAAACCATCTCATTTTTACACATGAAATCACAAGCTCTTCTTGAAATCTATCTAACATTGCACACAATTTGGAGAACTTATTAGTCTTACTGGTGTTTTTTTTGGCAGCAAAATGGTTGTAATGATGAAGTCTGAATGTGAAGTTCAGGAAACATTTGTTTATCTAGTTTGAAAAACAATCTGCAGAGTAAGGGGGATGGCAGATGCACACAATGCACAACTGGAAAGTTGATGAAAACAGGAATTTCGAAAGACAGCACTTGTCCTTGTTTATCTTGTAGACAGCTTACTAATAATTTGGTTTATAAGGTACGAAATATTTAAAGACTGCCAGTACTTCTGTCTCAAGTCTTATGAATGTTCCAGTAAAAGCCTTGTCTTCAATATAACTATATTTTTACAGATATTATTCAACATATTTGAAAGTTTTTTGTAGTTTTTGTAATGTGTGCTCTAGTCAGGTTAACCAGATAACACTGCTGTCTTCTGTGCTTTACCCCATGCTAGCAGACAAGAGATAAAGATAAAAAATGCTCTTTTTCACAGTGTAGCTGGCCATATAGTTAAATCTAACAACCCATTCTCTTTGCATGTCCAAAGCCTACATGTTAACTCAGTCACCTCTATATCTATAAAGCCTTGTGCTAACCAAGCAAGACAAGAACTCACTGTCCTACAGTAGGAAAGATATAGGGACAGCAACCTCCATACTAGCGTGGAACTCCTGACATGGAGGCTTTCCAGGTCAGTGATATACTAGTATCTTTCTCTGCTGAGTGCTTGTGCATCAATCCCAGCAAGGAACCCATCTATCTGTTTAGAAAATGCATATTACTTGCCTTGCAGGAAGTGCAGCTATGTGCAGAGGTGGATCTAGAAAGCAGCTCCTCAAATGATATGAGATGTATGAGGTTTTGAATGTTTGATGAAGTCAGCAAATTCTGTATTAAGTAGCTAGGGATTTTTTTGGTTTTTTGTTTGTTTGTTTGTTTGTTTGTTTTTCTGACAAAGAAATGTGCTACAGTTCACATTGGTATGCCAGACTTAGTTTGCTTTCTATCACCAACATTCACGCCTGTCCCTTGGGGAACAAAAAGAAACACTTGCAAGGTGTCAGAAAGTATTCAGGCAATTTTTCCCACCTACACTGGTGAAATACTATAAAAGGTATAAAAAGCACTTGAACCTGACATTCCTACATTCGAGGTGGTGTCCTAAAGTACAGAGTTAGCACTCCTTGTCTTTCTCTGTGCTAACTAATGTGGAACTTTTCACACTACACAGAAAATATTTAAGAGATATATATCTGTGAAAGCTACATAACCTAATGATTAATTTATTTTCTTACAGACTGAGAGTCTTTTATCCAGTTTCTAAATCTGCAAAAATGTTCAGAACCAAACTGTCCTCCGTGAACACTGTCCACTGGGATAGTAGCTCATAGATTATTTCACTGTGCTGTCCCACATTGGAGAGTTAGATGGGATGGATCTCTGACTTCACTGTCAGCACTCAGTAGCTCACAAGTGTCAGAATGGGAGCGATTTACAAAAAGCAGCTGCAGACATCTGGGCACTGAAGGAAAGTTTCCACAATTTTTACCTATGGAATCTATATCCTAATGTTAGCTAAGTTATGATTTTGTGAGTATCATGGGAGTCTGAATTATGGACTGGAACCCGAAACAATAAATTTTCCTCTTGAATTTAATGCAAAACTCTTCAGCTGTTGAGCTGGTTATTTTAATTGATATTTTCCCCTGTTGGTTACTAGCATTCTTAGAACCACAGATTCAGAGAAATTATAAATAAGTTTGAAGGAACATCTGAAGGTCACTTAGTTCAACCTCCTTCTAAAAATAAGACTAACTTCAAAGACAGATCAGCTCCTTAGGGCACTACCCATACGAGTTCTGTACATCTTCAAGAATGGAAAGCCCACAGCCTCTGTGGTCAATTTGTGCCAGTGTGTTACATGCTCATTGTGAATAACTTCTCTTTTTGGAACTTTTCCTTTGCCTTCTTGTCCTTTCATTGTGCACTGCTGAATCTGGCCCTTTTCTACAGCGCCCTTTTAGGCAGTGGTAGACTGCAATAAATCATGGGACTGAGGCACATGGTATATTCAGAGAGGCTAAGGGAAGTGACTTGGCATAGCCTGGAATAGAGAAGACTGAGGGAAGTTCTCTTTGCAGCCTTCCATCTTAGTGGCTCTCCACTGAACTTCATTTTGCTTTATATTAACTGCACAGTCTGTACTGTCTTTATACTTGCTGCAACTGTACAAATAACAATTCAGACAGACTTTCTTAATGACACTTTGCCTTCTTGTTTCCATTTTGCAAAACTGGTTTATGCTAAGCAACTAACTATTTATTCCCTCCCTTTCAGTAAAACTGGGGGGTTGTGAGTAGGGATGGGACCCCACCAGGTTCCTTGCAATAGGACAGCTGTAATCAACCACTGCTAACTCCTTTCTTGATCCATCTGACTATGGTGGTCTCTATAAAGCAGTAGAGGACATGTAGGATTTATGCTTCCAGTGTATGTCCAGAAATTAACATGATTCACTGCCTGTTCCTTCTAGAGAACTTCTCTGATCTAATCTAATATGAAAAATGCCTTTTAAATGAGACAAAACTTGCTTATTTGAAAGGTGACTATGTTTGTGAACAACTGCATAACATACTTGTAGCCCAGTTCCTGTGATTTCACAAGTAAGTTTTTTGTCTGTTGATTTGTATAATGTTATTTTAATATTGTTTTTCATGACATTAGTAGCAAACTTTCATTTTTACGTCTGCTTTCAAATGCATGTATTTCCAAAAGATCTTGCTTTTCATAAAGTCATGCATAAAAAAATTCACATGACGAATTTATCCATTTTGATCTGAAAGATGGAGGGACACGTATTGTAAGTAAATTGTATAGCTATACTGAAGGCTGCATATTACGTAGCCCTAAACAGAGTCTAGTTCAGGCTAATTTACCCACTCTGCTGTCTCCATACAACTGCAGCTGTGTTATTGTTTGTTAATGTCTGCATACTTTTAAGTGCCATGTTTCCACCTGTACACATAAGTATTCTATAACGTGAACAGGTTAGGTGGGAACAGGGATATATGCATCATGTTTCTCAGTATCCACAATGCTGAGGGTTTTATAACCAAGATCCATCACCTTGTCTTCCAAGGAGGTCAGAAATTACAAGTTACAATGACTCAGTTTTCAAGGCTCTAGCTCTGTTAAGTATTCCCAAACACCTACATTTCTGCCTCGTGCCTAGGAAACAATTCATGTAGATTTTATAAACTGAGAACTAAGGTATATCTATATTGTTGCCTGTCTGTTTCTGCAAGATATGTAGTTACTGGGAACTTAAACAGTCTTTATAGTGAGTCTGTGCTACTGTGTCCCACAATATGAAAGCAAAAAGATGCAGTGTCCCATTTCTCCTTTAACAGAGGGACCTCATTTTCTAGTTTTTTCGCAGATAGCATGAAGAGCAAGCTGTGCAATGTTGTCTCTCCATGACTAATTGGGAATTTCTGAACCATGGGAAAATAGTTGTTCAAGGTAAAAATGTACCGCCAAATGCCATTTTCTCTTAGTTTTCCAAGTGCTCACTGCAAGGTAAAGGTTCCTCAGCTTCCGAGAGAAGTCATTGGTATTGTTTGCTACTTTGAGAGAGGGCTTCCTTCTGCTGTATGCCTTGAAGAGAACTTCAAAATGCCTTGTGAACATCTGTGGATGCTTTATTTGCAATGTATCTATATGCAGAAAGTAGTCTCCTCAACAGGTTTTAATCTATCCTGAGGTGAACTGATCTCATTCTCACTGTTCATACTGTTGTATATTGCATAAAGATAACTGGTTTACTAAAACAAACTGAAAAGAAGAACACATTTCTGTCCTGTTTGTTAGATCCCAGCCATGTAGTGAAACATTTCAGTATCAGTTTTTGCTCTAGAGGTCTTTGTGTTTACTCTGTTTTCCTGTGAAGGGGATGGTAGGGTCAAAATCTCTCTGGAAATGGTTGAATGGTGTTTCTGATATCTTCTTCTGTTCTTTGGGGTCAGTTTGCATGCACTTCTTTCTTATTCTCCTATGTTATAATGCCTAGGTGATATTCCATAGTGATTCCCACTATCATGTGTTCAGAAAACCCCAGCTTTAGGTATTATTCCTCTAAAACAATTCTAGGTTACTTGTAACAAAAAGTACTTTTAATCCTTCCTGTAAGTAGATAAAAAGAAATAACACTTACAAATTCCAAAATGACAAAAATGAGCAGGGAGAGATTTCTGTTGACTCCTACATCTCTCCTTTTGTTTTAGCCCCATTTTTTTTCTTGAATTGTGTATTGATTCTTAACATCTGGAATTGATAATGTACTGACTAAATTTTTTTGGTGTCATTTATGTCTGTGTGTGTTTGTGGTGGGGGTTTTTGTTTGGTTTCTTTTTTTTTTTTTTTTTTCCTCTTTTTTTATTTTTTTTTTTGTCCCCCAGAGGTGATAATTTCTGCTTTTGCTATAGAAACCAGAAGAGTTTCTTTTTGGGTGTTTAATAGTCTGGTAGTTGAAAAGCAAATAGTACCCATGGGATGATCTGTGTTTGTAAGCAGGTCATTTATGACTCTCAGTTACTAAAACTTTTATTTCAGTATGTATTTCAGGATGCTAACAATATTTGGACTATTCATTCTCAGATAGAATATACTACCCTCTCTCTATCATGAGTAGCTACGGCTGTATTTTACTCATTGCCTGTGGCTTCTGAGAGATTTAACTGTTCTGTGACAATTCTGAGAAATTAATTTGCACTACTGCATAGTGATGTAACTCCCATACTGGAAACTCCATAAGCCATCGACTTAATGGCCAACCCAAATGCAGTGGAGTACATTAAGGTTTATGTTTACAAACATATTGATACTTGAAAGTAGAGAAAACAGTTTATTTAACCTTACAATAAATTTTAATTATAATAGAATAGCTTAGATGATCTTGTCTTAACCTGAAGGGTTTTTTTTTTTTCAATATATAAAAGACTGAAACATAGTTGACAACAATATGGACACAAAAATACTATTTGCTATGTTTTATTTTCTACAATCTGGTTAAAAGTAGCATGCAAGTAATTGAATAAAAATACTTGTATATATGACTTATTTTGAAAGAACAATTATACCAGCAATGGATAAAAATCTTACCATTAAAGTTTAAAAGAAAGTATGACAAAAAGAAGAGTAAAAAATTTTTTAACCTGAAAAATGCTATTTCCCTGTTGTCCTTCACATATTCCTTTAATTTAATAACGTAACAGGCTCTGAAAACATATTTTCTTACATTTTAATTTGTTCTTAGATTGTTAAATCATTTTCTACTTCATAATTGATAACAATATGAAAAAGGCATGAATAATGAGGAGAGTTGGATTCCTTGGAGAGAAATCTTGTATTTATACAGACTAACCCATACTGCTCAGCACTCTGATGTAACCCGTCTGACTTCCATGGAAGTCTGGTACCAGCTGGCCTGTGTTGCATGCATGGACATGGATTTATATGAAGTTGAATGTTTTTCATAAACTTACCTAGCTAGATGAAGGTGTATTTTGCATGACATTTGATCATTCTTGTGCTTTCTAAATACAACCATTTGTAAAAATATGCACGCATTTCCTTAAGGTTGCCAAGTGCATGCTAAATATTAACAAACAGAATGGATAATATGCAGATTGACACTTTTTAAAAGGCACATCCTAATTTTAAAGAGCTATCATGATGTAATTCTTGTAGTTACTGCCCCTAGAAGGGAACTGGATGCTCTCAGGTATCTCACTCCAGTGAAATCTCAGCAGCCACCCGAAGGCAGTTGTACATCTCCTGTGGCAGGTCAGCCCGAGTGAGATTGTTTCCATCCAGGCGCAAATGTGTGATCTTGGAATAGGTCGTTGGCCCAACAACCTTACAGAAGCTGCTCAAGGGGAACTCTGGAACAAAGTGAACATGAATGAAAGAGTGAATAGGTGAAACTAATACGACAAAACAATTACTTTTATTTTCTTTTTTTTCCCCCTATTTATTTTATTTGGAAATCATAACCTTAAATTTATTATACTATTTTCAATAATTTGCATATCCACTGATACAATTCCCCATGAGTTTCCTGAAACTTCAGGGGCTTGTGTTAGGTGAGGTTCCTTCCATTATGTGTGAGATGTTGAGAATTTCAAGACTGAGTTTTTCCAGGGCTATATGCTCCCAGTATTCATTTGATTTTTAAAATGTTGGGTTTTATATAGGGGCCTAATCTGGCATTTAGAAAAAAAGGAAAAAAATGAATCTTCGCTAAAACTGGAGATGCAGAATGAGGACACAGTCATGCTAAGTACATCATGATGGAATGGAAAAACAGTGCTACGTAAGATAGTGAAGGAAGGAAGAAGTTTCCAGAGAAACTGAATCCATGATATGACCTTACCCTTAAGAACAGGCAGTCCAAATGAGTGTCTGTGCCAAATATTATTTTGGATGTATCATTTTAATTTACTATTTTCAAAATGAGTTTTGGGGCTGGAGTTGGGAAGGAGTTTTGCATTTGAGTTGTATAGTTGAATCTTTCAAAGGCAGCAGGATTAGGTGGCGAAACTAAATATTTATAAAATATTTATATTTATTTTAATGTATATATCATGATATATACAGCCTCTATTCAGCTGAAATATTATTTGGTTCACATAACATCAGATCAGTCTTGAGTGGAAAATTATGTGTTCTTTCTTATGAGCAATATTAACTGCAAGATATAAATTACAGGAAGCAGATAAAATCTGTGCCCAGTATACATAAGCACACTCACATATGTATTATACACCTCTATCATGAAGAAAATATCTATTCTCAAGAATGCATGTGAATAAACCCGATGTCACCTGCATACCACATTGTGTAATTCTGCAAAGATGGTCCTTCATTCTCACCTGTGTTTCCTTTGAGTCAGACAGAGGATTAGTCTAATGAAAAGCTCCATTGAAACTACAGAAGCAGTCTGAGAGTCTTGTTTTTCTTCAGACCATCATCACCAATTGAATTCTCATAGAAAATATTTTAAAAGGACTCCTTCAAAGAAATCATTCACCAGCACGCAGAAAAAAATTCATGTCTTCTGTTGTTTTTATGTCGCAAAGGACTAGCTCTTACAACTTCTGAGAAACCGAAGTAGTGTTCTCCATATTGGATGTCATTTTAACTACCAATCAGGTAATTAATGGACTTCTGAAACCACCTTATATTTCTTTTCTGCATGACTATTTGACAGTTCTAAGAAAATGTGATGACCTACATCATGATGTAGTGCTAAAGAAAGTGGAGGAAGTATGTTCCGTATTTCCACTTTAACTTCAGTTGGATTCTTTCAGATCAGCATTACAATAATTTGATATCATTGATGAAACACAGCTTGTGTAAAGTAAGTATAAATGTGCACCCATCTGTAGAGGCAGCTCTTTAAAACATCAGTGCTTAGGTAATTTTTTGGACAAAGAGATATGGTGTTGAATAGGTTAAGATTTGTGTATCTTGCACAAAATAGTTTGTTTAGAGTAGGGATTAAGGAAATGTATTTCAAATGTTAAATTTTGGTCACCAATTTGATTAAAGTAAATCAAACCAATTTCCTAGATTTTTCTATATTGTACAGCCTTCTTTTGGAAGGGTGAGAGATAAAATGCAACATTAATGACACATTTCTTGGGCAGTCAATATTGCAATATAGTATAATTTTAAGACTGCAGAACAATTCTGATACTCTTTCAATTCAGAATATACCAGCTGAAGTGAACTCATGATTGTGAGTTATGATCATATAACCTGAGAGACGTTTATGGGACTAGATCTGTGTGGAATTTTGCTGAATGAAAACATAATTTCCTGAGACTTTGAATTCATTTGCTTGGCCTGCAGGCTTTACCATTAACTATATAGGTCCAGTTTTCTGAAGGAAGTTTGAGTTTAATTTGTAAAAATTAAACATGAATTCTAATATAGATTTTTTTTTCCATTTTCTTGTTATTCATGAACAGCATGGTAAGTATATTTTTGTTGAAGGCAGAGATTTTAAAACTTTCTAAATGTAGGGGTTTTTTATTTCCTTATTGTTACTTTTGAACATAAATGCTATCATTTGGTTGCAAAAAAATATTTGTTTATACAAATCAAGTAGATGTTTAACTACTCAAAGGACATAAACTTCATGCTTCTAAAACACAAAATTTGTCTGTGTTAACATAATATTAATCTGTGCTGACTACTTATGAGACGTAAACCACTTTGGAAGCTGACGCAGATCTTGTCCTCACAGGAGGACAAAGAGTTCTGTAATGGAATTCAGTGGGATTTGGGTCCAGTATTTGAGGCACACTGTTTAGATTTGCGTATTATTATTTTTTTTTTATACAGTTCATCTAATTATCAGTTGTTAGAAGCACGTTAAAAATGTTTTCTAATTTCACTCTCCACTAGCAGAAAATAAGATAAGTGGGTCTTGTGAATGCACTTGTTGTGCTGTTACTTATATGATCTGTATGGGAGCTACAGTGAGACTAGACTGCTGTTGCATAAAATGTCAGTAGCTTACTTCTTTATTAATGTTGCAGGTGTTATAACGTCCTCCTGAATTTATAATACTTAGGTTCAGAGGCAGAGTACCTGGATTTTTGCCACTGGTCTGGCATTCATATATTCCCAACACAGAATGCCTGCATGAGCCAGACGCTAGGAGAGTAAGGATTGGCTGAAAATTAGATTTTCATCTCAATGCTTATTTTCTCACTAAAAGTGTCTGTCACCATAAGAAATTCTGAAACTCTCACATACTATCCAAAAATTTGAAACACCTGGGAGTTAAAAAATAAAAATCAGGACCAGGCATGTCTGCTCCTCCTCTTCTCCTATACATATAGAGTAAAATTGGAGCATAGAAACACCTATTTTTTAGATAGAATTATCTTTTACTATATTCTAGATGAGAGTATATCCCCTGTACATCAGGGGCGTAAGCATCCTGTAGAAGAGACAAAGATTAACTATGCACAAAGCTTTCTTGTTCAAGAAGGCAGTGGAGTGGGAAATCCTAATGGGATCTGAAATCCTGTAATCGTCCACGCTGGTCTGTGGTCCCACAGTAACCATATGTGAGTCATTTCTTCACAGGCAACTGCAAAAAATCCTTAAACTCTGTTTAGAATAAATACAATTATGGTACAGGTACAGGTGCAGCTGATGGACTTGAAGAGAATATGTGGCCCCTTAACTGTTCTCTGAAACATTTTCAGATTCCTCCTTGTTATACTCTTCTCACATGGTATCTTCTTGCTGGGGTTTCATGTAGAAGCAACAACTGTCTCCTTAATCCTTTACAAGTACAAATGAATTACGGAGAAGTCCAGCCTTGGACCCTCTTCTTATATCACTGAACCTCTTTGATTCCTGCACTTTTTTCATTCTGCAGAGTTTCTTTTTGCCTTAAGTAGTCTGTAAAACAAGTGTTTGTGTATATATGAACACCTAATGGTACCTTAAACCATGGTAGCAAACAACTGCTGTTATTAAACAGAAAATTCCACCCTGAAATTAATAGCAATGACAAATACTTTACAAAGAAGCTTCAGCTTAGAAGTTACAGTTTACATTTGAGGTATGGAGAAAGCAAAGGCTTTTATAAGCTTTCCATGATCCTATGTGAGCTTGGAGATCTAACCAGCATCAAGTACAGCAGATGGAATATACGTTCAATATAGTGGATGTTCTTCAATTTATGAGTTAGAGATCAGGGCAGTTACTCTGAATTTGTCTTCATTCCAGTTTCCTATCCACTTTACCCACTGTTTTTCACATCATAGATGAAGAGAGAACATATCGAAATGAAGCCAATTCTGTTACAATTTATGTGTCTATTCATCAACTCCTGATCAAAAACTCAAAATCACTCAAATGGTGGTATTTCTCAAACAGCTTTTTTTTTTTTTTTTTTTTTTTTAAATGTATGGCAATGCATAATGACTGTAGCAAGCCCAGGATGGAACTCATGGAAAATAATTTAGAGAAATATTTCACAGAATCACAGAATCACAAAATGTCAGGGATTGGAAGTGACCTCAAAAAATCATCTAGTCCACTCCCCCTGCCAGAGCAGGAACACCTAGATGAGGTTACACAGGAATGTGTCCAGGCGGGTTTTGAATGTCTCTAGAGTAGGAGACTCCATGACCTCCCTGGGCAGCCTGTTCCAGTGCTCTGTCACCCTCACTGAGAAGAACTTTCTTCTAAAATTCAAGTGGAACCTCTTGTGTTCCAGTTTGAACCCATTACCTCTTGTCCTACCATTGGTTGTCTCCGAGAAGAGCCTGGCTCCATCCTTGTGACACTCACCCTTTCCTTTCTTTCTAGTAATATCAAAAGGGTTGGAACTATATTATTCTTTCTTAGACAAATATGAATTGATTGTTCAGCCTGGAGAAGAGAAGGCTCTAGGGAGACCTTATTGTGGCCTTTCAGTACTTAAAAGGGGCCTAGAAGAAAGGTAGGGCCAGACTTTTTAGTAGAGCCTGTTGTGATAGGACAAGGGGTAATGATTTTAAACTAAAGGAGGGGAGATTCAGGCTAGACACGAGAAGGAAATTTTTTACAGTGAGAGTGGTGAAACACTGGAACAAATTGCCCAGGGAGGTGGTAGATGCCTCATCCCTGGAGATATTGAAGGCCATATTGCACAGCGCGCTTAGCAACCTGATCTAGTCAAAGATGTCCCTGCTTGTTTCAGGGGGGGTGGACTACATGACCTCTGAAGGTCTCTTCCAACACAAGCCATTATTTGATTCTATGAAAACAGAGTTCTCATGCATCAGTCCATTTGGTAGCCATGACAGTGCATCAGTAGCCAATGCACATCCACTCCTCACACCAATGCCCTCTGCTGCTGACCAGTACTATGGAAATAAAGCTTTCATTGCAAAATCAAATTGTTGTCACAGTCCTTGACTCAGAAGTCTGGGAAAATGTGAATGGAAAGCAAATTCAGTACCTGAGCATCTTGCGGAAGGCTCAGAACAACCACTCTAAGCACTGAAAATTGCCTCATATATCCCACGAGAAATTAATCATCATCTTTGTTAGCTCTTTTAGGAGAGAGAGAGTATGTGATAAAGTTCTAAAGGTCACTGTATCTGGTGCCTCAGGTGGGAAGCATTAAGTCCTTGTTTTCCCTCATCAAGACAAGGAACTAAGATATAACAGGAAAAAAAAAAATCATAACATTGAGGAAAACATAAAGCATAGTAAATACAAAACATTTCAAAAGGTCTTGCCCTCTGTCTGGTGAGATCTTCGCTAAAATATTTGCCTTGAAAAGCTACATCTGTATGGAGTTACCCTTGTATGGAATAACTAACGTTGATATCCTAAACCCCTGATGGATACAAGCAGGCAAACAGAAGAGAGGATTTTATGGTTTACTTTATGCTAGCTAGCAATATTATATAAGTTGTCCTGTAGAAACACTGTTATGTTTGACAGATCTGCCTCTCCATCAGGGACCACCACTGCCAGAGGTGCAGCTGGAGAGCTTCTGACATGATGGTGAGGCCTCTCCAGGTCTCCAACACCTCCTTCCCACCCCAGGATTAGGATAGTCTTGTAAAAGCCCTGTCTCAGGAGAAACCTCCGTGATCTCATGCAAGGTATGACATTTATCAACTTCAGAAGGAAGATTTTTTCAAATCATGATTGAATGGAGACAAGCTTGCCACTTGATCATACCATGTGGGAAGTATGAATGAAAAGAAAAAATGACCAGGGCAACTCTTTGGATTTCAAGATGGGTTTGAAGAGATACTGCATGAGAAAAGAGAGGAAAGAGGAAAAAGCAGCTACTTTGTCATATCTTTTTCAGTGTGTCTCACTACCAGCCTGCCGAAAGGTTACACAAACCATAGTCAGATCCTCACCTGATATCTGTCTCTTTTTGCTGACTTAAGAATTCTGAACATCTTCCACACTGATCAAACTTTTGCCACTGTTTTTCCCTCGGTTGTACAGAACAACTCAATTGGCTTCTATGGAGTTACTCCAGTTTACATGAGATGAGAAGTTAAGCAAGAATACCCACATTATTATGGGAACAGAAATTAATCTCTTAAAACTTAATTTGAGTAGCATCAGATATCTGTCTTTTAACATTAATGTGGGCAACAGTCAGATAAATGTCAGTGTGCTAAAAGTCCAAACAATACTATTTCTTCAGACTGATTGATCTACCTTTTCAGATGTTTGCATTGACCATCAGTGTCTAGACTGTGGTAAATGTTAATAGAAATACACCAATGTAACTCACTGTTAATTTTGTTGACTTGGAGGTAGAAGTTTTCGAGGTTCTCACTGACGATTGGAATGCTCTTCAGCTGATTGAAGGAGAGATCCAACTCAACCAGTGATGTGATATTGAAGGCATTGCCTGGTATTCCAGAATCTGTTAATTTATTGTGGGATAAACGTAAATATTGCAGGGCTTTAAAACCTTGGAAGTACTCATCAGGAACATTGGAGATCTGGTTATTATCAAAATACAGCATGAGTAAGGAGTGAGGCAGTCCTGTTGGTAGCTTTGTGAGTCGATTGAAGCTTAAGTCAAGATACAGAAGTGAATTCAGACCTTTAAAAGCCCCAGAAATAGAATCTGCTTTCAACTGGTTGTTCTGGAGGTGAATGACAGTCAGATTCACAAGGCCCTCAAGTGCACCAGGATTGACTTTTGTGATCTTGTTGTGACTTAATTGCAGGTCATCCAGAGTTTTGGGGAGTGGTCCAACAGCTTCAGTCAAATTGTTGTAGTTAATGTGAAGTTTCTTCAGATTCTTTAGTTTAGAGAAGACTCTTCCCTTAATTTTTGAATTTTCCAAATGATTGTGATCTAGGATCAGCCACTGTAGGTCTGTTACATTATCAAATGTATTCTCTTCAATACCCTCAATCATATTGTTTCGAAGATAAAGGTATTTTATTCCACTCGGTACAATTGGAATGGTTTTCAGTTTTAGATTGTCACAATACATGGCAGTAGGGTAGCTTAGTGGACAATTACATTCTGGGGCACAGACTGCTGAGGATGGCCCAAAAGGATCATAACCGTAATCATCTTCAGGACCATAGTAATATTGGCAAAAAATGCCACTAATCAATAACAGAAAGACAGGTAGGGAGTTTAAAGCCATCTTTACAATACGTCTCGTCCCTGTAAGGTAAAAGGGAATAAAAAGTTATAACTTTGACTTTTTTCTCTCCTTCAGCAAGATGTGAAATTTTACCACATAAATTTTATAATTAAAAACATTAATTATATATGCTACATTAATCATATTTTCTTAATTAATCTAAAAAAAATATTAGTTTTTTAGCATTGCATTGTTGTTGCTATAAATGTAAAGTCCCTGTCTTGCTATAATCTGCCTTTGTGATGCAAAATTGCAGGCCATTCTGCTGTTGTAAATAAAACTTTCTTTACATCTTCCTGCATTCATTCATTAAGTCACAAGAAGGATAATAAAGTCCAAATTTTTTAAACTTGGCACAGTGGAGTTTTCAGTTTTGCTGAAGGCCATGTTCAGAGGCATTTCAGCAATTTAAATTATATCAAGCATTCCTAATGTAATTAATTCCCTCATATAAAAATAACGTGGCAAATTGACTGAAGTTTGAAAGACCCAGGGAAGTTACAAACTGAGGATAATGTGTATAGTGTGTTGTTAAGATGTCTGTAACTTGAAATATCTTCTTTTCATGGATTATATCCAGTAAAGTATGGTCCACTAAGTTTCATATTCACCTGAAAAACAAACTAATAGAAATACATAGCAGAGTCTCCTGGTCATATCAAACAAGCAGCACTGCATCTATGTGCATGAGTATACTCTATCTAATATGGGTCTACAGTGGATCTGAAATGACTGAATTTCAGATAGTGCAAATGTTCTTGCAAATGCTATGTATAACAATAAATGTGTTGATTACATTATATGACCATTCTAAATCAACAGAACAATAAAGCACTGGCTTCACATAGTTGGTCTTCCAGTCCACATGTAGCAACAGGACATTTAGTGTCCTTGGGGATGTTTTGCTGTGATCCAATATGAGTGGTCTCACCTCTACTTTGTAAGGGCATACCTTTCTTGTCAGCTACTCCACAAGATGCTAATCTGTAAAGATAAGTACTTTGCTATTATTTCTTACTATCTAGGTAGACAATGTGTTGGAAAAGTGGGTCTAGCATCACTGAAGTCAGTGAGCTTTGATTTTCACCAGCAAAAAGCAAGGCTAGGCATACTCAGCTACTTTCAGACAGTGAGATGATTAAGAAAATCCTTAGAAAGTTCTTGTTCTCAAGTAATCTGAGAAAGTATGTGAAGCCTGTAAACACACCACCAGACATTGATCTGAGATCTGGGCAATCTTCCAGTCGAGTAAGTTAGTCTTGCTTTTGGCTTTGTTTAGTGTTACACAGAGTACTTAGTGTTAAAATGCAGGGCCATAGCTAGAAAGTCGTACCTAATTATAAATTCCCTTGATTTTATTGACTTGATAAAAGATACATCACATTCTTGTCATGTAATAATCTCAACTAATGTACCTCTAGGCAGGTCCTATTGATCTCATGCAATGCAGCACAAAGAATTTTCTGAAAATGTTTTCATGTTATCCCCAGTCAATCACCTGTAAAGTCCCCCTTCTAGATATTAAGCTGCTGTCCCCTGAAAAAGGAAGAGGATTGTATATCCTTTCCATGGTGTTGGTCCCATCACATTTACCTAACTACAAACTAAAGAATAAAGTAATCATTGAAATATGAGTTATTGGTGTAATTTCCTTTGTCCTTCATTACTGCATGAGAACATGAAAACTCAACCTACAGTCCCCTGCTGGTATAAATAAGTACAGCTCCTCTGAAAGCAGACAGTACAGTGACACAATTCAGCTCAAAATCTGGTCCTATTAAAGTACAAGACATTAAGGATGGGAGACTAACTGCTTCTGTATTCAAAGTATAAGACAGTGTAATGAACTTCTTGGACAACACTATTTGGCCTTACAGTGACATTTTTATACATATGCATAATTTTATAGTTTAACTGATAAAGTAGGATAAACATCCTATTTTAAATTCAAATTTTACTATTCTTCTTGTTTCAAATTATGCTTGTAATGCTGAATTTTATTATTAATATCATAGGCTGAGAGATCTTTTAAATAATATAAAATGTTTAACTGCTTTGCAAAACCCTGGAAGTAATTTAAAAAGTTAGGTAGCAAGTGATTTGAATTATTTTATTAACAACATTTTAAAATGTAGGTGACAGTTCTGTAGTACAGAGGCATGTGTGGATGTGTGTGACAGAAAATAGTACAGTAAAATACACATGTAATGCAGCTAACTTGTTTTAATTATGGATTTCTCATTCATGTATCTAAATGTTTCTCTGTCAGAAGTGTAAAAGGTAAATACATCATGTACACGTGCTTATTTGTTACACTGAACTGTATGAATCCAAAAGATAAAATCAGAATACATTCTTAGAAATTTATAACATAAGCATGCTTGAACAAATTGCCTGGTTTTGTTCTAACTAGTTATGGTGTAAAATACCTGTGAAAATATTTATGAAGTTGTTCAGGCATCTTGCCAAAACATACTAAATAGCAAATCCACAATTTTGGAATAATGCTTACTACAGTACAGTAGACAAAGTATCCAAACTATTGTCGAGCTAGTCTGTACTGCCTTAATTCTAAAGTCCTTGTGAAATAAAATAAATAGAATTTTATCAGTCAATCAGTCTTAAACAAAATATACCTTAATTCTGCCACATAACATCTTACAGAGTTTTCAAAAGATTTAATTTTGAGATTCAATAGTATCTTTAAAGTGTGCTTTAAAATTAACTAAAATTTTCAAAATACCTATAATTTTCCTCTAATTGTTTACTTAATTATTTAAATAGCAGAATACCTTGTCTTATTTGTAAAATGAAGGAAAATGATTTAACAAATGGAGTTTGTGGAGTTCTTACTAACAGATATGAATGAATAAGTAAGCAGTGAGTAGTCTTACAAATTTCTTTGTACTGTATATCAACTCTTCTTTTGAAGTAGAAGAAAACAGACTGTAAATAAGTGCAACACTGATGCACAAAATATGTGAGGTTGTTTTAAGGAAACTGAGAAAGCGAGTCCACTAAGCAACTGTTGATTTGTGTTCAATTTACAAATTGGCAAACTTATTCTGACATGTTTTCACATTCCCATTACAGCTACATTTAAATAGCTGAACATTTTGGTTAAAACATGCAGCAACACTTACCTTACTGCCTTGAAGTTGCTTTCCTTAATTCCCAGAGCAGATGCAATAAGGGACTGTATCAACCAATATATGCTGTAAACAGTGTCAGGAGGTAAAAGTCTGCCAGATCTTCTGTGTTACAAGGGAAAAAAAAAAAAAAAAAGCCCTAGTCACGCTGTTCTCTGAAGCTGCTATGTCATCATGGTGATCTTGTGGTGTGGCATGTACAAAAATGCAGCTCTCTAATGAAGTGCAGGTGGATACCATATTATGTACAAGGACAACCCATCTGTTACTCCTGTGGGATGAGAGAACGATCAGTGTTTCACAAATCTGAGAAAGTTTAGACCACTAGCCATAGCCTTATACAAGGAATTTTTGTGTTTTAGAGGGAAAACTTTTTAGATTATAAAATAAATTGCAAACAGACTTTTGTTTTCCAACTTATTTTATACTGCTAGACATGAGCTAACAAATAGTGCTCAGACCTCAATGCTGCTCTGCTTCTTTAGCCAACTGACTCATTCATTTTTCTGCCGTTTTAACTATCTTATGTCCACAGTAAAAGAAAGTTTTAGCTTGAGGATCAGAACTAAAGGTGCAGGACTGTCTTTGAATTATAACCTTTTCTGCAACATTAAATACTGAGTTTGAAATTTCTCCTGCAAAACATTGGAATTTACTTGGTCTGTAGATTTACTTTGGTGATGGAATGCATGTTTGTTTAATAAAAACACATACCAGGAACAATTTTTTTAGCAGTTACTGTAAACTCACTTTATATATTTGTTCATTTTTGCACTTACAGCTTTCTCCTGCTTTTCAGAATCTGGAACTACTCAGCTTTACATTGTCTGTTTCTTATTCCATGGATGTAGTTCAAGAATGCATCTTAAGGCTTGGATCAGATATTATTTTCACCAGGCAATGCCAAAAAATAATACACTAAGACAGTAACTGTTTAAAGTGGGTCTTAATGTTTCCATAAAAACCTTCCTTTATCCCTAAATGGTGGATGTCTTGCCTTTTTATGGGGCACAAGCTCTTTCTTGTTAAGTTAGGTGGGCACAAACGTGATATGTGCATATAGAGAGCATGCGCAAACAATTTTAAAGTGTCTTGTGTGTTTTAACTGTAACTGTGGGTACAGATCAAGTTTCTCAGCTATTATCGACTGGCTGTCTTTATGAAAAATCATGGTACAGGATGCAGCTGGGCTGGCAAACCCTCACAACTTCCTGAAGACGAGGAGTCTGGATGGGGGCTTCCCCTAAAACCTGCTGCTGATGCATCGGGGCCTCCCTGCCAGTGCAGGTTAACAGGAGCAAGGAGAGGTCTGGTGTAATTCAATGCCCTTCACTGAGAACAGGAAACAAACAAAATTATTACAGACCTCTGTGCTTCTGCAATAACACAATTAGCAAACAAATTTGCTCAAGACAAGAGTGCCAAGTGCCAGTTCAGCCCATGGGGAATGACTGTTACTCTTTTGATGTTCTGACATCGCTCCTGTTCTCCTGGTGTGGGAGAACCATTTACACGTTAGGAAAGAGATGCTGATGACAGACCATAACTACATTATTATCTGAATTATGCAAATAAGTGACTGTGAAGCAGTGGGATTACAGTAGTGAATTAAGCTAAGTAGGTGAAGAAGTGTGCATGGTACCAAAACTAGAAATGTGTAAGTGGACAAAGCTGCTGTTGTTCTGTGTGTGAACAAACAGAGAGCAGATGGAGTTTCTCATGCACAGTATGATACATATCTGAAAATTGCTTCATTAGTTTCAGCTGGCCAAGGAAAAACCTAAACTGTAGCCTTGTCTGCAAATGGAGAAACAAGCAGGAGCATTTAGCAAAATTGGAATAAAGAAAATATTTTGAATATGGAAACAGATGCCCTTTAAGGCAATAATAAAGGTTCTTGTGGTTTGCTCTGCGACAGAAGGTACAGCAAGCTGAGCAATGGAGCATAGTAATTGTAAAGACAAATCCAAGGGAAAGGAACTAGTTGTGCTTTTTCTGATCAAAGATTTGTTTTGAAGGACAAGATCAATATTATAATTTAATACATATATTGATCTCTCACTAATAATGTAGTTTTACATTTGCAGTGCAAACAGAACTGTGTGTTGGCTATAAATACAGGATAGAGCAGGCTTAACATGGTTTTGGCAGTTATATTTATGCACAAGTTGTTTATTACAATGTTTTCTGTAGGTGCAGTACACATCCTTTTTCTCATTCTACTAACAGAAATATAAAGCATGCATATCCTAATAAATTGTAGAAAAATCTTATTAAAGAAATGTAATGATATTTTGCAATAACTGTATGTTAAAAGCTTAGATTACATAAAGTTCAGCTGAGACTTTTTGATTCATATAGTTCCTGTCTTTTTGACTGTTTTAAACTAGTGATATGAGTTGCACAGTCAAGGTGAAGAATCACATGCCTTTCAAAGATAAGTTATAAAACAATAGATTTTCCCTTTTCTCTAATAAGATTTTTGCCGTCTCTCCATACTGTCTCTTCATCATCATTTTTTTATGCTTTCCTAATCATTCTCTTCTGACTCACGAAGGACCCACCTGTTAAATCTCTGGGAGAGCAGGTAGGGACTAAATCCCAGCAAATGGAGGTATGGCTCCTTCTGCAGCAAAGGATGGAAAAATGAATGCTTGATTTCTTCTTTCTAGCCCTAGTTTTTGTGGTTTGGGGTGGGTTTTTTTGGTAGCTTTCCGAAATCATTAAACAGCATGGGAACATACTCTATCTAATTTCCAAGGAGTACACAAAATAATGTGTAAATTCACGTATAACATCTAAGTTGAAAGCCAGTTATGAATACACTTCATACCTGATAATGTCAGAATATATTGATATTTCAACTTTACAGCAACTGTGCTGTTAAATAAGCCATCTCAGTTTGTTTTCTCCAAAATTAATTTTCTGTCTTTTTCCTTAGTTTTCATTTTCTTTAACGGGAAGTGTGATCAAAACCTATTCTCATCCAGTTTTCTTCAGCTTGTGGTACATGAACAGAAATATTCCTTCTATTTGATTCAAAGCTCCTTTCTTGTTAATTGATATTTTCATGGCTGTAAATGGCCAAGAGTCTGGTAGGTTGTAGTGAAAGAATCTGAAGGCGGAGATCACTGCAAGTATAGAACTTTGCACTGGATGAGATCTAGATTTCAAATATTGTTGAGTTACAGTACAACTGTTTTATTTCTTCACTTATCAGTGATATCTTTTCTGCCTTTTGCCTCCTGTAAAACTTTGTTTATAACTTCTACATACTTCTGCATAAATTGGAAACTCCTCCCAGACTGTTTGCTTTTAATCTTTTTTCTTAAAAGTCTCAGGTTACTAAAACATAATAGATATTATCTAAACCAACTGCTTCCTTTTAGTCTTAAACCTGTGTACACATCTGGTACACAGATGTGTACCTTAAGAACCAAGAGATTTGGATGCCCAAAATTCAGAATAGGATATCTGGGTCATAAAAGCATGTAGTCCCAAAAGAAGTGTTTTACATGTTGCCATGTAAAATGAGTAGTGAGTTTTTGCACTGATCACTCATTATTTAAATAATACTCTCAAGATGAAATAAAGGGTAGTTCATTTGAATTGGCTACCTGCAGCAAAAGATAAAGAAATCTCCATTAAGGAAAAAGGCTGTTTTGTGGGCACCATAGAGCAAGACACTTAATTGTAGAGGGGCAGTGTAGTGTTTATGCATGATGTTCTCCATATCTCTTAAACAGTGAATATATAGCCTGTTACCCTATGTATAGTGAATAAACAAAAATATTGTATTGGCTCAAATCTCCAGTAATATTTATACAAATGTTTTTGTGAAGTCTTGCAGCATTTCAAAAATATTACTTAAGGCTGACTCATTTCAAATGAGTTCCACTAAAAACAATTCTGTTCCGGATTCTGAAGGATGTAGGTGCTTATTATTTTTTCATCTGAAAACTTCCATTCCTTCAAATTGAAATTTTATTTGTTCAGTGTCTACACTGCACTTACATGTTAAATGGAAAGTGTTAGAGCACATACTATAACTATTACAAAATTTGTGGTAATCCAAATTCTTTTTTTTTTTTTTTCCTTTCTCCTAAAAAGGAAATAACAGCTTTGGAAATTTACAAAAATGGTAATAGTGGTACGACCTATTAGCAGACCGCAACAGACATTTTAGTTGAACATGGCTCTTTGTGTCGTTCTGAAAAATTGCTCACTGCTTTGCTTCAAACTTGACAGCATCTATGTTCCAGTACTATTAGCCTCCTCCCCATTGTTTTTCAGACTGTTTTTGTACTAGACTGCACTTAATTTCATTCAAATTGTCAATGGGAAAATTCCTTTGAGTTCATCTGAAGGTTCATCAGACCTCTTTTATGTTAAGAACTGCATAGATGAAAGCAAGATGCTGTTTTTAAAACAGATTCCTATACATATGTACTGTTCTTTGTGTTGCACCACTTAAAATGTGGAAATCTATGTATAAAAAAAAAAGCTAGGTGGCCCTGGAACATGAACCAAGTCAAATTATTCCTAATGTAAAGAATGTAATAGGATCTCAAGGAGATGCTGAATTTGTGGGAAAGTTGTGGTTACAGGTAAGAATTATAGTAGCAGCTCTGTATTTTAAACAGTACAGGTAATTTATAGGAAGAGAAAGAGATGGCCTTGGAAAACTTGGTTAGCTCTCTGCCTGTTGTTTGCACATGTGATGCTGTATCAGTGTAGACCTCCTTTGAAAATCATTGGTTACTAAACATCTTCCCCTAATCTAAGCATAAGCAACGTCTGTCTGCTTTCAGAACACTACTTTAAGGTCAGAAAGGATGTTATAACACACCATCTACCCTGAGCTGCTCTATAACACAAAACTTTAAACTTTGTCTTGTTACTGCTGTACTGAGTTCAACAAAGCGCCTTTGACTACATATGCTCCAAACAACATATAACTCTCATCTAAGGCTTAAAAAGTTTGGGAGTTTTCTAGTTCGGTCTAAAATTCTGACAATTTTTGCCCAGGTTACTTTCAGGATCTGGCAGGTTATGACAGACACTCAACACTTTCCCATCTGTGGGCAGAGGGTTGCATCTTGGGGCAGCAGCTGACATAATTCAGACTGCCAGTTGAGTAGGGTTTATTTATCATAGTTTTCATCCTTGTGTCTGCTACTGTTTACTTCCTGGCAGCACCCAGAAGTAGAGGTCTGGTTCCCAGGCTCATAAGAAGGAGCATCTGCTCAGTTAGCACAGACCCAGGATATCCACACTCAGTACATTTGTCTTCTGTTCCCACTTGAAGCACAAACATCAGGAAACTTTAGGCTTAATGAACAAAACAGGGTTGCCAGGTGGTACAGGAATAGGAGATCGCAGGGTGGATGGTGAGGTCCTAGGGAGCTCACAGCTTCTGTCTGTGCATGCAGCTGCAGTGGGCAGGGACTGCTGGTACAGTCTGCTCCAGGAGACCTCAGTGCAGGTGGGAACTGCTGCTTCCTGCAAAGCTATTTTATTGTGTCTTGCTTCTCCGTGAGATACTGTCTCCCAGAGAGTTCCTATAACTGCAACCATTTGCCTAAAGTAATCCAGCAGTATGGTGCTACATGTTTTAGTTTTAGATAGTCCTGTGAAAAGCCAGGAGTTGGACTTGGTGATCCTTACTGGTCCCTTCCAACTCAAGATATTCTATGATTCTATGTAGCAAGCAGCAGTTTGGTGTGCAGCCACATAGCTTTAAACATGATGCCCAGACAGCCAGCACATAGGATTTGCCTTCTCCCAGTTGATGCAACCCTCTGCTGGAACACATCTACTTGGTGATAAATTCTGTTTGCCATGAAGACAGGACATTTTGGGAGCCACTTACTGTGCAGTTTTTTAAAGTACTGTTCATTGTCATTTTTAAAATGAAACACCTTGGAATATTCTACTGCTACTACTAGAAGACCCTGTTATCCACCAAGTTTACAACCTCATGAGCAAGTAAAGGCTTGCTAGATAATATCTATTATATCATTAGTTATCTATTAGTATCTATTCTGACATTATTTGTCACTTAATTCATTACCAACTGAATGCTGTAACAGATTTTTGCATTCTTTTTCCTGGGACTCATGGCAAGTTAATAACCCTGAGACATAGTATTTACCCATTTGTAGGCCATGAACTGTAACAATGCGCTGTTATTCTGGTGTTACCAGGTTCATTAAAATGGATTGTTAATGAACCAAAGATCTCTTGCATGCCTTCCAAATACACTTATGTACAAATTATTATGACAATCCAAATTGAAAGTATTTATTACTAATAAATATTATTTCATTTTTTCCTTTCAGGAAAAAAACCCTTGGTATTCCTCATATGATAAAAGTTCATCAGTCTGATGAAAGTACGTCAGTCTACTACTCTCCAATGTTTACTTATTTTTTTTAACACATTTTATTTCTACCTATTGTCTTGTGCCTGTTCACTTGTGGTTCTGTAACATTACTGGAATTTATTTTCCTCTTCATAAAGTTCAGCTTCTTCCTACTATTTCCAACCATGCTATCTGTGGATCCGTCACTGACATGTTCAGTGCAAATGAGTTTTGGTTTTGCCTTATTATTCATATGCACAGAGACACTATTATGTATATTTTATATTTCCTCATTCTCCATGTCTCATACTTTGTTGTTTTGTTTTTTTTGTTTCTCCCACTTCTAATTGTGTTTGACTTTTCTATTGAAACAAATGAGCTTATGGGTAAAATTGGCCTTTTTTGGTTGTAAAATCAGGGAGGAAAAGGTATGTAAGGACAATCTCTTAAACTCTTTTTAAGTGTAATTATATTTTTCTCCTAATTTTTTCCTCCCAGACAAATTTTCTCATCCTTTTCCTGTTTGGGGACACTGAGCTCCTCTTGGCTGGAAATATGCTTTTGACCATCTTAAATAGTCAGCTTTGGCAACCACCAGATTCCAGTACAGTGATTAACTTGTGTCTATTCATCATGAGGAGGTCCAGAGTGGATTTACCTCATGTTGTATGCAATACCTTTTGTCTTGGGAATTGTGCAGTCTTGAGAATCTCTACTGATGCTTTGTTATGGGCTTCATGACAGTGCTGGTAACATCTCACAAGATGAAATCTCCCATTAGAAAAGCTGTCTATTTCATAAATTACTGCATCTTATATCTTTTTAAGATTACCTTCACATTCTCTGTTCGCATTCTTTTTACAAATGGTCTCAGATGCTGTACCTCAAACTTAGGTTCTGAGAGACAGCAAAAATAGGTGTCTACATGCATGCTAGTAGTCCAAACACTTCTCATGGTCAATGAGGATCTAGTAAAAATAGTTACACAGCCTAGGGAGTGATTCAGCTTTCTAACACAGACACAGTAACAGTATTCAGTTACCTTAATGTAGGCAACTGGTATCATTTGAGATGCTCTGAAGTATGTAGCTCACCTGTATGGGTGATGAGAAAGGACTTAAAGACCTGTCCCCTTTTCAAGTGGCAGTTGATGACAGGGCACAGTACTCCACAGTGCCTAATAACAAGGCATCTGCATTTAGGCAATTGACTGTTGTCAAGGGCCTTCATTCAAATGGTGAGGGAAAGACATCTACTGCTGTCTGACATGTCCTGGACTGTCCAGCACATCCAAGTGGGGCTGGCTGCTATGACTCATGACCTTGAGGAGACCCATTCTGTCTTGAAGTAGTGGGAAGAGACCAAGAACATCTAAACAATCTAGAATGACATTAAACACTTATGTTTTGATACCTGAACTGTGTCCTTGGAGCTCCAGTCCAGGAGATAACCAGTCTCCTAAGTGAGGTAATATCCTCACTTTGTCTAAACCGTCTGAAAGGTATTTTGTCCAACAATTTTCTCTGTAGACTTCTTATAGCTGAGTATTCAGCACAACATCTGCAAAGAATTGTCACAGAAATAGAGCCAAGCAAAATGAGATGTAGAAGCCTAGAAACAGTCATGATCTGTTTTCCCACAGGTATTTTCCATTTTCTTACCACCTCTAAAAACATAGTAATAAACAAGCCAAAATAAGGACTTTTCTGAAAAATGAAATAAAAATTTAGAAAACAGACCTCTGCTTCCAGTAGATCATCACCTGGGTCCTCACTGAACAGTTTTATTTTGTTTTAGTCAAGCAAAGCTTTTCAATAGAATTCATATATAATTTTGTAAGCTATAGACATTGGAAAGTATAGAAACGGTTTAAGAGATTTTGTATCACATGCTTTCACAGGCTTATTTTGAACTGACACAAGAGTGTTTAAAGTCTAATTTGCTCTCTATCCACCCAAGAAGGGACAAGCTGCACCAACATTTCCCTCATCCTGTGAATGAATACACCACTTTCCAAGTATGCTTTTTCACCTTCCATAGATTCTAGACCTCTGCCTACTTAGCCTGACTCTTTTTTCTCTATCTCTCTTTGTTTTTTTGTACTTCAGTAAGCACTTAATTACAGTAATTGTCTTTGGATAATTATGTATCTGTATATTCATACACGTTTGACAAATGGCAAACTGATTTGGACCAAAACCTGGAATCAACATTTATCCCTTTAGCTTCCTTGTAGTATTTTTCATGTTTTCTTAGTATCTAAAATTGCTTTTGCTTATATAGATACATTATGCTACAAAACAGAGTAGCGTTTTCAAAGGTGCTGCACCTTTTTAGAATAGCAATATTAAGCTAACCTAGAAGGAATTTCTTTCCTTCTCTCTTCAAATGCTGGGTTGTAATTTATTTTGGATTGTAGGTATGGAAAGTAAAACATTGCAATCAAATGCACTAATTCCCCCAAACTCTTAGATCAAAACTCCGTGTTATCAGCTGTTCAAAGATATAAAAAGCCAGAGATAAACTTCAACATGAAGGGCTGAAGAAAGCATTCCAGCTGCCTGAGAAGAAAAACTAGGAAAGCATTCAGATAGCAAACAGCTAAAAACATCCTCAATATTTAGGTAGATCAATGCAAAATATTAATGTTGCCGTACTTAAAATTATTATACAAGCAAATGGATTACTTCCCCTTTAGGTTCTACCTGTACTAGTAAATCACATAGTGGCCCTGACACTAGGAAGTCATCTTTTATAGTATAAATTTATTAAAAATGGCTTTTCCATTATTCTGGCCTGAACTGAACAATTCCTAGGCTTGGTTTGGGACTTCTAAATCTCAACAGAGAGTTTAGATGAAGCCATCCTGTTTTGTGGGGTAAGATAGACTTACAGGAGACATGGGGCTAAGCCATGCTAGTTGGTCCAGAGCTGTAAAATGGCAAGATTTCACTTAATAATACAGATGCAGCTTTGGAGTCTGGAATATAACCTGAGCCATCAATAAGAAAATATACATTCATGTTCTAAGGCCTGCTGACATTAGCTGATCAACCACGTGACTTTTATCAAATTATAATTTCAGGATTTTCACCATTTTCTTGAAATGTATGTGTGTTTGCATGTCTGTGTGCATGTCACTCTTGCTTTACACTGAAGATTTGAAGAATATACATCGATTATTTTTAATTTTCAGAAAAGAAATAAATATGTTCCAGAAATAAGCTCTGATTCCAAGCTTTAGCAGAGTAATAATTTTTAAGTGGAAAAGCTGGTTTTTCACTTGGAACTGCTGACACAAACTTAGCTACAGCAGTACTGGTGAGCAATGCTGTAATTTAGGTCATGTTCCTATCCCATAGATAACTTTGATAATATGGCTAGCCAGTTGTGGTATAGCAAAATCCATTGCCCCTTTTCCAATCTCTTGAAAGCAGAATGAGACCTTTTTTTTTTCCAGAGCTGAGCACCACACATTTTTAGTAACTTTGCTCATGAGTGGAAGGAATTTACTTTGTGTTTCAGCTGTTAAATCTTTGCATTTATTTTGGAACTTCTAGCACAATCATTGAATAACTCTTAGAATACCTGATGTCAGAAAACAATATAAACAGGGTAATCATATTAGAAAGATCCACACCTTTTATAAAAGAGTTTTGGTGAGTCTTTCCTGCTTTTCTCCTATCCTGTTGAGGTTTACTCTTCCACCTTTCTGGGACTAAGAGGGTTTTTTGAGTCGTGCAAATGTTGATGAACAAGCAAGGCTGGTTCTGAGCACATGTGTGAGCCTACAACCTCATGTCGTCTCTCTCCAGACCCATCAGAGATTTGTGCTGTCTCAGACTGGTGACTTTTCTGTGGAACTGACATGAGGGTCATTCTTTCAAGTAAGTGGAGAATAGATGCTCAGGTGAGCCCACAACATTTTGATTCAAGGCACAGTGAAAGGAAAATGTGTTGTGGGTATGTTCTGCCTGGTTTTCTACCTCAAATTATTTTACTGACTTGATATCTTGACCTTGGACCTGCCTCATCAATAGGGATCTGTTACTGGATGGTTGGCCAGCCCTGGTTGCAGCCACTGAACCAGCTCTGCTCTTCTTCATTAGGTGCTGTGGGACTGTGCACTTTTCTCATGAGGTTGCTGCCTTGCCTCGTGTAACTACTGGCTCCCAACTTTCCTTCTCTTGCACAGCTGCCCTCTCTTGCTGAACCCTGACAATAACCTCAGGGAAAATACAAGACCCTGAGCTTAAATGTAGCTGTCTAGCTGGACAGAGGCTCTGGATGAGCATGGTCATGGCAGCAAGAGCCTCCTGTTGTACTTGGGGTCCTGGTACCGTGTATGGAATCACAGAGTAGTTTGGGTTGGATGAGACCTTTAAAGATCATCGAGTCCAACCCCCTTGCCATGAGCAGGGACCTCTTTCACTAGACAAGGTCACTCAAAGCACCCTCCAGCCTGGTCTTGAACGCTTCCAGTGATGGAGCATCCACAACTTCTCCAGGAAACCTGTTCCAACGTCTCACTACCCTTAATACAAAGAATGTCTTACTTATATCTAACATAAATCTACCCTCTTTCAGTTTAAAACTGTTGCCCCTTGTCCCTGGTATATGCTATATATATATATGTATTATACATATCCTCTAGAATCACTGTAACAGGTCCATGTCTTGTGCTGGGAACTCCGGAACTGGATGTATAACTCCAGGTGTGGGTCCCACGAGAGTGGAGCAGAGGAGAGAATCATGCCCCTTGACATGCTGGCCATGCTTCTTTTTATGCAGCCCAGGATATGATGGGCTTTCTGGGCTGCAAGTGCATGTTGCTGGCTCATATCCAATTAAGTTTTCACCAGCATCCCCAAGTTCTTCTCTGCAGGGCTGCTCTCAATCCATTCATCACTTAATCTTTACTGACACTGGGTTTGCCTCCACCTTCATGAGGTTCACATTTTATACATTCATGTACTACCACAAATGCTCTCATGCCAGCCCAGAAGATGCCTGTGAGGTTGCCAAGAGGCTAGAAATTGCTTTTATCTCCTCTCTCTCATTTGAACTGGGAGCTAGGGTGGCGGGGGGTGGGAGGCATCCTCAGCTTCCTTTTCTGTAGGGCAGAGCTTGGGTAAATGGTACTTGTCTTCACTGATTCCTATTCCTGCTTTTTATTTTTCAGCTCTGCAACATAATCTAAAATCATTGTTCAGTTGTATTTTTCCATAGTGTGAGAACATTCCTTCTGCCTAAGATGTAGGGAACACAACAACCCTGTGGGTCAGAATTCTGACAAGGAAGTTCAAAGGAGATATTACCATATCAGAATAATTTAGCCCTTTGATAGCAATAAGGAGCCTAACTACTTAACTGTTTCCATAACAATCAAACTATCTGCATCTGTTGAACAGAAATTCACAGAGTCTTCTCTATCTCCCTGTAATCTACATGTGCAGTGGCTCCTACTACACACCAGAAATTACTGAGATGTCTTTAAAGAGCTTGGTGTTGGAAATGAGCAGTAAAGGATAGAAGAGGGAAAAAAATAGCCAAAAGGTTAATATTTTTGTTTAGTTTTGTTGATGTCATGATGGAACATTAAATCGCCTGAGGTTTATGGTCTGCCAGTCTCTCTCCATTAGCCAACACTTAAAAGACAGTGCGTTGTTTCAAGGTTTCATTGCAACATATCCACTTTCTCTTTCCACACGAGAATGATGTGTATGGACAAACCTCTGAAGGATTATTCTCAGAAGGGAATAAGCCTTTTGAAGCGTTTCATTTCCCCAGAGTTTCTAACATAGCCAAACATTGTTTAGAATTATTCTGTCTTTCATGTCAAGATTATTTTATGCATTCTGAAATTCCATTTCTTTTCCTGCACTCTGGAATTTGGTTTATACTTGATAATCTTTTGATTCCTGCAAGGATTCAATACCTTAAAATTAAAAGATGAAAGAATGCATCAGCAGAATACTACGTGATTAGCTTAATTGCTTCTGAGTTTTCCTGTTGAAAGGGCTTTCTGACGTGCGTTTAGTAGCACACACATGGTCCCTATTTTCCATGCCTTTATACTGGGATTTGAACACTTTCAAAAAGTTACTGTGTGGAAAAGCAATAGCCTAATTCATCTCAATTAAAGTCTTCATCTGGAAGCAATAATATGAGTTGCTCAAATCTGAAGTTTAGAAAAATAGTAGCAAAATCCTTAAGGCTTTTTCATTCTAATATTATATGTAGTTTAATATATTAGTTGAAAATTAATAAAAGGCATAAGTATGCTTTATTATAAATTATATATTTCAATACTCTAGAGTCAATAACATAAGGAATTGGGAAAAAAAAATGGAACTTTGCGTGATTTCCTGTCAGCTATGAAAATAGAAAGTTTTGTAAATTGTGACCATTTGGACAGAATAAAGCATATTCTACTGTCCATTTTGCCAAATGCTAGGAGCAACAAATCTACCCATTAATATTTGTGCATGTAAGTAAAATAATATGCCATTTATCACCAGATATCATTACTTGCTTCTCTCTATTTGAGTGTGAGCCAAAGATAGTACCTGGGATAATTTTTTTGGATAAAGCTTTTCTGGATGGAGATGGTTTACTGTTTGTTTGCTTAAAAATTACCTTTTGTATTTAGACAGTGGATAGCATATTTTGTTTAATTCCTCTTCAAAATTGAGTGTCCATCTGTAGATTTCAGTTCTTCTGACTGAAAACACTGGAACTATTCATGTGAGTAAATGCAGATACAAGGCCTATAACATTTGCCATTTTCCAATAACTTCACTGTGTTGCTGGCTGCAGCCATACATGTGGATTCAGAAACATGACTATTACTATCACTGCTTTTCACCACACTGCAGAGTCTCTGATTTTGTTATTAGCTCCTTTTTTTTTAATATTATGTTATAATATTAAAAATGTGTAAATATATATGTATATGATTAGAGCAATACAATTTTTTCATAGTTTTGTCCACTCTTTCTCCCACATATGTAAGTTGTGTTCCAGTTTAAGCAGGCAGTAACAGAGTATTAACATTCTTCTTGTCTGCTGACTTAAAACACCCACATGGAGGTAATCTCCCAAGCTTCCAGGTGGCATAATGTACACGATGAGCAAGAGAACAGCCTGACAAAGCAGTTTTGAAGAAAACACAACTTTGTATTTCAGAAAGTTTGGAGTTTAAGAGGCAGGGAGAGCAGCCCTCTGTCGTGCCTGCATTCAGGATGATCCTCAGGCACTTATGGTACAATAACAGCTTTGGACTTCCAGAGCAGGAAGCAGGGCAGGAGACCAAGGGCTGGTTTATGTCACTGTAATGTATCCATTGATCAGTCTAGCCAACTGTTTGTGTTGAGTTTAATTCAAGCACTAAAACAGTTCTTGTGCCTTTTCAGGACATGCACAGATATTTTGTTCTATTGCAGCTGGAGTTGCTGGAGCATTGTCAGAGCCATGTTTTATGCTAAATTTTATCAACTATTTTTAGTTCCACTGTTTCAGTTTGAAGTTGATGCACTTCATACTGAACATCTCACAGTTCATGTGTCCCCTTCAGTGTTGTGCAAACTTGTCACTAACATGAGCCCTAATTTATTTTTCTTTTTACTGAATAAATTACTTCCAACTAAATTAGCACTGACTAAACCCTTTTGGTGTTTTAAAATTTGGAATGGCAAAAATGCAACCACTTAGTAATGGCTTGGTAATGATGATGGAAAATAAGGCCATTTCTTTTAAGAAAAAAACAAACAAACAAAACAAAACACAAGAACAAAACAAAACCAAAAAACAAACAAACAACAAACTGCAACAAACAAACAACCAAACAAACCCACGAGAAAGGTTGGTCAGTCCATGTAGCAAAACTGATTTCAGACCAATGTATACATTCAGAGAGGATGAGCAAAAACACATCCATGTGCAGAGAGTATTTGAATGTACAAAATGGTTATTGATTTCACAGGTATGGACTCTGATTTAAAAGAAAAAATAGTCAAACAACAGAGTAATTACGTGAATTTGTGTAGACTCCTTTCATAAAGCCTCAGAAACACATTTCCATATGGTTTTCACAGTTTTGTTACTGTCCCTCGGTGACACTAGATGGCACTTCAGAGTAGTGGTAGAATCAGAAAGTCTTTTGTAATCTTTTCTAGTTATTTTGCCCACGAGATATAGAGGCATTAAAATAATGTGAGCATTGAACAAAAGCAAATTTTCTCAGCTTTCTGCTAATTTTTGTATATGACTCTAAAGTAGCTAGTGCTGTCTGTTTAAAAGAAGTAGCAAAAATAAGCAGAAAGAAATTATAACAAAGCTGTTCACAGGTAAGTCAAAAAAGCCAGGTTGTGGGCCAAAGAGCAGTTTTTAGAGGATTTGAGAAGCACTCTGAGGAGGGAACTGAAAAAATCTGTAGGCTTGGAATTCAGAGTAACATGTTGTTGACAGAGATTTAAGAGATGATCCTTTCATGGAAATTAAATTATATGTGAAGACATTTATACATCACCAATCAGGTATATGACAACGGTCCATAACTTCGTGGACTTTAAGAGAAACCATCCAGTTCCCTTCTGGCCTTAAGAGACAAGCATATATGAAGGAACTAATTAATTTGTAGTCAAATTTTGAAAAATAACAATCTTTAGCATTATATCTTTCTGGGAAAAAAAAAAAAAAAAAAAAGGATACTACAAAGGACCTTTCCTTTCCTTTCCTTTCCTTTCCTTTCCTTTCCTTTCCTTTCCTTTCCTTTCCTTTCCTTTCCTTTCCTTTCCTTTCCTTTCCTTTCCTTTCCTTTCCTTTCCTTTCCTTTCCTTTCCTTTCCTTTCCTTTCCTTTCCTTTCCTTTCCTTTCCCTTCCTTTCCCTTCCCTTCCCTTCCCTTCCCTTCCCTTCCCTTCCCTTCCCTTCCCTTCCCTTCCCTTCCCTTCCCTTCCCTTCCCTTCCCTTCCCTTCCCTTCCCTTCCCTTCCCTTCCCTTCCCTTCCCTTCCCTTCCCTTCCCTTCCCTTCCCTTCCCTTCCCTTCCCTTCCCTTTTCTTCATTATTTTCCTTAAGTGGAAGATCCATCGTTCTGTATTTATATGAAAAGCAGTCTTAAAAGCATTTGGCTTCCCACTGCTTTGAAGTCTTCACAGAATCTCTGTGTGGATAGGGTCTTGTCAGTCCAACATTGTAGGTATGGCTACACAATTTATGGAAAACCAACAGTGTGTTTACCTTTTGAATTTGTCATAGTCTTGCTGTGTTCTCATGTTAGAGGATTTGCTTATTTGGCTTTATCGCATAGGGCTGGGGATCAGGAAAGTCCTGTTATCTTTGCAGCCCTTAGTTGTTATAGGAGAAGGTATTTCATGAGGAACAGCTTGTGCTTTAGCACAGAGGACAGCAAGCTTGGTATGGGATGTACCATAGGTGTTACAGAGGAGGATAGCTCAGATATTTTCTTCTGGACTAAAAGTTGCTTCTGTTTTGAAAGAGAAACCTTAGTATGGAGAGATCTTAAAGCCATGGAGGTAGAAATGGGAAGATAGTATATATCTTTAATGAAGTGTTAGGTAATAAATAATCGTTATTATTTATTCTATAAGTCTCTTCCTGTAAATTGTATCTGTATCTGATAATCTGAATCGTGGACATACAAACCCTGTGGAGTTGTTCAAGCTAAGGCAATGCCTTTGCTCTCTATTGAAATGCTAGTGCCTAGCTTTCTGCACACAGTCTCTCTCTGAATAACAGCAGATATCTAACCAAGAACAAAAAATATCTAACTGGTGATTTTCTGCAGGGTTTTCCCTCCAGTGACAGAAGGATATCATGTGCTGGTAGATTTATTCAAAAATAACACTCAGAAAATCTGAAATCCAGAAGAAAAAACATATGCAAATGTGGGAAATCATTGGCTGCTATATGAAGATGGCTAAAAAGAGTGCAAACACACTTATTCTATGTAATGGTTTTAGTGATTCACAATAGTTTCTTATTATTTACTACCTGAAAAAATGACAACTTTAAAGAGAATATATTCATTTTCTAGAAAAAATACCTATAAGTGTTAGGCATGAAAAAGTTTCTTGAGGTAAGAGAATTTCACACGCAGTGACCATGTCAAAGATTTTCAGTTTTCAAGACTCAATAATAATTAAAATTCTGACACACTGTGTTACGCTATCAAAACAGAAAATAAAGACAAACACTTTGGAGTTTGCCTGTATTACATTATCCTTTAATATAAATGACATATAAGTTTTACAAATTAGAGAGATTGACCTTGAAGTATTAAGAGGCTGCAGAAGATCCTTTTAAGGTGACATTTTTACTGAATATATGTTTAGCTTTGTAGATTGACATTAGAAATGTGCAGCCTAACTTTGATGTGCCCATTGGTATGGGCTGATGAATCCCAGTTTGCAGAGGGCTTCAAATCAGTCTAAGAAGATACTTCTAGGAATGGTGTCCCAGCAATGTCCAGCTAGGCCTTGCAGTTATTTCACTTCATATTTTGCTATACCTATTATTTTGCTTATAATCTAAATGCCACAAATTCATCAGATGGGGAGCCTGCATATCTCTACTTGACAATTAAAAACATAGTTTAAAAAAACAAAAACAGTAAAAGATGCTGACAAATGTACCATGTAGAACAAGTGAACAGTGAACTGCTATTATTTTTGGTTTAGATATATACATGGATTTATACCAATGACTAATACCATACTCTGCAAGGCAGTCTCACTGAAGTAATTAAAACTGCTCTCGTGACTAAGGTGAGAGGGATTTGCCCTAGAGAAATGTAGTCATTGAGCTCCAGACATAGGTTACAAGTTTCGTACTGCAGACTACTCATTATTTTGTTCAATAGGATTATGTTAGGCTAATCCTGAATAGCATTGCTCTAGAAGAATGGCAAACTTAAAAGAACTATGTGTACAATATGAATTTATCTTATTTTTCCCAACATAATGACATTAGCAACAACTTTATTTGCCTCTGCTAAATAGATACATTCAGAATTAGCTTAGTGTTATAGCAGATATTTTTAAACCTCCAGGGCTTGAAATAAATTTAAAGGAGGTAACTCTCACCTTCTCAAGTCTCAAGATGATTTGAGAGTCCTTTTTCCCTCTCTTTTTTTTTTTTTTTTTTTTTTTTTTGGTGTGGCTATAAAATTAACCGCAATTGCTATCTCTTTTTTTTTTTTTTTTTAATGTATATCATAGCTTCACAAATATTTACTCCGAATCTCATATACACTGGAATCTGAAAACCTGTAGATTTCAGCAAACTGAAAAATACCACAGAAAGCATGCTGGAAAAGAAGGCTGAAATAAGTCAGTTTAAAGCACAGTTGGCAATTCTTTTTGGTATGCTTGATCTTGTACATCTGTAATGATTAATTTATTCTAAATCAATGGATCATCTCCACTTCAAAGTGAAGCTTCTGGTATTTGGCATTATTTGTTAGCAACAATTTTTTGAACAGGCCTATCACAACAGGTACTTTAGCTGAAACAGAACCGAACGCCATCTTTAGACATCTATTTATAATTTCCAATCTGTACTGCAGAGCGTTCATGGATACATCGGAAAGCAGAGGGCTGGATTTCCCAGTACTGCACGGGGTTGCTGAAGAGACTCACACCGGAATAGCTTGCCTTTTTGGTGTTGTAGCCAAGAGGGCAAAAGTCGTTGATACCGATGGAAGCAATTTTGTTGTTGTGAAGATAAACCACCTGAAAAGCACAGAAGTGCAGAAGTGAGAAATAGAGCTGTCATGGCACATAAGGTAAATAATTTGACGTCAAATACTTGCTATGTATTGTGCGATGTTTTACACAGTAAATACCATTTTTTCCAAACAAATGCTTGATTACGCTTACCTTTTGAAATACCTAGAGTATAACCAATTAGAACTAATTTCTACAGAAAGAGAAGAAACTGCAAAGCGTTCTAAGAACATTACTACAATTTGATCATACTGTAATGTAAAAAGGAGTCAAAGATGTGGCATTATTAACACAGTGCTGTGGTTCAGAAGCACGTGCTGTGTGTAAAGAATATATTTTGTGCTAATTTGTTTCTCTACAGCTCTAATGCTTTTGCTCTCATGAGTGCAACTGTACAAGACTCAGAGCCAAAGAAATCACTAAGGGTGATTTAAAATAGCTGATGATTATTATGTTGCTCCAGAATCACTATTTCTGACAAATTTTCCTAAGCTACATGCAAGTGGTGATATACATTTGGGAGTCTTCATTCTTTGGGAGCTTTCTGTCCTGTGAAGTCTTAAACCAAGTGCAGAAATATTTTAATTAGTTCCAAGAAGCCATATTTCTAGTTATCCATCCACACAGACCTCAAAATACTGCATATTGTGTCTCTTTGCCCTCCTAAAAGCATAGCTTTGTGAGTTACCAAAGGGACTCTTCTTGGGAAAGGTTGCAAAACGTATGTCAGAGTGGAAGTGAAAAAAAAAGCAACAGAAAAAATGTTATTTGAAAGCAATTTTTGAGTAAAGAGGAAATTAAAGTACACAAATAAACCCATATTTGTTGCGTCCCCTCAGACACACGGAGATACAAATGCACACCTCCAGATCTACATACCACTGTAGCCACACTCGCACAAAAATCCGAATAAGAGCCTTCCTGTTGTATGTAACTTTTCCATGCGTATTCAACAGTTTTGCATGAATACTGTATATGTTTCTGTTCAAGAGTGAATAACCACACAAATACCAAACAGAATCTTTCAACTATTGCTCTCTGAGACAGTATGATAAACTTTACCTGGATATATTTGTGTTCACCCAGCCCACCAGGTACTCTAAGAAGTTCATTGTTGTTCAAATGGAGCTCTCTCAGATGAGGTACATTGTTAAGAGAGCCATTTTCAACTGAAGAAATACTGTTGAAGCTAAGACCTAATCTGAAAGAAAAAAAAAGTTAAACTTTCTTGCATAATCATCTTCCTTGGATTGTTTACTTCTACACACTACTGTATAGAACAGACCAAGCTAATTTTCAGAAATATGTGTGAGGTACAGATTCATCACAGAGAACTAGTCTAGATAAGCATATTTAAATATAAGTTTAATGCTTTATGTGAATTATCATAATTGTCATGATATCATTCAGTTTATGACCTTGGTACTGCATAGTTTCATGAGCTATATGACTAATCCCACTGTAAATATGTACTGTGTATCTCCATAGACACCAATCTTCCTCTAAAAGCTGAATAAGAGGTTCTTGCAGGACTTTAGGAGCACTGGCTGTAACTTTCTTTGTCAAACTACATAACCCAGGGTGACCAGAACTGTTAAGCTTAAACCTTCACCACATCCTTCTAACATACTTGTGTAGTTAGAGCCTTGTTACAAACTTGAAAGAGGAGCTGAGTCATATGTAATGATCTGTTCAGCAGGACACAGAAGTGAGTTGTACACATTTCTCCTGGGTTCCAGTCCAGAGCTTTCACCACAAAATCATCCTTCCTGCTTTATACATCCCTGTTCTGGGTTTACTAGCACAATTTATGTCTGGTTTGTAAAATCTGGTACTATCTGTGGATTTCTGTTATTAATACTATTTCGGTTTGCGACTACAAAACTATTAATTTTTTTTTTTTAAGAGACTCTCATAATTTACAATTCTCTGTGTTGCAGTAAGGAATTCAGTGATAATTCTGCAGGAGTTGTCATCATCAGGAGTCTTGTCCTTTGAGATAATTATTTCTATAAAGGCTAAACCTACTTAATCTAGTTTGCTTTATTTTTTTTTTCCTTAAGCAAACAATTTTTTTCCTATATCTTTGGTAGAATTTAGTGATTTTTTTCAATTAAAACTTATCAGAACAAAACTCCTTATGAGTACAAGATTTAGTAAAGCTTGGGAGATTTGAGCCTACAAAGCAATTTGTTCTGAAGATACACAGAACAGCTACAAAGCATTTCAATAATGAGTGCTTATAGTGAATATCTTTAAAAGAATTGGGTTTAAAAAAAATTGACTAAAGGCTATAAATTCTTGGTTGACACATATCTAAATATATGTTCACTAAAAACATAGGTCTATAAACAGATGTGTCACACCTAGGGAGATTAGCATGAAAAAAGCCCGTTTGACTTCCATGTTGGTCTATTGAAGCAAAAGTAACCTCTTTACACACCATAAGGATGGCCAAGATCCAACTCTGGATTAGCTCATGCAGAGAAACTCTTTTAGGGAAAGAGTAAAATTGGAGGAGTCTGTAGAAAAGTGGCTCTAACTCCCACAAGCAGTGAAATTCTATATAATTACACCTCATCTAAATGTGTTACAAACAAACTCTCTAGTCACTTGGGGCCATGTTTACAAATGAAATAAGGCAATATTAGTGTGTAAAATACAGAATGATTAAGAGTGTTAGGAAATAATATGGTCTTTGTCTCCTTTTTCCCATGGGAACAAAAAAGGAAGAATTTGAAAAATCACTCTTACCTACTATATTGACATACTATTTCCTTTTATATTAGTGAATACATAATGTATTTCCAGTGTTTTAGATGATCTAGTTAGTGTTCTAACTTATTGAATAACATAATCAAAAACATATCTAAAAGCTGAAAGAATTATCAAATTTTTTTTTCACCTTATTTTGCCTCCAACATCCCCGCTTGCCAATTCCCACTTTTTTTTTTATTACATGCCCTTTAACAAACTTCATGCTGCTCAAGATCATTGTTATTCAGGACTTGATCTGGAGCTAGATCTTTTCAGTAAACTTTAGTAGGATATAAACTTTAGCAACATCAGTTGTGTAGTGTGTATATCCTCCTGTGGTGTTCATTCCTGCATGAAACCAGTTAAGTCTTGGTTTACATTAATAAGTTGTTGTTGTTTACCATGGTAGCACTATATGAAGATTTTTGGAAGACTTAAGAACAATTTTACAAGGAAAGCAGACAAACAAAAAAGACAAATATTGGCATTCTGCTAGAACTCAAAATTCTAAAGAGAATGAGCAGTAGATCTACATCAATCTCACAGTTCAAAACACCTTAACACAGTCAGGAGAATGACCTGTTTCTCAAGGTCTAACTATGCTTTAAGGCAGCTATTAGACTGTTGAGCATGTGTTGACATGACCCAGCAGGAGATGTTCCTGAAGACCCACACTGATGTTCCTGAAGTCTTAGATGTGTTAATAAAAGATATTTTTTGGTACATTGTTTATGTGACATAAGTGGCATGCGCCCCCTTAGATTTATCCCATATGCTGTGTTGGAGCTCTTCTGTAGCTCCTTCCTTTCTTCATCTGCCTATTCTGTAATGTCCAATGCCCTCCTTTTTCACCAAATCTGTGTTCTACCTTATTTTTAAATTTTGCAAAAGAGGATTTCTGAGTATGCTTAAGTTGTTTGCTTAAGCACAGGCCAGAGAGCGGTTTGAAACTTGGTGCCTGCTTCTCACATTTCCACACCAACAGAATATCCTGTTTCTCTGTACAGTACAACCACAATGGAAGCAGCCCAAGGTTGGATATTTTTAGTAGTCCATCAGCACTTGCTGCATAAAACTTTATGTTTTAAGAAGGACTTCCAACAGTTTTATCCTTGTGATGTCGTTTATTGTGTTTTCTAAATATTAATGTGAAAAAGCAGGAAAACTGGGTCATCTACAGGACAGCTGACATACACACACACACTTCACCCCCTCCAGTAAAGTAAATTACTCTTTACCTGAGTAGTTATGATTTTGTTTTAGTTTTGGAAGTTTCTTTATTGTTTCTCTGGAGGATGTTACATTTTATACTAAGTCTCTATCATTAATAATAATGGCTTCATAATCCCCTAACCCATAATTATGGTATTTTTATTTTTTCATGAAAATCCAGGAGCAGACTCTTTTTCAGTGGGGATTAGTCTGTGATCAAATATGAACATCAAACATGAACTGAAGTGCCTTATTTGACAAGCTCTAGAAGGGTGTTCTAGGCCTTATCACCTGGAATTGCCAGATTCAAAATATGTATTAATTTACTATATATTCAATGCACTAAATTGGTGCCTAAGCTACTACAAACAGTGGTAAATTTAACTACTGTTGTTTAGTAATATTTCTTTTATTTCCATTATCTTCCTTCTTTATGACAGCAGAATGATTAAGATGAAGATCCAGAACTTAAATCCGGCAATCTGATTAATAGTCTTTCAGATCAATTTTCCTTCTATTTTCAAACAAAAGTTTGAAAGTATCATAATATTAATATACTTTATATTAAAGGCCCATGTTACCATTTTAACATATTATCTAATGTGAACTAGTTCACAAATGATTCTGTATGTCTACAGTTACTCTTCAAGAATTCTCCTGCAGTTAGAGAAACTTATTGAACAACATATTCACATACTAGGAAGGTACAAGCACCCTGAAAAAATCACCCTTTTTTCATTTATCCTGTATCATTACATTTTTTTGGTCGTGTTATTGGACTCATTGCAGACTTGCCTTTCTTGAGAAACAGAGGAGACACTGTTGCAAGAATTTTTGGTTCCCACATGCTTTTTTCCTCAGTTTCCAGAGGAAATCACATCAGCAATGCAGTCTCCCAAGAAAACTGCATAAACCAAAGATGGAAATAAAATGAAAGGAGCATGACATAAAATGTCTAATTGTTCTCCTTATCTTTTTTTTTTATTATTATTTTTTTTTTTTTTTAATCAAAAAAACAATTGCCCTGGGCATACCTCACTAATCATTGAAAACTGCTGGAAAGTGGTAGTGGTGGTTAGAATTTCAACTAATGTTTTATGTGAAAAGAAGAAATAAATTCTTACTTTGCCAAGTTGGTTAGTCCAGACAGAGCATCAGCATCAATTTTGCTGATTTTGTTGCCATCAAGGTGAAGTTCAGTAAGGGATGGAGGAAGGCCTGAAAGAGAGAACACCATAAAATTACTATTGATAAAACTGGGTTATTATCCTTCTTTAAAGAACTTGTGTTATACTGAGAGTCTTTGACAGTTAAAAAAAAAAAATAATAATATTTTTTTGACATGGCCAAGAGCAACTCATTGATTGAAACAAAGAACTTTCACAGTTAGGGAAACTGAAAACATCTAGTAACAATTTGTTTGGCATGAAATATGATGAAGCTCCTAAGGTCATTATAGAACAGCTAATTCTTAAAAGATAGCTACATTAAATTCTTCCCAGATATGAATTCTACCCTTGATGATTATGTAAATAGGACATACATAATAGTGTAAGAGAAAAAGCCTGCATTTTAGCCAGACTATACACATATGTAAATCTACAAACCTTTGGAGCCTAGATAATGAAGAAATAACAGCAACAGAAAATGAGATTATAAAGATGAGGTAAAATAATTTTAATGTTATTTCAGGTAAGGCACATACTAGTTTATAAATTCTGTTTATTGGGGAAAAAAATTTTGAACCAATTATTTTAGCTATCTGAGGTACCTCAAAGGAACATCCAAAACAGGAAATGGGGGAAGAAAGAAATAACAAATAGTATTAACTTTCAAAAACTTTTCAACTATTTCAAAACAAACTGCTCACTGAAGTATGAATAAATCGAATATAATTTCCTCTGGACTGGAAAACTTCTGGTTTGTTTTGTTTTATTTCAATGGGTTATATTGAAGTTGTTCTTATTTTGTAGCCATTTGCAATCAAGTGCTTGTAAAAATAGCAACTATCTCTGTTTTATATAGAAATAATATTTTTTGCTTCAAACTCACAGACCTGTGCAGGCTGATTTTATGCTTGTGGAACTTTAGTTTTACATGAGTTTCATGCAAATTCTACATGAGTTTACATGTGTATAATGTTGGTCAGGTTCACAAACCAGGGTTGGAGAGTGAAAACATTTTTTCACTTCTTTTTTCAGTGATGAGAGAAGAAAAGCAAAATAACATAAAATGGTTTATTCTAGACAGTGCACTTCTTGTGGAGCTTCTCATAATAGAAAAACAAGATTTTTCAAACCAATAGAAGTCAGTAGACCAAAAAATGAAGTAGTCAAGTAATAGATACTCTAAGGATTGCCTCAAAAGACTTCCATAATATTTTTTTTTTCCTTCCAGAAGACTATAAGTCACTATATTCTACGTGTTCAAATCTCTTGAAATATTCATTGAATTTCTTACCTTTTGGGATGCTAGTAATGTTGGTGTCTGCGATACGGATGTAGGAGAGCCTCTTCATCCCCTGAAAAGCTCCATTTTCAATGCCTGTACTCTTGATTGGATTGGTGCCTAGTTCTGCCAACAAAACATGGTCGTGAGCTGTGCTGCAGTGTAGCTAACTTTATCCTTCAGGTCAAAGCTAATTTGGAGGTACAATTTATTGGAGCATTCCTTGGCTTTCTACGTAAAATCACTGATTGAACTAAAAACAACCTCTTGAAAAAAACACTGAGTGGATTTTTTTATAATTTCTCATGCTCGTACCTAAGACAATCACTTGATTCAGTCCGTTAAAGACAGCTTTCCTCAACTTGGTGATCTCATTCTCATGAGCTCGTATCTCCTGAAGAGACTTCGGCATGTTTTCTGGGAGTTCCTTCAGGTTGTTCTTGGACAGGTAAAGTCTTTCCAGTTTCTTCAGAGGAGCAAAAGCCAGTGGGCTTATTTTGCTGATTTTGTTGTTAACAAGGATCAATGCCTGTGGAGTAATAATGAAGGAGATCTCAGATGACCACTAGGGAAATTATTTTAGGAATGAAAAATTAAAAAGTAACTATTCTTTTCTAGTGTCTTTTGATGTCTTTTGATGGTCAGTCTAATAAGCTGAAGAAAATGTAATGCAGTAGTAAAACATATAGATTAAGAACCTCTGAAAGATAAACAAGGCCTACACTACAAATGCAAGTGTTATTTCATTGCTGACATACATGCAGCTTCTGTTAATAGTAATAATTTATATCCAAGAATAAGTACAACCCTTCAACTTGAAAGTTGTGAAGAAAAAATCATTCACATATACCCAACAGTATTTTCCCCCTGCCCCAGTTTTGTTTTTTCTGAGGATACTTTTATACCTAACCTATCATCACACAACCATCCTCGCCATTTTTCCTGAACAGAAAATGCTATGACTCAATACAAGGAAGGCACAACCTAGCTTAAAAAAATATGTATATCATCACCTCTTTGCTGTTAGTCTTACAGACTGAACTTACTGTAAAGTAATAACTTCATTTTTGCAGAGATATAATTTATTTTTTTGGTATGCATAACTTGGTATGGATGGGGAGCAATCTGAGGCATGATACTCTAAGACCTGCAGTTGGGAATCATGCACCAAATTCATTCTACCTACTGTGTAGGTGCCTAGTCTAGTTCCCACTCAGTGTAACTCTAAGCAAATTACCTCTCTATACTGTTAGGAGAAAAAGGCATCCATAGAAGCTCTGTTACCTGTAGTAGGTGGTCTCTGCATTCCTCTGAACTTTCAGATTATTGCTGACTCTCATTTTGATTAGCCAACCATGACAAGAAAGGAGAAGAAAGCTCCATTACTGCCAGAGCAGTAATGCAGGCAATGGAAAGGATTTAAAATATGATACATATGAGAATGAGTCTTATCATTCCATCTGTTTGCTATCTACTTATCAGGCTACCTGTGCAGTGGTTTAGGTCAAATGGGCTGTGTAAATATAGATATCAATATCTATTTATATTTATGACTACAGAACAGCTATATATCATCTTTGTTCACTAACGCCACTATACTGTTTTCAGAAACAGAACACAACAGTTGCTGCTAAACCACAGATTTTTTATTTTGCTTATAGTACATTTAACATTCAGTGTATTTTAATACACTTCTAATATTTTCAGAATTACACTGTAGTCTGTTTCTTGGAGGTAAATTGAGCATCCAGCTCCTTCCACAATCAGTTAAGTATTAAAAGAATGCCAAGAAATATACCAGTATTTGTTACAGTACCTCTCATGAAAACTGAAAAAGAGGTGAGAAAACAGTTTAAAATGGTATTTGATGGCTCTTTTTTCCCTAATAGACTCCTCTTGCAGCTCATCCTGAGCAATACAAGCAGTGTGTTCTGTACGTGGTTTCACTGAGTACACGTAAAGCTGAGCATATCTGGTTTTAATTTTCTATGCTAGCTAGCAATAACACATTTGCAAGAGGAGGTAGAAAAGGTCACTCACAGTTCAGCAGAGTATTTCCCTAACAATAAGCCTTTCCCAAAACAAATATATTGGTCAGTGGAAACCATGGCCCCAATTCTCTTTTATTTGAGCCTGACTTATAAGAACCGCCATAAGAACACATGTGGTACACATGAGGTGTGGTTTCCTAAGAGTCACCATTGCCAGAATTGTGATAGAGATGTAGATTCTGCCCATAGTATAGTACAGCTACCTGCCCAATATTAGGACATGGGAAATAATCCAGTTATAATGAGGAGTACATCTTGAATTATGCAGATGAATCTCTTTCATTGCTTTAATCATAACAACTGCATAACTGTATACGCTACTGATAATTACTAATTTTTTAATATTTTACCTTTTTTTTTTCCCATAGATATCCAAGTCAATATTCAGTGAGTTTACACTTCCCAGCATTTTAAATTTTGATCCTGCATCCTGTTTTGCACTACTTATTCATTTAATTTCATTTTAATTTGATTTGTTTAAAATTTGTTGTCTTTTAGATAAAGAATGTTTTGGCTTTGATTATCACAGCTGATGATCTGATGTGATATATTTCTTGCTGGAAATAGATAGGTATACATTGAGCTAGGCACTGTTACGTAAATATTCTTTGAGTAGTTGATGTTAAGAGGATTGTTACAGCTCTTCAGAGCAGAACTGATAGTCCTGACCAAAATCAGAAATTATCTAGGTATGTAGGATTAATCTGTTCTGCTTTCTCAATGCTTTCTCCTGAATACGATCATGTTATCTTGGGGAAACATACAGAAATTTGTTTTATTCAAACATTCAGAAATTCTCCCACTTAGAAATGATGTTATCTATCAAAGGTAGGTTTAAAAATACTGGTTTCACATTGGAAACATATATATGGTTGTGTAAGGTGGGAAGGTATCACAAGCCTGTAGTTTTCCCCCTTTTTTTGTACCAGAATATCATTTCCGACTTGCAGCCTGCTTTGCAAATCCTTGCTCCAAGTATTTTAAACCTGCATTATTTTTCCACACTGTTGTGCAGCTGTAAAGAAGGAAAAATAAACCCACACATCAGAATCTGCAAGAGAAGTTTTACTGTCTCCCAGAGCAACAGCAAATGATGAGGATAACACACCAGCACAGCACCTGGCAAGCCATACCCCTGAGTTCCTTCCCCACTTCACAATAACTCTATTATACACAAGGCTTAAAGAACAAGGTTATTAGCCGTGGAGCACTGCTGTTTACTTTTCTCAGATTGTGGCCCGCATGGTTTGCATGTAACAAAAGTTAAAACAAAATAGAATAAAATACTCAAGGGAATTTAGAATCAGTGCAAACAGGAACTAGAGGAGAAAAACCTAGGGAAAACATCTGCAGGCAGTGCAATTGAGGAAGGGATGTTAGGCAAAAGCATGCCACATGGACTAACTATCCTGAATAAAGCCCACATGGTGTGATGGGGCATTATATTCACATTGTACGTATAAAAATTTTGTACTGGGAAAAATAAGGGTCAAGCTGAAAGTGCTGATGGCACTTGTAATGTGCTGCTACTGAGAAATTATTTGGCATATTGAAGAAACCTGACAGCCTAGAACAGAGCCATAGGAATTGATATTTTTGTTCAAAAATCTTTCTTCCACACTTCAATTTTTGGTGGAGAAAAAGATTTTAAAACAAATGTGCCCCCCACCCAATAAAAAGAAAAGAAAGCAAACAAACAAACAAACAAACAAAAAAGAAAGCATATCATCAATTCCAAATACACAAGGCTGAGCAGGCTGAGAACAAAAATGCACGTTTCAGCATGATTTGGTACAGATGCTAAGATATTTGCCATAGGTAAGAAAAGAGGAAAGAAAGAGAAAAGAAAGAGGAAAGGAAAGGGGAAAGGGGAGGAAAGGGGAGGAAAGGGGAGGAAAGGGGAGGAAGGAGGAGGAAGGGAGAGGGAGAGGGAGAGGGAGAGGGAGAGGGAGAGGGAGAGGGAGAGGGAGAGGGAGAGGGAGAGGGAGAGGGAGAGGGAGAGGGAGAGGAGAGGGAAGGGAAGGGAAGGGAAGGGAAGGGAAGGGAAGGGAAGGGAAGGGAAGGGAAGGGAAGGGAAGGGAAGGGAAGGGAAGGGAAGGGAAGGGAAGGGAAGGGAAGGGAAGGAAAGGAAAGGAAAGGAAAGGAAAGGAAAGGAAAGGAAAGGAAAGGAAAGGAAAGGAAAGGAAAGGAAAGGAAAGGAAAGGAAAGGAAAGGAAAGGAAAGGAAAGGAAAGAGGAAAGGAAAGAGGAAAGGAAAGAGGAAAGGAAAGAGGAAAGGAAAGAGGAAAGGAAAGAGGAAAGGAAAGAGGAAAGGAAAGAGGAAAGGAAAGAGGAAAGGAAAGAGGAAAGGAAAGAGGAAAGGAAAGAGGAAAGGAAAGAGGAAAGGAAAGAGGAAAGGAAAGAGGAAAGGAAAGAGGAAAGGAAAGAGGAAAGGAAAGAGGAAAGGAAAGAGGAAAGGAAAGAGGAAAGGAAAGAGGAAAGGAAAGAGGAAAGGAAAGAGGAAAGGAAAGAGGAAAGGAAAGAGGAAAGGAAAGAGGAAAGGAAAGAGGAAAGGAAAGAGGAAAGGAAAGAGGAAAGGAAAGAGGAAAGGAAAGAGGAAAGGAAAGAGGAAAGGAAAGAGGAAAGGAAAGAGGAAAGGAAGAGGAGAGGAGAGGAGAGGAGAGGAGAGGAGAGGAGAGGAGAGGAGAGGAGAGGAGAGGAGAGGAGAGGAGAGGAGAGGAGAGGAGAGGAGAGGAGAGGAAAGGAAAGGAAAGGAAAGGAAAGGAAAGGAAAGGAAAGGAAAGGAAAGGAAAGGAAAGGAAAGGAAAGGAAAGGAAAGGAAAGGAAAGGAAAGGAAAGGAAAGGAAAGGAAAGGAAAGGAAAGGAAAGGAAAGGAAAGGAAAGGAAAGGAAAGGAAAGGAAAGGAAAGGAAAGGAAAGGAAAGGAAAGGAAAGGAAAGGAAAGGAAAGGAAAGGAAGGAAAGGAAAGGAAAGGAAAGGAAAGGAAGAGAGAGAGAAGGAAGGAAGGAAGGAAGGAAAAGTAAGAGGTACAAATACATGAGGTATTAAAGTCATCACTTAGTCAGGTTTACAGGGTTCATAGCAATTTCCTGTGGATAAGAGAAAAATTAGCTTCCATCCTCATTTTCCTGAGATAAAGCCTTTCTTCTCTTGACATAAATAGCAGGTAATCTTTATGCTGTGAACACTGGCTGTGTCATAGTGTGGCACAGTGGTAATACCCATGGACCACCTTATCATGACCAGCGGTGCTCAGAGAAGAAAAAAAATCCAGGCTTTTTTACAAAAATGACTTACTTTTTACTGAAACACTTCTGATATTAGTGTAGTAAGGAAAAAAAAAAGACTCACTGTATGACAAGAATAGATGCTGGCTAAGATGAAGTCAGTGGGAGTCTGGCCTTTTAGCTCCCTCTGGCCCGGTTTCTACCTCAAATATTTATTCCCAAAACAAAAAGGAAGATTCACAAATCAGGAAAATTTTAGGACACTTGTTGGCAGCCTTTTGTCAAAATACACCCTGACAAACTGCAGAGGTAGTGTGTGGCAATCATGAAAGAACTAGCATAGGGTTGTTCTTCTTGGGGTTACCAAAACCTAAAATTTTTGCCCTTCCTGGGGGTGGAGAGCAGGGGATTTTATTTTTGGTGTAATTTCATTATGTGGGAATCTCAGGGGATTGTTCTAAGGGGTTTTCATCCCTATTTCTATTCTTCTTAGTTGAAAATAGGTTGAAGTGAGAGCATTGCCAAAATCAGAAGTGAACTGTAAAATGATAAGCAAATTGTTGAGACGTAATACACGGTGATACATCTGTTTTGCCAGCTGGGGATGGTACTCTTACCTAACATCAAATCTTTAATGATGCATGCATCCTTCAGGGTTTAAACTGGAAAGTCAATCTGATGACTCAATGGAATTTCCTTAATTTCCTGGGTTATGTATTACATTATTACCTGTTTTTTATTACAGTTCTGCTAGAAACAGCATTTAGAAACAGTGCCTTAAGAACTGTAAGCTCAGGAGTCAGGCATCCAAATAAAAATAAAAATAAGTTGGGTCCTTTTAGTTTGCTTTGTTGTTTTAGTTGTTAAGTCATACTTACAATCTGGACATACAGTCCAGCTTTTCTGACAAACTATTAGGAGTAGATGTACAATTATGAAAAAGAAAAATTAAAAAAAAAGAAGAAACACACACACACACACAAAAAAACAACAAAAAACCACACAAAACCTCACCACACCAAAAATGTAAAACAGAACTTGACTTTCTTCTCCAGTTGTTTTATATCAAGAGACAGAATTCTACAAAAGAATAATAATTTTGAAATTAATTTAAAAAACCATAAACATCGGTATACTTGAAGGAACCAAGGGCCCCTGAATCCAAGGAGGTCTCTGAACAGAATTCCAGATGTTATGTCTCCTGAAGGGCCCCTGATATACAGTTAAGGCAGGAAAAGGATAAAAGTATATTAAAAACATGATGGTGCGCTTATTCTGTGTTTGTTGTTACTTAAACCCTTTGGTAGGGTTTGGTAGTAACCCTATCCAACCTAGGATTGAGTGGACATAGCTATGAAAGGCAAGAAAAAAGGGATGACAGAAAGAAGAGGGAAGAGATGAATGAACTGTGAAGGAAGGAGATGGTGAGGCACTGAAACAACAGCCCGTCAGTGTAAATGAAAGAAGACTGTGGAAACAGTTTGATCACATCTACAGCACCTTGTTGAATAATCTCTCAAAGCCAAGGAGCCTGCTGCAGATCTAGTTGGCATGAGTCTGAGCTCTCACTGATAAGTATTGTGTAACGTGTCCTGCACAGATGACCAGGGAGCAGCTGGCTCTACGTTTTCCTGTTCCAACAAAACATAATCTGAATGCTTTGAAGTTCTAGAGAATCTTTCAACCCTGTCCTTCCCTACTGAGGCATTTTGGTCTTTCATTTGAGCAGAATTTACTTGTTCATTTTTTTGCTGTATTCTATAAAATTGCTTTTTTTTTTTTTCTTTTATTTAGCTTAACATACTGACTCTCTCTAGAATTTTGAGGACCTTAGAGTATTTTCTTGTTTTCCTCACATGAAAAGATCTTTATCCTTTGCACATTACAAACGTTTTGTATGATTGTGATGTGTTTAAGTTTGCTTGTTTCGGTGGAAAATCTCATTGGGTGTTAAGCACAATGCAAAGGAGAGTGTGAGGAAATAACCTCTCCCTAGGTGAGTGCTGTATTTCAGAAAGATTAACTTCTATTTTTTTTTTTTTTCTGAATATTTGTTAGAAATTTACAGCTTTACTGAGTGGAAACAAAAAATTTAAAAAATAGTATTTCTCAATCCTGTTAAGAATGTCTACCACTGATTATTTCAGTTCAGAGGTAAAAATCAGACAGTGTGCCAGCAGCTATGGACTCTTTATTCTGTGAATTGCAGAGCATTATGTTTACTTAACGTCTCTTTTAATTATGCCTGGGAAAAGGAAAGGGAAGCTGCAATGAGTCATCAGAGGACTGTTCTTTCATTAAAATGTTTTGATCTGTTAGGAGTTTTTCTGTATGCCTGGAAGATGTTCTTAGACTTTTCTTCAGTTAATCTGGGCTCTTGTCCTTCCATAGGGAGCTTTCTTTCAATTAAAAATAAAAAAAAAAAAAGTGCATGAAACTTTTCTAATGTAATACATTATTTTTCTACTTGATATTACTACAAAAAGTATTTCAGTTTATTTACCTGTACATTTAGCGTTGATAAACCCTTAGTGTGGATGTGGTCATAACCTTTAAGTCCAAGTTTAAATCCTTTCGTTCATGCTGACCTCTTCTTTCAGTATAGCTACAACTGGTTCTAGCACTGTCGTACGCACAGCCATGGCTTTGCGTAGCTCTGCCAGATTAAATTAAGCAATGTTCCATTTGATTTCAGGCCAGTAGCACATTTGTCTTCTTTTGCTGTACTAACACTGTGCCATTAAAAATTCCTATTGGAAAAGTATGCAGTCACTATTCTGGGGTTTTTTGCTGTTCTTACAGTGATCTAATACACAGTAGTTTCTTTTACCTCTTTTTTCCAAGTGCCAGGCATTATGCTGGTTTGCTTTGGCTTTGCCACACAGCTTGCAACTCCATGTGCTGTTTTTGTAGACTCCTCCTTCTCTGTGCATGGTAGAAGGACTGTTACTCATGTAGTATTTTGGATGCTTTATTGTGTCCATGGGGTCAAAGTACTGTACTCTATCCAGAAGTGTCAGTCTGACTGGAAAATTCTGACGCTTTCATAGACGATTTTTTTTTTTCGTGGCTTTTCCAATTGCACCTCACTGATCTTTTTTGCCACAGCTCTGAATCATAAGCAAGTCTTTTACATAGTATCAGAAAGTTTTCTAAAACCAGAAAACACAGTCCTCACTCCTAAAAAAAAAAGATTGTCTTAATTTTTTTCCCCTACTATCCCAAGTCCTCTGGTAAAATAACTTATCTTTCATTTTTAAATAGTGTGAAGTCTCACTGGGTTTTTATAGTACAACATTAACAGCTTAGCCACTTTTTCCTGGATAAATTTGAAACTATAAAAATATCCCGTGCACCAAAACTGTTGACTCTGGTGTTTTCTGGCAGACATCTATTATTTGCAGATAAATATTCCCTTAGTATCCTCTTTTAATTGCTTGCCGTATTTCCACAGCTGCAAATTCAAACTTCTCTACTTCACTACTCAGTAAAATTTTCTGATACAATGAATATTTTTGTAGGTACTAATTTTTTTTTTTTTTAGGTACTATTTTTCACTGAGAGCATAAGCAGTTACATTTGTGCTGAAAAAGAAGCCACCGGCAGGTTATAGGTAGATCCTTTCTTTTCTCCCTACTTCACCTGTTTTTTAGTACAAGCTGAACTACAGGTTCAGCCCAACTTCTTCATGAAAATCTCTTCCAAAACTTTCATACCTGTGATTGGTGATGTCTATGGGAAGTAGGAAGGAATTTAAAAGCAATATTCAAAAGGAATAAACTGAATATACTGATAATTTTTTCAAGATGTTTGAAAATTAGGATTTAATGATTTTTTTTCCTTTAAGTGATCACTTCATGCAAGAGATAAACTGCATTTTCTGGTCATTTTGGATTTTGGAACAATAATACTGGTAATTTATGTAAATCTTCCCTTTTTTTTAGTAGAGTATAAGAAGGTTTAGTAAAGTCTAAGAAATATAGAAACTTTTGAACATCATATTGTCAAGTGTAATGCTAACACAAGCCATGTTTATCAGGGAATATTATTAAAAAGCATATACATGATTACATGTATATCACATACATATATCTCTTCCAAAAAAGTGTCAGTGGACCTCTGTCAACAACAAAGCTTTTGAGTTATATGTATCTGAAAAAGTATTCTCCTTTCACTCTGACTCTGAAGAATATTTAATTGCAAGGTGGGGAACGGGAATCATTCCCAGATATTACACAAGAAGAAGAATGATGCCTGCTGAGAGTGAAGATGGTGCCTAGTTACATAAATGTACTGCATGACTAAATTATTATTTCAGGGAGGAGATGAGAAGATCATTTTTTGTTCTTGAGTAAACCCAGGAAAACTGCATTGTTTTGAAGGTCATTTGTTATAACTTATGTTACTGCTGTCTCTCTTCTGTATGATTTCCACCCATCCCTAAGCAAGTACTTGGTACTTTTAAGACTAAGAAAAACAAATAAACTCTTCCCTGAAGAGTTGCCTACTTAATTCACTATTAAATTATAGCGGTAATAAAATAAAGAAAAAACAAAACAAAACAAAACATAGAGTTAACCTCAATGATATGGCATAGTTCACAACAGCTTACCTCACAGCAGGGTGTATAACACAGACCTGAGCTAAGGGCCAAGTAAGTAGAAGTCACTGGGGCCAGCGATTCTAATCTGAAGTGCTGTGTTCTGACCCATTTCATGCAGTGTCATGAAGAAGATTAATTTTACTAACAAGATTTTTCTCATTTTTAGCACCTTACAGATGATCTTCACTGAAAACATGGGACTTCTCTCCAAGAGGGAAGAAAACCAAAACAAGTGGACAGGAATTCAGGTGTCAAATATTTTCGGTAGCCACACAGAGGAATTAAAAGTAAATTCTAGGGCACAAGTGACCTAATTCTAAAACCAAGTCAGATTAAATGTGATGTAGAAGCGCCTGCTTTATCTATGTAACTAGCTCAAGTATAGACAACTATGCTAAAATTAGATGACATGAACCTCTTTATGATTTACTCATGCAGCTCCCTCCACTATGGACAGACTGGAATTGTGTCTGCTCCTATAAACTTTTTAAAACTTTTCTTCTTAATGTTGCATTAAAACAAAAAATTAAGAGGGAATTTGGAAGTAATTAAGGAGATAAATCTCTGTAGATTTTTTTTTTCCAAGTATGAGAGGCTGAATGCAGATTCTTGATGGAGACAGTGCCTGTTTGGGTAATGGCATTGCCATCATGAACGGATAACAAGTAGGAGTTGGCTTCTTAGTTGTGAATGAAAACAATAGAATAGAACTAGACTAGACCAGACTAGACCAGAATAGACCAGAATAGACTAGACTAGACTAGACTAGACTAGGGCTGTGAAGAGCCAGGAAAGCAAAGTAGTTTATATTCGTTACAATCAAAAAGGATCAAATGGAATAATACACAGAATAAATTGAGTTGGTGAAAGGCTAGAAAAATATTTTCAGAAATATGTCTGTGTTGGCATATTACTTTCAAAGGAAGAGAAGCAATAGCCTTTTTTCTGATCTGGAAAGAAGGAGATATTTCAACAAAATTCAGGCAAGACTATGAGGTATGAATTTTAAGATGTTGATAAAAAGTACAGAAATAAGGGAGGAGGACCACAGACGGAGAAATAAAATTTTGGAGACAGAGGAAGGTAGTTGTCTGATGGAAAGCTGGAAAAGAAGAGGTGAACTGGAAAAGAAGGGCAGTCACAGAAACCAGGGAAGGAAAATATTTCGGTAAAAAGGAAAATAGACAGTGGTGTAGAAAGAGACTGGCAGGTAAAGGAGGGTGAGCATGAGTTTTGCTACAAGAAGGTTATTGCAAAAACACAATTTCATTTCAGTGTAGGGGAAGGATTATTTGAAATGATACTTGAACTAAAATTATTACAGAAAAACTGCTGACAACCATGGCATATAAAAATCTCCATGAGCTCAGAGGTGGGAGGGGAAGGAATACAGCAATAAGTGAGTGAGGTGACAGGTTTGAGATAGATCTGCTTCTTAAATAGAAAGTCACTATGCCAAAGGGACTGAAAACATAAATAAACAGGTGAGAGAAGTTATGCCTGAGATCAGGAGACTGAATGACAGGAGGCAGGAATGAAGAGCTGAAAAGAGACAAGAAACTTCTGCAGTATGAGGAGAGGAGAGGAATGGGAAAGGAAATAAATAGGCTGGGCTGATGGAGGAAGATCACTGATTATTCAATCAGTTTTCCTTAAAAACCTGAGTACCAGGCCAAAACCATGTTTTCTCTCCATTTTTTTTTTTTCTGGCAAGCACTAGTTCATTTATACACTTACATGAAGATTCTTCAAGTTCTTGAAATCTCCATCTTTAATTTCAGTGATTTTGTTGTTCTGTAAGTCCAGCAAAGTTGTGTCAGGAGGAAGGTCTCTTGGCACCTTTTCCAGACCTAGGGAGAGTGAAAAGAATAAACAATTGACTAGGAAAGACACTTTAAATGAGGGTCACTACTTCTCTTAGTAGCATTTACCTTTCAGTAAACACCATTTCTAAAATTAATTTCCTGAAGAAGCTTATGAAGACTTATCTTATTTCTGTCTCCAGCCATTCAAAGGGAGTTTTATTTTGCTATGTTAAATCAAAATGTATTTATTCCTATTTTCATTCTACCCTTTTCTGAGAATATGTCTGAGTTATAGCTTGAAGCAAAAGATTGAGCTTGGGAAAATTACTTCTAACACGTTTAATTCCACTGAATTGTGAGAATAAAAATTGCTTTCAGAAAGAGGTATGGTATTTATTCATTTCACTGTGTGTTAGCTTTTGTGGACAGAGAACATTTCCTGCTATTTAAAAGGTAGTTGGCTTTTTTGAAAGAAGTACGATGCTTAATTCTAATAATTTCCAGAAAAAATTACTTTGTTTGACAGTAGCTGACTCACCTACAGTAAAGTCCACCTTAAAAAAAAAAAGACTAATCCACCTCCCCTCTTTTCTTTCATCTGAAATGATGTCCAAGCTTTCTGGAGAACAAATCTCTTGGTTTCACTTCAACTGCCAAAAAAACATCAGACAGTTTAAATTAAAGACTCTCTTTGGGACTATTTTCTGAATGGCTGATATGTAAGTCTGATGAAGTCATGGAAATGAAATTATTTAGTGTTAAATAACACTTGCCTTACCCAGCTTTCCTTTCATGCTGTGACTTGGAATAGAGCAAATCTTTTATAGTCATTCTGATTTACCACAAAATTAAAATGTTCTTTCCTAACTAGTTGTCTTTGTTGTCTTTTTTTTTTTTTTTTAGCAGAATGTGACATCCTAAATGAATGGTTGGTAGGAAAAACGTATACTGAAGTCTCTATATTGGCATTTAACAGAAGTGGACCTCTCTAGATAAAGTGTCTTTTTACCAGTAAAGTTTTAAACAATTTTTTCTGAAGCTATACTTGAACTTTCCTGGGAAAGACCTCTCTGCAAGTAGCACCAGTGTCTTCCCAGTATGATGATGGACTGGATGATGTTCTCAAATTAAAGATATATACCTAATATACCTATGTGTATTCTTTTTTTAAACCTATATCTTTTAATCTCACGGATGATGTTGCAAACACAGTGCAAAATGCTTGCCCAGAAATAAGATATGCCTTGCCCACAAAGGTTGTGGAGTCTCTGTCCTTGGAGATACTCAAAAGTTGACTGGACACAACCCTAAGCAATCTGATCTCACTGATCTTTCTTTAGCAGGGAGGTGAACTAGACAGTCTCAGGAGGTGACTTCCAAACTCAATAATTCTGTGATTATGTGATGTTTCATGTTCATCACAAATGTAAGTGTTTTCACAAATGGAATGTAGGTTTCTTTGTCAAAACCCAATGCTAAGCAAAAACCCATCTCTTTCCATCCTTTTCAGAATATATATATATGCGCAAGTAGGGTGACATAGGTATGGTTGACTCTTATTTGGAAGGATTATGGCAAACCATGAAAAGAAGTATATGTTTAGTACTATATTTAACGCTTTTAACCTACCTAAAGAGCATTATTCTATAGTTATTACTTTAAAACTTTACCATAAACTCTAGAGAGGCCACAGTGATGTGTACAGGAGCTTTTTACTACAATTAGTGAGGCACTAAGAATTCATTATAGATTTGGCCACATTCCTAAAAATATCTGCATGAAGATGAGGCCTCCAATTCATCTTTAGGTGCCCGTTCTGAATCTTCTGAAGTGTTGAGCATCTCACAGATACCACTGGTATCTGTCACCACTGTTCAGTGCTTACTAATTCTGGACAGAAGAATTGTTGGTTTTTTAGTTATCTATATATGGGTGCAGGAGACCTAAACTTTTGAAAAGTGTTTGGTCCTTTTAATCTTATTTTTAAATTGAAAATATTAGTCTGTATGGAGCATATTCTCATGTCCCACTATTATAAAAGTTTGGTTTCTGAATTTAAAAAAAGCCCATCCTTGCCACTCTTTCAAATTTATTTTCCCATTCATAAGTTCTCTAACATTAACTAAAAAATTATTGAAATATTTGGATATGATATTTTTTAAAATGAAGTATAATAAAGATTAACCTGCCTGAGTTTAAATCACATCAACATCCAAAATTTTTTAAAAGCGTAACCTGGGATGAAATGATAAAAGCTTCTACAGTACAGAAAGTGAAAAAAGGCAAAGCTCACATCTCATCCTGTTTACCTTACTGATATATGGTGCATGAATATGATATAAATTAAGATTCTTCATATTACTAAAATAACTTTTTCTCATTCAGTCTTGGACTTCATTTTTACTGAAGGTAGCTGCAAAACCCTCATTACTTTAAGAAATGTAGGACTAGGGTTCCAAATATATAAAAATGTAATACCATATAATTTGTATGTTGGTTGTCTTTGGATAGTTTCTGCCCTTAGTGGACAGGAATGATGTCAGCAGCTAAAAATTCTTTCCCAAAAGCACTTCTTTTTCAAGATCTGAATTTTGTTATAAGAAGTTATTACAGTCTAGCAGCTTTTATAGCATTTTTAACATACAAACACACAAAAAAAAGGCTTAATTATTTGTATTTAAAGTAATGTTACTCTGTTTTGGTTGTTACTACATTTATATTAGAAGACTGTAAATAAGTGCTTATTGCAGAAACTAGGGCACATGAGAGCTATACAGATGTCCTTTATGTGATGCCCTTGGATCATACTTTGTAAGAACACTTGGACTGCCACAGAAGGGATAATTTGCCAGTGACTAAACTTTAAACTAAATTTCCAAATGTACTTTTCAAGCTACACATATCAGCTTCTAAAAGCTCAAGTGCTATCCCTGAATAAGATAGAACTGACAATTTATCAGAGCAATTATGTTAAAATTTAAAGGTTCTATATTTTAACAATAAGACAAATTTATGATCAGATAGCGATTTGTGATAAGTGATTTATAAAACCTTCCTGTGTTGTACTGGAAACTGGAAGGATGTACCATACAATAATTAGCTTTGCATGGAAAGAATATAATTGCCATCCCTTAAAGTTTTAAACTTGTTTTCTTTCCTATCCCATGTATTTTCTGTTATGCACTTCCTGAAGCTTATTTAAAAAACAAAAACAAAAACAAAACAAAAACAAACAAAAAAAACCCAAACCACAAACAAACAAAAAAAAAACAACCAAACAAAAAACCCACACAACTTTCAGAAAGCAACTGTAGAAATTACATATTTTTTTTCTTGTCTCATCTGAGTTTTGAAGAGCAAAGCATAGAGGAGTACAGGATGCACCCCTGATGCTGGAGAGACACTGCATTATCATTAAGCAGTTTAGTACATCCTCCAGCTGAAAGCTACATCAACTGCATCAACTGGAGCTTTCTAGTGGAGGAAGATTTTATGAATGGGTGGATCTGGATACTGCCTTGTAAAATCAGCAGCTAAATAATTCAAGACTAAATTAAACTTGAGGTGTGGACTGGATCCAAGTGTTTCACCACTTGTCACATCTACATTGGCTTCAAGAGCTGTGCTTCAGCTTACAGGTCCAGGTCTCTATATAGGTAGATGTATTCCCAGATAGATATATGTAGGAGGAGCATTGGTGTAGTGCAAACTAGTCCCTGTGCTGGAGATTCCCTGCCTGCAGAGCAAACTTGTAAACCTTTGTGGTCAAGACAGGTCAATAGAAAGCCAGTTCAGTTGAATGGAGGAGCCTGAACTAACATGACAGCATGACAGAATTTGAACCGAATCAAGAAAGTTGTAATCTCATTAGAAGCTGAAATGACTTGCGATAGAATTACCATTTCCCAGGAGGATTTTTTAATTTCTCTGTCTGGGAGACCAAGAAGTTTAGAGGGGAACTGTGGGCTGCCCTTACCACTCATTTCTGAGAAATTCAAGTGATGCCCACATAGTTCTGAAGCCATGTTGTACAGTATGACTGCATGTCCACCTAAAGATGCCTTTTGGTGAACTTCATACAACACCAACTGAAAGGGAAACTGATGTTGGAAAATGTTAACTGAGTCATCTCTCAATCATTTTAAGAACAGTTTACACAAGTTTTCCAGCTCTTGGCTGCGATATTTTTTATACCTTAAAGCTTGCCTCTTAAAAAGCCATATGAAAATCTCTCGAAACTGTCTGAATTTTATGTGAATAGTCAGTGCTACAGAGTTTGGTATTCAGTTTCCTGGAAATATTTCAGGCCTCTCATTGCTAAAATTAACTTATAACTGATTAAAGATTTAGATTCTTCTGGCTTTCCCATTGTGTGTTAAATTGAAAATACACATCTTTATTTTGGTCAAATAAAATTAAGGCAGTTGTTATTTAAGTTGGTAAATACATTTTTAAAAATTCTACTTAAGTAGAAATAGTGTATCTTCACCCTTCCAAAATCTTTGTTTACACTGAAATTAAGAGCCTAAAGATTCTGAAAATAGAAGGGATTTATTAAACCAGTTCACGTATCCTTAGTCATAAAAACCACTTCGATTTGCACTGAAATATTTCTTTGGGAGAAATCATGATTTTCTTGTAGAAGCTGAATAGTCATCAGTTCCTGCTGCACAGGTCAGATCTGTATTATTCTTTGCAGATTTCTATAAGTAGACATTTTCTTCTGTTCTACATTATCAGCCTGTAGCACTCAACTACTCCCACCAGTGTGCATGCATGTGTGTAAAAATGCATGCATATGAAAACAGAAAAGGAACAAAACATGCCATAGAACTACAAAATAGGAAAAACAAAACTGTGTAAGTAAGCTTGAAATATTTCCTTTTGTTAGTCAGGATCAGCTGAGCTTTTATTATCCCTGGCAGAAGTTTTCTTAACTTTTTCCTATACAAGTCACTACACCACAGATTTTTACAATAACAAACACAATCAAAATGTATTAAAATCCAGCAGAGCTGGATCATCAACAGATTTCTTTCATGCAGACATCAAGGGCCTACTGTCATTTTTGGAAACTCTGAAAGGTTCATCTTTGATCACCTAGGAGATGTTTGGTGGGGAGAGGTTAACAGGACCAGGAATCCCTCCTTAATGGCAGGATGGAGGAAGTGGTAACTTTGCAGAAATCATGCTTGTCTCTGTGGGATTCTATGTTTTTTCCTTATAATTTCTTAAGCAAATTACAGTGTCTGACTGTTTAGCTGTGATTGCCTCACCTCCTGGAGAGGACAGAAGGCTGATGGGTCTGGAGATTTTATGAGACCAGAAATTAGGCAGAGAAGAGCCAAGGCTGGTATAATTCAACCCTTTTCCAGTCCCTGAGGGAGCAGCAATCAGTGGCTAGCCATCTCCTCTACAGCACTGCACCAGCCCAACCAGCACATGCTGCCATTTAGCCAGCCAAACAGGTGTAGGAGATGTAGAAAGGATTTGGGAGGAGTGTGAGGACTAAGGGACGTTAGGGTATTTGGTATACAAGACAGGCTTTATTACTTTTGCAGCTAAGGGAGTAACCTGCTCAGCTACTGGAGCTATGATCAAGCTGCCGTGGAGTTGTTTAACCCACAAACGGAGAAGGGTGGCTTTTGAACCCTCCTCTCTATGAAGGGGTTTTAGTCTGCTGCTCCAGTTTCTCAGAAGTGAGAGCTACAAGTTAGTCTGCAACTTGGCATAGAGTCATGTTTCTGCTGAAGCCATACGACTATGCAGAAAAGGAATGTGAGATTTATGGGGCCAGCGAGGGAGACTAAGCAAATGGAAGTCTGAGTTTGTAGCCCAGAGATGAGGACACTTCCCTGAGAATCTCATCCTTGCAGCACTGAGACCACATAATAAAAATAACAAATATGCAAACAGTGCCAATTATAAATAACGTTTACAATGGAACAGAGCTTGTGGTTTGATTTTTTTGCTTGTTTGTTTAGGGTATTTTGGCTTTTTTTTCTCCACCTATCCATTTTACAAGAAGCAGGGATGGGGCTTATTCCTCTGAATAAACCTTCCCTTCTCCAGCTGGAGGAAAGGGGCCAAAGGCAGAGAGAGACATCGGAACGCTGTAGCTCAGCTACACGTGTTATTACATTGCAACACTCACGATTATTATCACAGGGGCCATAAAATGGGGCTCTTTTCAAGACTCCTCGAGTTTCCACAAACAGCTGCTGCCAGCTGAGGAATTTGGGCTGAACTACACGTAATTCCCAACTGTGATCATCAGCGGCTGCTCTCCCAGCGGAGGCAGCCTCTCCAGCAGCTGCTTGCTCTCCCCTGCTCCAGGTCCAGCTCCGCCGCATCCCACTGACAGGCAGCAACCCTCCCAGGGGTGAATGCCCTTAGTGATGCCCTGAGTGGACTCTGGAGCAAATGAGGCGAATGGTAAGCTTACGGGGTCAGAGTACTTAGTCATGGAAAATAACAGGAATCAAGGAGTGCTTTCTGGAAGGATGGTAAGTTGCTTGAGGCAGCCTTGACTGTTTTCACTTAGAAAAGTTCACTGATGCTTTCCCAGGCTATGTTCTTCAGTGTTTACTGCAAAGTTGTCCTCTGTTGTGCAGGATTTGCAAATAGGAGTAATTTCATTATTTGCATCCTACATCCCTAAAATAATAAACAATTGTCTTTCATTAAAGAGAAGCATCTACAGCCTCTTTCTCCCACTTGTGAAGTAAAAGTTTGTTCTTGACCTTCTCCTCACTTGCTAGGAAATCAGCAGTAATAATTAAAAAGAAAAAAGTGAGAAAGCCTGAAAAATTAGAAAACTATTTATCTCAAGTTATTTTTAGAAGATATATAAAAAAAACAGTGTCCATTGGAATGTATAAGACTACTAAAATACATTTTTAAAGGTTATTCTCAGCCATTCTTCAGATTTGTTTTCTGCGCAACAGTCTGTAAGAGTCATATTGCATTAAAATCCATTTTGGATTTATTTTTTATCACACATTATTATTTTTGTATAACTCTGACCCTTCTCATGGGAAAAAACAGGAAACTGAACTCCATCCCCTGCTGAGGTGGCATCTCACGAAGTCAGACATACTGACATGTTACTACACAGGGTTTTTTTCCAAATATTTACAACATTGCTTCCCACAACAGAGTGAAGAACACAGAAAAACAGAAATAAATTCACACATTATGATCAAATGCATAATTTCCATTATCATAGTACTAAGATTAATGAAGGTCCTAGCAAAGGTTTACAAATTAGTGCATTGCTGTCACTGCTCTTTTCCATTTCCACCCACTCTGTGTTGTGAACACACATTTCGAAGTATAACGGATGTTGCATGCTACAGATGTTATGAATTATTTTTCAATGCTAGTCACATTTTTGGTACAGATAGATTCAGCCTCCTGGCTCCAATAGCTAATACCTAAGAGTAATGATATATTCTTGAAACTAAAAATCAAGCAACTTCCTTTTCTGTGTTCTTTCTAACTGACTTTTAATTTCAAAGGTCTGGAAGGTATATGAGTTCTCAGTAAGCACAGAAATATTTTCAAAAAGCAGAAGAATATTCTGAAATAATCATGAGACTTCAGGGATTAAGACATTAAGTAAAAAAAAATCAAACATGAGTTCTCTGAACTCCTAGAATTGCCAGCTTTACATTTCCCACTGTCATGGTTACAGACATAAAACATCCCATCAGAGAACAGCAACTGTCCTGTGTGATTCATGCAATCTGCCAGCACCATGTGCATAATGGCTTTAGTCAAAGTGGATGCAATGCAGATGTACTAGTTATGAGTACTCATGCATTAAGGTGAACCATCTATTTCTTATGAGTATTTACAGTAGTCAGAAGAGAGCATTTCAATGATTCATAAAAGTGAGCATTATTTAACAAATTACATTTTGAATTACTCTTTTGAGTAACATAATTTGATGTTTGCTCAATTTGCAGTTTTAAGGAGCAGGTAACAGACACCAATTTAAGGCTAGCTCCCTCAATCTGTACTTTGGGATTTACCAGAATTAGCACTACCATAACGGAACAGCAATAAAGAGTTATTTGGGGCAGGGCGCGGGGGGGAGATATCTTCTCAGGTTTCAAGTAAACTTACCCCTTCCTGTTCTGACCACATGGTCATTGCACAGCCCTAGTTTTATTATGACCTGGGGGCAGAGATGTGTTCCTGGTTATTTTGGGTACTTCCAAACATAACATAGCCATTTTTCATAAATGTTGTAGGGTTGTTTTCAACCTAATTCCACACATGAAAACAATGGAAGGAGACACTGTGACTCTGTCTGAACACAGTGAATAACATTTAAATAAATGTTGAGAGAGAATTTTATGACTCAATCAGGGAGTCTGCAGACCTGCTAGTTCCCTCTTTCTACTAGATGATGTTGGATATATCCTTGTAACTCTTAGATATTTTTGGCATTTTACTCTTTTATTTTGTTAGTTATTTAGTGATAGACCTTCCCCAGCTCAGCTATCTCTGTAAAAGTCATCTTCTACAGTCCAGAGGATGTAAACTCTCTGCCATGGAGCAAGACAATAAATAAATGTTGCCTCCTAACCCTGAAAATAGTAAGATTTCCATTCAGTTACCATTTTAAGTTCCTCCTGTATCTGAAACTTTCTGTACGTCTCCTTTTCTAAACTTTTCTGTTATTACTTCCCTTGAAAAAGCAAGATTTTCCTTTCCATGTTCATACTGCCCCTTATTTTCTTCAAAGCATTCCTATTGTATCTATCCTGGTCTCCTTCCATTGACTTTCTCCTTTTTCATTTATATCCTAGAATCTGCTCATTATCTAGTATCTGCCTTTTTTGTTGTTGCTTTCTGGGCTGCTGCTACTATACAAACTTTATTAGCACCTTTTGCCTTTCCGTTTCCATTCTTACTTCCCAGTGGTAAAGAATCCCAGTTTGAAGGTGTGGAAATCAAAGCTGAAGATCTAATTGAACTTATGGAAAGAAATTACATCAGAGCTGAATGATAACATAGTTTTATAGTCCTGTTTGACTAACTCATTTATGTCTTTGCTCCTACACCTCTTAGGTAGAGATATTCAACAAAAAGTTTGGCTATTGCACCACTATAAACACTTCTCTTCCATGTCACCCTAAAAAATAAATTAATCGTGAGCCTGTTCAGTTTCTGAGGCCCACACTGGAGCAGTGGAAGGGAGAAATTGCACTCCAGAGTACAAACTGAGGTCATCCTAGACTTTCACACTTTAGATGGTTCAGGAGGTGCAGGCAGAAATTGGTTCTGGGACAACCTATTGCACATTTATTTTATGTTGATGATGTATTATAGTACCAGACTGTAGCCTCATTTACGCTTGCAAGTTTTAAATGCTTTAACATTTCTATAAATAATCTGTCATTTTGTTCTTTTGCCTTTAAGTCCCTAAAGTTGCCACAAAATTAGGTTGCAGTAAAGGTTTCTTGTTTTCACTGCTTTTTAAAATATGAGTATTTATTGCATTCCTTTTCTTATGGAAATCAAAACTGAAAGCATCTTCTCTTTAACAGATTTTTGTAGCAACTCAAAACTCTCCAAATAAATTCCAGGAAACAAACACAAATGTGTATGGGATACTGTCCTGGGTGCCCTCTCACTTGAGAGCATGCACACAGAGAGCACAAAAATTCTTTAAGTACGGCTTTTCACCTTTTTCATTCCCTATTAACTGCCTAAGAAGTTTTCAGTAGAGTTGCCTATATAGCAAATGTAACCCTTCTAACAACAAAGCTGTTCAAATCCCATAATTGGTCCCATAAGTTGAAAACTACAACTCAGCCACCCCAAACTCCCAAAAAAAAACCTGCACAGGCACAGTCCTTGGTCTTAAGATCCCTTTGTGTCTATGTTCATAATTTCCATCTCTTTACTTGCAGAGAAGTCAATAAGCAAGTTCTATTTCATTTATTTATTTTACTTTCATAGAGGACATAGTAGGACAACAATGCTCTGCATGAATGACCCCTTAAATATAATACAGCCAAAGAGACCAAGTATTCCAGTATTTGTCAATATTGTTTGTCAAGGAAAGCATGTAAATCAGGAGAAAGAAGTTAAAAAATTTCAATGTATTTTGAAGGAAAAGATAAAATTTTATCCAGAAAAATACTGTTGTTTTTTTTTTTCCTGTGACCTGATTATCTTCTTTTGTACCACTTCCTTTTAATCAGGTCCAGGGCATGCGTAAATTAAAATGCAGACCAGCGAGTCTACAGCTGACAAGGAGGGGACACTGTCAAATCTGTGTTAGAGAGACATGTTTTGAGAATTTGTTTAAAACTAAAATCTTTTCTAAATACCATGGTAACTGGACTCTGAAAGCACAGTTTTCCTGAGTAGCTGAAGGCTAGTATTGGCAGTTCCTTGTTGTGGCTTCACATAGGACCCACATTTCTAGATCTCCTCCCTGTTGGCAGAGGGTTCTCTGTGACCATTGGGAAGGAGCCTTTGGACTCTTCAGCTCTTTCTAAGGCTTGGCTGCGAACCTTTCACTGTTGAATAGCACAGACTTTTATGTTGTGAAAACACAGACAGTTTTTAAATAGTTATACATCTTACCAAATAATACACTCTATAAAAGTGTTAAGAACATAATACACATACTATAGATGTTTATAATACTAGTAGGTGTCAGCAGTGATTTAGTATGTTTTAAGCACTGAAATCACTTTCCATGGCTTATAATAACTAACTCACATTTTACTAGCTACCTATTACCTATTTCTTTGTGCATTGGGAAATTTTAGAAATTAAACCTTGTTACAGTGCAACACAGAAAACAGTCATTTCTTGTATCAGTTGGACTTGGCAGCCAGGATTTCCATTCCTGCCACCAGGCCTTCCTAAATGGCACTGCCTAGTTTTAAGAAAGTAAACAAATCTAAAAAAAAAAAAAATTTAAAAAATAATAAAAATTTGAAAACACACAGAGTTGGTAACTGTCACCTTGGAGTAAGCAGCTAACAAATAAGGGATGTATTTACAGTAAATTAATTTTCACCTGGAATCATGTTTATCGACCAGAGCATCAGCAATTCAGGTTGCAATGTAACAAGGCCTGTCTTTCACTGTTACACTGGCAAAAGCTAATGACGTTTTTTTTAATATAAAGCAGTCTACATCCAGGTCAATATATTTTTTTTCTTGACAACTTTTGAAGAGTATTTACTAATTATTGGGTTCTTGACTTAACTTTTCAGGCTGTGCTGAGTACAGGGTTTTAATTCATGCTTCCAAGGCATCCCAAAAAATTGTATCTAAGAAGACTGTATACAAAAATTTTAATAATCCATGGCAAATTTATTACAAAATAATGCTGGTAACCCGAGTTTATTTTTTCCATGCTTTACTTCTATCACACATAACTTTATTAATCTGAAAGGAAATTGTATAGCCTCTAGTGATCATTGAGGCCCTGTATTGGCAGTTTAATTCTCCAAGAGTGATTTATCATTTCTGTCACTGACATCCAACTCAGACAGGATGAAATGCCCGTTTGGGCAGCTACCTAGCTGTCCCCATGGCTGTGAAAGGAGCACAGATGAATCATAGGTAGCTAACATCACCTGAGAACACTCCTATATTACAGATAATACCTGTAATCCTTCATATAGGTCCTCCAGTCTGATCTCCAACATATTAAGTGTTACAATTGACCCAGTTAGCATGTGGAAAGCCCAATGATTTGTGTTTGACTGCCATAGTTATGTTTGGCTAAAAAATGTCGTCAACAAAGGCTGTTGTTTTAAAGGCTCAGCAACCAGAATGCAAATTAACAAAAGCTTTTATGTAAAAATTATATTTGCTAATGTTTGGCCACTTATGGATCTATGCTTTCTCTTATTTCATCTTTAGAAATCTGCAAGATTTTGAGCTAAACATTCAGCTTTAAAAACTATGTTTTTGAAGGGCTGGTAAACATTCAAATAATGGCAGGGATTCTAAAGCTAAGTACACAATACTAATTAATCCTATCTGATTTCTTGAACTCAAAAAATGACTGAAAATGATCACCAAAGAGGTATGTATTATTTTTCTTTAAAAAGATTTCATGTTGACAGCAGAAGTTCACACCAATTTATATCCCCAAGGAGATAATTTCCTTTATAATTTCCTTTATAACAAATGGAGTCATGATCAGAAAATGAGTGTTCAAATGTTTATGGAAAATTTTATACAAGGAGGTAAATCACCTTTTGTCAAAAAATAAATTAACTGTTATCACTTTACCATGGTTCAGCTGTTGAAGAGCCATCAGTTAATACAGTTCAGACACTGTATGTGTTCAGATAAACTGCCTCATGTTACCAGATCTTTGGAATAATGGTTTACATATCTGTGTGATTTTCTCCCACTGGTCTCAAAGTGCTTTTCAAACACATACTCCAACACCCATGCTAAGCTTTAATATACCCTTATTTACTTTATGGCTGGAGAAACCCTGCATTTCTGAGCTGTAAGAAAACTTCAGTTTAAGCTGTGATACTGCTTAAACTTTGATTACTGACGTCTATCTCTTGCACACCTTTTGGAGACCACAAAACCTCCATGGAGGCAACAGGGCTGAAGGGACGCCCTACTTCCTGTGGAGCCTCCAAGGAAGGTGATCTCATTGCATCCTGCAGAACATAGGCACTTCTCACTTCGTAAGGGGCTGCCAGACTCCTCTGAAGGTGAAATAAAGCTCTGACAAATGCACGTATAGAGCATTCTGCATCAGCCGCAGGGCCAAATAATCACACATGCATCTTCCTGCCTTCCAGGGTGTTCTGGGAGGAACCTGTTCTTGAGACTCCCTTTGGGAGGATGAGACTTTAAATGGAATGGTTACTCCTTGCTAGGGCTTTTAACGAGGCATGTTTGCCTGCCAACTGACTGCACATCTTCCCTGTATTTATTATTTTAAAACAGGAATTGCTGCCTCTGACCAGTTGTATCAGCTACTCCCCACCTGTAGTGTGTGCTAACTAGGAAGGTGTTTGAGATTTCTATGGAAAGCCTGGCTATAGCATAGTAATGTCTTATACTGAGACATGATTAAAAAGTGCACCTGTGGTTCCCTTTTAGCAACAGGAGGCAGATTGAGAAAAAGCAGCACTTTAAAAGATACTGAAGTGGCCTTCCTTGATGAGATCCTTGAGCCTGTTGCACAAAGGTAATACATCTCATATAAACTGAGCCCGTGGGGTTCTGCTCTTGATCTGTCAGTAATCACAGCTCAGAGAGAATTCTTCTTCAGGGTGTGAGAAGACAAGAGTTCTCCTTCCTGCTAACTCAGCCTTTGGCTTGGAGGCAAAATAAATTAATTCAGAGGTATGTGCTTAGGAAGATGTGACTGAAGCTTAAAACTGCAGGAATGCAAAAATATAGCTGACAAGAGTGTAATTGGACCACTGGGCATTTTTTTCACTGTTTTTCTTGAATTTGTTTTTTTTTTTTTTAATTATTCCCATTCAATGTTCATGAGACAAGGGGCAAACCTGATCTCTGGACCCTGGATGTGACAGTTCTGTGGTTTATTCACCATCAGACAGTTGTCCTTTTCCCTACAAAGCAAGAGTTTAGAAATAGCAGATGTCCCTTTGGGCACAAAAAGGAGCATGATGAGGAAGACAAGACCTCTCCATAGGTAGCCCAAATTAGGGTCCCCCATCTGACTTGCTCTGACATACTCTCTGCACCCAGGGGCTCATGGCTGCAAAGAGACCTCCTTCCACACCAAGGAGTGAGTGGAAGAAAGGATCCTGATCCAGATCTCAACTTTCCTGTGCGGGACTTAATTTAGTAAGCTCTTAATATATGCCTGGGATGAGTCTTGTTTTTGCCTGCAGTTTTTTTGTCAATTAGTGCCCATGGGACTAGATGACTAAATTTGATAATTCTGGGGGAGAGAGGCAGAATTTGGTCGGGTCAGAAACACCCAGAGCTGAAGGGAGGGGCAGGCCAGGAGCGGTAGTTTGCAGGGAGCTGCAATTGCCATTGCTGATTTCATGGCTCCCACTTGCACATTGCCTTCCTGATCACTGCAGCCCAAGCACCCTTCATAGAATCATAGAATCATTTTGATTGGAAAAGTCCTATAAGATCATTGAGTCCAACTGTTAACCTAACACTGGCACTAATCCATGTCACTAAGAATCTCATCTATGGGTCTTTTAAACACCTCCAGGAATGGTGACTCCATCACTTTTCTGGGCAACCTGTTCCAACGCCTGACAACGTTTTCCATGAAGTTTTTCCTGATATCTAATCTAAACCCTCCCTGGCACAACTTGAGGCCATTTCCTCTCACCCTACTGCTTGTGCCTGTGAGAAGAGAACCAACACCCTCTATGCTAGAACCTCCTTTCAGGTAGTTGTAGAGACTGATAAGGTCTCCCCTCAGCCTCCTTTTCTCCAGGCTAAACAGCCTCAGTTCCCTCCAGGAGCATACTAGGTTGTCCCGGCAGGACCTCCCCAGTTTGCAACAAAATTTTGAGCTGTTGGGGCCAGCCCCTGGCTTTCCTCAAGTCTGCAGGTAAATCTGACCTTGTCTGAGTCTCACATAGAAATGGATTCAAGGCCACAGGAGAGTGGAGGGCAGACTTGCCTGTGAGCTGGCAGCACACAGCTGTCCTGTCCCTGCTCACAGAGACAGCCATTGGACCTCTGCCCTGGTGAGCCACTTGGGCCACGACCCATCAGGAGCTGTCCAGCCCACATGTGACAAGGATGGATGAGACTTAAGGCTGGGAAACTCTGATTGATTATTACTTCCCTGAGCTCTGCCAGGGAAATATTATTTATTTTTCAGGGCTGCATATTTTAAGCCCAGGGAGATGTCTCTTTCTTCGTGCCCAGAGGCTGGATGTTATCAGGCCAGCTGCTTCAAAAGCAGAGTCTCTTTGTTGCAGTATCTGCAGCATGTGGGTCTAAACCAAGCTCAAAGTATACCTCTTATCACCCCTCTTGAAACTATCTGGGAAACACAGACCTGGGGCCTTAATTGCTGTGTTTCTGTGTCTCCTTGTCAGTATCAGACTCTGTTAACCCAGAATCATCTGTAGACAGTAGACTGTCATGCAACCCTTTGGAAACCATATGTGTGTGAAAAAGAACTGAACGAACATGGGGGCAAATACAGCAACAAAGGGTTCCTGTGTGAATATCTCTACTTTTTGAACAAGTGAAAGCTCCTTACATTCTTCAGAGTTGAAGCAGACTGGGGACGAGTTCCCAAAATAACTTAAATTCCATCAGCATTAGCCAGTGTAACAGTAAAACCTACAACCTTCATAGCATGTGGGGCAACTTCCTCCCCACTCCCCACCCCACGTTTGCTACTTTCTGGTACCTAAATGGTAAAAAAAAAAAAAAGTAATAATCTTTCAACAGGACAGTACTGTGAAAGCTTTATGAATGCATGGCTAGGTTAGTCCGTGCTCATTTGTGCAACTTGGCTCTCATTGTTCACTGGGTCTTTGCCAAACATATCTGTTGCATAATTATGTGGCTCGCTTTAATAAATTCACAGAAGTTTCTAGGGATGTAACTAATGATTCCCTCTCCTTTCTGTAATTATACGACACCCATCACGATGAAACTTGGGTCCCAATTGGTGGATATGTGCTATGATTTACAGCAATTATCAAAGCCAATGCTATAACATAGGAAAATAGAAACACTCAGCTATATATTTAAACAGCTAAGAGAAGATTTAAAAACCAATTAACTCTGTAAAATCATAAGAGAATTTATTTGTCTGTCCAACAAACAAATGGCCTAATTTCCTTGTGAGCAAACCCAACTTTAATTTTCTGCACTGCACACTGACTTTGAATAATACTGGCTTAAAACAAGAGCAGTCTCACTGAAGTCGACTTCATTACTTGAGATCTCTGCATGGGAAAGTCAAATACAATGATGCCAGGCATGTCTTCACATCCCGCTGGTCTGACTGCGCAGACAAGCCCTTGTACGTGAAAGAGCAAGGGAAGCTTGTGAGAAAGGTTCTCATGGTTTTAGCTTGAATAATGTCTAAGAAAGATATTTAATAAGGAGCTCCAAAATGTGTTCATTGTTTTGGAGTCTTTCCAAGCTCTTTCTTTCAAAGAGCTGTTTCCAGCACATATGATTCAGGGCTGGTTATTCCATGCTCATATATTCCAATGGAAATGGGATGATTTCCATGTTGAGGTACTAGACAGTATTATTAAGGAGCTTAGACCATGCAATTTAGAACCTTTTAAAATGTTTCCATCCCCACATCTGACCTCACTGAATGTATTTAATATGCATTTGAAGGCATAGCCTTGAAAAGTTATTTTCTCTGCTACAGAAGTCTGAGGTATTTCAAAGAACAAATGAAATGTACATACACAAAAATGTACATTAAAAAGTCAAAATTTCTTTGTGGTCATAACAAACATCCATCTTGTCAGGGCTTTATGGCCTAATTCATATAGTACATTCTAGTTAACAGTAATTGTAGGATATCTCTTTGACAAAACGCCAGTTACGGAGTGGCAGTGTGTAGCAGCCTCACCATCTCAGCTACAAACCCCTGGCTAGAATGTAAGTACATACCCTGCGAAGATACTCTTGGGCTTACCTAGGTCAGAGCACTGTACCACGCGAAGATGGCACTGGCAGCGAAAGGGGCACACTGGTCCAAATCCAGATATGACAGGGTCATCTGTTGGAGGCATATCGGCCGACCCTTCATCCTCCAGCATAAAGTCAAAGAGGCCCTGCTGGTGGAACGGCTTGGCCAAGCATTCTGGCAGCAGTAGAACGAAGAGAAGAGCCAGCCTCATGGCTTAGTTCATAGACTCCAGGCACAACCTAGGAATCAAAGTAGGAGATTTACAAAAAAGTAGCAGTTTCCCATAGCTGCACAGTTCCTGCTGAAGGAGGTCCAGTGTATCCACCAATTGCATAACTGTTCCTTTCAATAAATGAAAACTGAATAGTGAAAATAGGACAGTTATGTGATAGGACTCCAGTAACTGCTTGTCAATAGGCTTTTTTTTTCTTTGACAGAGCAGTTTAAAGGCAACTGTAAACACATCTGTTTGCATATTTAGAGTAATATTTATTAGGAACAGGCAGCACTGTCAAATTTGTTATGCAAAACAGTCAACACAATAAGCCACATTTTCCATGTGTCTGTTTTCTGCTAGTGTAACAGTCTATTTGATTTCATTAGTATTTGTTTCATAGCAAAGAGTTTGTCCCCTGGGGATGAACCTGAGGTTCCCAAACTCACTGTGATGCAGTATTTCATGTCTTGAGAACTATTTTTTTTAAGTGCAAGCTTCCTGTGTGTTTTAAATTATAGCCTAGTAAAACTGACTGAGAAAGGGTAGGATCTAGTGATGGGGTGGAGAGAGAGGGGAAGATCTTTAGTTGTTTAAATGAGCTATACTTCTTTTCCAGTTTAAACAGCACAACAAAATGGAACACAATGTTGTGTTATATTGGACATTCTTGGCTTTCCTTACAAATTTTTGGCTTGGGGATTTTATGATATAAACAACGGACCCTGAAAATCCTCCGCTTTGCACTGCATAAGCATTTGAATTGATGCTTATAGTATTGTCAGCACACTTTCTAATGGAACTTCAGGGCCTCATTCTGCAGACTTTCATGCTTAGGAACAACTTCACAGAAGTATATATTGCCATAGAGGTTAACAAGGAAAACTGCTTAAATACGTGTTCTCAGGACCTAGGCCTAAATGTATTTAAACACACTGTACATTGTGCTACTTGTGTTTTGCACTAAGGAGAAACTACAAAACAGCTGTTTGCAGGTTTTGTATCAAGGCTGTATAGATCAGCTAACTTTCTAAAAATTATTTTATTTTTCTATTTATTTTGTATAAAGAAACTTCTATTTTACAAACCTTCATGGGTCTAAAAACAACTCATGAAAAAAAATGAAGAAAACTGCCTTCAAGTATCCAAATGACAGAAAGGCAAACTTGTAATTTATTTAGGACCCTTTTCTTAAAATGTCCTGAATACAGATGTTGCTCTTTGTAAAGAAAGTGAAAATGTCCACTTGCTTCTTCAGGTCAATAACTTCTGAAATGCCTTGTCTGGGCACTAGCTGGGATTCATTTTTTCTCTAGCAGAAGTTATCTAACAGTTAGGGGCGGGGTATAGCATTTCTCAGCTCCATATTGACTAATGGAAAGATTAAAAAAAAATGGGGGAGAGACAGAGTAGGAGGACTGTCTCACTCTTTACGTTGACATATGGAACCTACCAGGTAGATGACTAACTTGGACATCTGATGTTAGGTGAGAGTGGCATACTGGGGCCTCTCTTTCTAGAATACTATATCCAGGTGCTCTAACAGGTGTGGTTAGTATGAAAAAAAAAAAAAAAAAAAAAAGCTAAATAAATGAAAAACACAGGTTTGGAATTAGATACAATCTATATTGTGTCTGGGTTCAATTTCCTTTATGAATTTTTACCTACAGTTGCCAATAATGTAATCCTGCAGAAACCTTCAGGGCTCAGTATTGAGACAATGATAAGGTTACCTTGTGAGATATGCTAGTGTTTTAAAATCATAGCTTACATTTCTGTAATCTACCTAACAGGAAGATGGGTATCTAACATCTTCAGATGTTCCAAACACTTCAAAGTGACTTCATGTGCAGCAAAACACCATTTCTGTTTCCTCTTTAATGGGCATAATTGGTTTATTAGTTGCATCTGAAAGTATTTTCTGTTCCCGGAGCAGACATATTACCTACTGCATGAACTGAGGGGTTTTGCAGACCGTACTGTCAACTGGAGGACCAGAGCATTTTAGCATTTCCTGTTAGCCCAAGTTGGTGCCATGCAAACTTGTGCCATGTCACAGGGCCAGGCTGTGTGCCCATGTGGGACATCCTCCTGTCCTCCTGCCTGCCCTGGCCACCCACCGACATTGGGGCTGTGCCCCTTCCCCAGGAACACCCCCTTGATGCATGCAGAGTGCACAGGGACAAGTAAAGATGTCACAACAAAGCAGTGTTAATACATGGTGATGAGTTCATACCATGATTTAATCTAAAACAAGATTTTAAAAATAATCATTGTTATGTATGAATTATTGTAAAATAAAATAAAAAAATAATAATTAAAAAAAAAAAACAACAAAAAACCAACAACCAAACAACAATTTATTGATAAGCTGAAGCAGGAAGACAAATTTGCTAAATCATCACCATTCATCCTAATAAACTGCCCTGAGAAAATGATCAATAAAACATTACCCCAGTACAAATTATTTTTCAGAATGTACATTAACATCAATAAACATTGGGAATACTGCACACCAACCCTGGCATGAACTGGCAGTTAGTACCTTTTAAAGAGCTTCCCCAGCTCTTTTTTACATATTTGTATATTTTTAAAATATTTTAAAATATTTAAAACTGCTTATATCCCCCCCCAGGGTCACTGGTGAAGCACCATTCATTTCAAGAATCAGGATCTTATCCTGAAGTTAAATTACTACCCCTCTAAAAACCCAAAACAATGCAAAGGCATTTTGGAAGTGTCTTCACACTTCTCATTCACATTAATATTGATGATTTCACTTATCTTAGTTAAACCTTGTAGCAGGCCCTTTGGTCCCTGTTCTGTCAAAATTATAATAAAATCAGTAAAAGCTGTGTATAAATGAAAACTGTACGACAACAAAGGATATCAAGGATCAGAGAAAACAGCAGATACAAGCTACATATTAGTCAGGAATTAGGAATAGATATTTGTCTGTATATTTTTCTCCGTACATGTATTCATACTGTGGACACATATCTGTTGCTATTGTTTGCATGTGTAAATGAACATAAGCAGTTAGAGAAAAAAATACATACAAAACTGTACTATTTAGAAATATTTACATTTCACTTACAAAAAAAATAGAGAGGAGGAAAAAAATCTGAGCTCTTAAAGGTCTGTGACACAATATTTATGTCTGCAGGACATAACTGTTTAAATTTGCTTTAATTATGTGTTTACAATGAGGAAGACTTTTCCACAAACAGAGGAAACTATACCATAGACTTGGCCACATTTCAGTTTAAAATACCACTGGAAAAATGCCTCATCAGTTCACGTCACCACTGTATTGGTGGTCTTCTTGTCAGTTTACCTTAATATTAAGTTTTAAATATTAGTTCACCTACTGTCAGATATCTCTCAAAATACCACAAAAGACAAGTTAAACAATATGTGCAGTTAAAAAAAAAATCCCCTACATTATATGTTTTACCCATTTTGTGTAATAAAGTCTAGATGTGCAAAAATAGGAGTTGAAAGTTTTAAAGAGATTAAAACTGTATTAACAGAAGTAACAACTCCAGGAATTTTCTATTATTTCATTCATAGAAACCTTCTTTATGTGCAAGTCCCTTGTTTGTACACTGTAACATAACACTTTCTAAGATTACAAAGGCATACACTGAGCCTGTTTAACTAACTACTAAGTATTTTTTTCTCTGAAATTGAAACTATATTCATTAATGTTTGGAATATATATGAAGAAACGCAAATGAAAGAGAAATCACAGAGTGCAGTTTAAAACAGAAATGTAAGAACTCACACATTTTTTACACTCACTATATCAACAATTCTAAACACTGGATTGCAAACAGAGAATATACTGCTGCAAAAGTTTACAGCAAGGAAAAAGAAAGGGCTATAGCAGTGCTTATACAAATCAAAACAAGAGACAGAACAGTCAAATAAACAGTAGGAAATCTGCACAGTCCTTGAGAATGCATACTCGTGTTCCCAAGAAACAAAAGTGCTGGATACAAAACTTAACATTGCTAAACATTTAGAAGGATTTTTTCCTTGCTTCTCTTAAAATTCAGCTAGTTCTTGCCGTAGACTTGCCTGAAGTTTTATTAATGCAGCATAGTTCAGGAGAATTACTGAAAACCGTACCTTTTAATCCAGGGATTTGCAACAGGAGCTCTCAAAGCTGAGATGTAATTAAACTAAATATTCAACCCAGGCAAAAGGCTTTGCAGGTGTGGAAAGGAGGAGGGGGTAAGTTCAGCTCAGTGACTGTCACTTGGTGGAAAACCCTCCTGCTTCTATTCCATAGCACAGTTAAAAAATAAGGTTTCTCTCAATGAACACAATCCAGGCTGACACCCACATTAGATCATATGGTAATGATATGTCTCCTGTATTGTAGCCAGAAACTTTATCAGGTCTTTTCCTTTCTTTTCCTCCTTTTCTCTTTTTCATTTGCTTTATTTCTTTTTCATCTGTTTAGAATCCCGAACTACTTGCACACTATTAGACAGATGCTTAGCTGTAATTCAACTTATTTTTTTTTATGTCCCTGGAACATATATTTAGGAAAGTTTTCTTGGTTTTAACTATGTGGGGTTTTTTTTCTGACTCATTACTGAGAAAAATTTTTGGCTGTTCCTCTTGTTTATAGTATTTGTAATTCAAGAGAATGATATAAAATTAATCTTGGAGTTAGTAAAAGTGGAGATTAATATCAGAAAAAGGGGGTAGCTTTAGGTAAAACTATTTAAACAGATATCAACCTGCCTTTGCTCTTGCTATAATCATTGTCAAACCAAGTAGTATATAGCGTAATATACTATTATCCTGTCTAATAATAGTTTTTATGTATTTCTTGAAACTACAGCATGTTTTTCGTATATATGAAAATCATGTTTTCATTAGTAGAATGATTCTAATATTTGTGGTTAGAACTGCTTTATATAAACTTCCCCCTTTTTTTTTTTTTCCTTCTTTTTTTTACTACTTTCTCACCAAGACAGCAAAGCAGAGGGGAAATTAGCTTTAAATGGGGTTTTGGGGTGGGGTTTTTTTTTGGGGGGCGGGGGTTGAGTGGTTTGGTTTTTTTTGGTTTTGTTTTTAGTTGGTTGGTTTTAGTTGTTTGGGATTTTTTGGTGGGTTTTTTGTTTGTTTGGAGCTTTTTTAAAAGATAAAAGGAAAAATGTATCTGGCTCATTGTTCAGATTTATATTTTATTTTAGTAATTTCTGGGTTGATGCAAATACCAGTGGAAGCTAAACTGCAGTTTCTCTATTCCTGCACAATTTTACAAGTCTAGCGAACTGAAAGGAGAGCAAATGCAATAATTACTATTTATTTAGTAATCCAAACACATTGTGAACATGTGTAGTTTCCCTGTGTTGTTAGCTGTCCTATCTAAAGACTGGAGGCTTGTGCCTCTGTGTTTTGACTTGTATCCTTTTATTTCTGCCCCTAGGCTAAGACCAGGTGCAAATCTGAAGTTAAAGCCTATAAAATGTGAAATGATGTTTAAAAGAAGTCTGAATTTTTAGAAATGCAATAAACTCTTGACATTTTAGCTATTCTCTTCATTTAATTTCAAGAAGAACCATTAAAACTGCTCTTATAATTGTTCTTCTTTGGTGGAAGAAAACATGGTAGAATAATTGACTGCTAGTTTTGGTCAGTGTAGCACAAAGGTGTAATCAGACATCTTACATTACACCTTCTTTATATAGTTCACTCTAGAAGTTAAGGAAAATGTATTCACCCCTAGCCCATGAACTAACTTCTTTCCTCTTCCTCTCTACTGGATTCAAAACTGCTAATGGTTTTTATTGTGACATTTTTCTACATAAGATTAGTGGTGTTCCAAGCTTTCATGCTTAAAACAAAGACTTATCTTTGTCCAGAAGTGTCACCATGAGGCTTGCTGAAATCTTGGCAGCATCTTAGTAATGTCAGTTATTTGAACCTTGGTCACCAGCTGCATCTGGTGTTTAAAAACATTTCAAAGCAGGATTTTGATGAGGAACAGGTCAGGGTAAACTTCTTGTCGGTTTGTTTCACATAACCCATTTTCCCAGTAAAACCATACTACATTTGTTCTGATATCTGTTACAGGGTCAAAAGGTATTACAATTTAATAGCTTAGTCACCTCTTTGGAGGCACAGGAAGAGATAGACAGCCACTTCTCCATTTTTGTCCCAGATATTAGGAAGAGTCAAAGAAAAATATAAAGATCAAGGTGGGAACAGGAGGAGTACAGTGTGTTTACTGGGATTACCACCTTTAGGAATTATGAAAGCACTTGTGCTGCCTGTTGAGACCCAGAAGTAGAAGGGGCATGTGTCAGGCATCCACCCCCTCTTGAAATGTTATGTGGAGTACATGGAGGTCTGAGCAACTGAATGGGAGAGTGCTTAGGACACTGAATGTTGGTGCAATACCCCATTAATTGTTTTGAGTCATTTGTGTGTTTTTATGGGAATGTCAGATCCTTTCTGGTACAAATAGTCCTTTAATCCCACTCTTTGCCCCCTGCAATGTCACTCAGAAGATAAATAACTTTGAAAAAAACCCAAATGAACAATAATATTAAGTTGCTATATTATTTTAAGGCCCATGACCATAGACAGGTCCTAGCATTTATAAACTCTCCTTCCCAGTCTGATCTGCTTTGACTACAGCTTAGTCAATATAGAAAAAATCATTATTAGAGCAATCTTGGTTTGTATATGACTTTATCACTCCGGTTTAACAAACTTACAGGGCTACATGCTGTTCCAAATACAGATTCCCAGAATGTTACAGGCAACTGCATGTTAATGTTATTTATGTAACAGTCTTTTTTATTAAATTTTGATGGATAGCATCTGCTTCATTTGCTCACAGCTTATTTTGTGGACCTTTCAAAGGGCAGTGGCAGGAGAGAAGACAGGAAGCCTGCCTGCCTGCCTGCTGTTGCCTGCTCTGCCCGGGTCCAGTGGAAGTCTCTGCAGGAAGGAGATGAGCAGCTGCCTTGCAAGGAGCAAACATACCCTGGGGGAAGAGCTCCTGGAGCGTGGGGCTGGGAGAGAGGCACGTCCAGCAGGCACCCAGTGCTGCCAGCACAGGTTGCAGACTCCTCAGAAGAAAGGGGAGCTGACATAATCTGCCCCTGGGGATAGAAAGAAGAGTGCTTTTTTAGGGAGCATGAGGGGAAAAAAAAAAAAAAAAAAAAAAAAAAAAGGTAGCATTTATTGCAATCCAGAATGTTACTGGAATCAAACCTAAGCAGGAAGACAGGATCTGTCCTGCAGGAATACATTGGCACAGAGATTCAGATTAAAAAAAAAAAAAGGGAGGGGGGGACATTTTTCTTGGGCTGCCTTCTAATAGATCCCAGATTTGATGATCAAAGGCTGGCTAGCATTGTTATGGTTGTTGTGGTAAGGAAGAGGGGCAAGCAAATCTGCCTCATGAACCAGCTAGGTGAGTGTCAGTTCCCATCAGGAAGAGATGAAACAAGATCCCCTGTTTGGCTGTCCCTTAGGGGCCCTCTCCACCTCCTCTACATTACATGCCTGAGCTTTACCAGCTCCCTAGCATGGCATCCTCTGCATTCTCGAATGTACTACTTCCAGTCACCTGCAGTAAACTGTTATTTACCATAGCAATGAAGTTCCTCTACTAAAAATGCAAGTAAATATTGACCTAAGCTTAATAAACATTGATCCAGGTAAATATTGACCCAGGCACAAATTGACAAAGTAGCTAAAGAGACAGAAATGTAATTTCTGGGTATTCTGAGTATCAAAGTTTCCTTCAGTCCTCTGTGACCCTTCAAAGAAAGAGCACTCTCTTTGGAGGAATAATCTCTTCCCTCACTGTCTGTCTTCCCTTCTCTCCTTTTTCCACTCAGCAAGACCAAAGTACTGTGTACCCCCACAGTCATCTCCCTGCTCCCTTCTGAAGGGAGTCTGTGGGATCCACAGGTCACCCTAGGAAAAAAATTCAAACTGTCCTCAGCTGAAGTGTCTGATATGATCATGTCCTTTACTTCGGACTCTTTCTCTATGGAAAGGCCAATCTGTTCTAGTACTCAACAATGGCTTTCCTTCCACTGGCATTTTATTCTCTTCCAAATAAAATCTTTTTGTGCAGGTGTAACCAGCAGCTGCAGCAGCTAACCACATATCACTGTAGCCTTACTATTCACTAGGATTTCAAATGCTCTGAACTTCCACTGTTCAAGACAAAGCCTGTCCTAAATATTCCTCACACTTTTGCAGTGTATGCATGCATTTTGAGATCACTGTTACCTCTCTCAGCAAATGCAGCAAATATGTAAAACTAGACTCTGTATGAGTCCTCCCAGCTCCTAGCCATCCTAGAAACAAAGAGAGAAAAGTAAAAGTGAAAGTGGACCGAAGACTCCAGAACCTCGCTTTGGCTTTACCTCTTCACTTTTAATTAGTGTTGAAGAATCATGAAGAAACATTTACTGTCACACACACTGATAGCCTCTGTACTAGTACTCGGTACCATTTGCTGTGTTTCAGTAATACACATCATTGGATTTTGTTCCTGCCTGACTTCTGTTCAAGCATCAGCAGTCTCCTGCCTTTTGGAAAATCTCCTAAATGAAGGAAAGGGTGTGCGGGTAGATGCCCCTCATCAACAGTACCAGGAAGCTACAACTCCCTATGGAAGACACCTTCCCAGGGAAGTGTTACTCTGAGAGTGTGGGCCATGAAAGTGGGAGTGATGACTTCAGAGGAGAGAGGATTGGTTTAGATAAGAGGAGGTGAAATTTCAAGTGAGCAGCTGTTTAATCAGATTTTGGCCTTTCTTTGTATTTCGCAGTACCCTGAGTTGGAGTCCAAATATTGCCAAGGTTCAAACGAAAGATCCAAACCTTAATTCTCATTTGGATGGCCCTTAGATCATGCTCTGAACAAGCCTCATCATCCCAGCTGGATTACACAATACCCCAGAAAAGGATGACAATAATTCATGCAAATGTTGGAACTATACTCCTTGCATGTCCTCTGTTAGTCATGGGTTATGAACCAGCATTCAGAATGAGACACATCCTGTGCAGATATTAACATCCTATTCCCAGATTACGAAAAACATGTGAATGGCCAGGTCATCCTTGATTTCCTATTTAGTCGTCACAGAGAGTAAACTTCTTCAGGGAGGGCTAGTGACTATATTACCAAGGAAAGTCCTGAAACAGGGAGTGGAACAGAAATAAAGGATGTTTACAATAGGGTTTGTGTCCATGTCTCTGTATTAAAATGCTCCTTTTTTTATGTTGGCAATCTACTGGGGAAATAAATAATTTCTAACTTCAGCTAAACATACAAAAATATGACTTCCAAGATATAAGCAATAATATAATAAAACCTAGCAGTTTTGTTTGGATTGTGTGACCTGACTATGGAGAGGAACTGCTGAGAATCTTAAGTTAGATGGTGATGAGTTACATGAGAAACAACCCTGTCTAAACAGGGTGTGCCCTGTGGGGTTCAAATGCAAAAGACATAACTCTAGAACCTTTGAAGTAACTTGCTGCATTTGAGACAATTTAAAAACATAATAAAGAAAAATAATGATGTGGGAGAAGAGTCCAAAAAGCACAGATGATAATCTAGCATTCAAGGTGGAGAAGTGACGATGAGAACACTATACACTTTAGGCAAATTTTACCTGATTTGAAAACATGGAAAAGTGGAATACAAGCTTCTTCAGGAAGGACAAAATGGAAGTTCGTAAAGAGAGGGCAGTAGAATGATTTAAATTCATTTTCACACTATCATGGCTGAGAATTAAAAAAAAAAAAAAAAAAAAAGAAAAAAATACCCAAACTTGAATATTTTTTAAATCTTTTTCTATCAATATACTATCAGATTTTTTCCACTTCCAAGATCACTTGGAATCAGGGTCATCAGCCATTAAATACTTCCAGGCTGCAGTATTGTTCACAGAAGAGTCTTCAAAATATCCATTGCATTTCATAAAGCATCTAAAGACTTTAAATTGCCCTTAACCGGATCTGGGCTTTCTTTTAAGTACTACTTAAAGAATTTTCTACTTTTATTCTTGTAAATAAGCTCTTTTCAGGATTGCTCAACAGTAATTTTCCACATTCAACCTGGATAAAACAGTGAGGTTTTCTGAACAAAACAGAGTTTAATTCTACATGCAAAAATTCCTTATGTGATGGCAATTCCTTCAGTTCTTGAATTACAATGGAATGTTTACCCTATTGGCAAACAGAAAAAAAGTGAAGACTATCCTTTTTCTACATTGTTCATTGGTTTATTTCCTTCTTTAAAACCTGTTTTTCAGTTATTTCTTTGTTCTATGCCATGTTACTGGAGCAACCTCCTGTTCCAAAAGGACCAGGTACTTTGTGATTTAGAGAATAATGCACATGTCCATTGTGTTTCCACTGAATAAAAGTTAAACTATACTTTAATTATTAATAGTCTTGGTTTGCATTTATTTGTTTCACTTTTGGTCTTTTTTGTTTTCTTGGGTTTTTTGGGGGAAGGTTTATTTTAGATATACATACATAACAGATGAATTTATGAGCATGCTGGGACACACCTCCAGGAGACATAAATCACACCATTTTATTGAGATTGCGGCATCCTGTGATGTATGCAATTTCAAAATTCAGCCATTGAATTTCTTGACTCATCTTCAACTATCACAATATACCAGGAACCTAAAACATTAGAGACCTAAGTCAAGATTTGGAAGAATGACTAACAGGTTTCAAAACTATCTTTAATAGATTTTACTTCCAAAGACCATTTTTTTGAAATCAGGTATTGTATAACACAGTGGAAGACAGACGTAGAAAACAACCAGGCACCCACACCGACTAATCACTTTTGAAATCTCAGTGTACTGAACTAGTTTGAATCTACTAACTAAATTTAAGAAATGAGTTACTTTGCCTTACATGTAGAAATAAAACAGGATGTTTCAAAATGGATGTATTAGCTCTGTAACAAGATGGAAAGCTTGCCTCTGAAGAAGCCACACATGTGCTTGCAAGCAAAAATCTATTCATAGACTGTTCTTCGTTTATAAAACCAAAACCACTGGAAGTTGGATCTTGAGACTTGGACAGGTTGGAACAGTCATTTGTCATGTTGTTAAAGGTCTTACAGTGTGTTCCTGCACTCTGTGTCTCCTCCAAATTATTTGAATCAGCTACACAAGAGAAATTACCTGTCTTTCAGTCACAATTCGAAAATTCGGGTCTCCAAGGAGTTCACACTGTATGTAAGCCATTGATAGACGGAAATGCCATTTTTGTGTCACTTTAAAATGACAATCATTTGGTAAAAGAAGCAATGGAACTAAGTCACAAAAACAAACAATTGTTTTTCAAATTATAGGATATAAGAGAGAAAAACAGGTTTCAAAAATACATCCAAGAAAATTCTAATAAATTAGAGGACTTTGTAGATTCTTCTAGGCCTAACAAAAGCCTTACTTTTGTGGCTTTACTGTTTTAGGGGTTTTGTTCACCTATCCGTTTATGGCTGTAATTTATGTTATATTTTAGCCTAAAGGACATCTGCTATTTAGTCTGAAGTGCCTGTCTACTAATCAGAATCTATTTGTCAACTTCACATCCAGGACAGAAACCCATATGGTTTACAAAGAGTCTATTTTGCAACATCAGTTTTCCTTCCAGGTCCCAAAGCTCCAACAGAATAAACCTCTGGATTATGGATTACAGCAGGTTTGAAGGGGAAATTTAGGGTTACTTTGGGCTAAGATTGCTCTAATACATCTTTATTTTTTTTATGTGGCCTCGAAACGTTAAACTTCAAGTCACCTGAAGTCACCAGGCTCTCTTATATCCTTTGTTATAAGAGTCACCAGGACATACAGGAGATGGCATTGCTGGGCTGAGAGACTCAATGGCCTGACTAGTCTGAGGAGCTCAAGTATTCAACTATAATGACAATAAAATGTGTCACTCTAGGGGTAGATCTCTATTTCATCGCTTGTCACCACTTCACATAGCCTTATTTCTCGGTATATTCTGACTCCTCTGTACAAACGTTGCTGGCCAGCCATTTTATATTAATTTAGAACAAAGTTAGGGAGTTCCCACCATTTACTGAAATTATCTCTCCTTTCCTGCCACCCTCTCCACAATCTCCTAGATTTTTTGTTAATTTAAGCAGCTGGTGCTATTTTGCAAAGCAAACAGCTTCCTCATATAACTTCTTTTTTAAATGGTGAATTGATAATTTATTATGGTCTGTTTCAGATTAAAGGAGAGCAAAATTGGTGGCACTGAAAAAGTACAAAACGTATGAAATGTAACTGCCAAGTACGCTAGAGACAGCAAAATGGTTTTCATAGTTTTTAAAAGTATTCTTTGAATCTTGAAAGATGTTTCAGCCTGTCTGAGATTATTATTTTTTCATGGTTTCTCTTATAATAGTATACCTCAAGATATTTTATTTTTTTAAAAATGAAACCATAATATGATCTCCTGTTTATAATAAAAGATTGGTGGCTGTGGAATATGAAAATTCACATTCTCGTGTTTCAGATCTGAAGCTCTTAAAAATAATGTCAGATATCTTTCATCAAGGAAAGACAGAGTCAAATTACTGCTTTATAATGAAAGTGTGTACAATACTTATTGTGGCTTGAATTTAGTTTTCTTACTAGAATGAGAATTGCTCAGCCTGTTCTAAAAAAAAAAAAAAAGTGAATTTGGCTTTTACAGATTCTCATTTTTCACCAAAATATATGTTTAAGTGTGTATTTTCATCTTGTTCAGTCAAGAAGTGATGTGTGTTTAGGGATTTGCCATTTTGTACTCTTAAGCAGAAGGAACTGCTGTTTGATACTGAGGAGAGATAAGCCTTGTGCTGGGTGCTAAGTAAGACTGTAAAAAATATTGTGGTGACTCTATGATCCCTATGACTATAAACTTTTGAGTCAGGGCTGCTGGCAATTATATAACAAATTAGGACAAAATGCAACTTAATTATTTAACTAATATGACATTTCTAAACATCCAGAGTACTTTACCCGCTTTTTTTCCTAGTTTCATTTTGTTTGTATAAAGCTGGTGAACAAAAGTGACCAATATGACATACAAAACAGGTTTACCAATCTCTGATCCACAGTGTGCCCTTTGCCTAGACTTCCTAGGCTTCAGTATAAAAGCTTGACTTTGGTTTAGTTCTCCTGCTTACTGAATATTGGATTTTGTGTTAGCTTTTCTGAACTCCAAGAGGTGGTCCAAAACCAATCAACTCATGATTACAGTAAGTACAGAAAACTGTGCATCAGTTCTTAATTCTTCCAGTCTCTTTGCTTTTGGAGAACAGTGTACACCGTATAGCCACAAAAATATTCTCTGTCACCATGAGCAACGGCTCTATATCCACACACATTTTTATTTAGAAGCTTCAGAATTACATTATTTTATCAGAATATGGTTTTCCTTTTCTTTATAATCATCCAGCTCTTTGAAGAGAAAAAGACCCAAAATCATCAGATAGGAATTCTGATTGTGTGAGATGTGTGTATGAAAAAAGTTCAAAAGTATTTAACAGGAAACTAAATTGGTTTTTAGTATTTTGAAAACAGCCAACACAATCAAATGGAACATTAAAGGAAAATTATATGGTTACTATAGAGCTCTGTTCTACATCCTGTTCCATGTAAAAATTCTGTTGAAAGAATCTCATTCATTATTTGGTTCTCTTGGGTTTTGAGTCATTTCTATAAAAACACATTTATTTTTTTTCCCATTTAACTCAATAAGCTTTTTCAATGAATGTGACCGTAAGCTGAAGTCCCACATCTCTTTTATTTAAATGAACATTACTCATTGACCAGCTATATATTACATAGTAAATATGACACAGTTGACATAGTGTTTACTGGGTTGTCAAGCATAATGGAGTGGTTTCCTTCAGTGTTCATTAACTTGTGGGGAAAAAAAAAAAAAAAAGTATATTCTATCTAAGGTAAGCTAACACAATTAATTTGACACAAGTGTCACGGGTTGTGGGTCTGAAAAAACTGTAGACACCAGTGTGATCAACAATCTTTTGATGCTGATATGCTTTTGAGCTGATAACCCAGCAGCACTTTATAAACTGCATATTACCTCTATGAAGCAGAGGCTCCAGTACACATTTTCTCAATCGCGGTATTCCACTGCAAGCTTGTGACAAAGTCCAATATGACAATCATACTAATAATAGCAATGTAAGAGAGAGAAAAAAGGAGATCATTTAGTCCATCTTCCTGCTGTGAGGAAGCACTGAATGAAAAACCTCTCAGAGATGCTGATTCTCCCACTGTGGCTGTTTCTGTTCCCTGTGCCCAGGCAGATCCAGGAGGGCTCCACTCCCCAGCACTGGATCCTATTACTCAGCTCTGCTGATGTCTATTAAAGCTTTCCCAATAGCACACATGAATCTCTGCTGCAAATTAATCCACTCTTTGTTCTAGTTCTTGTGTGACAACTCATCACAGTCTTCTTCGTAGCAATGTTTTGCGTACATGAAGTGTCATAATTTCCTCCCCAAAACTTCTCTGAATAACTGCTGATCCACTAATCATTTCTCTTAAGTTACACCTTTTTTTTTAAATTATTTTATTTTCCCAATCCTCTCATGATTCATTTATTCTACCACAGATTCTCTCAATTTATTCTTAAAATGGGATACCTAACACTTTATATTACTTTCACCAGAGCCTGTAAGAGAGGAGTAATCAGCCTCTATGCCTTGTCTGCTACACTAAAAAGTCTTGTGCTTTTATCTCTGTGGTGGTATTTATGGACAGTAAAGAATTTTCAAAAGGTTTGACTGTTGGTCTAGTTACCTTTTCCTTAAAAGTGATTAAATCTCTGCTTATTTTTAGCCTTAGCAAATTGAAAGGAAAACCTGGCTTTGAACAAACAGACCTTTTTTCTTTTTTTCTTTTTTTTTAATGAATATTTTTCACTGTATTATGTTCTCTTACATGTCTTCAAATTCTATGAAAAAGAGCAAACCTCTACTGTCATATCCAATACAAAGGCACCATACCGTCTACAACGTGAAAATTACAAATTATCTCAGATTACCACATCTTGTAGCCTGGCTTCCCCTTTTGTGGAAAAATGATGACACTGACTTTCTGTGAACAATATTCTTGACATTGCCAAGGATTTCCATGTCTTGATGGTATTATAATTACATTTTAAAGAATTCTGAGGTGGATTATTTGAATGCACGGCCTTCCCTCACAGTCATTAATTAACTCACTTGCAGTAATGAAACAAGATCTACATTGAGTGGATAATTATCCTGCTTCAAAATCCAACAAAATAGTTCACAGATCAAAAAGAATGGCTTCTCTAAAAACAAATTCTGAAATAAGAAAGACACATCATTCTCAGGTTAAAATAGTGTAAAAAATTACCATCTTGAATTCTTGGCTTTTTTGTAGACTTCAGGATTAGCTGAATCAACAAAGACGAGTTTAGCTGTTGAAAAGCTAATGTAAAAATACCCTTCTCCAGGGTTGACAGTGAACATCAGTGCCAAAGCTCTGAAAACTATCCTAAAACTAGGGCTAATAACATTTTATTCTGGTGTTTTTGTCTAATTTGGGGTACAGATTGTGTGGGCACATATATCAGTGATAGGAGAACCCAGTAAAAGCAGCTCTGATCAGATTGAAGCCAAAGTCCATTGTGTCTGGAAGGTAGAGTAACAGATCAGCAACAAAAATATACAGATAATCTGCCTGTTTCTGAATATCGTTCTGAATTTAACAGAGAATGAATGAAACTGGACATCTACTTCTAATGTCTGGAGTAGCACATCTTTCTGAGACAGAAAAAAAAAAAAGGTCATGTACAAAAATTACTGTTTTCCTTGAGGAACTAGAGACTTAGATTTCTTCAGTTTGTCTGGTGTAAATATTGCTTTTAATATAAGGTTATGTTCAACCTACTATAACCAGGTCAACAGCAGTCATTTAAATTGGACTGGTTTAGGTTTTTTTTTTTACTCTTGCAGAAAGCATTTATAAATATTTCAGGTAAGGTACATATTATTTCATAGAAGTCTTGTTGTTTGTTTAATTTGGTCGAAAGAAAGATTCCTGTCTCTTCATGTGGATCTGAAGGAAGAAATTATGGAGTACATTTGAAATGTCATTGAACCTGGGTTTTCCTCTTCACTAGTACAATAAAAATGTGGATGGAAATTTTATAGCAACCCATTCCACATGAACCAGTTACTGAGAGAACATATTAATACTAAGACATGCAATAATGTGATTTGTAGATGTGAAAGAATAGCCAGGCAACTTTAAAATTGTAGTTCAACAGGATTGTAGAGTCATATAGAGACAGTAGAGTTTTTTCTGGCACTGAAGAGACTGTTGGCAATACAGATATTTTCATGTGAAATCCATTCCTGGAGAGTGGATATGGAAAAAGCAAGGTAGTTATATTCTTTATATTTTGTACTAAATGTTACTAAGACATTCCAGTATGCAAAAATGTGTATCCATTGAATATCTGAAAAGTTTATGCTCTATTACATAGTGTTATAGACAATAAGTGGTATATGGGAATGAGCGTCTCTTGTGAAAAAAATACATCACTTGATTCCCATTTTTCACCAACGAGACTTAAGAAATACATATGCTTGAACACCCCCACAGGGTTATACTTCAGCTTTCTCTCATGCTGAGAAATTTATTCAGTTGCTTCTAAAAAAAGGCACCTGTATTGTTACAAGGCAAATTCTATGTTCAAAGTTTCTTAATTTAAAAAATAGGCTTTTTAAAAGATTTCTAAATGACAGGTAGAGTGGACGGAACACTGGAATAATATAATTAGTCACTAGAGTCCTTTCAAGTTTTTATGTCACACAGAGGTCACTGAAAGCAATCTGGTTGCTCACTAACCTCTGCCAGAGTGGGCTTTACCTGGATATTGCAGCTGGGCTGCCCTGGTGTATTTCTAGGTCTATGCCAAGTATCATAAAGGCAGAAGAGTAAAGGCTGTCACAAGCATGTCAGAAAGCTTGTGCAGCTGATGTAGGATGGGCCCAGAAAGAAGCACAAGGCTCGAGGGCATTCATAAATTAGTAGGCAAATCTGTTTACTTGATATGCATTTTTTTCATAAGGTTTGTAAATCAAATATTGATTTCCTTTATTTAACAATTTTTATTTGCTTAATTTAACAAATAATGCTGCTCTTTGGAGCAAGTGAGTTTTTTCCCTCCAAATGCATTCAGCTTTGCATATAGTTTAAAAGCAAACTTCTTTTTTTTCACAAGAAGCAGGAAGTTCTAAATGCTTATTTAAAAGAGGGCAATGAACGCTTCCCAGTATGATGTAAAATAAATACCATTCTCAGTCACATATTGTCCAGACAGACACAGTATAAATAGAATATATGAGAGACCGTGAGAAAACTGCCTGAGTTAAGAGGCCGAGATATGAAAATAGTTTGAATAGTACTATTATTTATTCAAGAGTATTTTTTCTTTTTCTCCAGATCCACCTCTTTTGCCTTATGGCAGAACACTGAAAAATGAGCAACTTTTTTCTGCCAAATAGTTTACAAGGATGATTCTGTTTGACATTCTGAATAAGAAATATGGTAATATTTTAATCTTGTTGCAATTTTAATGTAATATTAAATTAATATTGTAATATTTTTGCTGTTGTTATTTATCAACAACCACTATGATAAAAAAGACTTAGAAACACATTTTCCAAAATAAGTGCCAAAGATCAGAAACAAACATATTCCTCCAAAACCAAACTTTTTTACCAAATTCTGTTCAGGCATTTTAAAGGTTCTTCTAATAAACTTGTGTTTGAATGGGTGCCCAAGTTAAAGGACTTACGCTAGCTCCTTCATTTTACTACACACAGAGAATTATTTCTTTTCTTTCATTTCAGGGGATGTTGGATATGACCCTAAACAAATAGGTCAATTTTGTGCATCAACTTGGTTGTGTTTGCTCAGTGGGAGATGTGGGAATTCATTACTTCTAAAATGAGGCCACATATCTGGATACAAGTATTTATTTTGGGAATTGTATTAGAAAATCTAAGCTACTGTGAAATCATGTATGAATAAAACATTATGGAAAGAGTAACCAGATATTTCACATAGTGAAAAACAAAAGTGTTGGCTCACATACACTTTAATAAAGATTTGTACTTTACTTCTGCAGAACACATTTAGAAGCATCACTATTTTCACTAATATGGACTTTGTCCATACTGCATATATTCTCCACAAATGGTGAGAAACCATACAGCATATCCCATATTCAGTATCTAGTATTTTATCTTTCCTTGGCATGGGATTGGGCTGACATTCTTCATGTAGGGATATTTGGGAAATACATGTAATATACTGCTTTGTGTTAGTTACAGTTGAGTTTTATTTTATTACCATACAGATGCAGAGTATCTGAGAAGGCAGAGTACCAGCCACTGCCAGTGAATTAATATTCACTGTATTAACCAGACAGAATGCACAGGCTTCTTGGCAGTATTTCCCTTTGCTAATAATATCACTTACAGCTTTTTAATGTGCTTGGAGTACTTCTACTTGGTAGTAGAAGAGGTTTATATAAGAAAACATATTTCTGCCATCTTAAAAGTTGAAACAATAGAAAGTTTGAGGTTGTAAAGCTTTTGGTTCTTTGACTATAAGTGTTTCTTCTCAGGTATTTATCTAGTAACAAGAAAATAAGGTTCATTTGTTATTTCAGGTCTGTAAGAGCTACGGTATAAATCTTAAAATGACATCTATTTGAGTGACATTTTAAAGACTGAATTTTATGCTCCATCTATGTGACCTTTTTGAAGGATGCCATTAGTTTGCATACAGCAGCACACAGGAAACTACAAAGATGTTGGCAAAAGCAAGAACTTCAAAACAACAAAAATCACTGAACTCAAGTAACTTGTTCTTGGCAAATAATTTGTCTTTCAAAAATGGACCATTTCTGCCTTTGAATTCTTCAGTGTCAGTGATTTTAAAATATACTGATATTTGTTGTTATTTCTGCTGAGCAAAGGGTTGAGAAATTATTGGAGGTAACATTCAGCTATTCACTTGAAACTTTCACATATACATGAGTTCTGAAAAAAATAAATAGATACTGAAAGGAACGAAATTTACAACTTGTGAGAATATTTGAACATATTTTGCCCTCATAGACACTCAAATGTAGTGATGACTCAGAGCTCATTGCAGTTTAAATACTCTTTACTCCCAGCAGATGTGAAATTTCCAGCTCACATGTTTTCATATAGAGATTTCATGGGTGCAGACTCTTCTCTTAGAAACAACTTCACATTTTCTGAATATTCTTAGAGCTGTTTAAGATTTTGGATATGATTCATGTAGACAAGCAATCTCTAGGATCCTACAGATAAATTATTGCTTGCATTATGCTGCATTAAAACTATACCTTATAAGATGGTCATAAATATTAGTCAACCCATTAACTGTAAATATTAGGTAACATACTGGTCTTGACATGCATGTTCATATTTCTTGATACACCTTGTAAATACATCTGAGAAGTGTGGATGTAATATGGAATTAAAATTGCTAGCAGGGAATAATTTTCTTCTCCAATAAAAGACATAGCTAAAACATAAAACACCTATTATTAGGTATATTGTCTGAATTCTTAACACAGTACTTTTTTCCTCATTACTAAACAAACCTGCTGAACCAAATTTTTGAGGTCTGCCTCTTGAGCACAATAGCCAACAGTATCTAATGAGAAGAGGTCAAGAAATTACAAGGCCTGTAACAACCTCATCAAACCTTTGTGTTCCAGGCATTGAAACATATCCCAGAACTCCCAATTATGAAAAAAAAAAAAAAAAAAAAAAAGAATCTTTTTTTATACTTGACTCTTTGATGTTATTTCCCAAATAAAAAAGCATCATCATTTATTAGCCATCTATGTCTTCTGTGCAATGATTCCTGGCTTACAGGTAAGAACCACAGTTTCTCTTCTATGGAGAAACCTGCAGCTGTGAGGGAGGCAAAGACACACACTCCCACCTGGAGCTGGAGAACAGGGCGAGCTGTAGCCACGTCCCTCCTGAGATGCACTCGCCCAGCCCAGGGCACTTAGGACTATCAGCAATGAAGGTCCTACAGCTCTCCAGGCAGCCAACTCCAGCAGCAGTGAGGTGACCTTTCCTGGCAGTTCAAAAGGATTTTTTCCCACAGTCTACCCTGAAGATTTCTTGCTGCAACAAAGACTGTCACTTCCTTCCTTACCACCACTGAAAAGGAGATGAGATAGTCTATTTTGTAATTTCAGTAGTTTGTAGACCTTTATCTGTGTAGCTCTTTCTTTTCTAGCCCACAGTTCTGCCAGTGTTTCTTCACAGACCGTGATTTATTGTCCTCTGATCTTTCTCAGTGATATTCTGTCCTTTTCCATGGATTCACATTTTTACTAAAATGCAGTGCCCAAAACTGGACTCTATCTGATGCTCTACCAATGCTGACTGTATCTGTAGGACATAAAAATCACTTTGTACATCTCACAGGCAGTATTCCTGTATCCGTATCACAGACTTTTATTTTTATTTTTATTTTTATTTTTAATTTTATTTTTTTAGTTACCTTTTCTTCTATACTGTGACATAGCTGACTCACACCAAGATTCTTTTCTGCAGAATTAGTACCAAGCCGTTTGTTCTCTATCCTCTGTGTTGTTGTTCATCCAGTGTAAGTCTGGATTGTTTCACACAATGGAAACCTGTTTGAATCTGACAATTAGGGCATTTTCCTGGGGTTTACTGATGATTTCCCAGCAGCTGAGTACACCATTGGATGGATGGTTTCTCTTTATTTTAATTAAGAGCTGTTGAATCATCCTTCAGACTACTGTGACCACATCAGTGATGGTTTAAAAAAGGTACTCTGAGTGAATAATTAAATTTACATCCAGATCTTTAACACATAAATACTCTAGTTGTGTACTGCTGGTACACATATGAGCTGTCAAGCTGTATCTTAGTACTAGAGGCATTTTATTTTTGATAAAATTTGTCCAGTCACAGGTTTTTTTTTCCTCAGTTTCTTTCAAAGTCTTGGTAAAAGGATGAAAGTTGAGAAGGTAAGAGCCAGAGGTCTTCCTGGCTATGTGAGAGTGAATCATAGAATCATAGAATCACTTTGGTGTAAAGAGACCCTTAAGATAATAGAGTCCAACTGTTAACGTAACACTCTTACCACTAAACCTTGTCCCTAAGAACCTGATCTCCACACATTTTAAACACCTCCAGGGATGGCGACTCCACCACTTCCCTGGGCAGCCTGTTCCAATGCCTGACAACCCTTTCCATGAAGAAATTTCTCTTAATATGCAATCTAAACCTCCCCTGGCACAACTTGAGGCCATTTCCTCTTGTCCTATCACTTGTTACTTGGCAGAAGAGACCAACACCCTCCATGCTACAACCTCCTTTCAGGTAGTCATAGAGAATTATAAGGTCTTCCCTCAACCTCCTTTTCTCCAGGCTTAACAGCCCCAGCTTCCTCAGCTGCTCCTCATCAGACTTGTGCTACAGACCCCTCAAGAGCTTCATTGCCCTTCTCTGAACTCTCTCCAACACCTCAATGTCTTTTCTGTAGTGAGGGGCCCAAAACTGAACACAGGATTTGAGGTGCAGCCTCACCAGTGCTGTGTACAGTGGGACAATCACTTCCCTAGTCCTGCTGGCCACACTATTCCTGATACAAGCCAATGAAGAAGTCTGGCTGGAGGCTTAGCTGGGGGCTGCTCCTGGGAACAGCACCAATGCCCTGTGCCAGGACACCCCTTCGGCAGCTCATGCAGGGGGTGCATTCAGCTGCAGGGAGAGCAAGGGGGGGTTTCCCAAAACCGTGGCTGCATCTGCAGAAGGTGGATGAACTGAAGCTTCTGCACCATCTGTCACGATGGCAGGCGGACGCTTGTGACACAGGGCATAGCCAGGGTCCTGAGCCAGCATCCTGCTTTCTCTGGGGTCCTTTCACATGTGCAGTATAGTGAACCCAAATATCCAAAGGATTAAAGTTGATTCACGCTTTCTGGGCAATTAGGAACAGGCAATTTGGAAGTTTTTGTATTGATTTTTATTAGGTGTCAACTGCCTTTTTACAGCTAGTTTGGCATGATAACCTACCTCCACATACCACCCAAAAAAGTAAAATACAAAAAGACAGATGGAAGGCTGCAAACCATTCATGATTTCATGAAATATCTTATAAGCCTAGACAATAAGGTGCCTGATTTAACACCTATAGCACTGCAAATATTGCTGTCTTCATAAACCTCCTTTGGAAAAGTTTTGCTGCTAATCCTTCTGAACCTGCATGAACATCATTTGTAAGCAGACACAAAAGAAAAGTGTATCAGTTTACTAAACAGTGTTTGGGTTTACTAACTAAAATTATATTAACATTCTGTATGCTCCCTTAAAACTAATTAGAGAACAGACAACTGACAAGTTAAAGTAAAGCTAAAAAAATGGGTACTATTAAAAGAAGGCAAATGAAAAGCTGTTTTACTCCTTTGTACTATTGACAGTCATAAAATAGAACTAGTACTATGAAAGTTGCTTAAATATTTAGCAGAGTAATCCAATTTATGCATGACACAGAATAAATATAAATGTAACTGTTGTCAGAAAAAAAGTACAACAAGAAAAAAACTTAATTTAAATTGAAGCCAGAAGTATGGACATGTTCCATTGTCCTCTTTTCCAGTGGGGGGTTGTTTTGCATATGCAGATATCAGCAGGGGACTTTGGCCTCTCCATGGGTGTAAGGGTCTGCTCTGTTTTGTCATTTTTAGGCCTGATGCCATAGGAAGTGACGTATTTCATCATTTGTGCCAAATGCTTCTTATACTGATTAGTGATTCAGAGTTCTCTGTCACTACAAGCAAATGTTATCATTTTGCCTTTTCTGGTATATACACGGAAAGCTTTCCATTGTTTTGTGTTGTTATGGGAAATGGGATAACTTCATTTTTTGTTTATAGGAATAAAGAAACAAGAAATTAAAAATTGCAAAGCTAAAAAAACTAAAGAGGACTGAAACTTCACTTGAGTTCTTGAAGTTGAGTGGACTTCAAATGAATAGTGCCCCTCTAAGGCAACCTTTTCCTTATGTCAAATAAAGAGGAGTATTAATAGTTTGTAATGTAGTGAAACAGTTCTTCAGTTTCTGCTGTGTTCCAAGTATAATGAACAGAGGTTCAATTTCTACCTTCTCAAGAAAGGAGTCAAAACAATAGCACTACTACCCGAACCTGAGAGACTGTTTGCTGCTTGAAAGGAGACTGAAGTCACATTCCTGTGGAAAAAAACTTTGTCACAGTGAAAGTACTTATTTCTGAGTAAGACCAAGGACATTTTTGAGTCTGTGGGAGGAGGGAAACGCCAGCAGCAGTGCCAGCCACTGTATAAAACCCCTGCCTGCCATTCCAGAAGAGTCAACTTCAGTTTCCTTTGCAGTTCTCTCAGGCTTCATATCTAATTGCACAACCTTTTCTTTTTCTTTCAGCAAAACAATATAGTATTTTGTTTAAAAAATATGTGAACTGAGGACAAATTGGCAGCCTTAATTATAAATGTTCTGCCTGTCTGTTTATTGGTTTAAAATATTTCCTGATGAAGTATAAAGACATTTTGTGCCTCAATAGCATGAGTACAATATTCATTGTTTTGAATGACTTAGATGTCAGAGGATTGTCTGAGCAGCTGTAATTTGAAGAGCATATGGGAAAGCACTCTCTAAGGAGTAACATAATATCTTTAGACAAAAAAAGGTTGTTTCAAATGAAACTTTCAGCTGATTCCTGCATATTAGTAGTAGGATCTCAAGCCAGTCAGCAGACGTGAAGGCATAAAGTCCAGCAGCATAGGCACGAGTCCTTTTAAACCCTGTATTGTTCAAAACCAAATGGTAAAAAATGTACTGTTCTCACTACTTATACAGCATTTCAGCTCTTAAAAAAGCTGCATAATACTGTGGTTCAGATGCTGCACTATCATCAGACAGCTGGGTTTGCAGGGTTTTTTGTATTGAAGAGAAAGAGGGAGGTGTTTGCTGCTCTTTTTAGGAACTCCTTCTCATCTCTGTGCTTATATACAGTTGCTGAACTGCAAGTTCTTAAAAGAAAGGGGTTTTTTGATGGAAAACCACTGAAAAATAAAGTTAAGGCTAACATGCCAGAAGAGAAAAACTAAAAAAAAAAAAGCCACTTGGTGTAAAGGCAGAAACTGAGGAATTTCTATTTACTTGGTCCCAAAGTAATTTATTATTCTCGGGCCTGAATTTGGACTCAGTATATTAAATGTCTTGGTCTAAGTAAGAAGGGATAATGCTGGAAGAAGGGAGCAAATCAATGACACAGAAAAAGATTGTTGACCATCAAGCCAATCCAGGAACCTGCTGCTGCGACATGAGAAGGAGGAGGAGAAGGAGGCAGAAGATGAAGCAGTTGTTGTTGAGCAGAATGCCATCCTCCAAAGTTGTGAAAAATTGAGAGAGTACTTAGTGGAGCATTGTGTCCACTAAAGGCACCAGAAGTCCTTTGTTGCATTATGATCATGCATACTCATACTCAGAGGAGTATGAGGCTAAGGCAGCCTCATACTAAAAAGTTGTATTAATGTTTTTTTAGATACTCAAAGACAAGAATTTCCAAGGTGTTAAGGTCTTATTGCTACCAGCTGACTCCACAGCACTTGCGGATGCTACATGGTTAAGTGAGAAGGAGTATCAAATTAAGCAAAAGCATCTATAAACAAGAGAGCATAAAATATCCCATCTGAATATGCAGTCTTTACCTGTCTTGCCTGATTTCTCCAGGAGCATAAGAGGAATCATATCTACTGCCATATTTCACACATATCAGTATGGAAACAGTTACTAGAAGTGTGCTTAAAAACATTTGTCACATGAAGTATGTTGCATTTCAGTGTCAGAGATCTTTACTCTGTCTTTAAAATCCCTTTAAAATGTTTCCAAACAACATTGCTGGGGACTGTACATGAACTGGGCAAAAGAGAGGAGAGAAAATGAGGAAAACATCACACATTCATTATTAGTTTATTTCTTGCATTTTTTAACTAATTTACAGCTTCTCATACCACCGACTACCGTTTCCTATCCTGTCAGCTAAAGGTGTCATTCTTGCTAAACAGATTGAAGGAGTGGCCTATTAATTTGCTCCGCAGTATTCAATCTTCTTGCATTTACTAACCTCTTTGATTACTTTCTTACCATGTCCTCCCAAAAACTCCTCTAAAATCACTGGTTTAGGCTTCAAATATTGCTTGAAAATGCCTATGTCCAAAAAAAATGTCCTGTCTAGTGGTACTGTCTTTCTATCAGAAGAGTACTTTTGAAATTTACATCCAAGTACCCAAAAATGAACTGTTCTATAAGGAGTAAGTGAAGCAAATATGAGGACATTATTCTTGCTGTAATTAATAACATACTAGAATTTTTCTTTTATTTTAGTGTCTTTTGTCAAAGAGTTTTAGTGGTCATAAAGATAGTAACCACACATATCTGCCCAGATTTGGGCAAAGCTGCCTGCTGGTAGATAGTATATCAGCATATCTATAAATCCTATAATTTTTGCAACATTCTTCCATTTTAAACTGATTATTTGGATCTGTGTTATTTCTGAGTAACATTGTTACCATGGTTTCTTTTTGGTTTCTTTTTTTTTTTTTTACCCTAGTATAGCAACTACATAGCCACAGGTATCCAGGCATACTGCTTACACTGTTGAATGACATTTAAATAATTACATTTTAAAATCTACTTCAAAGTATCTCTGCAAGCATTAGGGTGGAGGAAAAAATGCCAAGCCAAAAGCCCTCTCAAATCATTCAAAGCTATATGCAGAAGTAAAATTTTTTGCAATATAAAGCTGAGATAGAAATTCTAACAGATTAGTTTGCCAAAGAATCCCTCTTAGAAAACTGAAATATTTAAGCTGCTTAGTTCAGATAGAAGAAATTATTATACATACAGAATTGCAATTATTCCATTACTTTAGCTAAAAGTATGCATTTGAGATAACAGCAGATTTAGATTTTTTCTTGGGATGTTACCAGATTCCCCAATTCATCCTAGCATGTCGACCTACAGAAGTAATAATATGACCACCACCAGTTCTTTAGGGGAGGTTGTAAGGACAATAAGCTAGTTGTGGAGCTGATGCTGGTTTCTATTAAGCATCCAGGAGTTGACCATACACTTTTAACATAGAAATGCAGAAGAGGGGCCCTATGTCCCTGAGAAATCAAGTGATATGCTCAGTGGTACTGGTATGCACTGAGGTCTCAGACCACTTATAGCTTCCCCATCCTCCTAAAACTGGTTTATTAAAAAGCAAGAGGAGCTCCAATTCAGCCTTTCTAGTTGGGCAAAGCTTTAAGCAATGTCCCAGAAATCAGCGTAGGTAATCTTGAATCCCATTGAGCTGAAAAGCATAAATCCAAATCTTTCATCTCACAGTTGCCAAAACCAAGCAGACACAAAACCACTTCTTTTAGCTTCTTGTTGGACTCAACAGTATGTCCCAGGTTTGTTCAGAGCAAACTTACCAGGCTGGGTTTCCCAGGGACACTGAAGACTTTTTCTAAGTGATAGATAGGTTTTGACATGAGTCAAATTTTGAGAAGTCATTTCAGCCAAGGACGTTTCTGCAAAGAAAGAGCACATTCTGTGGTACATAGGCAACTTCAGGATGTTGCTTGGATGCTTCAGGATGTTACTTTTTTATATCTGTATTCAGATATGGCACTGGCCATGACAGGAGAACCAGCATGAATATCCCCTGCATTCACTTCTCTGCACACCCAAGACCACTGATGTTATCAGAGTAATGACTAAACACATTTTCTCTTTTCTGAAAAGTTGTGGTAATTTCAGTGAGATATTTGACAGCTTAACACTATGGCCAGTTGTAATTCTACAACTGAGATAACACAGGAGAGGAATTAATGACCAAAAGAAGTACACGAGGGGCAGGAACTTCCCATGCTGGTTTTGCAGCTGTAGCCAGCACCTCATGAATCTATAGTCTTGTTCCCGTGGTAAAATTTGCCCTTCATGCTACCCATTTCTGTTCAGATTTCTCAAAGTGCAGAACCTGCGTGTTCTGAGAAGATTTTTGGCACTGAGCAAATCTCTTCAGTTCTTTCTACGTGCTGTCACTGCTAATTAAAAGATGAAGATACCCTTCTTCTCCTGCAGAATTAATCCTACAGCTGCTGATATTCCAGTTTAAGCAAAAAAGCACACATGCCACTCAGTTTAGCCCATGTTCTTTGCATTGATGCACGAATCACTTCTTTCAAATCTCATATTTTGTTTTCAGAAATCTCTGGAATTCTCATCTTCCATGTCCACTTGTATGAAAACGAAATTTCCAAGCCACAGCTGCAGAATAATATTCAGTAGTTTTCTCATTAGTTTTTAGGTGTTAGGAACAATTCACACCTGAAAGTGGACATGTTTCTACAGAGAAAATTAATTTAAGTAGAGATACGTGAGATTTGAGAAATACTGTTTATTTCCCAGGTGATGGTTGGAGTATGTAACTAAAAGTAACTATATGAATTACATTACCTGTAGGTTTAACATGCTGGAAGCAGAAGAATGTGGCCACAAATGCGATATAATGACAGTCTGGTCACAGGGTGGCTTTTAGAAGAAAGTAACATGTTAAATTTGATTGTTGTAGTTCAGGATTTTCAGACTCTAAAACCAAGAAGATATGTGGGAAAATTAAGGAACTTGGATTCCATTATTTAAGACGCTGTCAATCCTTTAATGTTAAGAGGTAAATAAAGCAACATGGCACTACAGTTCTTGTGCTTTCCTTCCCTCCTTCCCTTTTTCCCTTTTGTCTAACTTTCTTGTGTTGTCTCTTTTCTTACACTTCTACATTCCTTGGAGTAGGAATCATCTTGGGTTCTACCTTGGGATATTTGCACAGGGCCCTTATTAATGTTTCAAGACCTGTGATCAAGGCACCAAGTACAATTGTGGTACTATTGTACCACAATACAAACAAGCAATACAATAATATCACTGAGTATCACAGTATCACGGTATGTTTGGGATTGGAAGGGACCTCAAAAGATCATCTAGTCCAATCCCCCTGCTGGAGCAGGCACGCCTAGGTGAGGTCGCACAGGAACATGTCCAGGCGGGTTTTGAATGTCTCCAGAGAAGGAGACTCCACAACTTCCCTGGGCAGCCTGTTCCAGTGCTCTGTCACCCTTACTGAGAAGAAATTTTTCCTCAAATTTAAGTGGAACCTTTTGTGTTCCAGCTTGATCCCATTACCCCTTGTCCTATCATTGTTTGCCACCGAGAAGAGCCTGGCTCCATCCTCGTGGCACTCACCCTTTATATATTTATAAACATTAATAAGGTCACCCCTCAGTCTCCTCTTCTCCAAACTAAAGAGACCCAGCTCCCTCAGCCTTTCTTCATAAGGGAGGTGCTCCACTCCCTTAATCATCTTCGTTGCCCTACGCTGGACCCTGTCCTTCTTGAACTGAGGGGCCCAGAACTGGACACAGTACTCCAGATGTGGTCTCACCAGGGCAGAGTAGAGGGGAAGGAGGACCTCTCTCGATCTACTAACCACCCCCCTTCTAATACACCCCAGGATGCCATTGGCCTTCCTGGCCACAAGGGCACAGTGCTGGCTCATGGTCATCCTGTTGTCCACCAGGACCCCCAGGTCCCTTTCCCCTACACTGCTCTCTAATATGGAATTTCCCAACCTATACTGGAACCTGGGGTTGTTCCTGCCCAGATGCAGGACTCTACACTTTCCCTTGTTAAATTTCATTAGGTTATTCCCCGCCCAACTCTCCAGCCTGTCCAGGTCCCGCTGGATGGCAGCACAGCCTTCTGGCGTGTCAGCCACACCTTCCAGCTGGGTGTCATCAGCAAACTTGCTGATAGTACACTCTATTCCCTCGTCCAAATCGTTAATGAATATATTGAATAATACTGGCCCCAGTACTGACCCCTGAGGCACTCCACTAGATACTGGCCTCCAACTAGACTCCGCACCGTTGACTACCACTCTCTGGCTTCTCTCCTTAAGCCGGTTTGCAACCCACCTCATTACTCTATTGTCTAGACCACACCTCCTCAACTTAGCTGTGAGGATGCTGTGGGAGACTGTGTCAAAGGCTTTACTGAAGTCAAGGTAGACCACATCCACCGCTCTGCCATCATCCATCCACCTTGTTACATTCTCATAAAAGGCTATGAGGTTGGTCAAGCATGACTTACCCTTGGTAAAGCCATGCTGACTGCCCCTAATAACCCTCTTATCCTTGATATGCCTTGAGATGGCACCAAGGACAAGCTGTTCCATTACTTTCCCAGGGACAGAGGTGAGGCTGACTAGTCTATAATTACCCGGGTCCTCCTTCTTGCCCTTTTTGAAGACTGGAGTGACATTTGCTTTCCTCCAATCCTCGGGCACCTCTCCCGTTTCCCAAGACTTGGCAAAGATGATGGAGAGCGGTCCAGCAATGACCTCAGCCAGCTCCCTCAGCACCCGCGGATGCATCCCATCTGGACCCATGGATTTATGGATGTCCAGACTATTTAATTGCTCCCTAACCCAGTCCTCATCGACTAAAGCAAACTCCTCCATTGACCTGGCTTCATCCGGGGTCTCAGGGGTACAGGGCTCCCCAGGACAGCCTCCGGCAGAGTAGACAGAGACAAAGAAGGCATTCAGTAATTCTGCCTTCTCTGTATCTTCTGCCACCAGGGTACCCACCCCATTCATCAGTGGGCCTACATTGCTTCTGGTATTAGTTTTATCTGCTATGTATTTGAAAAAGTTCTTTTTGCTGTCCTTGACCCCTCTCGCCAGCTGTAATTCTAAGGAGGTCTTGGCTATCCTAGCTGCCTTCCTACATCCTCTAACAGCAGCCTTATATTCTTCCCAAGTGGCCAGCCCCTGCTTCCATGACCTGTAAACTCTCCTCTTCTGCTTGAGCATACCCAACAGATCCCTATTCAACCACGCAGGCCTCCTGGCTCCCTTCCTTGCTGGGCGCGGTGGCGTGCGCCTGTTGTCCCAGCTGTGCAGGGAGGCAGAGCCTGTCGGATCGCTTGAGCCCAGGGTTCGAGTCCCGCAGAGCGGCACTGAGACTGCGGGAGCTGTTCGGTGTTGAAACCCCGGAGGGGTGGGGCCGGGGGCACCAGTGTAGTAATTGAGTAGTGACACACGATAATTTCTTATTTCTAAGGATAAGAATATGTATAACTAAGGATAATAGTAAAAGAGCCATAAGAGAGACACTGATAGAACAGGGCAATGGAAAGAAGGGAATATTCCTGAAGGATAGTAACTGAGTCAGCAGACTAATAGGAGGCAGAACATAGGGAAGAAAGGCCACCAGTAAAAGAAGGGGAGAGTCTGGTTCAGATGGATTAAAAAAGCAGGAATGACAAGTGTGATGTGTTTGAGCAGAGGTCTGCTAAGAGAAAGATGCCAGAGATTTCGGTAAGGGAAGTTCTAGTAGAGCAGGAAAGGGAAGAAAGGAACCCTGAATGAACCCTCCAGTTCCTCTTGCTACAGGGCAGTAGTGTTTTTGATCAATCTTGCCTAATTTTGTTTTCACATCCAGTGCCTTGGAGTAATTAATATTTAGTGTCCTGGTTGTTGACAACTGTAGATTAATTAAATTCTTGCCACAATTCAATACAATTTAGTGCATCCACTGTTCCTACTGTATGCTTAGCAACCTTTGTGAAGTAAAGCACCCACAAAAAAAGTACACAATACATCACATTTGCAGGTACTGCATTGCCAAAGCCGCATTAAGCACTCAACTTATAAGTACCTCATAGTCTAGACCTGGAATACTTACACCATGTTCTGCATCTTTTTCCAGGTCTAGGTAAAGACTGTAAAACACCAGGGATCTCTGAAAGTCTCTACTTCTCAGAAAACTGCGGGTTTGTACCTATGGTAGGACAGTGCTACAGGCACCCACAATAGAGCTGGCTTGAGACTTCTCTGATTCCTAGAATGCACAAAAGCACCTCTCTTCCAAACATTCTCCACCAATGCTGAGTTAGGGGTCTGGCCTTCATCTGGAAAATGAAACTACTGTTTGTTTGGGTCTGGTCGAATGCCCAAAATTGTCTATTTTCTCAATTTCAATTCCTAGTTCTAATCTCAAATAGTCTAATGTATTGAAACAAAGTGATAGTGTCAAATATACCAGGCACTGAAATTGTATGCTATTTTAGCAGTGTAACACTATGCTGCTTTTCTCATGTAACTTGGCAACAGAGGCACTGTGTGAGAGAGGCCAGCCAGTGAGCCCTATGAATCCCAACAGCATTGCCTGCATCTTTGGGTTAATGTATCCCTCCCTTGAAAACTGAGATGATCACTAGAAAGTTCTATAGGAGTGAAGTCATCACCAAAACAAGGTTTCCCTGGTTAAAAAAATATTTGCAGTTCATTTGCCTATATTGAAATATACTATTTCTTCACAACCAGTAAGAGATTCTGAACTAAAAGGTAACTTTTAACATGAACTCCCAAAACCTGCAACAACAAATTTATTAAGAGAAGGAAAATGGTGGAAAGTGAACTTCCATATTAAGAGATATGCTTGGAAAATTATCTCTTCTGTTATATCATCTCTCCTAACTGCACTAGCCATACTATAAAATACCCAAGGGGTCTCTGGAGCTGAAAAAAAGATTGATTTTTTGTTTATTGACTCCTTGGTTATTTATGTGTTAGCAATGGAGAATGACTATACATCAGCATCAACCTAGAAGGCAGCCCTGGAAGAACTGCAGCTGCAGCTTGCTCTAAACAGGCGAGATAGACTCCTGAGTGGGTTTGACACCACAAACATGAACCTTGGAGCAGCAACAGACAATAGGGGCAATACTTTGGAGGAAAACACTAAGTAAAGGGGAGCATTGAAAGAAGCGGGAGATACCAAAACAGAGTATGGGGAGAAGGCAATAAGACAGGCATCTGTGACTTAGATGGAGGTGAGTTGGTGCATGATAATTACAGGCCCAAATCTCCTCTAGGTAGGAAGTTTTCTGAAAGCTCAAAGAATTCTACTTAGGCTACATCTGGGTCTGCCCTTGTAGCTGAAGTTTCTGACTGGATCTTCCCTCTGAATTTCACACTGGAGGATGGATAGTAAAGGAGGAAGATGACCTGAATTTTAGTTTTCCCAAAACTCTCTATTGCATGGTTCTGCAATCAGAGTGATGCTTGGGAGAGTAGCAGCTACAGCTGGGCCCCATCGTATCGCTTCTCCCCTAGGACAGTTGCCCATGACATCTAGTAGAAATGTGTTTTCTACCTCACACAGAGTCTCTCCCTCACCACACAGTTACTACAAGGTCTGTTTATTCCACTGTTGTTGCATATTCCCTCTTTGCATTTTTCTGTTCCCACCCATCATTTATTCATAACAGATGACATCGTTGCTGGACAAATATATGGTGAAGGTGTATTCAGACTGTGTAAAAACTCTAAAGCATGTGCAGAAAGTCCATTAACAGATTCTTCATATTTCTTAGCTTAGATTTGCAATAATACTTCCCCATTTGCCTTTTTTTGTTTCCTTTTGCTTTTCTTCCAAATAAAAAAGTCTACATAGTTGTAACCCAAATATTTAGGACCCCAAGCTCTCAAATGCAATCCATGCCTGTTCATTTTCTTCATGGAAAGTAGGGCTGTGATTAGACATGAAATAACTGTAGCTAATAAATCTACTCCCAAGGACTGAGTAATCTCATTACAAGTGGAAAATGCGGGTTTATTCATCAACATATGGAGTGCTTTAGAAGTGCTGGAATAGCCAGACTGACGTGGAGAGGCAGGGAAATTCAACTTGAAGAAATGAAGGAACCTCTGGTGATGTTTTACATATGTAGCGACTTACGTGGGAAAAAAAGAATAATGTGTCTCATGTCTACCATGGAAAATAGTTCAGGCTAGTTGTAAAAGTAAAGATCTTTGGGGTGCAGGGCCTGCATAAATGTTTCCCGTGAACAGACTATGTTAATTCAAATGTTCTTAATAAAGATGAGAAAATATGTTATATGTGGTGTAAAGGAGGTATAAGTGTCATTTGGAAGTGCATTTTCTTTCTGCTTGGAAAAGTCAACAGACTTCTCTGGCACTGCAGACCTCATGCTGAGGTTTCAGTCCGGTGTTATGTGAAATGCAAGATCTACTTCACAAAAATGGGATCTCTTTTGACCTAATTGTGTTTCTGCTAGTTTAATTTGGTTTGGAAAAAAGGAAAGCTCTGCAGTTTTCCAGAGAGAGAATCAATCTTTCTTCAGAGTGCCCTTCCTCCTTTTGTGATTCAATACAATGTCTATAATGACAGCTGTTTCCACAGCAATGGAAGCTGCAATACCAGTCCAAAAGAACTTGAAATTGTTGACACTCAGCACGGTTTAAAGAACCTTGATTGGCAAACTAGAACGTTTAATTATCACATTTTTTTTCTCTTTTCATCTGCAAAATATATGTGCAATTTTTTAATTCACGCAATGAAATATCTTGAAAAAAAGTCAGGCCACAGCTGTCTTTTGTGTATTTTTTTTTACGACTGGCTGTGGGGGTTGTTTGCTTTTGGGAGTGAGAGGTGATATTCATTCATCAGCTGTGCAAGAATTGAAATGTTTAACTTTTCCATTGGAAAATAAAGTGCTATGAACATCTCTCTTGGAGTGAAATTAAACGTCAGCTTTATACCTGTCAGCCTAATCTACATCTTTCCTACACTAATCACAAATATGTCTTGGAGAGCTGCCAGCAAATATGTTTATAAGCCGTGAATGTGTAAATTGTTCTTCATTCTGGCCAAATGGAAGAAGCTGTTGAGCTTCCACCCAGAATAAGACGGCTGACACACTCAAAGCCAGAGCTCCAGATGTGGGCAATGTCTCAGCAGAGGCTGAGAAACATGGGTGGAGTTGTCTCCACAAAATGATAGGAGTACTATACTGAGCATTTTTTGGTTGAATCTGTCTTCTTTGTCGGAAGCAGATAGAATATAAACTCTGGAAAATGTAAGAGAAACAAGTGTGGCCCTGAGAAGATGCTACATGAGAAAGACTGAGAACTTGGAAAATTTATCAAGGAAATAGTATCCATCTACCTTTTATTCTCCACGCAAATGGGATTTGGCATTCATTGCAATTGGACTAGACTGTGTTAAACAAATCTCTGTCTCATGAAATCATGTTCTCCCTATTGGAGGGGGAGGGGAAAAAAGCCCTGAATATTGGACAACAGCTCAGATTTCATGGGACAACAAATGTTTTTACAGAAAGCAGTGGAGCAATAAAACGAAGTTGTCTAAAATTGTACATAAAATTTCTTATGCATCTAGAATAGGGAAATGAATATAATACTGAAAGGCAAATTAAATTCAGAGAACAATAATCAGAAAAGTTTCAGTGATCACCCAACTGAATTCTAGGAGAGGGAAAGAACAGAAAGTCATGTCAGGAGGGAAAATAAATTGTTGTCCATATTTTCACAGAATCACAGAGTGGTTGAGGTTGGCAGGGACCTATGGAGATCATCTAGTCCATCCCCACCAAGAGCAGGCTGTTCAGGGCTGTGTCCAATCGGGTTTTGAATATCTCCAAGAATTGAGACACCACAACCTTGCTGAGCATCTCTCCAGGCAACCCCTGTGTTTTAGCAATACAGACAGACTGAATGGAGCAGACAGGTGTCAAAGTGAACATTAGAATGGAGCTGTGACCCAGGACTTGGAAAAACAATTAAAGATGTATGAAAAATACTCAGACATATCCATACAAGGAGCTCAGAAGAAAAATTCAGAAAAAAAGTCTTTAGATGGCCTTACAATATAAGGACATAACTAAGGCCATAGAGAATAGGCTCTACCTTTTGCAAAAGCAGTCTAATTTTATGAAGTTTCGAGGTAAATATGAAACTTTTGTTCCTCTTCAGCAAATTGAAACATTCTTGATTACTTCCAGCATGGTAAGTTACCACTCTAATGTTTGAGAAAAATGTATATAAAAAAGTAAAAAATAAGGTAGCAGTGGTAAGGCAAGTACCAAATAAAAACAATCACCAGAAAAAGTAGTTCATGCATTAAAAAATATTAGACAATTGAGATCAAATTAAGAATTAACCAAGGCAATATTTTAATAGCTTTCCATTAAGCAAAGAATTGGGGACACTCTAAAGCAAGGAATAGACAAGACAATTTCACCCTTGTGGCAGTTCTGAAACCTGTCAATAAGAAGTTCCAGAGGAAGCAAGACAGAAGAGTAACTCCAGGGACAGAATGAAACCCTCTAAGCTTCATCTCAAGATGCACATTACCTGATTGAGCTAATACTGCAGTGAGGCTGCTTACACCACCCTGATGAGCTTGCTTTGTCCCCATTAGCATCTATCCCAGATCAGGAGAGGGTAGAATTCAAGCACAGGGGAGAGCACCATGGGAACTGTGGCAAAGTGTGGACAGCTTCAGTGTTAAACCACAGTAAGATGGGTTTGAAATAGAGAAGGCTCATTAGCACCGTTGCATAAGGAAGTTCTCGTCAGATCCAATCTCTGAGACACCCCAATACCTGACAGTGTGTTTGTCTACCAGGCTTTTATGAGGAGTGGTCATTGCGGTATGACAGGTTAAGATATTGAAATACTCCTGAGGGGTTCAGCTGTGCTCAACTGAGCAAAGGGTAAAGAGAAACAGTAGCGTATTCCAGGTGTCACTCCACTCTCTTTCAGTAGTCCATGCTCCTATTCTTATTCCTCACAGTGCTGAGAACTGTTGTCAAATCCATTTCACTACCAGCAAATTCTCCTTTCCTGTTGCACGTATTGGCAGCGAAGTGAACGCTGACCCAAGTGACCAAGCCATTTAATGCCATGGGAGCACAGTTAGATCCAAGAGGCCACAATAAAAGCTCAATGGAACCAGGCACCTGGGCTTCCTGAAAGGCCATGCTAATAAATGAAATGCTGCTGAGACTCCAACTCTATCTTTAAACATGAATTTACCAGTGAATTGATAGATACTAAGAGTATCTAGATCCAAAGCTGGATCCAGATTTCAATGTTTAAATTCTCACAGTTTTGCACATGAGCATCAAACTAGCACCCACATTGTTTGTGAGTCCAATAGATGGTTAGATGTCCAAGCCTTAAATACGAGACTGCCTAATTTGGAAAGACCAACCAAAAAAACAAACATCCACAAATGCCTTATAGAAACTGCACATTTCATTTTCATCTGCTTCTGGTAACATTTAAGTTTCTTCCTGTTAATTTTTAAAGAAAAAATATCATTCCCCTTCTTAAAGACATGACCATACAATGGCTGATACCAAACAAGAGCAAGAAAATTGCAGTGGAGACTCAGAGTGCACAGACTTGTTTTTTAAAAATAAATACTAGCTCAAACTCTCTTTTGCATTCATACCATCCTTTCACTCTTCCTCTCTATCTGACACTGCAGGAAGTGTTAAGCTCAGCTATAAGATGTCTTGAAAACAAATTCAACAGGGAGGAATATTTTATGTGATTTGGTTTTATTTCATTTTCTTTGGGATGTATCAGTAATCCTAAACAGTCTTTCATAAAATGAAGAAACTATAAAGCTTTTTAGTCCTCTGGAAATCTGGAGCACTGGGTCATTGTTTATACCTACAGAAATTTCACAAGTTTGAAGTTAGCCAAAGACAGATTGTGACAACAGAGTAGTGCTGAGTTTCAGACTCAAACCCACAAGCACAATGAAACCAAACCAAACCAACCAAATAAAACAAAACAAAACCACCACCACCAAAAAACACATAATCCATACACTATATGAACAATTTTCATCAGTGAAAAAGTCCCCCAAAAAACACAAGACCTCTTCCACTGACAATTTCTTAAAGCTTTTCATTTACAATGAGGTAGAAAGCAAAACCTGTTTAGAAATTTGGAACGTGCTTTATTTAGTGAGTTTTTTAAGAGAATACTGAACAAGCACAGAGTGCAGAAGGATATGCTGGCAATTGCAAATACAAACTCCCTTGTCTATGAAAAAGAAAAATTGCTATAAATAAATGTCTGGGAAGTCCTGGTGCTTATTGCTCAAATGTTTGAGCCAGTCTAGGCAATAAATAAATAAATATTGCTAGTCTTTGCCAAGCTGCTGGGTAAAGTGCTCTCGCAATGTTTCCAGTACTTTATGCCTATGACTTGGTCATTGACCACAAGTAAAACTTTTCCATGAGCCTTTTGGAATTTCCACTTCTGTACAAGATTGGGAAATGCAGAGTCACCATCAGCACAGGAAGAAAAAAAAAATAAAAAAGGAGTTTCAAGAAACTTCTAGCAAACATTTGCACCACAAAATTATTTGACTCTTTGAGTCATTTTATCTTCATGCAGTGTGTGTGTCCCCTATATTGCTCCATAACTCATTATTGTGGTAACGGAGCCACAGCACCATCCATAGCAGGGCAATCCTGAGGACTTCTACCTGGATAGGATCCAGAGCCTTCATGAAAATAAAATGTCTGGGGCTGTTGCACAGAGGCCCCACAAGGTCTCAGAAAGTGAAGAAATGGTGGAATGATCAAAGTGGAGTCTGTGTGGGGAGCAGAGGGTGGCACATGAGAAGGATGGGACAGCTACAGTGGCACAGCAAAAACAGGGGAGAGTTTTGTTTGCTCTGGCATCAGAGCTAGTGGTGGTAGCTTTGGTCAGATTTCTTGGATGGCTGTCATGGTTTAACCCAGGCTAGCAATACAACCACGATAGCTGCTCGCTCACTCCCTCCACACACCCCCCCTCCCCAAATAGACGAGACAATCAAAAGGGAAAGGAGAAATGTGGATTGAGATAAACACAGTTTAAAAAAATAACAAAATACTAATATACTACTAGTTAATATATATATATAAAATAGAAATAAGAGACACTCAAGGCAACTATTCACAAACATGCTGAGCAGCCAGTCCCAGGAAAACAGCACCTGCTCCCAAAGCCAATCCCAGAGAGAGAAAAGAGAGGAAAAGGCAGAAAAGCCCAGAAGCCTCTGCAAAATGGCAAAAGGCTGGGCTAAACATCCCAACTGAAACTCCTCTGGCTGCACCCCAGAGAGAGACAGATAGCAGAAAAGCAGAGCAAAACCAGAAGGCCTCAAATCCCAACTCTCCTTAAATACGAAGTATGATGCTAATGGGATGGAATACTCTTATTGATCAGTCTGGATGTCAGTCAAGCTCTGCTCCATCCATGCCCCCCTTCCTTGATGCTTCACCCTTGTGAGCAGAGCACTCAGAATGTCCTTGGCTTTCAGACCAGAGCAATTAAAAACATTAACTCTGTGCTGGAGTGTTATCTTCTTGTTCTCAAACTAAAAGTCCAAATAATGAGCATGCTAGCTATGAAACAGAAAGGTTTCTAACTGCATGAAGAAAATTAACCCATTTTCAGTCAAACCAGCACAATGGCTCAGGCAAGTAGAGAGTGGTCCTGAAGAGCTTGCTTTTCCCCATTTGACTAGCTACACCCAGCTCTCACAATGCATGGGGGTGGCAGGAGAATCTATGGTCCATGGGCTCCACATGACTGCAGGGTACCAGCACCCTACTGCTTGGCACACTGACAGTGACCCTCACCAACACCACGTACCATGGACAGCCGAGCTGCAGGGCTGCTGGAGCTCTCTCTGATGACTATCTTGTCTGCTTTGGGTATTATGGTATTCAAACTCTCCACCTTTTCATTACTCAATAACTGCTTAATATCAGGTAGAGTGAAGCCTTTAGAAACATCCTTCTTGCAACAGTGGCAGGTTTCAGGGGCTGTCCCAGTAATGCTTTCTTAGGGCAACATCGCAGAAGCAGGTGGATGGAGGTCAGATATTCAGCCAATCCCCATGTTAGAGGGTGGCTTCACGTGTGTCTATGCTGTATAGACATACGTGCATTTGAAAGAATGTATATTAGATGATCAAAGGGATTATGCAATTTCTTCAAATGACTATACCAGTGCTCAGTTAATGTCTGATCTAAATCTGTCTTGCTGCAAAATAAGACAATTTTTGCACATCCTGTTCCCCATGATCCAGGAATCCAATCAGTCACTGTCTTCTATGTAGCTGTCTTGGCATACCTGTTATCATTTGCCTTTTCAGCTCCTCATTCCCAGACTAAACAAACCCAGTTCTCTCAGCTTTTCCACATAAGTCTTATTTTCCAAATGTCTGTTTAGTAGGAAACCACAGGCCAGCTTACAGGCTTAACTTTGAAATCCAGGACTAAGCTTCTACTATCTATGTATTGCAAATAACGAGGTAATATCAACTGTTGTGAGATAGCCAACAAGAAATCTCAGAAGGGGATTTCATAGCTTGATAGCACCTAAAAAGCTCTTATGTGTAAAGAGTTTTAGCGCTCTGGATAGTCTCAGATTGGTAGATGGTGAACATACAAGGGAACTCTGGAAATATCATGTTTACTATGTTGAAAAATAATCTCTTCTCTTAGATTCCTGTCTCTGTCTACAGCTCTCCAGACAACTTCATTTGCACAAAGTAAAGGAAACTTACGTCTGAAAGTAGAAAACTGAGTAGTTGGAGGATCTCATAGGTTCCTCCTCAATCTGCCTTGATGCTTCTGATGCTACAATATTTGAAAGGGTCACTTCACACTTTGCAGCACCATTTCTCCTTTTGCTTCACAGAGGGTTGTGTTTGCCACTTATGAAACCAACATTGGCAACTAGCTGTACTGAGAGTGTCAAGCCTTTAATGTCTCATGGTCCTAATGAGGGATTTGTCAGTTTTCCCATTTGAGCTCTGCTTTCTCTCATTTTTTTTGGCCTTACTCTTGTTTAGAAACCATGCGCAGCAAATGTCGTGAATGTCCATACTGGCAGGAGCAGGCAGAAGCCCTCAGATGGAGACATCCATGTGCCCCTCTAGACAGCTGTTCACAGATGTAGGGCTGCTCCCAGCCAAGCCTGCATTGTGAGTTTTTCTAAATTAATCTCAGGCTGTGAAGAGCAAAATGGTGAGGAAGTCCTACAGCCATTTTTTACCTACAGGTAATGCTGTTAAATGCTGGAGGGAAGCGTCTAGGATAACATGCCAAGCACCTTAAGAAACTTGCAAGAGAAAGAGGTGTCTGATCCAGAAAATTTCATTTATGTCCTTAACAAAGCTTCTACCTCATGCCTCATTATAAAGAAAGTATAGAGGTCCACAGCAGCAGTGGGGTGAGCACTCTTCTCACCTCAGAGTTCTCAGTTAATTGAGCCTGTTCTCACTGGAAGAAAGTGATGTGTTTCTCCCAGAGTGTAAGTGCCTTCCACCACGCTTAATTCCCTGTTTCTTCAGGGGTCAGGGTGCTAATCTAATGTTTCTCTTCCTAAGCCACTTGGTTGCTATCGTGAGTCCTAATCACTTCTGCATCTTCCAGTACATCTTCTACTGTGGCAAAGGAGCAAAATAACAGGGGAATGCCTACATTTTGTAGTTTCTGACAAAGTTTCTGAGATAAAATACAAACAAGCAGAGTAAATGGTAGCGATAACAAATTGAAATGCTTGGAAGAGAGCTGTTGAGTGGGGGCTGCCACTTTCTAAAATTTCCTCTCATTTTTTTTGGCCTTACTCTTGTTTAGAAACCGTGCGCAGCAAATGTCATGAATGTCCATACTGGCAGGAGCAAGCATAAGCCCTCAGACGGAGTCCATGTGTCTGTGCTGTGCCATGCACCCATAAACGTGTTAAATCTGATTTCTACATATATTTTACACTATTAGTCTATGAACCATAGCTTTAATAATTTCAGGACACTGACACTGAGCGTGATTGCTCATCTATGAAGCAGATACAAAGTAGGTCCAGATCCATGTAGGTATATTGCACCATGCAGTTGCTTAGAGACATACTTGAGACTAATACATATAAATGGCAGCCTGGCTGGAGTTTCTGACTTAGAATAATCATGTCTCATCTGCCAGCACTATCAGATAGCTGCTCATCTGATAAAAAATCTGCAAGATCTGTCCAAACATTTCCAGAAAATTTTCATTTTCCATGAAAATTATACATGGCAGGGAAAGTACAAATATATGCTCTCTCTCGTTCTTCGTCCTTCATTCCATCTCCACAAGCTACTTGCACTTTGCCTATTTTTTCCAGTTCTTTCCTTTCCTCCACCCCTTCCTCTCTCTATCCCTTGATCCCTCCCTCCTTTTTGAGGAATTAACTCTGTGGAGGCCAGAGAGCACATAACAAGGATTTGTTCTTTTTAGCATCCTCTGTTGTGGAGGATGCTATAAATTACAGCACTTTCAAGATTTTCCTGGGTTATAGAGTTGTCATTCAAGCAGATCACTTCTAGGATATCACTGAAAGGAAATCCTGCATCTTTTTCAGTCAATTTTCTGCTAGGTTTATCTAACCCATGCACCTCCAAGGCCTTTCCCCATCCATGATATGCCAGCCAGGCCACCAGCATACTTCAGGTTGTCCATGCCTTACATTTAAATGACTTCCCTTTCTAAAGATTAAATCCATATGATCTTTGCCACATTGTTTCTTCCCTAACCCCGGTTTCTGTCTGAACTGGAAACAGGATGAGGGCCCTGTTGACCCATGACCAGGTTCTGTGACCCAGAACACATCTGGGAAGGAAGAGCAAAGCAATCTCTGGTCTCAGCCATGTCTGACATCCCCCTACCTCCCTCACGCACTTCCTTCCTCCTACTGCTGCCCTGAACTCCCAGCTTCCCTTTGCCTTTTAACTGCCCACTCACTTCTTATTCAATTTATTATCCTCTGTCTTTCTGCACAGTGTCGTCCTCTTTCCCAAAGCTGCTGTTTGATATTCCTGCAACACTTCCCATCTAGTATGCACATGTTGCACTTTCTTTTCAAAACCAGCTTCAAGTTAGCCAGTAGACTCTGATTACATTTCTTCCATTCACACACCCACCTTTAGAAGAGCTGGATTTTAGTGAAATGCCTGGGGAGGTTTCTCAAATTTCAGCCAAGAGCAAGGTTCAGATTTACGTTGCTTGGGTGTGACATGGAATCAGCAACCAAAGTATGTTCCCTTGAGCAATTAAGTTCATACAACCTCCAGCTCACGGGCAGATACTCGCTTGGATATTTTGCCTGCCAGTGCTCACTCTAATTCATCTGGTGCCTGACAGCCAGGCATACCTTTCTGCAAAGACTAATCTCTTTGGTTTTTTCTTTTTTTATTTTTAATATCTTTCTTAGCCTTGTTTCCCATAGAAGCAGCAGGTTTGCACAGAATGCCTGAGTTCTTGGGGTAGGAGTGAAGCCAGTCTTTGTGACTCTCCAAAGAGAGTTAGATAGCTGTCCACATGTACGCACAGCAGTGGTTTTCATCTAAGAAATTGTGTTTTATTCAGAAAGCTGTATCTTAAGAACCTCTTGCTCATTGAACTGAAGGTTTGGACCACAAAACCAACTAGCAGCCACGTGCAATTCTAGGCAAGATCAGCAAGAGTTTATGGTCCTACATGAAAAAAAAATTCTTGCAAACGTAAGGATTTCTCCACCTTTGCTACGACAAAACTGGCAGCGTGCTATAATAAAGCACTTGAGGGCTCTGGCAGCCATAAACCAGAAACATAAATGCAGTCCTGCTTTTCTAACATAAGCACTTTAAAAACAGTTCTACTGTAATGGGTAAAAGAGCTGTTAGGAGAGAGTGTCTTTGATTAAGAAATCTTAGACCACAACAGACTACCCTATTGTTTTGTAACAACTACCTTCAGAAAACTAACAATATGGCCTGTTTATGCCAAGTACAACCCTCAGGATGGCCAGCTGCTACCTCTGCCTTCCCTTTGTGATCTGGGACTGGGAAGACCAGCCTCAACAGAGGCCTCTCTCCTTTTAATGACTCACAGATTACTTTGTTGGTGTTTCTTGCAGTTCCTCCCCAGAGAAGTTCATGAAGTGTTTAGGATTCAACTATTGCTGAATCAGTGCATCTTCGTTTGACAAGAAAAGAGAAATGCTCTTCCATTATCATCTTGCACTGAGGTTAATTAAAAGCAGCTCTTCAGCTGGTTGTGGCCTGTTTGCCATTTGTATTTTGACACAGATGGCCAGTGATATCTGAAAGCAGTGATTGTTGAAAGCATCTTGTTTATTGAGGCACAAAATTATAGCTGGTAAAGGCAGTTCCACATAGAAATGTTTAAAACAAATATGCTGATGCATATGTGCATGTGCGTACACATATACATATTCTGGGGCCTCATTCCTCATGTCTTGTAGTTTACCCAATCAGTCATATCCAGGATGATGTATCTAGCCATCTTTCCACAGTGGATGTGATTTCTGGAAGAGATCATGAAAACTTCGCTGCAAAGGAACTGGTCCTGAAGTTTTGATTTCACAGTTGAAGCACCTCAGTTACTTTCAGAAATCCACCTCCAGTATTGCTCTCAAATGAGACAGACTGGTCTAGAATACTCTCAAATACTTACTGTCACATGGCAAACCAGGAAAACAAAACAAAACAGTATTTTTTTGCAGGTCTACACTCTGAGTTGTTTTCACTAACAGCAAGCTGTCATAGTGCTGTGATAGTTATTTTCAGATGTCCTGCACAGGAACCGAAACCCCTGCTTGTGTAGTTCCTCTACTGCTTTCTATCTGATTTTACATTTTCCTTGATTGCAATTGGGTATTTGAAAATGTCTGCTGAAACTCTAATTACAACTGTGGTAAACATGAAAGACTTCTGCATTTAAATTCCTCACATAACACTGATTTTGGTTTGGTTTTGTTTTTAATATGAAAACAACAAACATTACACAGCCAATTATACATACCTTAAATAAAGTTCAGAGTAGAAAAAGACCCTGATCACCAATGCTATTTAACTCCCTTCAAGTAGTCAACTCACAGAACTATAGATGCAGATAAAGAAAGGCTACAGATATTCCACAAAAATGTTGAAAACAAATGCTTCGTCAGCCCACTGGTATAGCTTCAGTAACTCATGTCACAGAGTTAAAGGCTGCTGTTCGTTGTTTCTCCAGAGCACTGGTTTTACAAAGGGAAGAGCAGTGAAGGTTACTCAACATGCAGACCCTCCCTTTAAAGAGGTTGGTACTGATTTTGGCCCCAAGTGGGGGTCGATCAGCCCCTGTTTGAAAGTGGAGAATGTCGATTACCATTCAAGTTCATATGAGGGAATTCATGCAGAGCATCAAGGGAGTGGTCTCAAGAATGAAATGGGAAAAGATCAAAAGGACATCACTTGGATTTGTCTTTAGTAGAGGTTTGACTTGGAGATTGCCAACAAAGAACCTCTTTCATCTAGAATCTTTTATTACTACATAGAGTAAATGCAAGGAACAAAATATTCACCTTAATTATTTTTCTTTCTTCCTCTTCTCTGCCGCAGGAAAGTGAACGATTCAAAGCCTGATGTAGGTTTGGGAAATGTAACTGTGTACTGTGTTTCAAAGTTACTTTTCACACCCATTTCTAGCAAACAGTCACAAAAGCTAAAGTTTTTTTTTGGTTAGTTGTTTTTTGTGGGGGTTTTTTTTGTGTGTTTTTTGGGGTTTTTTTTGGGGTTTTTTTTGTGTTTTGCTTTGTTTTGTTTTTTAATAAAAAGGCAAACTGGGTTTGGGCTCATGCTGAAATGAAAGGCTGATTCTCTAGAAAGCTCTGATTCAAAAAAAACCTGTGCCAAATGTAATTTCATAACCTTTGTGATTGTCCTCTTTCTCTGTTACAGTCATTCATTTGCTCTGTGATATGTGCCAAATTATAATATTATAAAGAACATTCATCAGAAGGTTTCTGGCTCATGACCGTCAAGGTCTATGTGGGCTTCTCTGGAAGTTTCCAGACCTTTTTCTTCCCATTCCCAAAGATGTATCTAAAACTAGATGTATCTAGTTTTAAAAGGGATCTGAGGTCTTATTCCTGTAATTGTAAAGATTATTCATACTCCCTTTTTCATCCAAGCAAATGAAAATTGGTTTAGTCAGATAAGGCTAATGTGATCACTTAATGAAAAGATCGTTTATGCAGAACTACCAGGAAGCTGTTTTTTTCTACTTGGCAAAGCTTTTGCCAAGGGTGGCTGTAGCTGGCTAGTAAATCTAAATAGGAGTCACCTGATTTTCCAGGATCTTAAGCAACACAAATTTGCATTTGATGCTTTGATTGGAATATGACTGAAGCAGATGCTGTACTCCACCTAATTTATAAGTTAGTACAACTTAGGCATTTTTTTCCAGTATAGCTTCAACTGCAGATCAGAATTTATCTTATTCTAGTCTTACAAATTCCAAGAAATTGTCTCTGGATGTTTTAGCCTCTGTGAGACAGAAGACAGCTTACTCTGAAAACAAAGTAACAGCAGATGCATGATGCTTTCACCAGGACCATGAAGTCATTATACTTTACACTGAATGAGCGAAAAGAAAAAAAAAAATAAAGGGTTTTTAAGTAATGCTGCACAGGCTTTCTTCCAATGTTAGGAACCAGCTGGATTAAAAATCCAAAGAAATACTTGATTTTTCAGTTTGAAAATTTTTAAAAAAGCAAACAAAACTAAACAAAAAACAAACACTTGTTCCCCAAAATAATGACCTTTTGCAATCTTGCTTCCAAACTTTTCTCCTTATTTACTCTCCTGCTGACTTTTTCTGTGATGGATGTCCAGATGCCACCTTTCAATAAAGTCTGACCTTTTCAGGATAAAAACTGCTGGCTCATAGACTCTCATAAACTGTTTTTATTTGAGAGATGGTCATTGCTATCATGACCATCTCTCATATTCAGATATAAATGAAGTAACAAATAGGTAAAGGAACCAGAGCATTTCGTTTTCTTAGACGTAACAGTAGAATACACAACATGTAGTTTTACTATGTCTACTTTAGTGTTTGAATCTGCTGCTGTCATTGCAACAGCACAGCCCAAAACAGATAATGACAGAGCACACTGGAGAGCAGCCAGCCAGGGGGAAGGCTTGACAAATATTTGGTTCCAATTCACTCCATTTTGGTCCAGACACTGGCCAACTGTAGTACTTAAGTGAAATAAAATTTTATTCTGGTTCTGACAGCCACAGACTCACTCTGTAAGTGCCAAACAGTAACTGTGATATACCTAATAAAGTTTGAGTCTTCATTCTTTCTGTGTTGTTTATATGGTGGACTTTTGAAAAAATTCAATTTAAAATAAAGTCTCATGTATTGAACTTGGCAGCTAATCACAAGCTGTGAGTAAGAAGAGACCTTCTACTCTTCATTTCTTTAGATGAGTTGCTGAATTCTATTTCCTAACAACCATTCAGCTACAATTGTCAGTGTCAGATCAGCAGATCTCTCCGAAGAAAATTGCTCTGTACAAATTTGGGGCAAAAATATTCTTCTTTCCGCCACCACAATTTTGAGATATTCACAGTACATAAGAGAAAACCTAACACTTCTCCAGAGTTGTTTGAAAAATTATGTATTTTCTTCCACAGGCAAGATAATATACAATGAAATTAACACATGGGATTCTTTCTGGAAGCAGCTTCCATGAAGGACTCTGAAAAAAAGGAAGGAAACTTAAGGAATTTGGAGCAAGTTTTAGTCAGTCAGATTTGAGTTTAGGCTTGCAGGTTTTTGTGTTTTTCCAAATAGAGTTTGATGGCATCACTAATATGTAGCATAATGGAAGACAGAGACCAGCTGTGCTTTGAGAGCTAATCTCATAAACTGCTTCCAGAGAAGGTCACATTCAGAACCCTGAGGGCATCCAATCTGTTCTGACTTGAAAGGTATGTCAAGGAGGAATTGATTTTAAACCATCCAATTTTAACATGAAGTTGGGCCCCAGCATTGCGAATCCCCCGTGCACACCACAAGACACCAGTACACAGAGCATGTTTAGAAGCAGGCTCCCTCGCTCTCAAATTTTGCATCTCCAGGAGTCTACATGCAACAACCAGAGACCCACAAAACTTAGTGATTTATTTGATGCGGTACCTCCTATGACCTTTAAGATAAAAAGGTGCATTTCCTCTCACAAAAGTTATATTACTTGCAGTGCAAGTACTGTGTACAGCATGTAGGATTCTGCTCTGATCTGTTAATTTCCATGCTCCACTGCTATTTTTGAGCAAAAAGCCCCTAAAACTGCCAGATAAAAGTTCATTTATCCTCCAAATACTAAAAGACCAGCTGTCAATCTGACATTTAGTTTCATTTTATTTGATACAGACACATAGATTCATAGAATCATTTCAGTTGGAAGAGACCCACAGGATCATCAAGTTCAACCCTAACCTAACTCTGGCACTAAACCATGTCCCTGAGAGCCTCACCTATGCATCTTTTAGACTCCTCCAGGGATGGTGGTGACTCCACCACTTCTCTGGACAGCCTGTTTCAATGCCTGACAACTTTTTCTGTGAAGAGTTTTCTTCCACTCCTGAATATCATTGAAGATGCTTAAGATTGAATAATGCCTACGTGTTACATGTGGGTGTTCCAGGTCTGATCTACTAGAAATTAAAGGTGGTAACATTGCACTGTTTAAGATTTATTGACTCTGTAGATAATCTCAAGGGATTTTACTTATTTGAAGGTAATAGTGTGGTACAATCTGTGAGTGCAAAATTCACACTATGCAAAAAACTCAAAAAAATTATTCTGTTTGATTTAAGTTAAACTTTTATCATAGGTCAATTTTTAAATTACATTTCCCAGCTGGCATCACTCTGAGTTTATAGCCACAAAGACCTTAATGTTTCCACAAGTTTTCTGGGAGTCTTCACTTCCACCCATTTATAGAACCTGTCTTGTTGTACACAGTGACAAGGACCATGCCTTCACTGATTTATGAAAGAAAGGCAGTAATTATACAACTCACCCATCCAGGATCTCCATCCTTTGCAGGATAGCTAGTAAGAACTGTATCTGGACTAATATTTTTGGTTAGGGGTAGCGTGAGGCTGCTACTTCAGAAATGTTTTTCTGTGAGGTCAGTCTACTTTTGGCTGTCATAAGGATGTGGAAGTCCATGGCCCATACCTTCTTGGGTCAGTTTTCTGGAATATGCCTATACTGTATTTAAGCCCTATTTAAAAGTTGTGCTTTATGGGATTCCCTATAATGAAGACAGATTCATCTGTAAAGCTCCCTTCCAGAATCCAGAGACCTGCTCATGCACTAGGCTTGCCAGATTATGTGCTGCTTTGTCTTCAGACATTTCAAAAATATCCTAAACCATCTTTTAGGTATTGTAATCTTTGACTGTTGTTCTTAACGGCAACAGACAGGATTTTGACTTTCCTCTGTTTCCATACAAACAGCATGTTGAAAATGTTGCCAGTTCAGTCAATCAGCTTACTTTTTATATTTTGAAATTTGCAAACTCAGAAATATAACTGAGTAGAACTGGGTTTCTTGAGATTTCATAATGGTCTTAAGACCTCATGAATTTTCTCCTTATGCCAAATCAAAAATAGGAGAAATCACTGTGTCCAAAAATAGTCACTTTCTGGAGACCTGAGGCTGTCACCTCTCATTTGATAAGCCCAAGATGAAGCACCATTTGGGACTAGCCCAAGGTGGGGGGTGGGGGTTCTCTCTGCTTCTCTCTTTCACACTTGACCAGCAATTCTATCCTGAACTTTAAAAAGGTTTTCTTAATAAATTTTGTTTAAATAGCACATTCCTGTGGAAAGACTCGGTGTTAGCAAACAGATATGTTCTGACCAAAGAAAATATCAAAACAATTGGTTTGTCAAAGAGGTTTTCTGACAGCTCTATTAAGGCAAGGCAATCTAATGCTACTTTTCAGATTATCTGAGTACGCTATCAGGAGTTTTCATGCCTTCGTTACAAATTTTCTTTTCAGATCCCTAAAAGGAGGATTTGAAATTAATGCCACAGTTTTCAAGAACTGCCAGCTTTCATGATAATAATATAAATAAATAATACTTGATGGTCTCTGGGAAGCCTCAGTCTGAAAGTTTAACATGTAAGTTCTTTGAGGTGTTATCTAAGAATTGCATCTTATTTCTTAAGGTGATTTTTGGAAATATCACTGATGAAAAAAAGACCTACATTCTCACTCAAGATCACTCTGAAAGCACAGAAAACAGAAGGTATGCATGAACATTACACCTATATATTTCATTTTTTGTAATATCTATTTCAATATGTTATGGTTTTTTGACCACAAAAATTGGCAATTCTGTAGTTTTTTTAAGCAGATTTTTAACAAACACCTTTGGGTAAATTTTGTTCATAACAAAGACCACAGAGCATTTCACAATGCTTATGAAATCTAGACAAGCAAGTTTGAGGAAGATGCCATTCAGTACTCTGTGTTATTTTTCTTATTCAATCAGAAGTTATTTCACCATTCCACTTTGAATAATTTATCATAGAATAGTTTGGGTTGGAAGAGACCTTCGAAGGCCATCTAGTCCATCCTCCCTGCAATAAGCAGGGACATCTTCAACCAGATCAGGTTGCTCAGAGTTCCATCCAGCCTGGCCTTGAATATTTCCAGGGATGGGACATCTACCACCTCTCTGGGCAACCTGTTCCAGACAAAACCAGTATTTCACCACCCTCATTGTAAAAAATTTCTTCCTCATGTCCTGCCTGAATCTCCCCTCCTTTAATTTAAAACCATTACCTCTTGTCTTATTGTAACAGGCCCTGCTAAAAAGTCTGTCCCCATCTTTCTTATAGGCCCCTTTTAAGTACTGAAAAGCCACAATGTGGTCTCCCTGGAGCCTTCTCCAGGCTGAACAACCCCAGCTCTCACAGCTTGTCCTCATAGGAGAGGTGTTCCATGCCTCCGATCATCTTAGTGGCCCTCCTCCGGACCCTCTCCAACAAGTCCATATCTTTCCTGTAATGAGGGCTCCAGAGCTGGACACAGTACTCCAGGTGAGGTCTCACCAGAGTGGAATCCTTGTGTATTTAATCCTATCTGTATCTAATCCAACAGTGGATGGGATGCCAAGTCTAAGGAGGAGCAGCTATATATACGTACCTGTCTATATCTACTCAGAGTCAGAGATGTCTGATATTGTGTTACCAACTTTCCCATCCCAATTCCTATCAACTTGTCTGAGACATTAGAGAGTTTCTGCTTAGAAGTACATGGAAACATTTCTGCAACATAATTCTGTATCTATTTTTGCCATGAAAATTCCAACAGCATTGCTGTCATTGCTCTATGCTGAGTCTGCCCATATAGTACTGGTTTGACTTTCCTGTGAGAAGACCAGATTCCTAAATCTCAAACCCAGCAAGTTATTTTTTTCCCTTTTTGATCTTCTTTCTTGTCCATAGTGCACATCTACTGTTTTCTTTCCTGGGCATTTGTCTGACATTGTCAAATTACTGTCAAACTGTTCTCAAAGGACTTTTCTGCTTTGACTTTTTTTTCTTTCAAGATAGAATAGGAATATATGGTGCCCATCCTCTCTTGAGATGGACTGACATCAGGTGGAGCAAGATCAGTATCCGGGCACTAAAAGCAGTAGCAGTAAAGCAGCTGGGAGAAAGGTGTTATTCAGATTTAGCTTTGAAAACACATATTTGGAGCTAATATTTTTGGCACCAGGAATTCTCATATGAGCATCCCAAAGAACAAGATGGTCAAACTCTATGTAGAAACAGAAGCAAGTTACAGAAGAGGGGAGCAGAACTGCCCTTGAATACATCTTGGACTATTCTGTTCCACTTCAACAGATTTTCAAAGTGGAAGGACATAAAAAAAAAAAAAAAAGTTATTTTTCTTATTATTATTTATAAAGTTTTTCCAAGCTTTTCATATTGATTTACTAAAATGTCTTCTGTATCTGTTTTCCCTCTTCATCCTCTATGTAAGTAGTCCTTTCCAGCTGCTCTACATAGTGCACAAGAAGACTCAAGGGAAAAAGCAGCTGTGGGCATGGGGTCCCCTTTCATAAGTGTTGGTGTGTCCCCCATGTCTTGCCAAGATCATGACTGTCTTATTTCATTAATGAAAACTAAAGTATCATGTCAGGGACAAAATTCTGACATTCCTGTTCTCCCAAAGACCACAGTGAAGTAAACAGGAAGAAGAAAATTATAGCTGTGCACAAGGAAAAAAATAATAATAAAAAAGCTTCTCCAACCATCCCCAGAGTGAGTATCCGATGGAAATAAAGAGAAAAGGCTGTCTTAGCAAGGCTGGTGGAGGGGAAAAAATGAGGTCCAAATGCAGTGAGCTGGGATGGCTAGTTGCTGGATAAGGTGGTTATAACATGACACTTTATAGGCTGAGCACCATGCAAAGGAATAACATGAAACAGATAAGGAGAAGGACAAGCCAGGGAATATGTTCCTGCAGCCTAACACAAGGCAATTGGCCAGCATAAACCAGGGAATCCCCTCCAGTGTGCTGCTATGGGCACTCACAGCTTTGAGGAGACGTCCTACACCTCATCTCATTCTCTTGCCCTCCGCACCCTTCAGCCTGTTTGCAGTGCAGCTGGGATACCCTGCAAACCAGCTGGAAGAAAACACTGGACTGATCTGTGCGTGGGCCAGGAGGTGACAGCACACAAGCATTCAGAGCTCAGCTTTGTGGCTCTGGACACTGCAGCCACCCACCATCACAGAGCATCCTGAAATAGAACAGATAGAACAGAGAAACTCAGTAACTCCATCGCTTCTAAACTCATCAGCAGGGTTTATATAACAATGAGCCATCAGCTCTTTCACCTCAAGTGCTGCCTCAATTTACGTGGCATAGTAGCAATCTGGTTTTGATGGAGAAAAATGTGAAGGAATGTGTTCCCTGGGGAGTAATGCAAGATACAGACAATGTCAGTAAGAAGGCGGCTGTGTTGTAAAAGGATACACATTTCCATCCAGAACACTTTTATTACTCTTGGAAGTAAATTAAAGTTTCCACTCTCATTTGCTGAAGGTTAATTCAGATTTCTATGAGATGCACCCAGATACAGATATAATCTCTTTAATGAACTGCTCTGCCCATTCATTTCTTCAGCTTTTCTCTTTTCTCCTGCACTGATGATGCTAGATATATGAAGAACGAAAAGAATGCAAAGAATGAAAAGGAAAAAACATGTGGAATTGAAGAAACCTCAGACTAACAGATGAAAGTTCTGACACTGTCAGTTAAAAATTAAATACAGGATTGGTCAATGTTTAGACACTAAGTATGTAATGCAAATGATAATTAAAAATTTAATGACTGTATTACAGAAATACTTTAAATACCTATTTTTAATCTCTTTTCTACCTTTTTATTAAGACACATCGTTTGTCTTTTAAAATACTATCCTTTAGAATTTAAGAAAAAGTAAAGGAAATATTTGCTACAATGCAATTTCCTAGTGTAGCAGCTGATGTTATGCAGCTTGTATTGTTATGGTTTTGTCTGTAGCTCAGAAAATCCACTGTTCAGTCATTTAAAGATTTCTAGCTGTATATAACTCCTTTTTCTTCTGAATCTGTTAATTTTTTCCATCATTCTTCTTTCAGACCGCACTGATCTCATGCTTATTATCTTAAAACAGTATGTCTTGAGCAACATCTCAACTGAATTATCACTGGTAAAAACAGATGTTTAAAAGCCACCTATCAACTCCATAAACTTGTTCCCCTCCTTAAATGTTTATTAAGATTCCTAAGGCTCCAATATACCTGACTGTTCTCTCTCAGACTTCCTGATTCTGAGACTGAAATATTTTGGTTCAGTGTCTTCAATAACTTTCTTAAACCCTCTTTATTTTCCTCTGACATTTTATGTCTCATGACATACATTCCACTTCACTGACTTCATCTGATGGGATTTCCAATTTCTGGAATATTATTACTTTGCCTCACTGAACATTTTTGATGTTCTCATTATCTGTTCTAAATTTGACATGCTCCTTTTTTGTTATAATGCTGAGCATGACAGAAGCATTTATTCTTCCCCCATCAAACAGAGCTCAGGACTAAACCATCAGGGTCACTTCAGAGTTTAGCACCTCTGCTGGTAAGTGTATATCAGCACAAGAGAAAGAGGGAAAATATTTCAAGAAACGTTTGACTAAGTCAAAAATAATAGATTCTGGACCTTTGACAAGTCACCTATCTGCATGCTTTTTGCACAAACTACCACAAATAATTTGTCAAAAACACAAGTAGTGCTTTTTGAATTTACTATCCCAAATCCAGAAACTAAGTAGCATATGAAATGCCCTAGGGATGTTACAGTTCCTACAATATTAGATCCCTGCTTCTGGTTAGCTTCGACAACCCACAAGATCCTGTTAAATTTGTTGTTATTAAAGTTGTAACCGAGATTTCAGTTTACCTAAGCACAGGCCTGGTGAGACAACCAGACCTCTAAGCATCTGTGACTGAATCTTTCCCACTGATGTTGATGTTATCTTTGCCATTAACTGCAGGAGACAGAGAATCAGGTCCTAATAGCAGAAAAAAAAAAAAAAAAAAAAAAAAAAAAAAAACAAAAAAACAAAAAAACCCAAAAATAACAACAACAACAACCAAAAAAAAAAAACAAACACAAAAAACCTACGCTACTTTATATATCTGAAATTTAAGTTCCATGTTTGAGGTGTATTACATTTTCAGAGGACCTGATATTTCCATTAAGAACTAAGTGGCTATACCATTCAAATGCAACTGTAGAAAAGTCAGACACCTAGTCTAAGTTAGTCATGTAGGTTCTTTCTGTAACCAGTGCAAAGATTCATCCCACCTGTCTTAGATAACTGTCCTAGAACACAACAAACCTGGACCTGGTCTATCCATTGACCTTGAAGAAAGCCCACATACCTATGTTTTAGATAGCTAAAATAAATTATTCTCTCTAATCAAAAGTGACTACCTTGAGCACTGCTGCTGCTGCTGTAAATCTAAGTGTAAAGAAGCAGTTCAGACTTGGAATCCCGTAAATGCAATGGAGAAAAAAAAAAGAGTCCCACTGCCTCAGCTGGGAACATATATAAAATAGCTTAAATGTGGTCTCGAAATTTCAGCTGGTACAGGTGAGAATAGCACTGAGGGCTGCATCGATTTCTGCCAGCTACAAACCAGGACTGGAGAGTGAGCAGGGAAGTTCATGTGGGTGCTATTTCTCCTCAAACTCTTATCATCACTTCTGCGGTTGAGCAGAAGGATCTCTTGATGCTGTTAAATGGCCCATTTGCTATTTCCAGGTTATTTTTTCAACATATTTTCCCTTTTCTCCTTACTCCTGTATTGCCAGCTTCCACCACAGGGAATACAAGGCAGCTAATGAACTACAGTGACACTCTTCTGCATCACGAATATCCCCCCCAAATCCCTACTGGTCTCCATTCCTTTTCCACATATTTTATGTCTTTACTTGTAGTTTCAGCTACTGCAGAAAACACTCCAAGGCAGCACTGGCTTTAGAGGTTGCATCTGTTAATATGGGCCACAGCCTGCTCTACGGCCCTACAGTCAACTGGCATGGCAACTGTATCATATGTTACAGCTTGTACTGCTAAGGCCATGCAGCTAAACCTTCTCCTGCCCTAACATTCCAACAGCCACCATAGGTTCATGCAAACTATTTACTGAGAACAGGATTTGGCCCATGTTGTCCTTATTTAATTTACTAGTACAGATAGGGCCAGAGGACCTAGTAATGCCAGTATGGCATGCTAATCCAATTCTGCTGCCAGATATACCCTTGAATCCACTGCCTAAAACTATGAGCATCATGTCAGTGTGAATAAGAGTATAAGCTGGCTCTAACACTTTAAACCTAATGTTTAATACTATAACTGAAGAGGGATATTCTTATTCTTTTATTCCAAATTTTCACCAAGGTGTAGTCCAGTAAGTTCCTTGTCCTCATACATGTATTCTTTTCTCCAGTGAACAATTTTACAAAAATGGATGATCAAAACAGTTCATCTAGAATCCTAACATTAGAGTTACGTAATACCTAGGTGGATTAGCTCTTTTAAAAAATATAGAAAAGCAGAGAGAAGGGCCCTTTACTCAATAGGAAGACAAAATGGCCCTAGCATTCTTGCATTGCAGTAAAAATGTGGATAAAATGTGCTTACTGTCTGACTCAGAATTTTCCCCAGATTTTTGAATAATTGACCTTAGGGTTTAATCAGGAGTAAAAGCAGAAGCAGGTAGGAAGAATCTCTGTAATTCTGTTCCCAAGCACGGATTTCCAGAAACCTCGCCTGAACTCAGTGGAAACATAGCTTTAATTTTCCTCCTATAAAGGATGGATTAAGTGAGGTTGCCGGAAAATGTTGCACTTCAGATATTTGACTGCATGCTCTTGTAGCCTGTTAGAAGTCTGTTAAGGTTATGACAACAACATGACTTTGTGCTAAGGCTTTTACATTTGAATCTACATCATGAATATAAGGAGCTGGAGTCAAAGTCGGGCCATCCTCAAACAGCGCTTCACACCATGGACTGGTATCAGGGCCAGGAGAAGGTCATTCTGTTTGACATCAGAAGGCTCATAATCAAAAATAGCAAGAATGACTGATATGAAAACAATAGTAATTCAGATAATAGTGCCCCATTAAAAACTACAGTGTATGCACAGCTTTTTCATAGGCTTCGGTATAAACACAGGAAAGAAAACAATGGAAGAGTATGTATCACTTTAAAGGGAAAACTGCTATAGCTAGGTATTTTGTCTTTACTGTCCCCACCACAAACACATGCTAGTGAATGATTCTCATTGACTTAAATAGAGAAAGAAGTTTCTAAAATTTAAAGTAAAGAATGATTAGAAATTACTGGAAAGGTGATTGTGGCTAAATCACAACAAAAAAAGTGTGTTGTACTTAGAAAATACAGACGGCCCATCAAAAAAGCCAAGGATAAACTTTGAGTTGTCAGGAGACTTTTAGATACTTGTGTCAAGACTGGGCTTTTGAAGTTATCTAGCTGTTTTTCACGTATCTACTTAAAACACAAATACATAAGATTTAAGAAAATAAACAAAATAATGTTCATTCACTGTGATATCCCCATAAATGATTATTTAAAATAGTCTAAAGTATTTTCTTGTGTTGATATATGTCTCCTCTACAAAGTCATTCTCCTAAGGCTATTTACAGAATATCAGATTAAAATGTCATGAAAATAATTGAAATACATTCCAAACGGTAGAGATGCCAAAGAAGCACAGAGTTCTTCCAACACTCTTATATTATGAATACTTAAATATTACTGGATAGTAACTAGTTTTCTGAGTCATTCCCATGTAGGTTAGTGGGATTATTCTTTGAATAAGGCATCATAATGTACCCAAAGGGTGTTTTCACCTAACAATAAAAATAAGCTGAGAACATCAGTAAACTCAAATTAGAGAAAATAAAATTTAAAAAAATTAAAAAAACTTTTAAGGTGTTGCAGATATCTTTTATTCATAGCTACAATAAAAGCCTTTACCCTTAGAGACCAAACTATTTGGCTTTCTAGGTGTTTTCTATTTGCCTAAGGAACTGCCAGAGGAATAGGTAATGAAGACCTAATTTATCACTTTCTTAGACCAACTGAGATGAAAGATTCTGTTTGTGGTTTTCTGAGACATGAAAAAGAAGTAACTACAAAAACTAGCTCCCAACTTTTCATTATTTTTACAGTTGCTTTTTCTTGTTTTCATTTCTCAAATATGCGGAAATATGCAGGTGATGAAAATAAAATAACTTGAGTACTTTCACATTCAGAAAAAAAATCAGTGTTTTCCTGTTTTCAAAGCAATTGAAAAGGTAGAGGAATATACTGAACTTGCGTCATTCATATTTTTGTTGTTGTTGCTGCTGTTGCTGTTGTCACTGTTACGGGTTGTTAGCCAGTCAGTGAGGCTTTTTCTTGAAAGGACTTTTAAACTCGGAAGCTAGTTGTGTTTTTTGGTTTGGTGTTGTGTTTTTTTTTGTTTGTTTTGTTTTGGTTTGTTTTTTTTTTAATTAAAAGAAAAAAAAAATAAGATAAGAGAGAGAACAGAAACAGCAGAATATAAATCTGTTCTCTTTTTCCCTCCATTCTTTCCTTGCAGGGCAAGTCTTTTCCTCCAGACCTCAGTACAGCAACTCAGGGACCGCCAGGGTTGCAATAAACTCTACAAAGTCCCTTTGAGTCCTTAGGAAAAGTCTAAGGAAAAGCTTAAGGATCTTCTAATCCCTCTTCATGTGCCTGCCTGTTTCCAAAACCGTTGTAATGTAATAATTTTTGTCTGATTTTTTTTCTTTCTTTATATACAGTTTCTTACTAATTTTCCCGTATACTCTTTTGTCCTAGACCTTTAACACAGGTGACAAAATACCCAGGAAAGAAATTCTGAAGTAGCTGCACAACAGCCTGGAGTCTCTTTTTTTCTAGACACGTCATACAGCTCATAGTCCGGTCTCCAGTGCAGGGGAAACCTGCACTGAGACTGATATCCATGCACAGTCTACATAGTAGGAGAAAGTAGATGGAAGGACAAAGGTGATAAAGGAATTAATGCTTCCTATTTCCTAGGTGCCTAATATTTTACATATGCAAAATAAGTCTATAGAAGCCTACATCTCTTGTAAAGAAAAGCTGAAAGCTGGGAACATCATGCAATTTAGCTTGTTCCTTAGTTTCTCCTTTTTTCCCTTGTACTGGGCAGAAGAGTCCTGGGCACCAAAGAGGAGCCGGGACAGTCTGCGCAAAAGTGCCTCTGCACCTCAGCAGGAAAAAACAGCACAACTGCTCAGGCAATGTTGTCTGAAAGGCTTCTCCTCCTTTTTCACTGGTTGCCTAATTGCTTCTTCTCCCCTGAAGCATGAAGGAATGGGAATGAATGGAAGACATTTAGGAACCTAACAGCTTATCTTAGAGTAAGATAAAGTATGGTGACTTATTTCAGAAATATAAATTGCAAGCATGTAAGGGTGCTGTGTATATATGTGCTGATGTATCTGCTGTGACAGGGAGAAGTTCATGGAATAATGCATTTTCTGTTTTGGTGAAGGACTTACCCTGGCTCCTGGCTAAAGCTCATGAAAGCACTGAAATGCTCTCTTTTGAAATATACATTTAAAACTTTTTGTAATAAAGAAAAAATAATTCAATGTACCTTGAACAGTGCAAGCACTACTGTTGTCTCCTTAACTCACTGGAAAATACTGACCAAAGAGCATATAGAGGTTTACATAAACACTTTGTTATTTTCTCTTTTCTATGTTTAAACCTGCTCTAAAGGTACTTTCTCTCTACATTGCCCATTGGGATGAATAATTTATACCCACAATCTCACAGTATAAATTATCCTAGAGTTTCTATTTGCCTTTTTTTAACCTCACATCAGCCTCCTCACCACTAATGCATGCACCTTCTCTTACTATTTGGAATTCAAAAGAGTTTTTTTCATAGGTACAGATACAAGCTCACAGGAGATGAGTGGTTCTCTTGTTCTGCTGTTTGATGCATTCACTTTCCATGCATATTTTGGCTTGCAGAGTTGAATTCTTATTTAGGTTTTAGTTATGGTATTGGACTTCAAGTTTTCTGTGGTTTTGGAATAGATTTACCTTATATCAACAACTAATCATTAATTGCATCAGATAACTAGAGACTGAGTCTGGATGGTGTGATTTGGTATAACTGGGTGTATAAAGCCTTGGCTCAAGACCTTACTCTGCCTGATTGGGCAAGACTATTTTACCACATATCTACAGAATACTATAATGACCTCCACCCCACAACTACAGGCAATTTTAAGATAAATATCAGTCTCTCTCTTTCTTTCTCTCTGTCTCTCTCTGTTTCATCTTCCTTTTATTGGAAATGGCATCCAGCTGAAATGCATGGTACTATATTCCTGTTTTCAGATACAAATCCACTTCCCAGCAGACTTTACCAATAAAATATTTAATAATAATAACAACAACCATAACAACATAAAGTAAAAAAAAAAAAAAAAAACAAAAAAACAAAACACACAGTTAAAACACTTTAGGAGCTTTTTAGTTGCCTTTAATGGTAAGAAAGTGAAGGTTTATTTTTAAGTGAAGCTTTTACTGAAGCAGCAATTCTTTATATTTTCAACCAAGATGGGAGTGTCTGGAATGTTACTTTTTATTTTTAAAATAAGTCATCATTTTCACCATCAGCACTCACGTAGGAGTCACACTGATCACAATACTAGTGCTTGAAAGGTCCGAGCATTTTTGTGGTTTCCTGAATAAATATCAGTAATTCAATTTTGGTGTTCTCAAATTTGTGGAATGTGATATTTGGAAGAGTATAAGAACTGAAAATCATTCTACTCCAAGAAACAAATACCTTCAGTCTCATAACACTGGATGGAAGGAGGGCTTTTTGGTTTTCTTTACTCTTTACCATCAGGGGACAAGAATAAATAAAGTCTCTGCAACACTGAACAGCAGTTGATACAAATGAACTCACTGATTAAAATACTTTTCTCTTGTAGATATGTTGATCATACTTAGCTCATCAATACTCTTGTCCAAGAGTAGCATTCAGCACTGATACTGTAAAATAAAGTTCCTCATTTTATTTTTTCAATAAGGGGACATGGTGTTTTCCAGCCTCACAGTCTTTATTATCTGTTTCTGCTCAGTGTCTCCAGTTCCTACTGCAGAAATCCAGTCCTAGGAACTAAGCCAATACTACAGCATTTATTTTCTGTGTGAATTGTGAATTCTCTGAAGACAAAGTCTTTTCAAAATGTAAAAAAAAAAGAACACATTTGGCCAGAACTGTCCTTACAGTTTACGGTGTGAACTGTTCTGTATTTTCTTGTTACTTGGTGTCACAAGAACCCACCTCAACTGCTGTACCTATTGCCAAATGGGGCCATAAAGAAGCCACATTTGAAGAAAACAACATCTGGGAAGACTGCATACAGTAACTGTGCCGGTCAGAGGCAGAGTTTCTTCCCTTGGATGATAATTGTTATGTAAGTGCCAAGAATGACTGTAGCTGGAAAACTGTCATGTTGCCACAGAATAGGGTGACTAACGTTCTCTTTGGTACTGTTTAAAGGATCCAGGGCCCTTGAGATCCTATAAAGACTGAAAATTACTATTTCTGGAATATTGTCCATAGAATTTGACTCTTTATTTGCATGTCACTGTTAGAAATGTTGCTTATGAGGTTTCATGTTGGCCTAAACTGCCTAATACTGGCAGTCCAAAGGAAAATGAAAGAAAACTGGAAGGATCTGCTATGGTCATTGAGTTCAGTCCCTTGGTACCACAGGTTACTCACCATGCAGCCACCTCCACAAGTGTCTCCAGCTACATTTAAAGAGCGATCAGGGTTTGCAGCCACTCCTACATCTCCAGAGCATTCATTCTTGTAACTCTTCACATGGTGTCTTTTCATGCCCTGTTTTTGCAACTTTTTTTCTGGTGCCAAGAAACAAAGTGCTGAAGAAAAGGAAGAAGCAGAGGAGAGTTAACAGAGTAGACAGACTCACAGACATATACACAAAAATAAAAGAAAGAAACAGGAAAAGTAGAAAGGGAGAAAAGAAAACAAACAGTAGGGAGATAACAGGGAGACCATACTTTTTCACTGAATGAGACCAAGAGCTGCAGGAAATAATTTAATTAGTATCATTTATATGCCCACTGGGGTTTAAACCACTCACATCTGTTCTCCTGCACAATGTCCAGATCCTTTTTGAGCCCAGAGATGTTATAAGAGATCCAGGTGGGTGACACCTACCCTCCCACCCTCCAACCTCACTGATGTGGCACTGGGCACCCTTTCCCAACTGGTGAGATGGTTCAGATTAGAGAGTTGACCAAGACACTAGACCCATCAGTACAGTGGTACCAGGAGTCAAGCATTCATCTCTTCAGCAACAAACAAGCTGCCAGCACCCTTCTCCTCCCTGTCCACACAGGAAGATCAAGGGTAAAGTACCAGCTAAGAGAAGATCAGAGAGCCTTTAAAATGCATCTAACACAATTTCTTTCATGTCTAGCTACAACTTTGCAGAGTAAATATAATGTTGTGAAGACTTAGTTGACCTGATGATTTTTTTCAAACGATGTGAATTCCTTGCAAGGGATCCTCTACACAGCAACCCAAGTCAATGGCTTTATATTTAAGTACAAGAACTGACAATAAAGTAAGTAGCTGCCTACGTACATTCCAGCTAGGGGCTACTGGCAAATAAGCAAGTTAAAGGAAGACAAACTCAGAAAGCAGTAAGGATAGTTATTGAAAAACACCGAACTTTCAGATGGTGTGTTGATTTTCATATAGAAATAATTGAAAACAAAATTAAACAAAAGCCTGCCTTTGTGTGTGGTAAAGCTGAAAGATTTGTGGCAGGACTTGTCTACAGGAAACAAAGAGAAGAAGTAACCTACCTAACTGCATGGATTGCTGTAATTATGATCTTAAGTAGAATTTATATGCAAAAATTCCCTCCTGGGTTTTTAGAGGAAAAATATTAACTTGGCAGAAGGTAAATCTGGCAGCTGGTCAATCAGTAATGGTGAGATGTGTGAGGAGAGACAATCACGAGTAGAAAAACACAAGATGGTAGAAGTCAGAGCGTAGGGAGGGGTTTTGTAGTTTTTGACTGCTAAACAAATTGGTTTCCAGAATGAAGGGGATGACTGTGTGAATGGATGCTATCTGGAACCAATTTGTTGATTACTGGAGCAAACACCAGAGGCAGGGGAAAGGGGGCGGAAGGAGGAAAAGACATCTTTATAAATTCATCTCGGAATCATTTCTGGAACGACTTTATGTTTCATTTTAATTACTGTCTTCCCAGTTTTGTAACTGATTCTCCTTCCTCATCTTTCATAATAGACAGTGAGAGCCAGGATAAGCAAGCATGACTGAAGTAAAAACTTGACCTAAGAGTAGGCCTGGTATGTACCTAAACACATTTATGTGATTATTGAATTAATCCTGAGGAAAATATTAGGCTACAGAGGCATGAAGAGAAAGGGAAGAGCATCCATTCATACATGGAAATCATGGTGGAAGGGACACTCCCGTTTTCAAACACAGTCTTCAAAGTTGGCACACGCATTCAAATTACAGTCCTTAGCACACTCGTTCATAAACAGAATAGCTGTCAATGTCCTCCCAGCTGCCTCAGTCCTGCAGACAAACAAACAAAATTTGCAGAATTTCACAGATATTACACAGGTTCAGGATCCTCCTAATCCCCTCAAGCCTCCAAACAAACAAAAGGTGCAGGGTTTCACACACAAGTTATACAAAATTACAAGTTCCCCTTCCTTCCACACGCTGCTTTGTTCGCATGAAGCGGCTGCAGTGGGCACAAGATCTGTGCACAGCACCACAGTAAAGTACGGACCTGGGTTTTCAGCTGCTTTGCACCACTGCAAAACCAGTGCGAGGCAGAATAGCTCCTGGGAGGATGCCTGTGCCTCCTTCTGTGGCCGGCTTCACAGTGGCATTCTGGTAGAAAATAATGTGTTAGAAGTATCCACTGCTATTATTACTGCAGTGGAAACAGTAAGTGTGATGTGGTTCCTTCTGTTTAAATTTCAAGATTCAGAACTATGTGGCTCTGATGAATAAAAGGTATCTGTGGCTATCATAGACTTTACACAGGGGCTTCTTTTTCTGCTTTTAACAAAAAAAAGAACCTTTGAAAGTGATACTCCTCTGGCAGCCCAGTTATACATGTGTGTACGTGTGCGAGTGTACAAGGAACAAAAGGGTGGAGAGGAGCTCTGGGCTGTAGTTACTACTTGAAGTATATCTGCTTTGTACTTACCAACCTTCTGCTGTTTCCAAGAACAGCTCAGTAAATCACGCCTCTTCCACTGAGGCTGCATACACACCACTGTACATTTTCAGCAGGGATCCAGATGTGAGCAATTAGGCCACGCTGTGCTATTATGCTGCTTCCCATATATGAGACATGGCTAAATAAGAATAAACCAGCTCCTTCTTAAAAATGTGCACAGTCCTTCCCAGACAGGCAGTGGTTAGCCCTCGCTGGCAGATCCAGCAAGCATTTTCCAAACTCATGATCTAAATACATGCCTAGACAATGTCCCGACTGCATGTTGGGACAAGCTCCTACCACTCACCAGCCCTTGCTTCCCTCTTGCTCCACCGATGTGAAGAGCTCAGGCTCTGAGGTTGGCAGGCAGCTATGTCATGCAGCACCCCCTTCCTTCTCACACCCCCCAGCCACCTCATTTGGTCAACTAGGAAAAAGGAACACTCTGAAGCATAATGTACCCTGGAGACCAGAGACAGCTGTTTGGACTGAACCCACCAAGAAGCATGTCCAGGATTGCTCTTAATCCCCCTGGGACATGAGGTTTGCCAGACACCTCAGAGGAAGCTGTCATTTCCGCTGGCTCTCAGTTCCATGACGAAATCCCAGGAAAAAAATAAATAAATAAAAAACAAACAAAAAACAACAAACAAACAAAACAAAACAAAACAACAAAAAAAACAACAAACAACACCAAACAACACCAACAACAAAAACACCCACACAGCTCGGGAAAGTCGGTCTGATGGAGAGAAATGTTTAGGCCTTCCAGTAATGTCTAAACAAATGGCAACAAGCCACTTGCATTGAGTTTTATTTCCTCGAGAGATTCCAGGCTGCTCTGAATCCAGTAAACAAAAACTGCCACGGGGGAAGGCAGACATATTTTTCTTTTCTTTTGAGAAGCTGTGGATGTTATTCTATGGTCTGTGGTGGAGAAAAAGTTTCCTGAAGTGACCATCAGTGAGATGCTGAGAGAAAGACTCGAAGAAAACAATCCCATTGCTCTTTGAAAAGATAGTAGAGATGGATAGGTGTCACAGATAGACATTATAGACAGACTTCAAGACATTAAAAATAACATTTCAGCCCACTTCCATCCAGAACTGTAACACTGGAGTAGCTAGTAGTATGATATTTAATATGTTGTCTAGAATTGAAATATTTGAAAAGTCCTCTGAACCAGGCTGAGCTGACTGGCAGGTGGAGACAGTGAAGGTAGCCAAGTCATCCTACCTTTCTGTCCCTGGATTTATTTTTGCAGCATGTACATACATATTGAACTACAAAAGGGGCAAAGCTGGATATGATAAAAAGAGGGTGAAAGGAGAGAGAGAGAGATAGAGAGAGAACTATTCCCAAGGAAGTTTGACACTCTCTAACTCTCTTCAAGCTGTGAAAAAACCCCTTGGAAACCATTTAGAAGAACGAGCAGTCACAGGCTGGGCGCAGCTCATGACAGCTGAGTATTTTGGGGATGGGAGGAGAACAGCAATCATTTAAATGGATGTAATGGCTTCAGTATTTTGGAAAAGCTAGACTTATTTACAAAATAATATCATATATACAAAGGGTATATTTTGCCTATCAAAAGAAAAAAATAATGTCAGTCCTTTACTTTTCAATGCATTTACATCACTTCTGTACAGAGCCTGACATACACTAACATCCTAAATATTTCTCAAGTTCAGGCATCTTATACCATAATAATATTTATTTTGCTAAGTCTTCAAACAAATGCCTTCAGGAATGCATTTCACTGTCTGGCCTTGTGAAGGTTTTGGGCATTCCTGACAACTACAGAACAGAGGTTTGGCTCTGCCTGCTGGCTAATCCAACACCTGTCAGGAAGCTCTTTCCTTTTGGTGCAGATTCCTGGTTCACCCAGCTGAGAAGCAATGTTGAGTGCATCAGGAGAACTCTCAGCATTTCAGTTCCCCCACAGGAATGTCTGGGGCAGCTCCTCAGGAAACATCCCTCTCTAACATAGCAGGCTGACAAGGAAGCAGAGAATGTGCTCCTGACGGCCAGCACACCCTCAAGAAATGTTTGTCTGCAGGTCTGGGTGCATTTGCTTACTACTTTGATCAGTCTGTGACAACAGTGGAGCCTTCTCAGTAATGGTGGATTTCATTTGCAGCACCTTTTCTTTCTCTGGACTCTTCTCAGCCTGTCTCAGCATGACACCCCAACAGGGCACTTAGGACCTCCACCAGCACTTTTTCCTCTTGTGTTCTTTCTCATGTTTTCTTCTTTTTGTCTTGTGTCTTCTCATCCAGATAAAGAGGAGACTGTTACCCAGGGAAGATGTAAGCAAATAACATCTATTTCATTTCCTTTTCTTGAGAAAGCGCATGTTACTGATGCTGGGCTTAGAAAGCAAGAAAGGTAGGCAGCTTCTCACCTTGGCTACCATGAGCAGTGTTTGCATGTTTATAGACAGCAGTAAGAGGTGACTTTTCAAACCTCCCCCTGCTAAGATCATGGCCAAAGGTAGTATATCTGTTCTTCAACTATTACAGTAGATTTTGAGTCAAACAGATGAACCACAGGACCATGTCCATGAATACGGAGCACCGACATTGTAAGACAGCAATGTCTATCCCTACCCATTCTGATCTTTGAACTTTCTTAACATCCATCAGGTCACCAATAAAGAGATTTCTCCTTCCTGACTGCTGCACAACACACCTTTCCAGAAGTGCCATTCTTCAGCAGCTGCTTCCTGGGCTGGTTCTTTTGTCACTGGTCTCTAATTTTGGTTAACATCCCACCTACCCAGAGTTTTACCTTGTGGTGGTCCCTGAGATGGGTTCACAAGATTTTCATCACATTCACTCACTTCCACACAGCCAGTTATTCCCCCAGCCAGATACTCTCTTTGAGACAGAGGAATATTTGAACCCAAACTTCAGGAGCAAGTCCAGTCAAAAATTCTTCTTAACATAAACGTGACCGCGCCTTGGCTTCTGCTTACAGCTGCAAGGAGAGAACAGAGTTCCTCATGAAGGGTGAGAAGACAAGCTTGTGTTTCAACTTTTGTGGCACTATGATGAAAATAGAGCTTTGATATGTTGTGGAGGATTTGTCAAACTGAATGTTTAATTACAGAGTCTTTTTTTTTTTCCTTTTAATTTTTATTTCAGCTGCAAACTAATTAATAAAGTGCTAGTTTACAAGCTCTCCAAATCTGAATGCATGGAACATTTCAAAGAAAGAGTATCTAAAAAAGCATCATATTTATCTCATGAAGTTATAACATGGGCAGTAATTTATCAGAAACCTTCCTCTGTCATTTCATGCACAATTCTTTCCAGTCACTGCTCCGTGGTATATTAACAATCCCTTTCTATCCAAAGCAGTGGTAAGACATACTTCAAAACAGTGTACTTTTGTAAGACTTTGTGTGATCTTTCCATTCTGTAGGTCTTCCCAGAATAGGATGATGAATATAGTCTAGCTTGTATGAATGTTGCAAGTGGTCAACAATGTTTCTGTGGCATGTGGTGACTACAAAGCCTACTATAAAATACATAGAAGGCTGTTGATATGGGAAATTACAGTGCTGGTAAAACTGGACAACAGTAGCCCTGAAAAAGTCTTCTGCAAAGACAGAGCAAGGAAAAAAACACATATCAAATCCAATTAAAAGCTTTCTGAGAGTGATTTGTGAGCCCTACCTGCAAGAGTAAGTGTATAGCTCAGATACCAACACTTTTAATTTTTGACCTGACCCCTAGTCTGCCATCCTGGACAGCAGGAAGCTGGGGACAATGCTGGGGATGTGGTGACAGGGAAGGCCACCACAGTTCCCTGCCCGGTACCCCTCAGAACCAGCACATGGTGATCGCTTCCCGGTGCTCACAATGCAGCAACTTCTGAGCTGGAGACTGGCTGCTCCTGCCCCCCCCCAGATGCCAGTGCTCCCACACACTCAATGAAATAGATGCTGCAACAGGCTGGGAAACCTTGGCGTTCCTCCAGACACCATAGTTGTGTGGCCCTGGGTTTTAAGCTAATGTTTTCTTCTCGTTTGATCAACATCCATGTTCTTTCTTCCCTCTCTGCATTTCATTTCAAGATTTGGTTTTGTTTAACCCTGAAATGCAAAGGGGAAAAAAAAGGACCTCCTTCCCACTCCATCTTCAGACACTTCTGCAGGAGTAAACCTGAGTGTGTTTTTCTGTTCAAAGCCACAAACTGGCCAGAGTTTGCTAAAACCTGAGCTAGTGCATATGAAACGTCAGCGTGCCTCTGAACTGCCCTGCGGCTCAAGAAACTGAGAACTGTTCTGCCTATTTTCCCCCAGGAGTCCCCCAAATTTGTGCCAGAACCGACGGTGCCTTTGCGAGCCCCAACACCGCCCCTTGGTGGCTGGAGCCGTCCTGTACATGGTGTGTTTGTGGAAAGGGGTGGGCTCCCCCTGCCATCCCGCCCTCTCCCCCTAAATTCCAGTTCTAGCAGGAGATCAGACTAAACAGGCTGTGTGTCCTTCTCCAAAACGGACTTTGTCTACTCCAGCCTAAAACTATGCCTTAGTCTGGAGCAGGCAGGAGCTCCAGCTGGTCGCACAACTCTTTTACAATGTTTTATCAGCTTTCATTGTGTTCTCTGGAAATCAAGGGTCCGCTTGTGTGTGTGACTGCCTCCTCTTCCAGGTAATATGGTAGAGCAGACTCAGTGCGCATGTGTGCAGAGCAGAGGAAACAGCAGTCATGAAGCAGGGCAAAAGTGCCTGCAGCACACCTTTGCATCTTCTCAAATTCCTGGCAGAACCACACTGTAAATCAGAGCACTTGCATGGTTGCTCTATTCTGCTTTTTGCAGCAGCCAAGAATACTCAGCACACAGCCCCCTCGCAGCCTGAGTATGACCATGACCCAACCCTTACCCGATGGTTGCTAGAGGTGTGGACAAGAGCCATTTCCCCATGTGCCCTTGCCTGGGGTCCCCCTCTGGCTACATCAATCCAAACATGAATCGCCAAGTGCCACCACCAGCCCCTCAGTCCCTTCACTCTGTCGGGGTGGTAGAAACACAAACTGCTCAGTCACTTGTTTGGGATTTCATTTCTTCATTGAAACTTGAAACACTTTGACGTGAACGTTGTAACCAGATGTGGCGATGCCTTCAGATCCTCGCATATCCCAGCACCTCCCTTTTTAATGTAATGACAAGATTCATAGCTGAGCAAACCTGTCAGGCACTGGTCTCGCTCGCCTAGGTGGAAACATCCCTTGCTTCTTGGTGACAAAGTGAGGAGGTGTTTCATGACTTCTCTGCTCTCTGCAGCAGGCTTTTTATTATCACATTTACTCTTTTCCAAGTCTTTTACCTCCCCTCCCCACCACCAAGAAGCTGATGGCTCCTTTATCAGAACCAGTCACTGCAAACTGCTGGATGACACAAACCAGACAGCCTGCATCCGCTGCAGACTGGGACAAAAGATGGAAGCAAAAGATAATAATGAAGCACAGCTGGCTGATAAGCATGTTTAAATTTTGCAGAGATTAGCTGTGAGAAGAGGAAGGAGTTCTTTCTCTCCCTTCTGTTTGTTTAGCTTTCTTTAATTGTTTATTTTTAGGATGAAAAACATGCCCATTCAGACTTATCGAGTAAGTTAAAGCAAGGCATAGGGAGAAATTTGTCTCATTAGAAACATGAAAGCCCTATTGCAGCCAAAAGTAAACAGGACTTTCCATTTCCCAGAGAGCCACGTAAGCTGGTGAAGGACTGCTCGGCTCCTGGCCATCCTCGCTGGCTTTGGCCGGGAGCTGGGGCCGGTGGGGAGCCGGGAGCTCAGCCCGTGGGTCCGCCTGGCTCCCCTGGCTCTGCGACAGGGAGAGGGAGGCAGTGGGACTGCACAAGCGCCATCTCACTTACAGATGGGATACAGCAGCGTTTCATAACTCCTCTTGCACGGCAAAATGCTCCCATTATTTATCTGGGCTGTTGTAGCATGCACTGTTATTCAGAGCAAGCCTCTCCTGAAGTCTGCGAGTGAGTGTCTGTGTCTCGTTTCCACAGATGTAAAAACAAGCTCTGGAAAATAAGCATTTTTTTAAGCGGAACAAGCAAATAAAATACATTTGAAGGGAGTGTTGCAGTCTGAGGGACTGATGCTGCTGCTGCAGGATGACACAGAAGTTTTCCTGATGATCTGCAAAGAGGGGACACACTAGCTGCCGCCAGCAGCTAAAATGCCATTCCAAAATGGGGTGTTCCATTGCCCTTCTTCCCCTGCCTGCATTGTCCTGAAGGCCAGTCCCTAAATCTAAACCAGCCTTTGTTCACTTCCCACACCTATAAACTTGCAGCCACTTCTGTGGATCCCTGCTGATGAGAAAGCTGCAGGATCCAGTCAGTGGTCTACAGCATCTCACTTCTCCCTCCTTTCTGACCCACAGAGCACAGGGGAGGTCCAGTGTAGCCTGCTTGTACAAAGAGTAAAGCAGAAACTCTATCCGAGCTCCCTGTTTGCACCTGCTAATAGTATGAATGAAGAAAGAGGCAGCAGGGTCAGCTGTACTCTGAGTGACTTAGGCTACTCTGGAGAAGCAAAGCTGCAATGGAGCTGGGTGTCCTATGGCTGCGCGGCCAGAGGTGTGCCACTGAATGTCATCACCCTGCACAGGCACCACTACAGCGCAGGCACTTGTAGCATTGTGTTAAGAGACTTTGGTTCAGGCCTTTAGGACCTTTCCTTCTTTGGTCATGAGGGGCTGGGACAACACCTGACCAGGAGAGTAGTTCTATGATGTTGCCCTTCTACTTTACCTTTAAAATAGTACCAGCATGAAATGGAGAACAAAATGGAGCTATTGAGGTTAGATATGCTCTCTCAATAGTCATTTTCAGTGAGGGGACAGGAGAAAAGTTTTGTTCTGCTTTTCAGAATATACTGAGATACTATTACAGTAATTACATGGACAAAGGAAGTACAACTGATAGAAATAATACGCTTCTTGTGTTTGAAACAATGTAGTTTGTTCACATGGACCATCCTTTTGGAGGGCTACACAAAACTGTTTGCAAGATTCACAGTGCAAATGTGCAGAAAGCAGCCAGAGTCATAAAGCTTGTTAGTTATGTTGAAGTTGGGCAAATCCTGTGACTTAGTTGAACACTGACCTGCAGCTTACTCCGTTGTGCCCCCTGTTGCTGCCACTGCAAGAATTTTTATTTCACATATATTTCTGAAAAAAAGACATTAGCTTGTTGTTGTTGGGGTTTTTTTGTTGTTGTTTGTTTGTTTGTTTGCTTGTTTTCATCTCTAGGAATTGAGCAATATAAATGAAAAGCCTGCAGTTGGCTCCAGAAGCCCCTTCAATGCAAAGATGTGAACTTTTGTTAATCCTAGTGGTTCTGCAGCTTCCAGAGGCCTGGGATGCTCGGGTTCTACTGGCCACATTGCTGGGTAGGAATGCAAGGGGTGGCCAGGGACTGGGGGGTGGGGGACACTAAGGCCAGCACACTTCCCAGCTGTGCCAGTTGTGCACAACTGCCTGGACACTGCGAGCACAGCAGAAATGTAGCACCCTGTTTCTCTGAGTTAGATTGCAAGAGACTGATGGGAACTATGATTTATTTCAATAGATATAGCCAGCTGAGGGCACCTGTTAAGACTGAAGCCTCCTAGGTAATTATAATCAGCAGTAAAACAGTCTTTGCCCTGAAAAGCTTCCTTTCTAATTATACATATTACTCAAAAGTTATTAAAAAGCTTTTTTTTTTTTTTTTTTTTGCTGTCTAGGTTCATTTATATGACACAAGGAATTGCAGGTGCTTTGTAAATGTCCCTTTTCTGTAAGGTAATGTTTTTGTGGTAGCTCATGTAAGGCAGAAATATTAATACATTGTATAAGTCCTTTGAAGGCTTGCATCCTCCCAGTGTGTGTTTTCTCATCTCTATATTTAAAAATGTAAAACAGGATGGATCAAATTCACAGACTACTGGTACTTGTGTGCTTGGCTGCAGTTGCTGTCTCAGAATACAGAGTATATTGATTCATTTGTATGAAGTGATCTTTTTCTTTCCTAGTAGATGGGATGGGATGGAAGGAGCAGATTTGAGGTACCAAAAGGTGAAGGATAGGCACTGATACAGGAAAACAAAGTTCCAACCAAGAAAACCAAGTTCCAGCCAGTGGGTCCATGTGGCTTCTCTGAGACCTGGTTTATTAACTTGGTATGGCTGTGCTTCCACATAGAGAAACAGTAATAGGAACACTGATACTCTACAGCCCAGCATGTTGTAAATAAATAATTGGATTGACAACATAATGAGGTATAATACCTAATAATTACTTTTTTTTTTCCACCATTTTAAGTAGGTCACTTCTTTCCTCTCTGATTCTGAATCTAATTTTCCTCTGTGCTAAGGGCCAAGCATGTGACTCTTTGTAGCTATAAAAAAGAAGGCAGCAGCAGACCCTTGGGATACAGAGATATTACAGCAGCCACGCAACACATTTCTGCATTCAGAAGCGTTTTAGTGTTGGGTCAGGCAACACTACTAAGCAGGGACATATGCTTTTTTTTTCATGTTTTCAGAAGAAAATGTGGAACTGATAAGAAACACCTGTGTAAATGGAAAGCCATCTCAGAAACCTGGGTTTGTTTAGATGATGAAGAGATAAAATCTGAAAGCATGTGTTGCAAGGCAAGATAATCTTGAACAGAATGTCTGTTAAAAAAAAAAAAAAAAAGAAAAAAAAAGGAAGCAGAAGCAGTAGTACATTTCAGGTAACCAGCTTTCTGTGCAAAGAAAGGTCCTAGAGGATCGTAAGGCAACATTGGTGCAGAGTGTAAAACTGTGTGAGCTGCATAGATGTTGTTCATTCATTTTTCTTCATGTAAATATTTATTTGCATCTTGTAAATATTTTCTTAGAACCTCAGCAAGACACTGGAAAGCATAAAAGCACACATTACCAGCTGAACATATGTAACCAAAGTTTTCTCTTTGCTTGCAGCTCAGCCTATTCCATGTGCTCTGATTTAGAGCCCTGTAATAGAGCACTTACCACATAGGAATTCTGTTTAGCTCCATTTAACTTTTTTGAGGGAAGACTTGTCAGATCATTTGTTTTACTTAAGGCATACATATTTTCATGCTTTAGTCCTGCTTGATGTGAAATAAGCATTTTTTAAAGGAAGTCGATCTCAATATTTCTTTTCATAGTCTGGAAAGGATGCACTAGTTCAACAATAAATACTGGGAAATGTGCAGTATAGTGTGGATTTAATGGAAACATTGCCATGATTCTCCTTCTCTGTGTTGTGGCATTAAATCAGTCAGACAGAGGCAGACTGCTGGTGCGTGCAGTGCCCAGAGGAGGAGGCAGTTCCAGTAATAATTTTAGAGACTGTAAAGCAGCTCTAAAATGGAAATCTCAGCAGCCGTTCTAGGAGGGCCCAGCTGAACAAGACACACAAGCACATGCCCAGTTTTAGACACACAAGCAGTCCTGAAATCAATGAGACCACCCACAGGCTTAAAAACCCTTGAAGAATTGAGTCCTTAATTGCTCAGTAACTGCTGCAAAAGGACATTGTTTCCTTTTTATTACTTAATATTAAAAAAGGGCTTTGCCAGCACAAAATACTGGAGAAGCCCAGACCAAATAGACAAAGTGAAGAAGCAAAGCAGCCTTGCAGGAGGGCTGCCTTTTGCTAAAATTTTCCCGTTTCAGCCCACATTGAGCTGCTCCTCCTGTTGAGGTCCATGCTCAGCAGCACTCAGTTTATGCAGGACCAAAAAATTACAGCTGCTTCCCCCTTTAAATTATGAGCAATTGACAAATTCTGCAGGTTTGGGGATTATTCTTTAGGACACAAAGTCCTAATCAACCCCTTGTTAGCAAAAAATTATATCTGTAGCAAATCTTTCTGCTTGGGATGCCAAGCTTTTTTGTCTGCAAGGGCATCTTTGCAGCTTCTCAAACTGTTACATGAGTGGCAAATGAACTTTAATGAGCTGATCCTTTTGCAGTGTATGAGGCAGGGAAGTGTTAATATCTCCGCTTTACAGATGGACAACTGATCTGCAAGGGGTCAGAAACCTCAGCTGCAGAAAAATCCGGAAAGCTGAGCTGACTTTATTGGAGCTGTACTGATTTATACCAGCTGAACATATGGCCTCAGAAGATTAAGTAGTCTGTGTGAGAAATCTGTGGCACATCTGGGACACTCCAGGGCCTGAGTCACAAGATATCCTTCCTGCCCATTAGGCTTGCAAACATGCCTCTACTATGCAGGAGCCTCTCCTAACTTTTTCTCTAACCTCTTGGCAAAGCAATAATGAAATTGTTTGAATGACTGAGCTCAGGGAAAGTTGGGGTTAGCTTATGCTGTTGACAAAACCATTTTCTCTGGTTACTTTGTTCATGACAGTAGTTTGTACAGGTAAGCCAAAACTATATAAGTTTGGATCATTGTATTTGCAGTCATATTCTAAGCGGACACATAGAAGGAATTTGCAGTCCAATCTGGGTAAAGAGTCTGTCAAAATCTTACAAAATGGGATCAGTGTTTCCTTTTTCCCTCAGTCCTATGCCATACTGTATATGAGTAGCTGAAGGCGAATCCACCACTGCAGAGGTGTTTCTCTGTGTGTGCTTTTTTTATCATCAACAGTTTTATGTAAGGCCAGCACTGGCATATGCACATTTTCCTAGCTATGTTTTGCCCAGGCAGGAGGGAATTTTTAGAAATACAGAAGGTCTGAATAAATTCAAATATAGACTTTAACAGCCTATTAAAGCACAACAGTTCTGCAACTGAGACAGCTTTTGTAGCCACAGCAATACTTATTTAACTATTGTTCCAGGACAGGGGGAAACAATAACAACAACAACAACAATAACAACAAAGAAAAAAGAAAAACCAAAACAAATTTTTTAAAAAACAACCAAACAAAAAAACAAACAAAAAACCCTAACAAAACAAACAAACAAACAAATACAACAAATAGACAAACAAACAAAAACATGACACCAAAATCATAAACCCCGTCTAAATCTTATTCAAAAAGATTTCAAAAAAATATGTTGGGGTAAAACCTGCACAGGTTGTGGGGAAAAAAAAAATGGTGAAGATGTTCACATGCACACTTTGGTTGATATTTTGGTTACTGTGATATTCCAGGCATGGCTTCAAGATGATATGATGTTAACTGGTTAAAATGTTCATGCCACAATGATAATTTCAGATAATGGTACTGGTGAGAAAGATAATGGCACCAATCAGTCAGAAGTAACAGACAAATATAACACAAATTTATTCAGAACTTGATTTATTACTGCAGTCTATTTAATTAGCAAAAGGTTTCATATTGGGGGGATCAGTACTGCAAAAGACGAGAAACAGTCATTGACAAATAAACAACACAGCACAGTGATGCTAATTCCCAAGGAGAAAAGTAGAATTGAATTGTATTAAAAAAAATAATAATAATTACGTTCTTGAACAAAGGAGAAGAACAAACACAGTCCACAACACTAGTCTGGAAAATGAATGAAAAATGTAATCAAACTATTCCAGAAGTTAAGAACCACAAAATTTCTTTATCATTTTTCACAAAAATATGACAGACAACTTGCAAGATTTTTAGAAAATTAATATAATCTTATATTGTGAGCTACATTTATCCCAAACTCCAGACTATTCACTTTAGCAGGATTTATTTTTAAAATACACTTTCAAACATTTGTTAAACTACCTACTGAAAAAGGGTAAACATTAAATGAACCTCCAATAAGGAAAAAGCAAAAAAAAAAAGGAGAAAGAGAGAAAAGTTTGCTTAGCATCCATTTCCAGCCTGCTGTTCAACAATCAGGCAACATCTGTAAGCAGTTTCTGAAGCGCTCTGCGTAACCCAGCACTACCACCTGCTGTTTGGGAAGGAGGATTCAGTTTCCCTTGTCTTGCACATTAAATCTCCTGTACCATGCACGCAAAGAGAAATTGTCCATTTCAAAGAAGAGGAGGAGGATAAACAGACAAAACAAAATAAAACAAAAGAAAGCAGAATTTGTCACAGTGAGTGACTAAAGGGAGAGGCAGCTCTGCCTGTTCTAACCATGAGATAATCCTTTCTCAGATATGGGGTGAAGAAGCTGAGCTGGGTCACACCAGCTGTAACATCTCGCTGCTTCTTTTCTCTTGGCTTTGGGTTCCCACCAAACCTTTATAGACTTTTGCAGTGCATCCCACTTGCCCCCAGTGTACTACCTGCCTTCCCTCAAATCCTGCAGCTTGCTAGCAAAATAGCTTATGTTGGCTAGATTTTGGCTCTTCTGCCTATGGGGGCTGCTGAAATTTCCTTGCATGATGCTTTTATGGGGAAGGTCGAATGAATACTGGTCTGCCAGGTTTATAAACATGGAATAGGGTAAGGCACAAAGGTCTTCCTCCAGAAAACCTGGTGAGGAAGCCCATCATCCCTCTCCTGAAAGGAGAATATTTGACATTTCATTTTCATTAGTAATGGACCAAAACGAAAGATTGCACCCATGTAGGCCCTAAGAAAGCCAAGATAAGATATTCAGTACCATTCTGCTGTCTGTGTCCAGTGATGCAGCTAAAAGCTGTGTTGGCTGCACCTGAGGATTTGACCTGTCTCCAGACTGCAAGAGAATTACAACTGATGGGAACAACTGTGGGGGAGCCACGCTCCACAAAGGCTGTTAAATCACAGCCCAAAAGCTGCCTCTTTTTTTACCACCAGCTTTCCCTTTAGACAGGTAAATCTCCAGCTAGCCATTTAGGTCAATCTGCATATCTTTCCAGGACCAGCGTTCTGACCTATAACTTGTGCAGACACGCAGAGAGCATGTTTAAAAGGGCAGGTCACTGATTAACTGCAAATAGTGCAATTCTTTGAAGACATTAAAACATGCCCCTGCTGCTAATCAGTACTGTCAATGAACTGTGATGTTAAGGATGTGCATTTCTGTGTCACAAATTTGGTGAACCTCCATGGTTTGGCTGTGATGTCCACAATTCTCACTCACCCCAAAGAGGAGAGAGTTTGGGGTTGTTTAGGGGGAGTGAACACAGAGAAGAGGAGGTGTTTTTTTCAATGAGGCTTTTGTTGTTGTTGAGGTTGTTGTTGTTTCCACCCCCAAAATAAGAAGTCTTTCATGCTTTTAAGCTGCTATTTCTGCAGTCTGTTTCCATTCAGCTCTTAAGTCAAGGTGATTAGGTTTTGTTTTATTTGCATGCTCAGTGCGCACCTTGAAGTTGTAGAAATAAGCTTATTATCAGGTTGATGCAGGTTACATTTTTCTCCTCTCCTGGTCTGCAATCCTAGAGCTGTTTCATGAAGCACAGCACAGCCTAATTACTTCTGAGAATCCAGGCCTTGGAAAAGTACTAGTTTGCAGTTTCTGCCCTCCCAAATTTTTCCCTTTGCTGAAAACATTGCAAATGCTGAAGACAATTGTAGAACTAGAGGTGTTTGTGGGGTTTTGTTTGTTTGTTTGTTTTCCCCCAAATGGAAGAAATGCATCCTCTGTACCAACAGAGCTGCAGGTACCTCAGTTGGCAGTTGGATGACTTAGGTGTCACTAAAGCTGGTGGAGTAGGCATGCAGGAGCCCACCTGCCCTACCACTGCAGAGGACAGCCCTACAACAGGACATCTCCATCAGGCTGAGAAGCAAATACTGGACACATGTGTTGTAGGTCTCTTTCCAGCTCTTTCCTGTACCTACCCCTGCAGCAGAGGTGCACTGGGAACATAGTTTGCAACAAGAGCCATTGAAGTGAATTAGCATATGGGGGAGAAAAATAAAATTTAAAATAAAAGCCTTTACATCCATCTCATAGCTGAGATGGGAATCAAACAAGGATTGTTTCCCTCAAACAGTTTCACAGACCCCTGAGCCCGTGTTCACCTTCATGAACTCCAGGGACTTCTAGAAGGTGATCAGGTTTTAAGTACTAACCTCTTTCTGTTGGCTGCAGAAAGAGCTAAAGACAATTATGTGTTAAACTTAGGTGCCCATGTTCAATGCCCCTGCTCAAGTTCAGTGCTATGAGGCTGGAGGCTGTATCACTACTGGCACTCCAAATGACTACAGGGTCAGAGAGAACACAAATATGTTGAAATTGTTGTGTGTAAAATAAATATGAAACTAATACCTAAAAATGTATCTAAATTTTTTGTAAGCATTAAATGCACACAGAAGAGGTCTGGAATATTTCCTACTATAACCAGCACTGGATTTTTTTTTAATGGAAAAGCTGCAACATTATTCAGAAAATACATAGCAGTAAAAAAATCTGATCAATCCCTGCAATGACATACTATAGCACTGAATTTATCAGTGACTTTCAATCTAGGTATGCTGAGAATTCCCCTTCTGACACGTTTAGGATTTTTTTTTAAAATAGGACACCTTTTAACTGCAAATATGCGAACTGCCAATTGCATAACAGGGATTGTGAACATGATGGAGTTTTTACTTCACTAAATAATTAAAAGATCAAGGTAGTTTTACTTTGGTTACTTCAAGGAGACTCTGAATATAGATGTTTTTAGAAACATTATTGTTAAATACTTTAAAATAAATCTGGTGTTCTCTAACTCTGTGATTAACAGAGGTCAAAAGCTAACATCTACCCATCCTTTCCACCTAAAGGAAACTCCACTCTGATGTCTCTACATCCTCTCTCTTGCCTTTTTAACATATTTTTAATAAAAGCAGATTTCCTGATAGCCTCACAGGCCTTGAAGTCAATATCATCAATATTTATCTGGTTACTCACTAACCCTGCAAAAAGATGGCCCTCAGCACTATGACTACCAGAGAAAGAGTCCCTTTGCATAGACTGAATATGAGTATTGAAGAGAAAAAGAGACTGTAATGCGATAGGAATTTAGTTATGAATTTATGATAACTTATGACTTAAGTCCAAGCGCAAGAGGCCTTGCAGACCCTTAAATGTTCCATGCTGTATGGAATATTTTATTGTATTAAAGATCAAGCTGAGTGAGATTTTCTAGTTTCAGAAATGCCTCTTGCCTCACTACAAACATTAGGTTTTTGTCGAGCCTGAGCTCTTTCAGAGCTGAGGGCAAATGTTGAGGAACACCGGTGAGCAAATCCTCTGCCAAGCTCACGTTTTCCAGTCCAATCATGTTACCACAAACCCGCTTTCATAACACCCTTCTCAGTAATTTGATTGTGACTGAGATCAAGCTTTCCTAGCTCTGACAGCTCACTGAAGACATCAGTAGGAATTACTGATATTCCACTGGCTGCAAAATATAATTCCTTAAGGGCGAGGGGGAGAACTGTGGGAGTGCATGCTCCTCAGTTGACTGAAGTTCATCTTCATCATGTGCAAAGACATTAGGGAGTGAAACTGCTTTGATGAAGGGTTGGTGGGTTAATCTGCTCCTTTGGAGGTTCCTGCACAGAGTCCAAGCCTGCTCTGCAATGCTGTGAGTGCTGCCACTGCCTGTCCCCAGCTCCATCAGGGCAGCAGGCAGGTCTGTCGGGATCCTCCTAAGATTATTGTCACCCACGTGAAGACACATGAGCCTTTGCAAGCCTTCACAGGCTTCTTTCATGGCTCCATCGCTAAGCTGATTGTTCTTCAGGACTGAGAAGTCTGGTGACAAACACTCCCTCAGGAGACCCAGACAGATGAAATCTACCCTGTTATTGAGAAGCAGTAAATATCTGACACTAAAGGGGATTCCTTCAGAGACATCTGATAGCCTTTTGCCTGAGAACTAAAGCACTCTGAAAATACGATGAGAAGAGTGAAACCACCACTGTTGTCAGCAAAAGAAGAGTTCCAAAACTATTTGTGTGTAAATTCCTTTCTAATATCCATTTAGCTGTAATAGATATATAGTCATTTACTTATCTGTATCAGTAGTATGAATATAAAATTGCTACTAGTTACCATTAGAACACTAGCCAACTGTCCTCAGTATCTTTTATAAACTAGGTTCTCTAGGGTTACATAATTTCTTTTCATTTTGAGCTGATTTTCTCTTTCTCTTGGGTGTATATGGTGCATGTTCTGACACCAGTGTCCCTCTCTAATGGTCTCTTTGAGCATCTATTTTCTACATTTTTACAACTTTTTTCAAGAAATGGAAAATTATTAACTCATGCTTTGATGTATGCTGATGTATGATTTGTTCATTTGGTAATCACATGCATGTGATCCATAAGCACAAAGGAATTTTATATTAATGTGTCTCTATTTATATCCTATGGTATGACAATTACTCACCTACGACTTTCCACCATACATCATCAACATGTATAGCTTCATACCTTATAATTATTTTTAAACAGCTTATGCTCAGAATGCAACTAAACAGCTTTATCTGGAGGGCTTAACTGTCAGAGCAAGTGCACTCTGGAGGGCAAGAGTCATCCTCAAAAAGACTGGCAATCTGATAATCTCATCTTCCATGTTCGTATAACATGGTTGTTTTTCTTTATATTCTTCTGCCTTTCACTCCCTTTGCTAGCTTACTGCATGTTTCTGAGCTCTTTCTCATTGCTTTTGCTGTTTTAATAGTTCTTGGACCATATGTCCTTTTATTTTCTTTTTTTTTTTTTTTTTAAACTCCTCCCTTTTCTTCCCTTTAGTAGGGGGAATGCTAGTGACCCTTCTCCTGACTTTTTCTTTTTCTTTCTGGACTGTCTGACTCTTTGGCATGAGAAAACACACACCCTTTCTTGATTTGTGACTTACACTTCTGCCAGCTGGAAGGCGCCTTTGCCTGTCCATGGAGATGCTGGGAGAGAAGGCTCACTTGGCTGTCCTTGGCAGTAGTGCTCCAACACCACAGACTGTCCTTGATCTCTGCAGGGGACATTGCAGAGGTGCGAGAGGTGCAGCCACATGCAGAAGATCACTCAACACCACACAGGCTGTACCCTCATGTTCTTCTGCAGGGGTGGTCTCACTCACACATCTCAAGACTGAATTAGTGCTGTTCTGGTTTTAAAGGCAAAACTACATTTTTAAACTTCTCATTGAACTTATGAACCAATTGGGCTGTTTTCACTGCATTTTTCCTGTTTTCAGGATTTTTTGTGTTCCTCCTACACTTATCTCTGTTAAGAAAAATGCACAAACACTTCTGGAAAAAAGACAGGAATACCTAAAACCATAAATCATACTATCTATCAAGATAAAAGCCTGCGGATTAAATTTTTAAATGACATAACTTTGCTTGATGCCTCTGCTTCTCTTCTGATTTATACCAGCCCTGAGGACCTGGATCCTCTGTTAACAGAGAATATAAGTTCTTCTGTTAGAAATGCCTGTGGATTTTGAAACTATTAAATACATTTGTAGGTCAACATGGATCAGAATAACAGTGATCTTTAAACTGGAAATTGTATTTAACCCACATTTTAACATACTATTAAGTCATTTTAGTATGTTTAGATATATGCCACAGGACACTTCTTGTGTGGGGGACACATATTTCCAGGGGAGGTGCAGAATTAGTAGAACCTTGTCAGACTAGATAGTTTACCCACACCTGTTGGAACTGTGGTTTTTAAATACTTAATTTTTCTCTGTCTACTCCAGAAGGTAGAAAATAATGTAATATTTATGACAGCTTATTATTACATCAATTCAAATATAATTAAGAAATTAATTTCTGAAATTGTCACATTCTTTCCTGTCTCTTTGTCTGTCTGTTCATCCAACCATCATTCATCAACAGAGAGTCCACTATGCTATCCTAGCATTGTGTCTCACAAATTACTCCATTTTAACTACTTGTCCCCTTGTACCTTCTGAAAGTACTGTCCTGGTTTCTACTGGGATAGAGTTAATTGCCTTTCTAGTAGCTGTGTTTTGGATTTAGTATGAGAAGAACATTGATAATACACTGATGTTTTGGTTGCTGCCAGGTAGTCAAAGACATTTTGTCTCCCTGTGCTCTACCAGGTGCACAAGAAGCTGGGAGGGAGCAAAGCCAGGACAGCTGATACAAGCTGCCCAAAGAGGTGCTCCTTACTGCATGATGTCATGCTCTGTATGTAACCTGGAGTTGGTCAGGGAGCAAATACTGCTGTTTGGGAATGAATGGGCCATTGGTGTTGTGGCTAGTGAGCAATTGCATTGTGCATCACTTCTTTTATATATTCTATTATTTTTTTCTTCCTTTGCTGTCCTATTAAAATGTTCTTATCTCAACCCATGAGGTTTTTTTTCCCTTTCCAATTCTTTCCTCCATCCGACTTGGGGAATTAGTGAGCAGCTGCATGGTCCTTGTTGCTGGCTGGGGTTAAACTGTGACAAGTACTCTCATCCAAAGTATTCAGATATAAAATCTAAGCTGAGAGGAAGAGCAGTGATGTAGCCAAAAAGATCATTGCTATCTTCATCCTCACTAGGTCAAGGAAAGCTTTTATCTTTTGCTGAAAAAAATATTCAAAAAAAAAAAAAAAAAAGAAAGAGTTAAGATATTAACATTTGAAAATTAAATGAAAACAATTCTTGCAATGTTCCTTTAGTTTTACTCTGACTTATATCCTACTGGTACAATCTCTCATAGGATTTCATTTGAACACAGAAGTCAGAAGTTATTATTTAGTTATTTATCAAATTTGACTGAACTTGGTCAATGTGATTAGAAGGTGCAGAGTTGGGAGAGAGACAAACAGTATGACTGGATAACCTTATCCTGTTTTTTGAAACAGAGTGAAAGTACAAAGAAAGTAATATAAAAAGTGTGCCTTATTATTAGTTTGTATAGTAGACCATGATTTTAGCATACATGTTCATCCTTTAAACATATGAATTTTCCAAGCAAATTCCTCATGAATAAGATTAATCTGAAAGTTAAGACGTCCATAGTATGCCAGATATTTTGAATCTATCATTAACAGTAAAAATTAAAATCCTTTAAGTACTTTTTTTTTTCTTAAGATGTCTAAAATAAATTAGGACATAGGATTTCCAACCACACATAATGTGAACTGCAAAACTTTCATTTTTTCCATCATAATTTTATTTTGTAAACTCTTTCCCTGAACTACAATGAAGGTATGGTTAGGCTTTCTGGAACCCTGTAATGTTAGTAAGTTTTATTGCTTTCAAGGAAACAAAGATTATTACTATAACAGACTAGAAAAAAGCTTTTGAATTAATAGAAATTAATATCCTTATCCATAAGCATGAAAGAGTTTCATTTTGTTAGTCACTACGAAAATTAGAAGGATGTTTTAAACTTTAATGTAAGATACACATTTCTGGTTATACACTAACTGCCTAATGGTTATGTGAAATAGATTTCCTACCACTACATTTTCAAAGAGATATTTCATCACCCTGCACTGATATGTGGCTCTACTTTATGTATCCTACTCCAGCATTTTTTTGATACAGCAATTTATAGGCATATACCCATTGCCATGAAAAGGGGAAAAAAATAAAATCCCAAATATTTGCATTTTCAGAGTGCCCTGAACTTTTCAGCTGCTGTTTCGTTAACAGGACACCAGCTTGACAAGAAGCTTGTACCCAGCATATGTTTCACCCGCAGGAAACACAAGAGCTGTCGCTGCTGATGCACAGACCCTTGTGCATCCCACAGTATTGCTGCAGCCCATCCCCATGTGAGCCCCCTGCCCAACCCAGCACTACCCCACCTGTGCTGCCGAGAACAAGGAAGAGGAGGAGCACCAAAACTCAGTTGGCAGGGACAAAAGCACAAAGACTCATTCTCAGATTGGGTCTGTGCCTTCCCAGCCGAAGCCCCTCTCTGCTGAGGGGTGTCCCAGGTGAGCTCTGTGGCCGCAGCTCCATTGAGCCATGTTTGCCCCTTGCCCTAAGGGTCCGCAATGGTTCTCATGTTGACAAGTCTCCACAGTCTTCAGAGGATCTCAGGAAAACTGCTAAGTGAAGTGCTTTTGCCAGGAAGGTTTTCACTTAGATTCAATGGCATCTAAATATTCATATTAAGATTTGGGCGAAGATGGATTTGCAGCAAAAGCAGAGGCTGGGCATCAGACCTGGGTGCTGTTACAACTCTGACTTTCTGAGAAGCTGTAATGCGAGTGTCCTGCTCCTCATGCCTGGAGCAAGATCTCTACAAATGCATGCAGGCAGCACCGCAGACTCAATGGGTACCGGTGGGGCTGGACAGGGGAGACAGAGCCAGGCGAGTTCTAGCCAGAGCCAAAGCAAGGGTCAAAACATCTCGTGTAACAGAGATATAATCATAATGCTTCCGTTTGCACAGTTTAATTCTTTAGCACTGTAAACTGTTATGGGATTGCTGACCAGAAGGAATGTACAAGTGCTTCAATTTCTGAGCAATCTTTGCAAAGATTGTCATTGAATTTTAAAAAAGGAAAGAACAATGTTTTTCTCAATTACACATCTCCATTAAAAAAATAAAAATAAAAAAAATGATTGATTGAAATAATTGGAAAGTAGACTCTTTGATTTCAGACAGGTAAGGTGAAAATCCACCAGTCATTTTCTTCCTGAATGTCTGAAATAGGAAGGATCGCCTCAAGGCTTTACATTACAATTATTCCACTGTGTATTACTTTTATAATCATTTCCACTCCAACTATGTGCTGACATTTACATACTACGTTATAGGTTTCAGCATGTTCCCAGCTCTGACTCTGTTTTGCAATGTAGGCTAAATTCTTCTGTTATTACTGGTGTTATTTTTCCAATGTGTCTGCCTGAACTGTCCACATGGAAGACACTCTGATTTGATAATATGCTTTGTTGGGATTAAAACTGGCTCAATTAATAATGCCTGATGATCAGAAGCACCTCTCAGTTAGGTTACATAGTTTAACATGACAGCATAATTCTTCTGTCTTTTTTAACAAGTCACCTGTCCCTACAATGACATACTTCATGATATAAAAAAGACTGAAGGAAATAAATACATATTTTGATAATGGTATTATTAAGTAAACACACTTAAATCCTATGAAAATCTTCTCTATTATATCACACAGCAGCACAACATTAATGCCCATAGAAGTCCCAGATGTGAGAAATAAAGTGGAAATTGGTTACCCTTTAGCTTATTAAAGACAAAATATTCCCCTGTGGCTAGACCAGGATAAAACCATGTGATGGTATGATGGCATTTTCACAGAGGGCTCTGTGAAATGTCATTGACCCATGCTGCATCAGTTGCTCATGCAGTACCCATTCTTTGTTCTTCCTCAGAGCAAAGAACCACAACATCTCTATATTAACTCTGTCCTAGCCAAAACCAGGACACACATCCAGACTGCCTGAAGGAACAGCTCCTGGCCCCTGCTGTATCGCCAGGGATGGGAATCACCTGAGACTTTGCGAGCTGGCCTTGGCCAAAATTGTGCCGGGAATTGCTCTATTTATGAACATAGTCCACAGTCTAATTTCAACTGAGAATTAAGAAACTAAATAAAAGCCATCAGGCTGAAGATGCAGAAAACATCTAGGAAAGGTGAGCAAGTAAGGGTAATTAATACTTTGACAGTTTTTAATGAGCTTAGCAGGGGCTCTTCTATAGTCTGCAAATGGAGGAAGGAATCCAAGGAGGAATGTAGGGTCATCAACCACCAGAAGTTCATCTTGACAAAGTCTCCACACCAAGGAGCTTTAGCAGAATGCCTCCCATAAAGCATATGAGAAACTTCAGTGGAATTTACATGGACTGAACAATAAAGCTGAAAAGAGCCATACAGAAAAATTATTCCTGATCCAGCACTCCTGTCCTGGTTCCGGCTGGGATAGAACTAGTGTTCTTCCTAATAGCTGGTTAGTACTGTGTTTTGGACCTAGTACAAGAAGAATATTGGAAATACACTGATGGGTTGGGTGTTGCTAAGCAATGTTTATACTATAACAAGACCTTTTCAGCAAGAAGGCTGAAGATGCACAAGAAGATGGGACAGGGCACAGCCAGGACAGCTGACCCAAACTGCCCAAAGGGATATTCCATACCATATGACATTATGCTCAGTATCTAAACTGGGCAAAATGTTAGCCTGGGGATTGCTGCTTGGGGATGGGCTGGGCATTGATTAGTAGGTGGTGAGCTATTGTCCTGTGTATCACACATTTTGTATATTTTATTATTATATATATATATTTTTTTTTTATTTTCTCTTCTTTTGCTGTCCTATTGGACTGTCTTTATCTCAAGCCATGGGTTTTGCATTTTCTTTTTTTTTTTTATTCTCCTCCCCATCCCACTGGTGGGGGGACGGGGAAAAGAGGAGAGGAGTGAGTGAATGGCTGTGTGGTGTGTAGTTGCCAGCTGGGGTTAAACCATGAAAACTCCCTTTGTCTGGAGCATTGTGTTTCCAGGGAGACAAACGGAGGGGTAGACACAGGTTTTCTGCTGATTTTCCTTGAAACTTAATTTTTGTATCAGGTCAAAATGCAGCTGAATTAATCAGAGATTCATCAACATGTGTATCTTGGTGGTGTCATTTCCAGAGCATTCCTTCTAGAAGTTGCCCTTCAAAAATTTATTTGGATTGAGCACCAAGGTAGCCCATCTGTTCTAAATTTTAAGGCAAACATTCAAGGCTTGCTGATTGAATAAAAAGTTGGAAAAATAGCCTGAGCTAAAACTTCTTTCTTGGTCAGCTTTCCTTGTGTCAGCTACCCGTTGCCTCCAAAACCTGAATCATTTGCCCTGAATATCTGAAGCATGTCTATATTAAATGCATAGGGGGTAGCAGTACCTACTGCACTTTGGCAGTCACTTGAGATACCTAACACATGTAGTCTGTTAGCAGTCCTGGTACCTGAATCTCTACTTCAGGTCACCAAAGAGGTGTGCAAAGCCATGTATGGTTACAGATGACTCTGCCTCATCACACCACCACAGCACTAAAAGAACATCTGCTTGCCAAGATGACAGAATTTCCTGTTCCCATCTCACACCTTCCCATTGTCTTACCATCTGGCAACAAATCTGAGGTGCAGGGATTTGTAGTGCTGCTTCTCCTGGGAAAGCAAGCCAAAGATGGGCTCAGGAGTCAAAGTCCTACTCCAAAGCATGGGAGTATTGACCAAGACTAAATTTACAGCCCATTTACTTGCTAGGGAAATTATCTCTATGTTCTCAGACTTGATCCAAGTGCAGTAACAGAGGTGCAGTGAAAAGCAAAGCTTTCTCTTCAAAAGTGGTTGCAGAATTTCCACCTTGCCTGCCAGTGAGATAGCACCTCACTGTAATTGGGGAGTACTGTAAGATTTTCTGAGCTGTGAAAAAATTTCAAGTTTCCAAAAAGGACATGCCTTTCCTATTACTTGGGCAAACTTTCAAGCACAGCTATATACCTTCTTTAGGTTATATCCCAGTTTGAAGAAGTATAAAGATCCTCCAAAGTCTTTTTTTCCATGAGCTAAGGGGCAATATTCTTCCCACATATCTTTTTATGAGCCTTGCCACAGTCATGGCAAGAAGTTCCACTTTCACCAATGTCTTTTCATCCTTCCAACCTGTGTCCCCAAAGAATGGAATGCTTAACAAACCCCATGGTTTCTATTCTCTTCCCCATGTCAGTACACAGCTGTCTCCCTGATGCACTGCTTTTGGACTGTCTGCTGCCAGCTGACGCTCATCTTCTTTGAACCTCTCTCCTCCCTTTACAAATCCTCCCTCCTTTTAATTTTCTTCACTACTGTTGACAACTTCACCCTTTCCTCCCTCTCAGACTCTCACATTTCCTGTAAACTTCTATCCTACCTCCCCCAGTCTCTACATACAAGTTCTGGTAAAATATTGCTCAGATACTGTTGGGGTTTTGGTTTGCTGTGTGTGTTCTGGGTCTTTTAACATTACAAAAAACTCTTCATTGAAGTCTTAGGATAATAAATTGCTTACATTTTGACAACTTGGGCTCCACATGTTGTAACTCTGCGAAGTCTGATTTTGATTATACTGATGTCAGTGCCCTCCAAACAGCTCAAGAGTTCAAACTTCAACCTTAGCATGTCAAACAGGGCAAGTTACCCTCCCCATTGACTTTGTGGTCAATTCAGTCTTTCATGTTACTCCATGCAATAAGTTTAAATTTCTTAAACTTGAAGGTCAGCACATTGCAGACCAGCTGCAGAGTTCATAACCGGTTCCTTCAGTCCTCATGCTAACTCCAATGAGTCTCTTAGTTTCTTAACACAGCACATTTTTTTCCCTAGTTTTCCAGGATTTCTTAAAGGCTCACAGCAAAATCATGTCTTACCATTTAATTAGCTAAGTACACACTTTTCCTTGGCTTTGAGAGGGGATCTATGACAGATGCAGGCCTTCTGATTTTGCACATCATGAATTGTGTCAGATTGCACAGAAAGGATTTAAGACCAAGACTAAGATAGAAATCCAAGTCTGCCAGCCTAGAGGTTCCAAAATCCTGGAGGGATATGCTAGCTGAAGTCATCAGCACTCAGACTCACTTCCCCTACTGATCAGTCCTCAGAATAAATTTTAGACATCTACTTGCTCACTTACCACTCAGTACTGACTACATTATCCTTGTGGGTCACTCAGGAAAATGAAAATAAATATAGTCCATGGCAACGCCTCCTATATCATTCTGTGTCTGCTTTCTGCATTGTAAAGGGTGTGTTATATGGCTTTCTTGCCACAGCTGTCTCTTCTAGCTCTGAGTATTCCATCACTGCACCTATTCACTCCCATTAGACCAAAGTTTGCATCGAACTGATAAATCTCACAAAAGATTTTCTGTGATTTAGCAACTCCTCAAGAGACAACTAAGGAGAAATCTACTGCTGACAGAAAGACAGATATCCAGTGCAATTATATGGGGATGTTTGAGCAGAAGACCACCTGTATTCCACTTTTGGTTACTCACTCTCCCCTTTTTTGAGCCAAAGAGTTGTGTAAACATGCACATCTGTGCAAATATACCATGCAGAGTCTCTGGTAGTCTGTGTCAGCTCACTCTCTCCTCCTTGTGATTTTGGCTAGAATGGAGTCTGATGATGGACAGAGTCAGCTTCAGATTGATAGATTTATCAGACAGCCATACATAGAAAGTATATGATGCTGTCCATGGGCTTTCAACCAGAAAGCTGCACACAAAGTCTGATTTTGTTTTCAGTTCCAAATCTAAAATAGTTTGAGAGGTCACACCAGTGTCTACCACTCTTTTTTTAACAGCTGTGAAGAAGTCACTGACACAGTGGAGGAAAAATAATATTAAGAAAAACTCAATGCTAATGCGAAAAAGTACATAAATTAATCCAAAAACTCAAGATCAATTTATTTTAACTGTTTTCGCTTCTGGGGCCTGTGCATGCATATGCAGTAGGGTGTGACAGGGAGTGGGGGAAGGATAAGGATGGTAACATGCGAATGAGTGAGTCTACCAGTGGGTACCTGCAGAAAGTCAGAATTTTCCCCATATGGAAAGAAAAGTCCTTGAAAATTAGGTTAAAAGTATCATGAGGTGACTGGTGGCAGAAATGCTATGGAAGTGGATTCTTATATCATAGCTGTCTGTGCCAGTATTTGTGAGGCCTCACGAGATCAGTTTGCTTCCTGTGGACTGGAAATCTTGTTTCTTTCACAGAAAAGGCTGTAGTGTGGAGGTCCAGGAAGATTTCTGGTGTGTTTGTAGAGGAAAGTATTATCCTTAGGACCTCTGCAGTACTGTGATAGGTGAGTCATAAACCAGAAGTCTCCAAACTGCAAACTGAAAGCTTAGGTCTGTTAAGCTGACAGAAGTGAGTGTTTTTGTGCCTCTATATGTGAGATACAGAGATTGACACAAGTTCATACAGCCACCCTGTTGAAACAATTCAAGTGACTTGTCTTCACTCTTTAAGCCCTTCAGGGTTTATCTCAGTCCAACCCATCATCTTCACTTCATCAGATGTGAGGTCCTTCCACTGCAGTCAGTCTCCACTCCCCAGTTGCAAGCTTTCAAGTAGTCATTTTCAGTTTTCTCCTATCTGATCCTCATATTTGGGAAAAGCTTCCAGTAATCATACAGAAATCTACATAATTTCCCTTTCCCTTCCTCCTAACAGTCTACTACTTCTGCTTCAAAGCCAGTTGAAGAACTGGAATTCCTTATCTTGCTGTGTGCTGAGGCCAATACATATCACATTAACAGGTAAGGTGTCCTTATTTATCTTCTACAGATCTTTTTATACCTTTTCCTTGACTAGAAATGCCTTTTTGCTCCGTATATGCTGTGTCTAATGTCGTAAAGTCCTGGTCCAGGACCAGAATTTCATGCAACATATAAACAGAAATAAATAAAAATGTGTGAGCATGTGTGAGAGTGAGTGAGCACATTCTCCCACATTTCTTGAGTGTAGAACAGTAAAATATATCAATAGGGCAAAAGATAGTAATTTAAATTTAGTTGTTTTATTTTTGTCTGTCAGATAAAGAAAGTGTCTGGAGTTCAAATTTGTTCAATTTGCACAGTGTCTGTCAACAACAGAATAGAGGATGAAAGATTTTATTTTTCCTCTTTCAGGTGTAACAAATTTGCTCTCCAATAAGTAAGAATCCAGAAATTTAACTTAGTTTCTTCCCAAGAAGGCAGCTCATTAAGCTTCCTGACAGGAGAAAGCAGTCTGTTCAATGTTGCTCAACAGCATGCCAGAGCTTCAGAGAGATAATACTTTCTTTCTCAGAGGAGCCTTATTCTTAAAGTATGCACTCATAAAAAATGAGGATTTAACACAATGAACTCCTGTTGTTTAAGAATTAGTTGGAGCTAAAAATGTAAATAAATTCTATCTACTAGACTTTGCTATCAGTTAGATCAGTACACTCACCATTGAGAACATGTGTTTAAAGCTTCTTTTTCTTTATCAGGCTAACAACGACCAGATATACCTTCTGTGCCGATGCTAGACAGCAATAATCTCAAAATGGACTTCCTCTCATTTATCAAGTTCAAAGGAGAAAAAAAAAATAAACTCACATTGTGAACACAAAACATAAACTCCAGGTCGACTAATGAATGCATGCTCAGGAACCCATCTGTTAACAATATCAGCTTACAAAATCAACTGGTTTAATGCATGTGAAAACATGTAGGAGGGATCACACATCAGCAGAGCTATTTACATTAGAAAAACTTGTGGTTCAAGCTGAGAAGTTTTTGACCTATGACAAAAAAAAATATATATTTGCCATAGTATGACTTATTTTGTTATCAGGCCTCAGCTCAGCTGACACAGTGAAACATCTCTTAAACCTATTAGACACGGAACAAAACCAGATCCAAGCCCTAGTCCAAACTTTGGGAAACTTACTTTAAAGATACAGGTTTTGCAATTTCACCGTTTCTAGTTATTTGGTTTGCAGGTTTGGGCTTTAGTTTCTATTAACTGTAACAAGTAGTTCTAAATTCAGCAAAGTCCCCATCCAAGTCTATTAATCCTGTCCTTGAGTAGTGATTAAGGACCACTAAGCTAATTCATTCTGTCTTCTCTTTCAGCCTTCTGCTTGATCTCGTGCTCTCATTGAATTGTTTTCTTCACTTACTTTACTTTTGTTTTCTTTCTACCATAAGAAAAGCTTTATGGATGTCTTACAGAGCTATATTTCCCTGTTCAGTATAACCTTTGTACTGGCATCCTGAAGTTTCCCTCTAGGCACTGAATTCAGGTTTGAATCATTACGAACAATCTGAGGAGTCATCTGAACTCAGCCCTTCCTTTCTCTTTTTTTTTTTTTTTTTTCTGTCTATCAACTGAACAGTACAAATGACACCTAAAGAAGTCTAATAAATAATTCTTTTTTTTTTTTCTTTTTGTTTACTCTTTGCCAAATGTCAAGGTAAAACCTCGTCTCGTGCCTACCACAACAAGGATGTCCAAGTCATTTACCATACAAGAAGAAGAGAGTATTTTGAAGCAGACCTGCCAGAATTTTGTCAAATGATAAAGAAACAAAATGTCTGTAAACTACTCATACAGTCATGGGTTTGCCAAACATCTTTCTTTGGCCATACCTGTTTTGAAAGCTGAACAAAATGACACAGGTATTCAAATACGTGACTGCAATTGCAATTGCACCTCCCTGAGACTGAAATGGCTGAAACAGCTTTGACCACTGGAACTGCCATATGTAGTCCACCAGTGGGGTTGTGGTCAGTAAGTCATTTGACTTTCAGGAACACCATCCTAAATTTTAGCCAAGGTCAAACATAGAAATTTCTGGGAACTATAAGGGATATTGAGTAAAACTTCATCTTACTAAGGGACACCATGAGATACTATAGTGAAGCCAGGAGAAAAGTTATTTGAGTCATGCCTTTCCTTTAGATTAGACCTTTTATTTATTTTTTTTTCCATAACATTTTTAAGAACTATAGTTAGATTTGTAATGGCACACATAGTTGTTATTTTCTCTGAAGTTTGGGTAAAAACTTTCAGCAGGTTTCCATCACTGTGTCTTTAACATTATATTGTCTTCCCTGAACAAAATGTCAACTTAAATACTGGATGCTGCAGAACCTGACTAATTTTTCCCCTTTGGAATAGTAAGTAGTGTGTTAGTGGCAAACAAAAGGTGATGAAAGGTCTGTCTCCAGACGGCATTGTAAAAGCTATAAGCTTTGCCTTGTCAAAGACAAGCTCAGTTTTCCAAATCCACCAGCTGCACGTAATGAAGTATTGCTGTACCAGTTTTCCTGAACTCATGTCTTCCAACGTGGGAAAGATTTATTGATTTTTTTTTACTTTTTCAGTCTGTTTAGTACCGAGCTGATGAGAGCACGTGTGCTATTTTTTGTTAAAAGTATCAGAGACACAACACTTCTCTGAACCAGGGAAGCATCATGCACCTTTCTTCAGTGATATTTTGCCACATCACTCCTTCACATTACATCCATTTTGGAGACTGGTAAGTTCAGGATCCTTGAGGAGACACTGGAATACAGATCACAGTCAACTCTTTGATCTGTGATCGACACCACCTCTTCCTTGTGCAGATCATATCCAGTTTCATTGCTTGTGGTCCAAATTTGAGTAGGTTATTTTTGCTGAATCACATACGCAGAAGTTAAAGAAAATGAAACTCCTGTCATTGTTAAAAGAACAAAGAGGTTACCTGTTTCCCTGGACTATTTCCATATTCTCTGTCAGTATATCAGACTGGGGTACATTTTTTTTCTAAACATTTTTTTCTAAACCATGAGAAAATGGTTCTTTCCGATCCAAGCTCGATTTTAAATGAAATATTCTTGTATATCTCAATAGTAGTTGTCTGGTCTGTTCAGGTGGGGAATCTGGGAATCTTTAGGACAGAAACTTCAGAAAATAAGTCAAATAAATGTACAAAATAACAGTGATAATTTTTTTCTTTTTTATTTGGCAAATACATCTACAAGGCCTTCTTTTTTAAATTTCTTCTGTGTGCTTCTGTTCAATGAGATCTATCTCAGTCTACAATAGCTTCAGCTTCCCCTAGGACAATTACTGTGAAAGCACTAATGCAAGTACAGTCATCTTTTAGTAATATATGTGTAAAACTGCTTTGAGCAGCACATACTGTCCTACTGCTTAAAGGTAAAACCATCAAGTAAGTAATCAGTTCTACTGTGTCTTGACTCTTGTAGCAGGTCGTAAAGAAGAGGAGAGAGGAGGGAGGGAGCTGGGGCTGGTGTCTCCTTGGATGGTGCTGGTGTCTCCTTGGATGGGGATCCCACTGGTTTGTTTGCCAATGCTTTGAACCTGTCAGTTACACTACACCACAGGTGCATAAAATGACAGCCAGTATCTGGAGCCATTTCAGCATTACTGGATCCATTGCTAGACCCTTGGAAATATGAAGATGTCATTAAAACACATAAATATATGTCAATGGAAAATTATCTCTAATATCCATCCAACTCTGACAACAGAATTCGAAATGCTCTTTATATTAATGGTACATAATGGGTTGAACATACTCAATACAGACAGATGGAAAATTAATGAACAACAATGTGTTCATATTTTTAAGGTGGTCTTGGAGTCTCTCAAACATAAAAAAAAAACTTCCCAGGCAGGAACTCTTACTATTTCTCATTTGTGACTACCATACCCAGGCAATAAATAACACACAAATTTCACAGTATCACAGTAAGTTTGGGATTGGAAGGGACCTCAAAAGATCATCTAGTCCAATCCCCCTGCTGGAGCAGGAACACCTAGGTGAGGTCGCACAGGAACATGTCCAGGCGGGTTTTGAATGTCTCCAGAGAAGGAGACGCCACAACTTCCCTGGGCAGCCTGTTCCAGTGCTCTGTCACCCTTACTGATAAGAAGTTTCTTCTCAAATTTAAGTGGAACCTCTTGTGTTCCAGCTTGATCCCATTACTCCTTGTTCTATCATTGTTTGCCACCGAGAAGAGCCTGGCTCCATCCTCTTGGCACTCACCCTTTATATATTTATAAACATTAATAAGGTCCCCCCTTAGTCTCCTCTTCTCCAAACTAAAGAGACCCAGCTCCCTCAGCCTTTCTTCATAAGGGAGGTGCTCCACTCCCTTAATCATCTTCGTTGCCCTACACTGGACCCTCTCCAGCAGTTCCCTGTCCTTCTTGAACTGAGGGGCCCAGAACTGGACACAATATTCCAGATGTGGTCTCACCAGGGCGGAGTAGAGTGGAAGGAGGACTTCTCTCGATCTACTAACCACCCCTCTTCTAATACACCCCAGGATGTCATTGGCCTTCTTGGCCACAAGGGCACAGTGCTGGCTCATGGTCATCCTGTTGTCCACCAGGACCCCCAGGTCCCTTTCCCCTACACTGCTCTCTAATATGTAATCTCCCAACCTATACTGGAACCTGGGGTTGTTCCTGCCCAGGTGCAGGACTCTACACTTGCCCTTGTTAAATTTCATTAGGTTATTCCCCGCCCAACTCTCCAGCCTGTCCAGGTCCCGCTGGATGGCAGCACAGCCATCTGGCGTGTCAGCCACTCCTCCCAGCTTAGTGTCATCAGCAAACTTGCTGATAGTACACTCAATTCCCTCGTCCAAATCGTTAATGAATATATTGAATAATATTGGCCCCAGCATTGACCCCTGAGGCACTCCACTAGATACTGGCCTCCAACTAGACTCTGCACCATTGACTACCACTCTCTGGCTTCTCTCCCTAAGCCAGTTTGCAACCCACCTCACTACTCTATTGTCTAGACCACACCTCCTCAACTTAGCTGTGAGGATGCTGTGGGAGACTGTGTCAAAGGCTTTACTGAAGTCAAGGTAGACCACATCCACCGCTCTGCCATCATCCATCCACCTTGTTACATTCTCATAAAAGGCTATGAGGTTGGTCAAGCATGACCTACCCTTGGTAAAGCCATGCTGACTGCCCCTAATAACCCCCTTATCCTTGATATGCCTTGAGATGGCACCAAGGACAAGCTGTTCCATTACTTTCCCAGGGACAGAGGTGAGGCTGACCGGTCTATAATTACCCGGGTCCTCCTTCTTGCCCTTTTTGAAGACTGGAGTGACATTAGCTTTCCTCCAATCCTCGGGCACCTCTCCCGTTTCCCAAGACTTGGCAAAGATGATGGAGAGCGGTCCAGCAATGACTTCAGCCAGCTCCCTCAGCACCCGCGGATGCATCCCATCTGGACCCATAGATTTATGGATGTCCAGACTATTTAATTGCTCCCTAACCCAGTCCTCATCGACTAAAGCAAACTCCTCCATTGACCTGTCTTCATCCGGGGTCTCAGGGGTACAGGGCTCCCCAGGACAGCCTCCGGCAGAGTAGACAGAGACAAAGAAGGCATTCAGTAATTCTGCCTTCTCTGTATCTTCTGCCACCAGGGCACCCACCCCATTCATCAGTGGGCCTACATTGCCTCTGGTATTAGTTTTATCTGCTATGTATTTGAAAAAGTTCTTTTTGCTGTCCTTGACCCCTCTCGCCAGCTGTAATTCTAAGGAGGCCTTGGCTATCCTAGCTGCCTTCCTACATCCTCTAACAGCAGCCTTATATTCCTCCCAAGTGGCCAGCCCCTGCTTCCATGACCTGTAAACTCTCCTCTTCTGCTTGAGCATACCCAACAGATCCCTATTCAACCACGCAGGCCTCCTGGCTCCCTTCCTTGACTTCCTACGTGTGGGGATGCTCTGATCCTGAGCGTGGAAGAAGCAATCTCTGAATGCCACCCAGCTATCTTGGGCCCCTTTTCCTTCAAACAGTCTTGCCCATGGGATTTCCCCCAGCAATTGCTTGAAAAGGCCAAAGTTAGCCCTGCTAAAGTCCAGGGTTGCAATTCTACTTGCTATTCTGTTCCTGCCACACAAGATGCTGAACTACACCATCTCGTGGTCACTGCAACCCAGGCAGCCCTCAACCTTTACTGCTTCGACCAGACCCTCCTTGTTAGTGAGGATGAGGTCCAGCAGTGCACCTCTCCTAGTCGGCTCCTCCACCATCTGCATGAGGAAGTTATCATCAATGCACTGGAGGAATCTCCTGGACTGTGGCTGGCTGGCTGAATGGTCCTTCCAGCAAACATCAGGGAAGTTAAAATCACCCACAACAACCATGGCCTGTGATTGTGAGACCACTCTCAGCTGCCCATAGAAGGCCTCATCAACTTCCTCAGCCTGATCTGGTGGCCTGTAATAGATGCCCACAACAGTGTCAGGCCTGCCAGCCTGCCCCTTGATCCTGACCCAAACACTCTCAACTCGCTCGTCATCCGCTCCTGGGCAGAATTTAGTACATTGTAGTTGCTCTCTCACATAGAGAGCAACTCCACCACCACGCCTGGCTGGCCTGTCTTTCCTGAAAAGGGCATAGCCGTCCATGACCACATTCCAGTCATGTGAACTGTCCCACCATGTTTCTGTAATTGCCAACAGATCGTAATCTCCCGACCAAACATAGGATTCTAGCTCCTCCTGCTTATTCCCCATGCTGCGCGCATTGGTGTACAGGCATTTCAGGGAGCGAGCAGAGCACACCAGTTTCTCCCTAGGGGCATAGGAGGCCACCCGGTCCTCATCAGTTTTAGAATGCAGCCCCACTGGGACAAGCCCAGCTACAACCCCATCCCCCTTCGAGCCTAGTTTAAAGCTTTCCAAATGAGCCCAGCTAATTCCTGCCCCAGCATCCTTTTGCCCCTGCGAGATAAACCTTTCCCACGTGACAGTGTCCGGACTGGTGTCTTATAAAACCAACCATTATCAAAAAATCCAAAGCCCTGCCTGTAGCACCAGTCTTGGAGCCAACGATTTAGAGAGTGAATTTTCCTATTCCATCCCACATCATCACTTGAAGATGGAAGGAGTGAAGAGAAGATGACTTGAGCCCCTGAGTCTTTCACCATCCTTCCCAAGACCTTGAAATCATTCTTCATCCCCCTCAGACTACGGGAAGCAGCTTCCTCTCCATCTGTCTGGAAGACCAGCAGCGGGTAGTAGTCCGTCGGATGCACCAGTTTGGGGAGCTCTCTAGAGATATCCTTGATCCGGGCTCCAGGTAGACTACAAACTTCCCTAAGATGAGGGTCAACTCTGCATATTGGGCCCTCTGCTCCTTTCAGAAGGGAATTTCCTATTACAATCACCCTTCTTTCTTTCTTATCAGAGGCAGTCTTAAGTTGTGAAGTCGACTGCCTCTTCCTATGTGATCTTGTAGGCAGGCTTGGCACCACCTCCTCATGTACCTCTTCTTCAAGATCCAGGGCCTCAAACCTATTACGGAGGGGCACCTGGGGAGACAAAGCAGGCAGGGAGGGGGGCTGCCCGTGACGCCGAATAGGAATACGCTTCCAACCCTCGTCGTCTTTTCGGTCCCCTACCTCTGCCCGAGAGCAACAAGGGTGGGGCCGTCTCAGGACTTCTGCCTCTGTCCGAGAGGGCAGGAGGTCCATCTCCTTTTGGGGGGTACCTCCCTGGGACCTTTCCGACTGGCACGTCAGGGTGTTACTCCACCAGTCAATCTCCCTTTCACACTCCCTGATGGTCCTCAGCGTCTCAACCTCCTCCTTAAGTTTGACGACCATGTCGAGCAGATCTTGCACCTGCTCACACCTCACACAGGTGGAGTGCTGGCCTCCCTGCCCCAGCAGCAGCAGGCTCTGGCACTCCCTGCAGCCGGAGACCTGAACAGCCACCGTTCGGGACAGAGCCTCAGTCTGCGTAGCCACAGTCTGTTTGAGGCAAGCTCTCCTTCTGGAGGCGACCATGGTCGTCAGCAGTCTGGGACGCTCGCAACGAGTTAGAGGGGCTGACAAGCAACGAGTGCTCTCTGCACCCTGCTGCACAAGCTACCACACCCGCTGCTGCAGCACAGTGTGGGTGGGACTCATCCGCTACACAAGCTGGTTGCTCCTCCCTACACCTGGTGGGCAGCACTGGTCGCTGCCCTCCCAAAGGCTTTTTCAAGGCAAGGGGAGGGGGTGTGGTCGCCGTCACCGTGGGAACGCCCCCTGCCACGTCAGCCGCTCTCTCGCAATGGCTGCCGGGGCTTTGGCGATCGGGACCCGCGGGGAATCACGCTGTCCCCGTACGTTTCCCTCTGAGCTTCCTAATCTCGGCTGAACCTCGTGGTCGGCTGAACCCCGCCGGCTCCGGCTCTCGCTGGGCTGGCTCCGATCACTTCAGCAAACATAACATTTACTTGAGACCCTGCTTTCCGCAAGTCTTTTGATGGTCAGAACTTCAAACAATTCTGTCTTCAGCTAGTTTTGTTCATTTTTTTATCTTCTGAGTTTGGGGGCAACATTTCAGTGTTATAAATTTGGACCTAATTTCTATTTTATATTCTATAGATTAACTTCCAAAAATGGCTGCAGTGCAAAGGTATGACTCCTGTGTGAGCCAAATGTTTGTAAAACCTTTGAGCAAGAAAATCAAGATTACTGATCCAGGAGGAAATTTTGCTTTGAATGGTTTTCTTTCTCCTAAGGTTTTCCAGTAATAAGTCACTTCACAGAATGCAAGAAAACACAGTAAGTATAGAAAACATGTACTCTGTATAACAGTTTACACACAGAAAATTATTATCTAAGTTTAAAATATTCCTGAAAAGAGTAATTATTTTGGCTGTCCTAAACATCACATCTTCCACATCTCAAAAGGTGATTCTCATATTTAACTGAGTGACTGATTCACCTTTGACAGACACAGAAATTGAAACAAAAAAATATATTGCCTGGATTCAAGTGCTTTTCTCAGAAAAACATTCTGTATTTACTTTCCAATTGGAGGATCATGTCTTCTCCTCTAATTGAAAGAATATAACATCTTATTATGTCACACAATCTGCTTCAATTTCTGTGCACAAGGCATAGTCTTCATGGGGCAGTCAACATGGCTTCACCAAGGGGATGTCACGCTTCACCAACCTCATAGACTTTCATGAAGACATAACCAGGTGGATAGATGATGGCAAAGCACTGGATGTGGTCTACCTTGACTTCAGTAAAGCATTTGACACAGTCCCCCACAGCATTCTCGCAGCTAACCTGAGGAAGCGTGGTCTGGACAATCAGGTAGTGAGGTGGACTGTGAACTGGCTGAAGGAAAGAAGCCAGAGAGTCGTGGTCAATGGGGCAGAGTCCAGTTGGAGGCCTGTACCTAGTGGAGTCCCTCAAGGGTCGGTATTGGGACCAGTACTATTCAATATGTTCATCAATGACTTGTCAGCAAGTTTGCTGATGACACAAAGCTGGGAGGAGTGGCTGACATGCCAGAAGGCTGTGCTGCCATCCAGCAAGACCTGGACAGGCTGGAGAGCTGGGCAGGGAAAGATGTAATGAAATATAACAAGGGCAAGTGTAGAGTCTTACATCTGGGCAGGAACAACCCCAGGTTCCAGTATAAGTTGGGGAACAACCTGTTGGAGAACAGTGTAGGGGAAAGGGACCTGGGGGTGGACAGAAGGATGATACCATGAGCCAGCACTGGGCCCTGGTGGCTAAGAAGGCCAATGACATCCTGGGGTGTATTAGAAGGGGGTTGGTTAGTAGGTCAAGAGAAGTTCTCCTTCCCCTCTACTCTGCCCTGGTGAGACCACATCTGGAATATTGTGTCCAGTTCTGGGCCCCTCAGTTCAAGAAGGACAGGGAACTAGTGGAGAGAGTCCAGCACAGGGCAACAAAGATGATTAAGGGAGTGGAGCATCTCCCTTATGAGGAAAGGCTGAGGGAGCTTGGAGAAGAGGAGACTGAGGGGTCGCCTCATTAATGTTTCTAAATATGTAAAGGGTGAGTGTCACAAGGATGGAGCCAGGCTCTTCTTGGTGACAACCAATGATAGGACAAGGGGCAATGGATACAAACTGGAACACAGGAGGTTCCACTTAAATATGAGAAGAAACTTCTTCACAGTGAGGGTAACAGAGCACTGGAACAGGCTGCCCAGGGAGGTTGTGCGGTCTCCTTCTCTGAAGACATTCAAAACCCGCCTGGACACATTCCTGTGTAACCTCATCTAGGTGTTCCTACTACAGTGGAGGGATTCGACTAGATGATCTTATGAGGTCCCTTCCAATTCCTAACATTCTGTGATTCTGTAATTCTGTGATTCTTTGATTCTTCACATCATTCCAGGCCAAATGCAGCAGTTGCTCAGTGGTAAAACCACACAAATTAAACAAACCACAAGAAATGGATCGTGTTGTGGGGAGCACAGAACAGCGGAAAGGAAAGCAGGGTCTCAAGTAAATGTTATGTTTGCTAAAGTGAATCATCTAGAGGGAGGTGATGTCATGGATTTAACTTCAGGAAGAACAGGGGAAATAGAAGCCAAATCAAAAAATATCAACATTTGAGAGTTTCAAAGCAGCAATTTCTTAACTTTCTCCAAAGCAAATGGATTCATTTCACTGCAAATATACAGATCAGCTCCATGAATGGCTGGAAAGACCAAAGCACTACAGTAAGGATATTTTGGAGAACACTTAACTGGTGACTTTGCTTCCTGACTCTCTTGCTCCCTTTCCAATGCCACAGAATACTAATTCCATTGAGATATTAATTTCTGTCCTTTTCCTTTATTTTCTTAATTTTTTTCCTTAAACAAACTCAGTTGATTTTTCCATTCAGTGACATCTTATTTCCACAGCAACTTGCAGCAAGGACCCTTAGGTTAGTGAAGACAAAGTCTTTGCTCAGATAGCATGTGGTCCATGATATTTCCCAGTGCATCATATACACAAGACCATATGACTGGTCATGCCCCATGGAAGGATGGTCCTTCCAGTTACCTCTTCCATTACCCCAAGGTGGTGACAATTCAGGATGATTCATGTTGGCTTCAAGTTCTACTTTTCCCCCATCTCTCACTTCTGCCTAACCCCTCCCCAGTTTTGTGGTTGAAATTAATTTACATCTGTGATGATTAAGATTTATAGAAGGAGCTTTCATTCTTTCAATCAATAATTTTTCTCTAACCAAGAACAGAAGGTAAGGTTTAGTAACAATGGCTTAGACCTTCTTCTCAAGAGAGCAATTCTGGGCTTCTTTTCTGCTAGTCTCTAAATAACATCTCTAGAAATGGACACACAGGATTGGACTAGATGATCTTTCGAGGTCCCTTCCAATCCCTAACATTCTGTGATTCTGTGAGCATGGGAGTAGCTGGTAAAACAGACAATATGTAAGACTGATAGAAAACTAAAATATTTTCTTACTTTTTCAAAATTTATCAATTACACATGCTTAGGTATACATATTAGATTACTTGAAACTTCTGACTACAAAAATAACACAGTTACGCTGAAAGGGCTAATGAATCCAAATTATAAATAGAATGTTCTTTCAGTTGTAAGAAAGTTAAGACGTGTATCTTTTGTGGTTTAGAAGTGAAAGTCAATTTTGAAGAAGGAGTTGTTTGCAGCCAAAAAGGCTGAATATTCTTTAACTGTGATCCACTGTGGGAGGTTAGTAACTAGAGGGCCTGCCTGCAAGTACTTCTGTTTGGCTGAACTATTTCAACTTCATTTTAAGGTCTGGCACTAATGTGTCTCTGGCGATCTGTGGATGTTCCTACAGAAACTGATGCAAAACTAGTGGAGTTGAAGTGAATTCATTCTGGGGCAGCTGAAAAATATAATGTAGCCCTTGATGCCTGTGATCTGGGATGAAATGATGAAACAAAGCCACTCTGTCACTTTAGCCTTGAATGGTGGATTTAAAGCTGGTAGTACCATCTAGTGGGCAAAGAAAGAATTGAAGAGTACAAATACATATAGCCAGAATCCTGAAAATCTCAGTATTATATTGACATTTAGGAAATATAATGACAACGGATACTGCTTATAAGATCTATAAGATTTCACATTAACGTGAAAAACATATTTAAGTGAAGACATTCAGGAAAAATATAAAAGAATTCGGTACATTTTTTTCTTTACCAGTGAGATACTTTAGCTAAATCTGATTGTTCTATAGCTACTTTCTCATAATTGTTAAGCCCTATTTTCTAGTCCTTTAACTCTGTTGGTTTTGGACTGTTCAATAAATCTGCATAGACTCATTCCACTTTGATCTAGACTCCTTCTTCTCTTTCTTTTCCAAAATCGACATGATAGTTCTTACTGCCTCATTGTTATGTGAATGTAGCTCAAGAGGAAGCACAAGATTTCGGTTTTCTTTTCAAATTTATACAGGATATTTTGTGGTTTTGTTGTCTTCTTGCTTAGCTATTTTAGATTGCCTCACTTCTGGGACATTTCATAGCTCCTGCTTATGTATAATAGGTCAGTCTTAAGAACTACAGAATTCTTACAGTATTGACTACTCAGTACACTTGGTACAGTAAAAGGGAGGGTAAAATGCCATTCTTCATCTAACTTTCTGTGTCACTTTCAGTAATCCAATTTGTAGATTGTTGTTCCCTGTCTCTGAAAACTTATGGATCTTTTTGTCTCTTTTTAGAAATCAGAGTTAAATTTTGATAAAAATTCTTCATAAAATAGTTTCCATTTAAATTACTTCTGCTTTTCTTCTTTTGTAAAAGACATTTATGTTTATTTATGTTTATACTACATAAAAATAACATTCTTCAACAACTAGAGTGCTAGTAACTGATGACTAGTTTTTCGCTTGGGACAGTGTTTTGCAAGCAAGGATAACTGCAGTATTTCATGAAAATTCCTGTGTACCAGTCAATATTCTTCTCTGATCCTTCATTTCCATCTTGCTGATAATGACTCAGCAAATTACAGTTATCTCAAGAGCCCAATGCTACTCTGACAGGGTGATTTACAAGTGAACAGTATGAGCAAAACTCCCCTTGAGACCCCATCCCTGTTTGCAGTCAGGATGAGGAACCTGAGAGGACTCCGAGTTCCTGGATATCTTCAAGTAGCCAGTAGTGCCTGAGAATGCCTCAGAGAGGCAAAGTTTGTACAGGTTTATTTAAATGTCCTGCGGCAAATTCTTAGATCCTGTTAATTGTCATCTGTTCATCTCAGACAGAGCAAGGTCAATTCACATGCTCTATGTGTCTTCCTCTTCCTCGTTCTTCCCCCACACAGCTGAAGCAGTGAGTTGTTAATAACGAACATGTAGCATATGTTCCTGGGGTTTATGGGACTTTTCTTGACAGCAAAGAAACATAAGCTAGTTATGAGCAAAAGCCTAGAGTAGTGGCAAGAGTAAAAATTATTTGGAAGGATGCTACTGCAGAAGTTGATTAAACAACTGTGAACATCTTGGTTATTTCTGGTAGACAGTATTTGAATCTGGTGGCAATGACAAGGAGGTGGAAGACACAGCTTGTCCTATAAGGAGCTTACAAGCTATTCACCTCTTTTTACATAAATGAAGCTCAAGTTTAACTTACACAAAATGCAAAACTTTAATAAAACACAAAATCAGTAGGTGGTGGCTCCCTGTGTTGAATTGCAAATTTTGAGTTAGAGTAGGTTTTGCAGGCTGCAATTTTACAGTCCCACTTCTGGAGGGACTAGAAATAATTCAATAAACAGTTGTCTTGGCCTCAACTAATTATTCATTTAAAAGGTAATATAAGCCCTTATTAGCAGACTTTTTCATGTGTCACATATAAATTATTCTACAATATCTGTATTCTGGTCATAACCTGCCATTTACCACCTTGTAGTGTATCCAGGACTTTAAAACTACATTCTTGTCTTTTATTGCTGTGTGTTAGCTTCAGGGGAGAGCAAGGGTGACATCCAGTGGTGTATTAAGTTATCTGTACAAATGGACTAAGCCTTCAGTGAGGTGAGATCTCACTGAGGTCTTAGAGCCATAAAACAATACCTGTTAAAGCTTAGATCAAACTGAAACTGCATGTTTTCCCACGAGTCCCAAACTGCATACTGTTTAAATGGAAATAATTTCCATTTCTCCATATAATTTAATTCAGAATTGGGAAGCAGAGAGCATCAGTAAACAAGAGAAAGCTAAAGGAATATTCTGAAAACTGGCATTTGCTTACATGAAATAATAAAGTCCCCCCTGCAAATTCAGCAGCTTCCCTAGTGTGGTTGTTCTAAACAGAACTGTCACTGATCAATGGTATCTGTGGATGTGCCGTTTATATATACAGGGCTTCCCCTCCCTAGCTTTGCAACAGGGAAACAGTAAGAAAAACTCACTATTTATGTTCTTTCATTTTCCTGCTGGTTTTGTGTACTCTTTCAATATCAGGGCAAGTATTTAAGTATGAAGAAGACAGTATTATTTCAACTTAAATCACTTAAATTAATTCTTCCAAGAAATAGATGTAGAATACTACTTTCTCATAATTCCGTATTCACCAAGCTGCTAGAACTGGGGGCACTTTACAGGCAGGGGATATACAGTGAATATATTTCTGAAACTCATGGCAGCATGTGTTCAAGATTTAATTTTGGGAACAGAACTAAGCATAATGTTACAGCCCTGCATATGCCTCAGAGATAGCCTGCAGCATCCCTAAGGCTCTTCAGGCATATATTATGGCACAGACAAATGCCATACATGTGGGACCTTGTAGGCTCTTCAGGGCATCCTCCAGTTGTATGTCAGACTGTGTTTAGGATGTGCTCGCTCTAGGTCTTGATGATCCACAGAGAACAGACCTGACATAATACATGGGAGGCAAGTTCCTCAGTTGTAAGTAACTTTCAAAAATGTGACTTAGGCCAAAAATGTCGGGGTTATATGGAGCCTGCCTTTCACTGAAATATAATATACTCTCACCCAAACATTATAGCTACTAAAAGTATTCCTGTTACCCTCCCTTTGTGGGGGGGAAAAATTATTATTATTAATATTATTATTATTATTATTAATAATAATAATAAAAAGAGGCTGCTTCTAAATCTCAAACAGGCTTTGAAAACTTTACAGTGATGCCACAAGAGTTTTTTTTTTTTAAAAAAAAAAGCTAGTAGCTTTGCAAATTAATTATTTAATGGAGAAAAATGGGAGAAAATATTCTTATGATATATCTGTTCATGCTAGTATTTTAATTTATGTCCCCAGTTCTGTAATTTGAGGACAAGAATTTCTATGACGAGTCGATTGACTTCATCTCTTCTCAGCATGAGAGATCTTCATGAAGATTTGACAGCTGGTACATTTATTCACTGACTGCATTTACTTTATCAAAATGTCTTTTTGGTGATATGACATCATGATACAACTTCTGATGTCAGGGTTACTAAAAAGCAATTTTAATAAGGTCTATAAAACCAAACCTCCAATAAAAACATGATTTTGCATGCACTTTCATTTACCATTACTGTCTAATACTGGCAACTCCAAGAGTATTATGATCCAGATCAACAAAATTCCCTCTTTGTCCAAACTCCCTGATGGTACCCTGAGCCCTGATTTAGGCGGATATGACCCCAATAAAGTGAGGAGGGCTCAGAGGGTCAAATACCATCTTTTATTAGACCAGCTGATGCCATTAGAAGAAGTAGGTGAGCTTCTAAACTCCTGACTTCAGACTGAACTCAGTGTAAAGACTGAGGCATCCCAGGAACAGAAGCAGAAGAGAAATTCAGGTGCATTATTTGAGCTTCTCTGAAAGAAGGTGTTATTTGGGGCTCTCAGGAGGTGCCGGTGTCAAGATGATGATTTTGAGTGTTGACCTTGATCTCTGCCCATCACACGAGGGGAAGGAAGGGAGGAAAGGAGGAAGGGAAAGGAGGAGGAAGGGAGGAAGGGAGGAAGGGAGGGAGGGAGGGAGGGAGGGAGGAAGGAAGGCAGGAAGGAAGGCAGGAAGGAAGGCAGGAAGGCAGGAAGGCAGGAAGGCAGGAAGGCAGGAAGGAAGGAAGGAAGGAAGGAAGGAAGGAAGGAAGACGCCTCCTCCTTTTTCACGGCAATTCACTGGTTAGTTCTCCTGTCCATCAGAATGGAGACCTGGGCTACATTTCTCTCTGGCATCTGTGGAGACCTGAAGGTCCATCTCCAAGGTCCCAGCTGGATGCTTCAGCAAAAAGGATATTCTGAGTTACAGAGACAAGGCTCCTGCCTCCACTCCTACAAGTGTCCGAGTATTTTACATTGTGTTCAATAGAGCTTCTGCAGGAGTCAAGCCACCCCCATCCTTGTCCCCAGGCCACAGACTCATGCTTTCTCTGCCCTAATAATTACTTAATTACTGCTGCATGGAAAAGTTTCAACAGATGGACTGGAGCTGAATAAATTCTATTCCTGCAGGCCAAGGATTCAACAAAATTTGGACCTCACATCCCAGTGAGCCTCTAGCAGCTGAGCCTATGGAGCTGGCAACAAGCCCTGGGATTTTTAGCAGAGGATGTATTTTGTGGATGTTTTCTGTTAAGTGCCTATCAAGACCGTAGATAAAGGGGCACTGGGATCTGGGCAGCAGCTGAGAGAGCATTTCAGAGATATAAATTTTAGATGCACATACCAGTGAGGTAGCTCATAGGCACCTGTGTCCTTTATTGATCTCACTGGAAACAGCCAAGGCATGAACATATTTATAGCTTAAACTTAATTGATAATATTTAGGCTAATTGCTTTATATCAACGAATAAGAAAGGGTTGCCTCACGTCTGATCCTACCATTATCTTGTTTCCTCCCCATTCCCCCTTCCCCTCACCACAGTTTTGCCCGCTGTCGCTCATAGTCTTGCCGCTCCTACCCAGAGTCCTGGATTTACAGCAGGAATGATGCTATCCACCAAGATAATATTTCCTTTTATTTCCTTTTTTTTTTTTCCTTAACATTTTCATCTGAACAAAGCAGAGGAAGCTAATTAATAGATTTTAAACCAAGGGACCACTCTGATCAGTTGCTTTGACTAGTTGTATAAAGTACATCGAGGAACCTCACCTGGTGCTTTCCACGAAGAAATTCACGGGCCAGAGATGATCATGCCACATAGCACAGATTGGTCCTCAGCAGCAACACGGGGATAACTCAGGAGGATCCGACAGGGCAAACAAGGCTGTGGGAAGGCAGCTCAAGATGCCAGAATAATATAGTGTGGCAGCTCAAACCATAACATTTACTTCAGGACTGGCTTAAACATCATGGATATCCAAAAGCAATTTCCAAGGATGAAAATGAAATTTATCTTACATGCAATGATAGTAACCATAGGAAAAAAAGATTGAGGGTACATTGTGCAGTTTAAATTTGTTTAAATTGGGCTGTGATCTGAGGAATGACAAAAGAGGATTTAATACAAATTCTTGTTGGAAAAAATGATCAGCATATTCTGTCTCTATTGGTGTCATCAAAGTTACACAAGATACAAGTGAAATCAACTCAGCATCATATGGAAAACACCGTGTAACAGCCAGGGACTGAATTTATATAATACATCCAAGGGAAAAGCAGCTTATTTTTAGCTGACCACGTGTAGCAAACAGGCCTAAAACCTGAGACCGAAATATAACAAAACAGCATTATCCTGAAAAAGAGAAATGCAGTAACTACAAAAAAATCAATCAGTTAGATAGTGGGTAATGCAAATAAACTCAGGACTGACAACAGAGAGCAGGAAGCCTTGATTCATTCAAGATAAGAAGAGTTAAAAAGATAATAATTTATGAAAATAACCTTTGCATGCTGTGTTTCTGTTTTTACAGATCATTAAAGAGGCACTTACAGTGGCTTCACACTGTACTGCCATTAGATTTTCACCTCAAATAGGAATAACTTTTGTTTCTGTTGCAATCCATTTTATTTCTGACTCCTTAAGCATGCCCTCAACACCCAGCTGGGATGAAGGTCTGAGATTCTCTAAAATGGGTTCCACGCTCAGTGCTTGGGCTGACCAAGGACAATTCAATTCTGTGGCAGCTTAGAAAAGTATAGTGTGATTTTTCCCACTAATGTGTTGAAAACAAAACCTTTCAATCCATTACATGAAAATACAGTATTGAAATAAGTGTTAACTCTGCCTCTGTAGCAGGTGTGTACCTGGATCCCCAAGTGTACTTTCCTAAATGTATTCCCAGACCTGAAATACACACATGGCACTTCCACAAGGAGTGAGGAATGTCAGGCCCAGTGAAGGACAAACCCTTTGCTGCCATGGGCAGGAGAAGCAGCCATGGGTTCCTTATCCCAACCTGTGCCTGACAGATGTTGCCCAATGCTTCATTGCTTACCATTATTTGAAGTGCGATGTTTGGGGCTGCTCTATGGGTTGAAACAATGGCAGCTATCAGCACCTGCTTTGTCATGTGGAGTCTGGTCAGATGGTGGGGACCAGCCTGCGCCACCTCCTCCAAGGTCCCCACCACCTCAGCCCTGGCCTCCTGCAGAGACCCACTGATGACAAGGCTATCAGCCACAATGGGGCAGGAAGGACAGCATAAGGAAAACACATCTGCACTGAAAGGCCCACCCCTACCAAAAACCTTCTTCTGTGGGAGGAAATCAATGAAGGAAAAAGAAACAAAGCTTTCAGGGCCCATTATCAGTTCAATCACTTGTGTTAATCTCAGTTTTAGATGTTGTTGTTTCTGTGCAAAGTCCTTTTTCCAAATAAAAATGATCTAATGAAAGATAAACCATCCAGATGTGCTTGTATAACAAAATAAAACATGAAAGACACTTTGGACCAAATAAACCCTCTAACAATAACAACAACAAGAAGTTGACAGAAGAACTTAAGAATCGTCAAAAGTTTTCCAAAGGGAGAAAACAAATCTGGTAGGGTCAGCCCGAAATATTTAAAGTCTAATGCAATCATCTTTAATGTGCTTTTCATACCATAGATTTCACTGGCACACTTCCACATCCTGCTTAGAGCTACCTGCTTAAGTAATGCATGTATTAATTAGCTAGAGATACACAGGCAGTGATACATAAATGAATTTTATGTAAATTGTCTATAGAATACAGCTTGGCTCGTGTGTCTTTGATCTGTTGATAATCTCCAAGTGAGTGGATTTCAGTGGTCCAAATAATTTTTATCTCTGCTGGGAGTGCTTTTGGCAGGTTTTCCATCAGTAAGAAATGAGCTGGAAAACTCTTGTGAAACTTCAAAGCAACAGCTTAAGGTGATCTTTCATTTCATTCATTTCAGACTGTCTCTGCTCTTTAACAACTTACTGAGTTCTTTCTCCCTAATACACTTTTAAAAAAATGTGAATAGGGTGAATTTATGGAAATCGTAAATGAGATGTGAGAGATCCTGTCCCTTTGGAATAGACACTATTTTCCAAATTATAAGGATACTAAGGGAAGTATTAAAGCCTCAAATGCTCTTACTAGTGTACTCATTTGTACAAATAAATGGATATTAAAAACTTTTACACCTCAGAGTCATATTTGCTGGGGTGAGAGGTGCATTGTTCATGTGTCTGATTTCTGCTCTAATTTTTTTCCCCATTTTGTTATAAATATCCATTCTTCTCCATCCCACATTCTGTGATAGCAAATTTCTGGGCTCTAGTAATGCCCTTAGGTATGTCTCACACAGCTACAATAACTTAGGGACAACATGAAGCCTGCCATAATTCATACTAGGAAGGGACACAATCTAGCTAAAAATCCAAGGGCACAAAAACAATCTCTTTCAGGGCTTAAACTCTAAGGCAAGACACAAGTAGATGTAATTAGAGGGAGAATGAAAAAAAGTCTCAGTAGTCATCTCTTCAAAAATATCATAAAGGTCACCTGGACTCAGAGGTGAATGGTGTGCAGAGAGCATTTAATTGTACCTTGTCTTGGAGCAACTGATCCAGTTATTAATTGTCCAGACATTAACCGGGGTTGTGCAAACAGCTTCACAGGACAAGCAAGGTCAGGATATATTTGATTTCTTGAACATCATTTGTAATTACATTTCTCTCACTTTTAGTGCAATCATTATTCTTAAAACAGTCTGCTTCCTTTGCAGAAGTGTCACTTCACAGAAAAAATGCTACAGAAAGTCACAGCAGATTGCATTTACAGAATTATTCTTCCAATTCTTGGTTAAACACCTACAAAGAAACACGACAGGGTCTGAACTAATTGGTCGTCACAGAATATATAATGCATAATACCATCCCCAAGAGAAAGCAGAACCAAAAAGATCTTTAAAAGTGACCAGTTAGAAAAAGAAACTATATCAATATGAATGGTTTCAGTGTTTGTTTAATGATGGTAATCTTGAAGGAAAAGCAAGGAAATGATGTAGTCCTGGGAGAGCATTTATTTTTTTCAGAGTGCTAGAAGAACATGGGATTTATTGACCTGGAACAGCAGCGAGACCGAAAAACAAATCCAATGACAGTGCCTCTGGCAGCAGCTAAAAGCTGATGTTTTGGGGAAGGGGGAAGCCGGGAGCCAGTAAACACCCGTGAGCTTGCCAGAGCCACGGCACCGCCGGCCACAGGGACAGATTTGGGCTCCATCTCAGACGTTACCTTGCTGTACAGCTGCTTCTGCCGTATGGTACAGCACAATTTCTGCAACCCGCATGGGGTTGTGTGCTCTCCTTCTGCCTAAAGCCATCCGCAGACAGAGGAAGGGTACGGCCAGAGATGGCGATTAACTCCTCCTCAGTTCCTGAAAGGATGCACCAAAGCATTGAGGAAGCAGGGAGAGAGGCCAGGAAAGTTGACTACTATCTGGTTAATAGAAGTACTGACAAGAAAGAAAGAGACAAATCAGACCCTCAGAACAGAACCTGCTTCTTACACCCCCCAAAGCAAAGGAGAACAGAGCAAGTACCCCACAGATACTACCTCTGCAGGTATCTGTGTAACAAAAAAATTCTCCAAATCACTCAAAACAGCAACAGGCCCAAATGTTAAGCCTCAGGCCTAAAGGACCATTACAGATGGTCCGAACTGGCAGCAGCACCAAGGAAGCAAAGGGCTCCAGACACTGCTGGATGGAGAAATGGCCCTGGAATACGACCTCAAACCTGTGTCTAGGGGCGGTCAGTAACCCAGACCCGTTAACTTTGGTAAGAACTGACACTAAGGGCAGGTTAGTCAGCCCTTGGACATAAGTCATGGGTGGAAAATGACAGGATCAGTCCCCATCTTTCCATTGTTCCACTGCCATGATTGCATTGTACATGCTATTTAACTCATTCCCTGTCTTTAAGGCAGAGCACACTATGACACTCTCACAAATGGGAAGAATGCAAAGCTGACCAGATCTGTTGACTGTATCAGGGATGGGGACTCATCCTGGATCTCTGGATTTCCTCAGGGGGTGAGCCTTCCTCATCAAATAACTGCTTCTCAGAAGTGGTTAAGATGTAGCATAGAGTGGAGGAAATTAGCTTCTCTTTCTAGTACCAAAATAAACAGTCCCAAAAGATCAATCTCTTCCTTTGATAAATGCCTATCAGTCATGCTCCCACCATTTGAGGTCGTACATAGGTAGAAACATCATGCAAGACAATGCTGAAAATTTATCCAGTTTGATCAAAACCAAATTCAAATAGTAATCCACTCCTAAACCTGCACTAACAACTGCAAAAAAAAAAAAAGAGCCTGTATTCCCACTCTTCTTCCAAGGCCTCAGTTGTGATCACCAACAAGGTGGTCACATGGACTCAAGACTAGGAGCCATTTCCTCACCAGTTCACCTGGGACTCCATTAGAGAAAATGCTTTCACTACACTGATGTTTTAAATGCAAACCATTGTAGGTTTGTACAACAGATGTTGTCATTAAGGGTAGGCTAGGTTTACTCTTTTCTTATTAGTCAACCAGGAACACCAAATAGGTGAGTTTGTCTTTAGATGACTGAAACAATGCATTTTTGCCTGTGAAAAGAGTTGCTATGTTTCCATTGCAAAAATAAAATAATCGCAAATTGTCACATTATTTTAAAAATTTTATGACACATTAATGTTTCTTTGAACTGGAAGTCCTTTTAAAAGTAGCTTGGAGAAAAAAGAAAAGCAGCTTCCAGAGTGTTTTACTGGCACATTAAGTTATTCATTCTAAGTCCTGGAGGTGAAACATTTTTAGCGTTTATGTGAGCTCTGGGCTTCCAGTCCTTGTGCTGAGCCGGCTATTAATCCATGACAGAAAGCATCTGTGACCTACTGCTTGCAGGGTTCAAGCCCCAAAGCATCCAGAAAGCCTGTGCATAATTCTTCACTCACACGGCTGATTGACCGCACCATACATAAGTCAATGTGATGTATATGTTCTGATGTGACAGGTCCAAAATATAATGTACTCTACCAACAATTTGATCTTAATTAGAAGAACAAGGGTCTTTTACATGACAATTTTCTTTTAGAAAAAGGCATAGGGCATTGAGAGATATTCATGTCAGCATCAGTCATCACAAAACACAGAGACAAGGTCTACTTTAAGGCTTGTGGATATTAAGTAGACATTAAAAATGGGATTAAGCTACTGCTAATGGGCAGATGATTGCCATTCTAACCTCCCACTAAACCAGACTGTGGTGCCATTATGAACATAGTAGCTCTTTGCAGAGACAATAACAGCCTGGTCTTCTGTTGGAAAATGCCAGGCCCATTTCTTTGATGTCCAGGCTTCTGTTAGTCTCTGTGTGAGCGCACAGGCAAATACATCGGTGCAGAACCAGGGCCAAGCAGTTGGCATAAAGTCAGGCGGTAACAGACCTTTCTGAGTCAGACAGTCTTCGACAAATGAATGTTTCGGCTCTGTACTGTTTGCGCTTTTCTTGCTGGAGGACTGGATCAAAGCTGTCTAGCTGGAAAGACACTTCATTTGCTTCAGTCAGCATGGAAACGTGTGCTTTAAACAGGAATTTCAAGAAGCACACATTTTCAACACTTTGGTCTTCCTTGAGTAATATGATTGCTCTTTTTCACTTGTTGTGGCATTGGCACCTGCTATCTAGCCGCTTTTCCCTGTCAGTGCAGTTTCTGTAATGAAGATGTCAAGCTGATAAGCAGGGAAATGATCTAAGTGATGTCTATGGGAATTCTGACTGGATGAAAAAAAGGGGAAGAAAAAGGATGTTATGATAATACCTGGCAAAAATAAATATCTTACAAGTAAAAAAGTGTTGTCTCTCTCTTGCCAGCTTGTCTCAGGGCACTGCATGGGAGCACAGGCTGTGCTCTCCAGTGCTTTGCCCAAGGAAAGCTTCAGGAAAATCTGCAGTGCAGCCTGTGAAGCATCTCGTCACACTCCTGACACTGGGATACATCCCTGTGGTGCCTCTTGCATTTCTCGGACAGCTGCCTGCTTTGGTTGGCTGGGTGGGTTTTCTTCTGCAGGAAAGCTCTGTATTAGGGAGCTGTTATCACAAAACTGAGCCACTGAATAACTTCCCTTGCTCACCTCCCTGAAGTCACGGCATGGAAATGTGGATATGAGACCCCAATGATCTGGAGAATTTCTCAGGGATGGTCAGTCCTTGCACTTCATGGGCACTGACTCTGTGATTTTCCTAAATATAAGTAATACAGCTGCACAACTAGGGGGGACAGGGAGGGGGCAAACTCATGCACATACTTCCCTGAAAACAAGCATCTGATGTGCACAGCTGCCACGGGCTCAGTTAAGTACACTCCACACGCTGCAATGCCAATGGAGGGGGATACACTGCCATTCGCTCACCTAGAAAATCTGTGCCTGTTCTCACATGCTGGAAAAAAACAGTCTGAAACACAAGGCAGCATATCTGGGAACAGACCACAACAGTAATTTCTTTCACTGGCTAGATCAACAATCATGGGGAACAGGCATTCATATCCCAAGAGCTGTTGAGGATTCACAAGAGAACTGCAGTCAATTCTGTCATGTTTGGGCTAAATTCTCTGACGTGTAGCCATTTTAACTCATTTGATATGGAAGGAGCCCTTGATTTGACATAAAAACACAACACATTGTTTATATTATTTTCAGCAATTCCAGTTCATCTCAGTGCACAAGCAGAGCATTTGGGTGGGATTGATAGAAACAACACTAAAAAAGTCACTGATACAATTCAACATCTACTGGAATTAAAACAAGAAAACCTTATAATTTGGACTCAGAGTGATCAGAGTGATAACTGGGGTGCTGCCATCTGCGTGTTCACTATGGCCTCTGTGTGAGCCAGAGGCTGTGACATTTACAAAGAAAAATGCACATAAATTTCAAATAGTATGTTAGATCACATACATCTCCACAGCTATACATTGCAATGGGCTGCAACTTGTCCTGGTGACAAACCACAAGTCCAGTGCTTGTTCAGGTATTTTAGTCTTGCAAATGCATTTTCCTCCAAATGGGTTGCTCAGCAGTAATGATTATTCAGAGAAAAGTGCCAGACAGGGTCAGGCAGCAGCAGAATGAAAAGTGAAAACTTGAAAGATGCTGGCTGAATATTTATGCAGAGCAATCTTCACTCTCACATTACGGTGCATAATGGGATCAGCAAAGCTAACCGAATTCACGCTGCGTGAACTTCCTCTGTGAGAACTTAGTTTAATCTGCACATAAGACTGACAACCCGTGAACACAGAGAAAACGTTCAGTGGCATGTAAAAACTTCATTGAAATAATGTTTCTGACTATACCAATGTTCTTGCAATGACAGAATAAACAACATTTTTTTTTCCAAGCAGATTTGAAATCCACAGGCCCTTTTTTTTTGAAATGGCATCCAAACATTGTCACAGCAGACTTTGTTCTTTTGTTTCGCTGACAATTTGGTATGTTCTACTGGCAACTGAAAAGCATCCATGGGGATCAAGTAATGAGGCCAAGGATTTCAAAACAGCCTGACACTGACCATCACTTAAGGGTTGGTGATGATGAGGTGCAGTCGGGCAAATTTCTGCTCTGATACTGCAAGATTTGTCAGGGAACACTTTTCATTGCAAAATGAATGGCTGTTGGCTGACTTTGGAGTGTCTGTCTTATTTTGCAAGATTTTCTCCTCAAGGTGTCCAAAACTCTACCTCGATGTACACAAGTGGTGAAATCCATTCCTGTGCTGTAGGTTCAGCAGAGAACCTACAGAGTAGTTTACTGCCTTTGGGGCTGCAGATTCACTGTACAAGCAGATCTGCATTTCATCCACTCTTTGCATTTTTTTTGTGAGCAGGTCACTACAAAGCCCAAGAAGCTATTACAATCCATCGTTATGAACAAACCTCAAAACAATCGATCACCTGTGGCTAATATATTTAGACAGATATCTAAATTCTTTTATGTTTATACAAGAGTCTTAAAAACTTGCTTAGCAAGACCATTTTTTTCCTTGACATTTCCACAATATATTGACATTGTCACTGTTCTAAGTTTTGATTTAAATATTAAAAGGACAGTTTACCTTACTGTATTTTAGCATTTCCTTTTCTAAAATAGGGGCCCTGCTTCATCCCTGTACTTCACTGAATGCTTCCACATATGTCTAATATATCTAAATTCAAGGTTACATGAAAGCAGTCTGTTGAATCTGGACATCTGTGAGAAACTGGAAAATAATGCAACTCTGGTTACCTAAAATATCTGAACCCCCCAAATACTCAGTGTAAGTATTATCTAAGAATGTATGTCTTTTTTATCCAGAACTTACACAACTATCATTATTCAATAGTGACCAACAACTTATCAGAAGCACATCAGTTACAAAGATAACCAGCTACCTTATGCATGCCTTTAACATTAAATGAGAACAGAAAACAGAAACGTTAGACGATACAGAATATAGCCCACATTAGTAATGCGAACTTCCACTTCTGCTGCTAATATGTTCAAGAGGCCACATATGGTACAGTGATTTTGACTGGTCACATCAGCCATTTTGCAAGCAGAGAAGTTTGGAGAAGGGATGGAGTGGTTTGAAACAGCCATTGCAATTAAAGCACCTTTTTAACATCGCAGCTTTTTGTTTCAACGTTTGCTTTAGAAGGCATCGCTTGAAGCAGTGGGGATTTGGTTTTCTCCCCTCTCCCTCCACGGGAAGGTGCACAGCAGCCTGACTCTTACGCTGCTTTATAGCACCCCTGCGCTCGCTCAGGCAACGCAGCGCCAGCTCAGTGCCTGCGGTTTGCTTGCGTGAATGTGCGCGTGCGTCTGTCTGTCTGTCCGTCCATCCATCCGTCTCCGGGTGCGCTTGTTTGTGCACGCTAAAAATAGACGGCAGCGCCTGACAACTGCCTTCTGATTGGCTGCCGCTGAGGTGCCGCCAGCCTATGGGAGCGCGGGGAGCGGCGGGGCGCGGAGATCGCGGCCGCCTCGGCGGGGCCAGGGCCGGTGCTGGTGCCGGTGCTGGGGGCGGCGCGGCGGGTGCCCCTCGGGGGTGCCCGCCGGGCGTGCCCCTGAGCTCGCTGGCGGATGTGGGCAAACGGGGGAAGGAAGCCGGCAAGAAACGTGTGGCCGCCGCCGGGCTGGCGTGAGGCGCGCGAGCTCGGAGGAAGCGCCAGGCAAGACCGGTGGCGCTCGGGGGCCGGCCGGCGCTGCGGGACCGCGCCGTTTGCATTCCGGACAGGTGGTGCTTTCACCTGCATAAAGCTTAGAACCTCAGAATTAAGGAGGCCGGGGGTACCGCTTCTATCTCGGCCGCAAACACAGCCCGTATGCCGCCCCGGCCACCGAGAGCCACCGGCCGCAGTTAACGCTCGCCGCCCCCCCGCCGGCCTGTGGGGGGCGCTGCCCGCCCGCGCCCTCGCCGCATCTCGTCTCGTCCGCGCCGGCAGGGGGCGCTGGTGTCCGCGGCGGAGCTGCCGGCCGGGCCGGGTGCCCGCGATGGCGGCGGGGCGGTGTCGGGGGGTCGGGGCTCATGAGCCGCGGGAACGGTCCCTGTCTGCCCCGGGGGCTGCGGGCCCGAGGGCCCGAGGGCCTCCGCACACTTCTACAGCGCTTCCGCGGCGTCGGGCTGGCGGCGTCCGCAGTGCTAAGCGCGGTCTGGCAGGTTTTTGCAGCGTTTCTTTCCTGTGTCTTGAAGAAACAAAGGCAGTCCCGTGTAAATTTAACCTCCTTACAGGAATTTGTTACCAAGTTGGTTTTGTGTATTTTGTAGATTCTAAAGTAATTTCGTGGACTTCTCTTTATAAAGTAGTATCTGAGGTGACAAAGTCGTAAATTGTGGAAACAACAGGTAGCTGAAAGGACCAAAATGGAGTATAAATGTCTTCTTTTTTTTCTTGTGTCTTTTTTTTTTTTCATGGAATTATCAGGAATTAATTGCACTGGAGAATTGAGAGAACACCTCCAAATCCAATTTCAGATAAAATATATATTCAATAGACAAATAAATGTGTCAAATCAGTGGTTTCACTGGAAAGAAGTATCAGCCTTTTGTATAAATACAGTTGTATAGGCATACATTAAAAATAAAGTTTGATATCTGTGAGTGCTTTGTAGTTTTTATAGGGGTAACTTAGAAGGTGGCAGGAGCTGATGAGCAGGATGCTGTGTCTTAATTGATTCAAGCAGTGGGTAACACCTCTGGAGCTGTTAAAACATCTCACAGTCTCGAGGAGTTGTTTGACTCTCTCTTTTTCAGAACCTCTTTTCTCGTGGGTGCTGCATCACAGAGCTGTGAGTCCAAGTGTGGTGAAGGTGAGGACTGTAAAGGAGGGAAGTGAAAAAATCATTTCTTCTGAAGAAATTTGCTTCTGATTTTCACTGGGCCTGTGCCTTGGTTCACACCAATAGAAGGAAGCAAGCAGTTCTGTGTTGTGATCCACTCTTAAGTTAAATACTTTGAAACATACAAAAGAACCATTATTTTCTATTGCTTTTATATTGAGCACTGGTAACCTCCAGTGCCTGAGCATTATCTTGTCCATATGAGCTCTTGGTGTCAACTTGTAATTTACATACTAATTGCTTGCAATCTTTAGCAGTAGAAAAGTGAACTGTCCACAGTTCAAATGATTTCTTAATTATAAAACGAAAGTACCTCATGGCAAAGAGTGTAGCCAGTAATTATCTACTGCCAAGTGCCAAAACACGTGTGGATGAATGTTAACTGCTGGGAACAGAAGGAAGCTGATTTCTTTTGTGGCAGTTTGAGGCTTCTGGCATGAAACAGAAAATCATTCTTTACGTATTCTGTTAACTTCAAATGTAATGGTACTTTCTGTGTGGTGATGGCATTCAGGAGAAATAGCTTAATAACTCTGGCGCTGTTAATTCAGAGGTGGTGCAAGTTACATACAGAGGGACCATTCTCTATGTGGGTTCTGAGCGTTTCTGCGGGCTCGTGTCACCCCTTGCATCTGGTGAGACTTTTCCAGTGTGCACATGATCACCCTTCATCTTTCTGGGCAACAGCAGAAACACTGTGGTTTTTAAACAGTCTCTCTATCTGATCATAGCCTGATACTCTCCTGTGTCATCACCTCACGAAGCCAGAATGAAGGGGTTAAGGCTTTTTTAGCAGGGTAAATGTTCATGTTTCTCTTGGATTTAACTGAAAGATTTATCATGCAAGTCATAAATGTGAAACTTCTTTGGATTTGCCCTTTTACTGTCTAAGAGGGCCCAGCTGGTTTTGGTTTTGATGTGTGCAGCTGCAGATATTTCCAAAGTTTAGGAAAGTGTAATAGCTTGGAGATCTGTGTCTAAAGAAGTTTCTACTGACTTTTAAGATGACATATGCACACTTTCAGTCCCACTGCTTGAAGATTTATCACAACACAAGAGATAAATTTTTAGATTAGTCATTCGATGAGAACGTATTCAGCTTTTGTTATTTTTTATACATTGCTTAGTAAACTTTTAACTTTTATTTGCAGATTAATCTTACCTATATTTTTAATTTTCTTCTTAATCTTTGTAGTTTAATTTTCATTTTCAACACTATTTCTTGTAATGTCATGTATCGCTGCAGTCTCTTTTATAACTTCTGAATAGCTGATTTATGGTGATAGGTCTTGCTGCACATGCTCTGTTATGTAAATACGATATTTTATGTTGATTAAGGTATACAGTTCTTAAGGGCATCTGTTCAGGGATGCATGTATAATTTCTTTCCCTACAATGTTTTATTTAGTCCTTTTCTGAGACTCCTGTATTATATTTTCTTTAACTTTCTGCACAGCCAGTGCCTCTGGGCTGCGTTTCTGAGGCCTTTAATTATCCTGCTGTCTCTAAGACAATTACATAATTAAGTGAATTTCGTTTTTATTCTGAATTTGGTAATTATAACTAAAAGACTGAAAAGTGCATCAGCTGCAATATGAAGGAACTCAATCATTAAAAGAAAATGTATCTAGAAGAGAAACACGGTTGAGAAGATTTTACTAATAACCAATAAATGAAATGAAAAAATTAAAATAAATAAGAAGAATTGAGCTTACTGGATTCCTTCAGTCTGTTGCTTTAAATGAAAAACTTTTTTTTTAGCTTTGACAATCACAAAAATGTGATGTTCCAAGGAAAATTTGTAAATATAACTGTACTAGTTAAACATTTCCCCAAGTATTGAAGAAGAGAGTGCTGAAAGGACAGGTGTTATATTGTTTAATACATTTCCATGTTTGGTATTCTAAAAATAGATTCTTTGTTTGCTCTCCCTAGTTCTAGCACTACCTCAGTCACATGTGTGTTTATATACATATACATTTTTCATTTTTGACTGAAACAGATGGCATATCTCCTTGTCCAAGGCTCAGGCAAGGGGGGCATGGGAAATAAGATAGAATTTAAATTATTTTTAAGTAAGAAAACATCTTTCTCATACCCTATTTCCCGTACATACTGTCTTGCAAGCAAGCAGTGACAGTAAACACTCAGGGAGTGTGTTTTGCTTGTGGTGTTCTGAAAACCCTGCCCAGTTCTTTGGTATTTGGTTCCTATGACTACCTGGTTTTCAAAAACAGAAGCCTAAAAGTTAACAGCTGAGCTCCACTGAGCTCAACAGTAATTCTCCTACCAGCCACAAAAGGGAGCAGATTAAGCATTTGTTCCAGCTCTAATAGAAGACCTCTCCCCTAAATCCACCAAAGTCACCTGAGGCTCAGTGCTTTTGAAAATCAGGTCATTGCTTAAAGTGTATAAACATGAGTTCAGAAGCCTGATTTTCAGCAATTCGTTGTGAAAATATTAGGCAAGCTTAATTTCTGCACAAATACTACAAAGTCAGGTTTTCTAGAGTTTAAGATCTGTATATGTGCTCCGGGGAAGATTGGGAATGCTATGAGTAAAATGCATTTTTCTGGCCTCAGGAGTCTGTATATATCATACATATATGTATGAAACATCATCCCTGCGACCATGCAGTGCAAGACACGTGAGTGGAATGGTAGCGATGTCTCTAGAAATCCAGATGGAAAAATGGCTTGAAGCAGTTAGAGGTCCTGATTCAGTCAGAAGTTTCACATACAGCTCTGCTGCCAACATCAGTGGGTGTTTAAGCAAGCATTTATGCTCTTTGATGAATTTCCTGCAGGAATGTCTGTTCAAATGCACATTTGAGATACTTACATTTCTATCACAGTAGTGGCTGTGAATATTTTGATTTTTAATATTTATTTTAACACTTACTAAATGAATACAATTGTTACCTAAAATGTAGAATGCAATCTACTACTGGTAAAAGAGAATTCCCAGTGCACGGGAAGTTTCTGTATTTGTGTCGACATGCTTGTAGGTATAGTGTAGAACTCAATCATAGAGGAAATCTGGACAGCCAGTTGTTTAAAATTATCCTTTTTCCTCATGTGAACATTAGCTATAGAATTGAGACCTTAAGAACATGTTTTGAAATACATTTTAAGAATGTAGTAATTCTAAAGCTATAATTCTCATCCAGATTTATGATAATAAAAACGCAGACTGAAGAGCAAAGCCTGCAATTTAGTGTTTAAATCAATGTCTGAGTTACACTGGAAGTCAGGGTGGAACCTCTCCTGGTGGCCGTGAGTGCCTGGCTTCTTAAGTCTTCATGTTACTTGAGAAAGGATTAAGTGGGTCAGGGGTCTAATTTAGTAAAACAACTCCTGTTTTCCCACAGGTTTCCAGGGACCTTCTTGGTGAATACTGTGTTATTTTGAGATTAAAAAAAAAAAAAAAAAGAAATCTGAGCTGACAGAATGAAATGTGCACAGTCCAGAGCTGAGTATCTCTTAACTCTGCATCACATGGCTTTGATATGTGGCCCATACTTAATCTGTGATGTTCTGTTAAACAGCAAAATAAAATTGGTAATGTTTTCAGTTGTACGTTTGATGAGCAGGCTACATGGCAATCCTTGAGAAACTTGAGAAGATTGATGATTGTCCTTCGGCTCCAGAACCTGAGGAGTTGGTCTGAAGGACTAAGGTCTTGTTGTAATCTTTTAGGGCCCTAACCATGGTTGTGTCAGGCTACATTTCAGATCAGAAATGTAATAAACACAATCCAGTTCTGGTTTGGTTTGGTTTGTTTTCCCATAGCTACGTTTTACTGTTGTATCCTAGTTTTTCTGGTAAACCATACTCAAATATCATCTTTTTATTCAACTTTCACCAGCCCACATTTACCACTCAGCTTCCAGTGAGCAGCCGCTGCTGGCAGAGTGCCAAGAAGGTGTCGGTACTTATTCACATTTGAGAAGACAGAAGATCCCAGAGACATCTTAAGATTCATGATCGATCAGGACTTTGTCTCCGCAAGCTTGAGGTTATCATTTTCACTGGAGTCAGGAGCCATACTGCTTTGATGAGGAAGTAGCTTGGACCTCATCCAGCTATTGATATTTCTAAAGTGATGATCTGGCTCTAAATCTGGCCGCAGTGATGCATTGCTTCACCACACAGATCTTATTACATGTGCCTGTTGTTAGTAATGCCTCTGACTTTGACTTTTGAATGCCTTGAACGCCGGGCCTAGTGGTTTTAGTTTTAATGGGTTTTGTGTGTAAGGCTGTTCAGCATTTTACTCTTGTATAATGTTGCCAGTGCAGTGCTTACTATTCACAATCACATAAAAAAAGTTGCTGTATGTGCAAAATGTGCTGCTTAGGGTAATTGTGCAGTACTGGAATACTTTTATATGAAAACGTAATCTGCACTGGTTTTCACCACAAAGGTTCAGAATGTAATATTAAGGTCAAAATAACATGTCGTCTTCTTAAAAAGTTCTAGTTTTTCATATTCTTATATGTCTCTGTATGACTCACTCAGCAGTATTATGGGCTAGTAAGAATATTTACTGCAGCACAGATCATTCCAGGGAGGATGGTCCCAAGTTACTTTTTTCTTTGTTAAAGCTGGTATGAGTTGATGCAAGTGTCACTGAACTACAAAATGACTAATGAAACCTGGATTTGATCTGGTGCTTTGGGCTGGAAATGAATGTTCCTCCCTCAGCCCCCACTGCACGACAGCACCTGTGGGATCACCCATGTCCCAGCAGAGCTCCGGCAGAGCAACCGCCGCAAATCCCCTCGCACCTCCCGCACTGCGAGGCTGAAATGCAACCCAAGCACGGCTAAGGTGATGTTGGTTTGAGAATGGAGATTGACTGAAAGCCAGGGTGTTTTTCCCTTTGTTATGCACATGCGCCACTCCTGTGTGGTGGCTCTTGTCTGGCTGCTGAGTCAGCCCAGACAATCAGATGCCAGATGATGCTCCTTTCACACTGCTGGGCAGTATTTTCTTTAAAGTAAAAGCTTGAGTACTGTACTATATATGTTATCACTTCAGATGGGGTTATTTCCACCAAATTTTAGATATTTGCTTTACAGAGGTCTATTCTAGGTCACAGCCATCTCATTTTAGTATATACGTCTAAGTTGGACAATGTGTACTATTGTAGATGTTCGTATTAGTAGTTTGGATCCCATCTTCCAAACTAGTGCAAAATACTACTGCCTTCCTCTTTCTCTGCTCCTTTACCAGGACTGCTTTCCTTTTTTTTTTTACTTTTTTTTTTTTTTTATTCCTATGAATCTGTTTGTGAAGAACAAACCTGTTCAAGAGCTTGGTCTTCAAGCTCATTAGTGAAAAAGGAAGCATATGTAACTCATCAACTAATTCTGTCTTTACAGTTGTTCAACTTAACTGGCTTTACAAGGATCTTGTCAAAGCCTGATCTTGGAAGAAGACTTTTTGACACCATATTGATTCCAGTTGGGAGATACGTGATAAAAGGAAAGGGGTATTTATTAATATTTTGTGAATTAGGGTATACCCAGGGTTTCTGCTATATATTTGCAACTTCAAGATTTTTGTGTATTTATTTTTTTGTCTGCATGTTTTGGTGGTAATACTAGTGGCCTGGCATGCCCTTTGCCATTTGCCCGGTGCTCACATATACTTCATAAGTCATCTAGCAGAGTCATCACTGTAAATATAGTAATTTTTTCTTTTTTATTTTATTTAGCATGAGGACCAAAAGCCCCAAACATATTTCTAGCTTTATATGCCTTCTTAAGTGCATTTTTTATGGATTCAATAAACTCGTTGGGTTGGTTGAAAGGATATTCTTGTTTGTTTTTCTTTCCTTATTTTAAATGAAGGTAAATTAATCCAATTTAAAACTGTTCAGTAGAATATTTATTAATCATTATTTGGGTACATAATAGCAAGAGTCCCCCTTGCTTTGGCTTTATTTTTATTTAAAATTATTGAATTAGTCTTTAAATGAAACCTGAGCAAACTAAGTTATAGCAATGCTTTGCTTCCCTGAGTCTTGCACTTCACCCCCTGCAGAAATCAGAATATGGAAAAAATAAAAATCTAATAATGAGATAAAACTAGCACAATGCAAAAGAAGATAATTACATTGCTCTGCTGTCACAAGGCCAGCATAAAAAAAAATGAAGTGAGTCATCTTCCTTCACATGCACAGCTTATTCGAACATACATATATAATTATTTATTTGTATGGTTTTGATTCGTTAGCCAAATGTCACTACTTTATAATGTGGTGTAACCATTTAGGGATTATGTTCTATGTGCTCATTTCTAGTTTTATCATTAAACCACAAAAAAGTGTTCTAGGCTCCAATGTAATTATGTTGCATGCAAGTGTTGTATATCATTAAATCTTTGTATGAGTACATGAGTTCAAAGACAGCTCTTCTGCAATGATAAGATACAAAATGCAGTGAATAAAGGCTTCTTTCTAGTGAAGGCATATCCCTTACCAAACCAGTGTATCAAGCAAGAGTATGCTCAAACGTCAAGAAATCTTCACGTAACATTGTGATTTTTACTTCAGAGGTAAGTGGACAATTGACTTAGACCATTTCTTAAAAGAAAGGTACTGAGATATACAAGTCATAAGTGTTTTTGAGAGTTTTACCTTTGATCTTATGAACAAAGTATATAAAAATCTGCAATATTCAAAAGTGCTGGAAAGGAAGAACAGTGGTATAAAACCTTTGAATAATAATTGCCATTGATTTAAAAATGTTGACAAAATCTGATACTCCCATTAGATTGAGACTCTGAAATAAGGAAGAAGGATTTTCTGGATTAGAGGTGTAGATGTACTTTTGTAGACAGCAATCCTCAAGCTGGACACATGTAACAGTTTTGCCTCATGGAACTTAATGTAAAGGTTAATGCTGAGCAAATAGTATTCATGCCAATTTACCTTTTTGGTTTTGGGGTTTGTTTGTGTTTTGTTGGGGTTTTTTTTCATTCCTGGTTGTTGGGCGGTGTGTTAGTGGTTCATGTTTGCTGAAGTTACTTGGATGAATTTGAATTTTCAGCCAGTGACTTATTTACAAACTGTTTGCTTTGGCTGTTCACCCTGCTCTCTTAAATATTTGCTTTGGTTCATTCTATTGAATCTAATTAATCAGCAGCAATTTGAATATGTGCAAAAGCTACCAGCAGAAAAGAGAGGAACCCTTTTTCTTCTCTGACTGGCATCAGGAGGTGCTTTGGCAAATCATACTGCACTGATGCTTCAGCATCTTTCTCTTTGTTGAAACAAAAAATGAGGAAAAAACGTATACCTGGTACAAAAAGATCTTTTTGTGATGTTAGTAGTAAACCCAGAAAGCTACTGTTTAAATAGGAAACTTCCTGAGCTGTATGAAGGTCAAGTTATTCAAGACAGTAGGACTATAGAGTGAAAGCAACTGTAAATAAAAAACTTGCTGACTGGCATCATTTTCATGGGCAGGCATCATAAGTAGTGACCGGCTTCCTAGAACTGATTTTTCCCTTCTTTTATTTTTTACAAACCTTTTGAAAAAACAATTCAAAGGGAATAAAAAAGGTTAAATTGTGGTTGAACTTTCTGTAGTCTAATTTGACTGAGGAAGTGTGACTGTTTGGTCTGAGTTCCTGCCCCAATTAAAGAGGGAACATAAGCACAGTCAGAAATCAGTGCAGCCAGTGCAATAATAGGTCTGTATGGTAGGTCCTTTGAAGCTATAAATTTATTTCTGCAAACTAGAGATGCAAGAAAAGCTTACTTAGATATAAATCCTCAAGTTAAATGAGATTGAGCCGATGCTAAAAGAGATTGGGAAACTGGCCTGAGTTCAGCAGAGACCCACCAATACATTTGGGGGTGGGAGTTCCTGCCCTGTGGGCAGAGGCGGAGGGACCAGAGCTGGCTCAGTCTGGAGCAGGGGTGGCTTTGGGGGGCTTATGAGGCAGCCATCAAGAAGATGGAGCCAGGCTCTTCACAATGAGGCAACAACCACAGGCTGAAACAAGAGCAGCTGAGACCGAATATAAGGAAAAACTTTTCACTGTGAGAGTAGACAAGCAGTCCGTTCCAAGACAAATTGTGACCCTGTTCTACTGGAAGGTCTAACTATCCAGACCCAATTTGGAACTCTGTCCAGTTGTTGGATCTTCACTAGTGTCTTCTGTCTCATGAAGTCATTAAAATGTTAGAAAAAGGACATCATGTTGCTGCTGTAAAAAATTTTTAAGAGAGTGCACTGTTGGAATATACTCTATAGCATCCAGTCTATTTGGGAGCTGTTTACTGTAAGCTCATTTAATGTCATTCCAAAGGTGGGACATTACAATATTCCGTTGTTCTCTCTGGTATTGGTGTGTTTAAGATAACATTTGAACTATATCAAACAGATTTCACTGTGTGAGTTTTATGAGCCTTTTAATACAAATACTGAGCTTTTACCTGGTCTTTTTTTAGTCCCTGCACCTGTAGTACCATTATTCTCTTAAAGGCCAGCTGATGTAGCTCCTCGAATGTATGTATCTTGACATGTCTTGCTTTTCTCTACTTTTCTGTCTCCGAGAGTTCCCCTATTAATCTCTGCTTAGTATTGCTAAGGTAATGAGTTTACTACCATCCTGAAATAGATCACAAATAAATCAAATCTCTTCTGGCTTCTATGAACCATATCCCCCTCAAAAAATTCCTAATTCTTCATCCAAAATTCTTTGTTCCTCACAGTACAGAACTCATCCCATCATCACTAAAAATTCTAAGTCACTAGGCTAGATATGTTTCCGAAGACCTAAGCCCATCCACTAATGCTATTGTTTTTTTCCGGACTTTGTTAATTTTATCCTGTTGGTTATGAATAAAATGATATCTTTTTTTTATGGCTTCCCCTCGGTTTCTGTGTGAGAAACCTGGTATGTGCAGCTCAGCATACATAGATGGTAGTAACACAAACAAGCTGCAAGTGTCAGACTTCAAAAGGAGGGACACAAATGCACTCTGAACATTAAAATCAAAGTGACAGCTCAACTATGAGTACTCCATTCCCAGTTTTGAAGAGTGGAGAGTTTTCCAAGGAGAGATACAGTGCACTCTAACAGGATCAACTTCACATATTTACTGACAGATGAAGTAAGGCAGATACAGCCTGGGCAAAAAAAAAAGATCTAAAGGTTTAATTCCACCTTTCCTTTCACACACAGCACAGCTCATTTCTTGTTTCATGGGTGCTGGGAAGGCAGACTGAGGATGAGGAAGACCTTCTTTCTCCTTGCATTTTTTTTTTTTCAAAGAGGTGTGATGCCTGGGTTTCAGTACAAGGTAGTAGATGACTGATCACCATCTTGTGAACCTGGAGAGGTGAGACTGAGTCCTGGGTCTGTGCATAACCCTGTGTATTACACAGGGAAATTAGACATTTTACTTTTGCTGCTCTTCTGTTGCCCCTCTTACACTTTGCTTGTCTACTTTTATAGGAATTCATTCAGGAAAGAGGTGGAGTCTGGCTGTGCGTTTGTTGAGAACCTTCAAGGTTCTCTGAAATGTTTGAAAATCATATTCTGGCTATTTCAAAAAGCCAACTCAAGTCATAAAGACAGCTTGTGTTCTCCACAGCTTGGTGGATTTTACCAAAACTGGTTCTTGATTTGATTAACTTAGTTTCTAGTCAATGCAAATGTGTTCCTGTCACAAGCGACCTGTGCTAATTTCAGACTGAACAGAGACAAAACCCTTATGAAGAAAGGCTCCAAGGTGGTTAAAATACTTTTGCATGATGGCTGAAAGGCTGAGTTTTGTACAGTCTCCCTCCAGTCCCTTCACAGGAACTGATTGTGTTCACAGTGCCATTAGCAACCTTTATCTGGAACGGGACTCTTCTGAAAGTCACTTCTGTTAAATCTGCAGGCATTTGCTTTGCTTTGTGGAGAAGGCACAGAAAAAAGCATTTGGAATTGAAGGTGGAGATTGGTTACTCCATATCTGATACTGAAAGCAAATATAAACTCGAACCACACTTTCCCTTACCTTGTATATCCTCTTTATGTGTCTTGGTACTACTGCTACAGCTTTTATTTTGACCCATTTCATTAGCTTGTTTCACATTACTGCTATTACTGGGAGATAGCTGGGGCTTGCTGCAGCACCAGGGTGCAACTGCTGTTTCAGGAAAAAGCTCCTTCAATAAAGCGACCATGGAAAGGTGACTTCAAGCCTAAAGGAATACATCTGGTGGAGTGCTTGCTCCTGGATTAATATTTGGAGGGCATACTACAGACACTATCAGTGCCTTCAGGCTCAACGCCTGCTGCTTTCTTGCTCATTTGCAGGATTAGCATCTGAAGAGACTCTTTGGGACACGCGCTCCTTGACAAGTGTGATGAAGGTCAAAAATGTATCTCTGCTGTGCCTTCTCTCCATGATCCAGTGGAGGTTTTTCAACACTGCTCCAGTTGTGCAATGTTAGCAAGGAGAGGGGAGCGTTTCCAGTGTTTGCTGGTCTCCGCCATCCTCCAAAGACATGTCTGAACGCAGCATGGCTGGATGTGTCCTGTCACACACCTGGTTCCAGTCTCAGAGCTCTCCTTGGAGGTGATGTCCAAGGCAGCTGTAGTCTCTGAAGTCCTGTGGGGATCTCAGTGGGCAGAATGGTGGTGGTGGTTGGATATCAGAAGTAATCGGTGCTGGGGCTTTCTGTGAATCTTGACCCATAGCTGAGAGGGTGTAAGCCTTTACTTCTTGCAAAAAAAACCCCACTTCTCCGTCTCACAACAAAAGCGGAAAAAATACTTTGAGCTGAGATCCAGACCACATTTGTTTCACATGTGGCTTACTCATTTGCAGGAAAGGGCAGAGTCCACCATTATGGGTCTTGATTTTGAGAGGAATGAGGAATGCCTCTTGAGTGAACTGATGTACAAGATCTGGAAGAGTGATATAGAAGGTTGAGGGATAGGCTTAGAATTATAAATTAGAGCTCTCAGCTAAGACTGGAACTCAGATTTTAAGACTTAAAGAAAAATCAGATTTGTGTGTGTGTGTGTTTCTTACCGAAAGTGAATATTGGACTTGGTACTACTAGGCCTTGGAAGTTATATTTTTCAAAAAGAACTTTAAGAGAACATAGAAGTTTAAAAAATCAGATTGACAGAAATGCTTGCCATTTTCCATACACATTTCTAAAGTCCACCTGTAGCCAAGAATGGAAAAGGCATTCGATTTAGATAACAAAATCCCTTGTTGATAAGACTTTTTTGTGGTCTTTTAATGCCACCTCAGAGTTTTTATTATATTCCTTAAACCTTTTCAGTTCCCTTTCTGTCATGATGAATTTGGTGGCATGATATTGCCTTTACATCTCTTTTGTCCTTCAAATCTGTTATAATAACATGTGGTCTGAAGTTCAATTTAATGTCTATAGGGTTTCTGAAAAAAGATAAACAAATAGGGCGACAAGAAAAAACCCACTAAACTTTATTGGAAATAAGCAGGAGATTCACTATATGGAGCAAGACAAGTGCAAAATGAAATCTTGAAAGAAAGGGGAAGGATCTCAAGAAAGCAAAAAAAAAAGGGGGGTGAGTGTGTGATGTCTGTTTTTATTACATACGAGAGGTTTCCTAGTGTAACCAACACTCATTTTCCAGACAGCCAAGTGTTTCACATTACAAAATGCACTGTTCAGCACTTGGAATTACCCAGGCAAACTGAGTTTTCTTATGCTGGGTGTCTGCCACAAACTGAGGGTTTTCTTCTTTTCGTCACATGGTTTAGCTGTTTTTGTGAGAGTTGTTCATTTTGCCTTCTGTTTAAAAATCTATCCATAACTGACCATGCTATAAACCAGGCAAAATTGTCGACTTTTTCTGCTGAGCACGGACATTAAAACTAAGGTATGGGAGGGGTTGAACATATTTCTCATTCTCTCTTCTTCGTCCTGTAACCTATGCACATGGGAAGAAAGCCATTTGAGTTGGTGGCAGATGGCACAGAGATCTGATCTAAAGGAATTGGAGCGAATAATGTGAAATAAAGAAATTGAGACTAGACATTGTTGATTCTGCAAAGAAAGGCTGGTCTCGAAGGCTGACACTTGCCGAGAAGGGAAAGGCAGGCTGATAGGGAGGAAAGTAATATTGGGAATCAGCATTGAGGAGAAATGGATATTACACAGACCGGAAGTTGGTGGAAAAAGAAGGTGGACCTAGGCTTAAAACCGGTAAAGTAATCCCTGATCCCACCGAATTATATTTCCTTGATACTCATGAGTTTGAAGTTATGCTTTAACAGAAGCATCCCTTCTTTTTCCATTGTGCGGGTCTGCAGAAAGCTGGTAATACCTCCAAGAGTTTAATATAATTTAAAAAAATCTATAAAAAATTAAATCATCAGCAGTACAATTTGAAAAGACACCTAAATAATTTAAAAAGAAGGGGGGAAGAAATATCATAGCTGTCTTTTAATTAGCTCAAATAAAATACAATGACTAATAGAGATACAGATGTCATGAACTTTTCTGATGACAGAAATCCATAAGCAGCTCAGAAGATGTTGATGTAATGTGTTTGGTTCGTTCATGTTAATAAAGACCTCATTTGTTTTACTACTAGGATTTTTTTCATTGGCTCAAATATGCCATTTGTTTTGACTTTTTTTTCAGATTCTTTAATTGCCAAAGGGTAACTCAAATATTCCATTCTTCTAAAGGGAAGGAAAAGACTTTAGAAATATTCTCAGTTCTTTCAGTGGCAGTATTTGAAAAATCTGGGTACACTGGGATAGGAAAATTAACAACACAAGACCTCACTATGCTTCTTTTACCTGAATTCAGTCATCTGTCATATATGAGGAGGGAGTCCCGAATTCACAAAGTTAAAAAAAGGCGAATTTGAGAAGCTCTGGCTTACCGACCTCCTTTGGGATACACTTCTCAAAAATAGCTTTAATCCATTTGTTTAGTGCATTACCCTTGAAATAACGAGCTGAAGAATAAGTAATCAATTTCTTTTTTAAAAAAATACTTGATGGCTTTGCCTACATCACTGAATATCCCCTTCAGTCTGTAGATGGTCATTTTAGTGGACTTCTTCCCCAGCCTTCTCTGGCCCAAACCCAGTGATTCAAACTCAGGGCTGGCAAACTCTGCCTGGTTTCTGGTAACTGCCTCTCTGGTGTTTACTGTTTATGATTACATCACTGATAAAAGAATTTCCTCTTGTTTAAAACACATACAAGACCTTTTATGTAAAAGTAATGCACATTCTACACCTAGCTCTTCTGCAGAGATTTTTGGTGGAAGTATCAGGCAGGAGTCATCTACAGATCCCCATATACAGGTTCCTGCTCTGTCCTGGGCTTCCTGATGCCTCTCGATTGACCCTTGCTTAATAAAGCTGTTTAATACTCACTGTTTTATGTGGACAATGGAAAGGGTGACATAACTTTTCCCTTGTCTCTTGACTCTTTTGTCTTCTTTTGTTATATTGAGGGCTCTTTGTAGCAGACCTCACCTCTTGAAAACATCCCTGATTTTTAGCTCTGGTCTCTGTTGTGGTATTTACTGATTTAAGGCGAGAAATGTCATCTTTAGCTTTTCTGAATCAAAACATAATATGCTGAACTCGGAGGTGCTAGATATCATCAGTACCAAGAAAATGCTTGCAGATAGCAAATGGTTCAGTTACTGTGAGCTCAAAGTGTATTGTACAGCAACCCCATCCTTCTCTTTGAAGAAATCAATGTCTGTGCTTCCTGACCTAGTGACATTTTTTTTTTTTCTTTTTCATATTGAGCCTTGAGTATACGAAATATGAACAATATCTTTCTCAGCCTTCAAAGGTCTTTTAATACATCCAGGGACAAAAATCATATTATTCACAGCAGCCTTGGTGCTTGTTTGTGTGAGGAAAAAATCTGTGCAATTCCAGCTAGCAACACAACTGCAAGAAAATGGGAGAAAGGACATGTTGTGTATGAATCTTATTGAATTGCAAACTGCTTTCTCAGCAATCAGAGCTGTACGCTGATGCAAATCAGATGCTTACATAAAGCTGTTATGCAAGGAGGGTGACAAGAGCTGCAGTGATTAAGGTACTCTTTGTGTGTTCATACTGTGTTGTCCTTTCACTTAGAAAAAAACACTGACAAATTAACTGCTTGAAATGGACCATTCTAAAGTGACTCAGAGTCAAACACATCTCTGTACAGTGCTGACTTTTCACCTAATTCTGTGTTGGTTTGGTTTGGTTTGGTTTGGTTTGGTTTGGTTTTGTTTTCCTGGGGTGCTTCATGGTGCATCGCAAGAGGAACAGCCCCTTTTTCGTGCTGCGTCTTGGGGCAGCGCTCTCCTCTCAGATGCACATGCATGTGCTGTGCAGAGTGGCACATGGCTGAGATTAGGATGTGGTCTTTAGCTGATACGCTGATGAAAAGGCAGCTTCTAATTTAAGACGCGCTCTGCATCACTACACATCCTGACTAATACAAATTATAGTGTTTGTGTCTGCTCTTGTGGTAGCTGTTTTTCAGTGGTGCTGTGTCAGGAATCATATTAGAATCTAATCTTTATTCTTTTAGTTAGTATCAAAGTAAGCATGTATGTACTAAACACACCTAATACTGGTTTAAATGTCTAAAGAAGGTTTTTTTCCTCTTGTCTTCCTCTGCCCTTATCCCCTTGCAATGTTCTCTGGCAGATGAGTTGAAAAGCACATCAAATAGTAAAGACTTTTCTGAAAATCAATTTATTTAGAACTGATAAATGTGATCTCCTAATAGAAACTGTATTTGCCAAGATTTGTGTCTGTGTTCACCTGCAGTGTATAAATGCAGTATGAATTTTTTACATTTCAGATATTCAGTGGTATCAATGAACTGTTTGTACAGAGTCAACAGAGCAAGGATTGATGACAGAGATGGTAGAACTACTATAACCAACTAATTAGAGATATAAAGATATCTCCTAGTAGCTCTCTTTAATTTCCAGATGACATGCATAAGCATCAAAGCTAGCTCAAACAGCCTTAATCATTTTGAACTGATGATTTTCTCCATGTTTCTTAGATTAATCTTACCATAGTGTAAAATAAAGCAAGTAACATTTCATGCGCAAAGAATTCAGATAAAGTTAGTAGGGAATTGAAATAAAAGCCTATTTGCAGCTTTGTGATAATAGCAAGAACATAAAATGGAGTATATTGAGTTTGGGGAAAAAATGCTGAGAACATTCTTATGCTAAAAAGGATGTTTGTAAGGATGTTAATCTGTAGATATTTTTAAAGTTCCTTTAGCATACTTCTTTCCAATAAAATATTTTTACAGCAAAGTGCAAATAATATAGCTAAGGCCAAGTCACAAGGAAGGCAAAATATGAGATGCTAAAGAAGAAAAGATGTCAGTAATTTGGATTATCTCCTTTTCCCTCCTCCATGTTTCTCCTGGGGTCACAAAAAACAAGAGTGCAGAGTCCTTTTGCTGCAAAGAATGATGAATGAAGCACCGGTAGCTGCACCAAGCCAGGAAAGGAAACGGGAGGAAGAAGACAAAACAATGGTTGAAAGAGTACCAGATATATTTGTCCAGAAGTTTATACTATCCATATGGAAATTGTACAGTTTTCCTATTATTTGCATCATACCTGTAGGTTTCAGGTGACATCCTGCTGTGTCGCCTGTTATAGAAGCACATAGAAATGAAAATCTGTATCTAAAATATTCTGAGCATTTGAGACAAAGAGGTATCAAAAGAAAATCAGATGCCTAACATACCTTAGATTCTGGTTTTGATTGTAGTCCTGATCTGGTTTTGATTGTGGTCTGACTACTGGCCAGAAACAATATGTTTCAAATGTCTATTTATATATGAAATGGTTCACCCTATGTCAGAATTCAGAGCTATGGCAGAGCCAGGAATAGATCCAGGTCACCTGGGAAACTAGTTTATTTCCTTATCCTGAGATTAACTTATTAAATATGATGCAGTGATAAATTAGCTGAATGAAATCCTCTTCTATCTCCCGTCTTTGTAACTATTTGGTGACATTAACTGTATTTCCATATTATCAGACATTCCTTATTTTTCCAGTATATTAATACTCTTCCCAGAGAGTTTAATCTCTGCCCCACAGGACAGCCCTATGTAAAATATTAACAAAAACATTATCACGAAATGGTAAATAGAAGTAACTTGGTACCAGCTATCTGATCTTATGCCAAATGCATCCTCTAATTCATAATGCAATAAATAAAGAAAAAAATCACTGATGTGAATTACATTATGTCTTTCAAGCCTTCTACTATTATGAGTGAAAGCTGGGTAGAAGACACTCAGAAGAAGTAAAGACATTCCACCCTTCCCTGAGCTTCTACTGCAATCAGATCCAAGTGAATTGATGCACTTTAATGTAGCATTTGTCTCCTTTTCTATTTAATAAAGTATAAGAAATAAATTTGCTTTGTTATGATGTGAACTAGGCAACATGTTCAATAGTGGGGTGTATCTTAACATGAGGTACTACTGCGTGTAGCTGTTCTTTTGTTGTGCTATTGCCAGATATTGTAAAAAAATTCATGTCCAGAGTGTGGATGAAAACTCAGTCCCTGGCTACCTGGAATATATTGGAAAATGAGTGAGCACAGGGGCTGTCTGTGTACATTGTCTGGAAATAGGAGGTAATGAAGTAGCGAGGGCATGGCAAAAATGCTATTTCTGCGTTCCCTTTGCAAGGCTGTTTTCCTTCTGATGGGCAAAAGAGAGGTTTTCCTGAGAGGAGCCCTATAAGACCCAAGTGGAGCTCTGCTGTCTTACGGAGGCAGGTGAGCCAAATGCACAGCATGAGCTGCTTTGGGAACGAGAAAGGGTGTGTGGTTCACTGGTAGGCACCAAACTTAAGTCGTATTTGTAGTGGTTTACTCAAGTTGGGTGTCTCAGATGGAGCTGAGCTGTGGGCAGGAGAGGAGACCTCATGACTAAAGCTTTTGATACTTGGTTCTTAAGGATATTCCTGATTTTTTCCAGTCCTTCTTTTGCTTTCCATTTGGAAAATCAAGATGCAATATTTTGCTTGGGATTTCACATTGTCAAGTCAAATCAAACAGATAAAAAAGATTTTGCTTTCAATTCAGTCTGCTTCAGTATTTGGTCTTGTAAACCAGGGAGTTACCACACAAACTGGGTTTAAGGAGACATTTAGCAATGGGAACAATACTTCTGAGCTTGCAGACTAAACCCTTTCATGTATGCATTTTGTCGTGACACTGCCATCAGTGACATAACAATGATTGGCAAGAGGTTTTCCCTGTTTTTCAAGAAAATTTTCACCCTAAAAATTGATCATTTTTTTTCTCTAGTTCTTCACAACTTTAAGAATGTCATAAAATGAATTATATTTTTAATGTGCTTTCTTGTTACTCTCTCTGTCTGCAAAATGAGTCTGTAACAAGAGTTGCTGCCATTGTGGTGCTGCTATAACTCATTATTTAGTGACAGAATGAGAACTGACCATGACACGAGATTAATCCATTTCCATCCCAGCACCTCTAACTGTAATGGGAGCACATTTGCTTATTCAGGCTATGAGAAGAATGAGAAGTGGGACAAGGGCAGCTACGTTTCTTAGGGGTATGCTTTGAAATGTTTTGAGTCCAGAAAATCTCAAAAAACAGCTGGTTTACAGAGCTTTTTCTACTTGTCCATATTTTTAACCAAAATATTAACCAGAGAAAAAAATAAGTACACTTTTCACTAGGTCTTGTTCCTACAACAAACTGGCCAACTGCTTGTAAAAATAATGAAGGTGACAAAGACTCTACAGAAAAGACTCTCAGGCAGCAGAGTTATTCAGAAACCATCTGTAAAGCTTCCCCATGGTCTCGCCAATGTAACGTGGGGAAAGGAGTGTATTGGTCTTGTTCATGGTAAGAATACTCAAAGTTAGATTGAAAAAGAGCTTATTCTTGGTCCATTGTGTGAACACTATTGTTAGGATTTGTGTATATCTGCACCATACCCAGATCGTTAAGTTCCAGTTTGAAAATTTCCCTGAGACGCCGCACCTTTGGAACAAATTTGTGTTCCTAATTTATAATTGCTGCTGCTTCTGAAGTTGTTGACCTAGATTTTTTGTTCCTTGGCTATCATCATGGCATATGCCAATACTTGGTGACAGTTCTATCCACATACCTCAGCTCTCTTCCCTTCATACACTCTGTGTTTCTGTGCTGTGTTTTTCCAAAAGCATTACATAAAATGAGTCAATAAAAAGACATATGATAATAAGCATACATGCCTCAGGCTTCATGATTTAAAAATGTCATGCTTACACAGAGAGCATTGTTTATTAGAAGTCAGCAGTCTCAATAACCCATTATAGCTTTGTTTACGCAAGTGCACACAATAAGCTCTAATTTCAACTCCCAGCCAAATACTCCTTTGCTTAAACCCACAGCACCCCATCGTGCACTCAGGCTGCCATTCACCTCATGGGCATTGTTTCAGCACATATTTTCCATAATATCAAGCTGCACATCGTGCCAGCCCAAAACCAAAACCATTCTGTGAATGAAGGACACAATTTTGTGACTTTGGCCTTCAGCTAATTAGCCTCAAAGTAACATGTTGCTCTGGATGGAGAGAGCACAGTAAGTGCCAATAAGATGCTAAGAGTGACAGTGAGATGCTGGAATAGCCCATTTTCAGAACTGCGGAGACCATCCTTGCAACAACACGCACCGAAGGACAGGAGAACCTCAGAATTAGTTGGGAGGGGAGTGGATTCTGTGGAATAATTTTGGTAAAGGACTTGTGCACAGAAAGATATTCTTACATCTTGGGGGGGAAGGGGGGGAAGAAAAAGAAAAAAAAAGGAAAAACAGAAATCAAGCAATCAAGTTCATTTGTTTCCTCCCCTCTCCTATTTTTAGGATAAAATTCAGCAGCCAGCAGTAAAAAAACAGGTGAGAAAAAGTGTACTTTTGTGCCTTTTTATATTCCGTCTGTTCTAGTCCATGCATGGGATTGTTTCTCCCCTGCCTGTTCTGGTAAGTTCTTCAGTCAAGTCAGGCATCAGGTTGAATTTCAAAAGTTTTAGTGCAAACATGCATAAACAGAGCAAGAGGCATTGCCTGCCCAAGAAGCATACAGCAAAAGCTGTTGTACAAAACAGAAGAAACCCAGAAGGAGATAAACAAAAGAATTGTCTCACTCCATTGCAGAAAATAGCAGCATTTATCCCTTTATTTTTATACTTTCAGTTATTTCAATTTAATTTCTTTTAGTATCTTAAAGTGAGTTTGGAGTCTATGTCAGGGGATCCTGAACTGCAGGACAGAAACCACTAATGGCACTTAAAGATTATTCAGCTTTCTTCTGCAAAGCTGTGTTGCTGAGAACTGGTCTTTTGTTGCCACCAAGACCTGTTATATTAAATGGCATAGCTGAGCAAGGTATCAGTATCTGGTATAAAGCTTCTCCAGACTGGACAATCAAAAAGCTCAAATACTGTGTTTCCAAGCTACTGGAGAAGCTGTTCCACTTTTTAGATGAGGAAGTCCTACCAAGTATGACCAAAAGCCAAGGCAATGTGGTATCCTGACAGTGATGGGGTCCATAGCAGCTGCCTGCAGAACAAGGCAAGAGAGGACTTGCTTCCTGCTGTGGAATACTCTCCCAGCCCCCAGAGGTTTGCACTCCAGGAGCTTTCTATGTTTTTGTAATCCAATGGCATGCCACTGCCAACTAAATGGCCAGACATCAGTGCGTTGGATTTAGATAGAGAACATCAAGCTGAATTTAACTGCCCATGCTGTAGACCTGGGAGAAACATTCATGGGAACACTTGCTTTGGTGCAAAGATAGCCAGTGCAGGCAAACTTCTCAGTGACAGCTCTCCTGAGCATAAACCATGGCCCTCCGTATTGTGTCCTCTTCCCTTTCTGAGGGAAAGGCTTTTGGAAAGCAAACTCACTTCCAGTCACTTCCAGTCAGGCATACACAGGGAGCTGATCTGTGCAATATGTTTGAATACCCACTGTGTCCTGGAGCACACCTGTGGCAGGACTCTGCTCTTGGAAGCTGGTCACAGATAGTCCAGTGAGGTGAGTGAGCTGAGGACAGTGTGTCTCATCCCTCTGCCATCAGTAGGAGAGGAATGTGCTTGCTCCATTTAGGGGTGTCGGGTAACCTCGCAGTCTTTTCTTGAGCTAGGCTGTTTTATGAACATCATGGAACACTGACACGGTGCCTTTTACATCAGACTGAAAATAAGCACGAGTTGGGAGGGCATGCATTGAATGCATGCTGTGGTTCACCATCTTTTGAAAAGCTATTGCTTTGCTCATTCAATTGCTGGCAGATAGAATGTTAATCTGTCTATTTCAGGAAGAACACTGAAGGCAAAAAGGGGTTAAAAAAGATTAAATCAGCACAATGCTGGACTGATCTTGCATCTTTCCATAAAACATGAACCTGAGAGAGGGACCAAAGCTTGACTGTGTCACAGCTCACTGGGTGTGACATTCTGGAAAAAAAGCACCCGCTCCACTTCTGGCAATGATTTTCAAAAACAATTTGCACTTTGTGTCACCAAGAGATCACACATCAGCCAACACACTTGGGTACCAGGAGTGAATCAATGGCTGGCTTACCTCCCAAGGTCTGTCCCTTAGTTTTATTACTGCTGACAGGGGACCCAGTAGTCAAAAAGCAGCGCAAGATGACCAATTTGTAGATAACACTTAAGTTTTCCACACTAGCTGAGCCTACTGGGGCAGTTTCCTTTAGAGTGACGATAGTATTAAAGAACTTCCAGCATAAACTTGCAAAGAGGTTACCTGGTTTAGGCTGTCATTTGAATCCCCACAAATGTTTTCTTAAACAGCAGGATAAAAGACAGCAACAATAAGAATAGCAAAACCAATAGCTGTATATAAAATACAGCAAGAAGCAGTGTCTCAAAAAACTTTGCATTTTAGCAACTAGAAGGAAAAACCCAACGTAAACACATGAAGTGAGTAGAAAACATGTGGTACTGGGATATAGTACCACATTTTCCATCCTCTTTAGGGAAGGCCACACATATTGTCTGTGAATGGGAAGCAGCTGGGAAGTAATCTTTATCAGCCTGAAACGTATACTGACAATCCTCGGAGCAAGCTATATTTTGCAGATTACACTACTTGCACTGCCAAGTGGGAAGATGTTTAATGTGAAGAGTTCAATAATGAAAGGATTTTAAAATAAAAATAAAAGATCCATTCTTAGCTCATTTTTCTCTCATATGGGAACATAAATACTTGTTAAGGGTAGTTGAAGACTATCCCTACGCAAAAAAAAAAACTCTAGCTGAGTGTCCTTACGTGGTGCTATTGAAACCAGCAGTAAATCCACTGACTTCAGTTATTTTTCTGCATAGTCTTCCATCAGTTCATCTGAGTATAAAATTCTGTCAAAACATCTGAATATGAGTCAGAACCCATCCAGAAGCACAGCTTACTTGCCGTATTGATAGCCTTGGGCTTTTGCTGAGTTCTTACTACCCATTATACATAGCCACTTTTAAAGCACAGTGTGGCCTTAAACAAATATTGGATCTAAAATATAGGTCACCCTTCTTACTGAAGGACAGATAAGAGGTTTGCTTATTTCCTAGTAAGAACCCATTTTCACCGATTGACTCGATCATTTGAAAAGGAGAATAATTTAAAATAGCGGGGGTGTAGATAATTCTGTAGTTTGAGGGGTTTCTCAGCATCAGGCAGAGTACTGTTTAAATGCTAGGGATGACAATGATTACGGCGAATAATTGATACCTTCTTTAGAGTTCTGCATCTGTAGCCCAGCATTCTCCTAGGATACGGTCAGGTGCATAATAATGAGGAATTACTAATAGTGGTGGAGTTTTTGAGTGTATGGAAACTGTGAAGGCGGGACTAGGTGCAGAAAATAATCTTTTGAGGAGTCCATAACTTTTGAGGCATCAGACATGTTTGAATTTACCTAAACTCTCCTCTTAATAATTTTTCATCACTTTGGTGAATGATCAGATTTTCGGCCTTCTTTGTTTGATATTTGTGTAATGCTCAACCAGTTGTTTGTTACTTGGTACCCAATCTATACCCACAGGTACAGAAAAATAGACATACTTTTATATACATTTTTGTTCACATTAGGAATATATATAGGTATTTAAACTCTTTACCACACATGCTAATGTTATGAGATAGATTCACATAGAGGAAACTACTTTCTGAAATTTCTGGTTTTAAAGCTTTTTTTCAACAATGTGTCATCGCTATTGTTATGCATGTGTATAGGACTAACCCAATGGTAAGCAGGTCAGAAATTTCGAGGTAAATCTGTTGCTGGACAGCATCAACATCTTCCACCCTGAAACCATTAAAGAACACAGTAGGAGCTCCAAGAGGGTCAAAAAGTACAATTTTTTACAGCACTGAAAATGATGATGATGTTTCAAATACAAATTTCACTGTGCAAATATCAGTGCAACGTGCTCTTTTAGAACAGCATAATTGGAAAACAACCCCAAAGCTGTTTTAAATTCATTCCAAATACCTTCTGAATGCCCTTGAGAGTGAAAGAGCAGAAACTGGGTAGGAATTCACGTGTCATAGACACATACAAAAAATAAAAAAGAAAAACAAAACAAAAAAGGAAAGAAGGCATGGCCTAGTTGAAATTTCAGTCTGGCATATCAGAAACTGCCTTTAGTTCTCTGCATGCAGTCTTCTAGCATTCAGTTTTGTTGATGCCTATGAGAAACTGGGGTTCCATCTGTGCCCTCAGAATAGGCATCTCAAGAGGAAATTAGTAGCTGCTTTGCAGAGGCCACAAATGTAAACTTAACAAAATGTTCAGTGGGGTTCAATCTGGCCAACAGCCTATCAGAGGAAGAAATGTAAACAGCACTGAAAACATCTCAGGTTCTGAATTCACATTTTAATTATGTCTGCAGAACAGTAGTGACTCTAAAAAAGAATACTACTTTGTACTACCTCTTACAATGCCCTTGATAATTTTTTTAAAGGATACCATTTTATTGGTTGGATTAAAATTGACAGAAATGCCCAAAGCTTCCATAGATTCCCATCCCAGAAATGCGAAACCTGTGCTCAAAGCATTTGGAACAAAGAGCTTGATTCCACCATACCTGAACAACGTCTCAATGGCCATTAAAGTTAGAATCATCACACAGCCCTTCAAGGATATCTGTCAGAAGTCTAGAGTCCCTTTGTAGGTGAAGGAAACAAAAAGACATTTCTAGGACATCATTTCTCTCATGCCGAAGTAGATAGGTCAGATTAATCTTTCCTTAAGAATACCCATTTCTCTCAATTTTCTATAAATGGAGCTCAAAAAGGAGAAATCTGAATCATCAATATTGAAGTTTTTGTGAGGCTGGTCTTACCCAGGCTGTCTTGACATGTCACATAGCTTCAGGGATAACACTTGCGAACATATCCAAGGGGAGTTTCAGGACAACAGCACTGAACATAGCAATGTGCTGAGGTACCAAGTTAATAAAGTTATTAACAGCTCTATGAATACAAGTAATGAATGATTGGCTTGAAATTAATAGCCTGAATATATGTCTAATTCATGATATAACCTAAAAGTTATTAACTGAAAGGCCAGATTTCTATTTTCAATTATTCCTCAAATGGGAATACTTGGGTATGAGGAAAATTAACAGTATTTTTTAGTGTTGATGTTGATGAAATTGGAAACTGAAAAATGGAAAAGTGGATAAAATGGCAACTCAGCTTTTCTATTTTTTTCCCCGAGTTTGAATTCACTGTAGTGTTGTAAAAAAAGAGTTAAAAGTGTTAAGAAAACAGAAAGAGAAAAGATGAAAAGAGAAGACTTATCTTTGACTACAAAACTGAGGGGTTTTTTCCATTTATATCTGTAAGGTCTATTCTTTTGTATGAAGATGTGTCTGTTCTTTGGAGTTGCCTCTGTCCAAAGTGTGTGAATTTAGCCTGTAACTTTGACTGGAACCTTTCCAACCTTTTAAATTTTGATTCTTGGATCTGATATTTTGATTCTGAACCACCATATTGACAGAAACAGGCAAATCTAAGCCAAAAAATTAGGCCAGAATGCCTTTGCCCAAAGTGGTATTTTCACTAAACTACAGCAAAAGTGATACCTCCCCTCTCCCCCAAACAATCATGAATTACAGCCACAAGTGTGACTTTCCTGACTCAGCTTGGCTTGGTTTTGAATATGTCATATTTCCTTAAGCTTTTCATAGTTTGATTTCCTTTCTATTGCCAAGAAAAAAAAGAATCATGTTTCCACATAGATTCTTCTCTGAGTATGTAATGTGAGAATTGTTTAATAAATTACATAAATAGATACTCAAAGAGTACCTTTTCCACACATTTTTGGCCTGAACCAGTGACAATACTGTTGTTTCTTGATCTTTCTGCCTGAAAAAATGTTGAATTTTAGATTCCACAGATCTTCATGTATCCAATAACTGCCGTAGTAACAGAGTATGGTTTATTTTTTTGTTGTGGGACCTCAAGATTTCACTGTGACTCCCAGTTCTGGGAGGACCTAAGCTATGTCTTGCCCTTTGTGGCATGCCTAACCTGCTGCTATGCCACCCCTTGGGCAAGAAGCAAGCCCAGGGCACAATCCATGAGGGAGTTGCCTGCACAGGCACTGCTTTCCAGCTGGGAGTTTGGTCTGGCCGGTCCTGGGATCATGAGCTGTGGTGCAGAGCACATCTCACCATAGTCTAGACATTGTCTAATCCAGCTGGATCTTTTCACTTAGGCACGTAGGTGGTGTTTTGGATCGCACTGTAGATCTCTGCATAGAGGATGCAGGGTCACAGAAGATGCGGCTTCATGGAATGAGATGGTGGTTGCCCAAGGCTGTATTTCAGCCGTGCATTGTGAACAGATATCAGGCTATGATGAATTTCATGTCTCTCAGAGATTTTTCAGTTGTAAAATGGTATCTCAGACACTAGCTAGTAAAATTAGTAGACTATAAATCCCACAGTATAAGTCACTTGTGGTAAGTGTTAAAAGACATAGTTGGAAACAACAGTAATTCATCTGAGGTAATTGAATTAGTTCATAAATAAAAGAAAGATGTGTGACCCTTATTGAATTTTTTTTTCTCTTTGAATACAGTGGCTGCTGAAGGAGAGGAGAGGAGAGGAGAGGAGAGGAGAGGAGAGGAGAGGAGAGGAGAGGAGAGGAGAGGAGAGGAGAGGAGAGGAGAGGAGAGGAGAGGAGAGGAGAGGAGAGGAGAGGAGAGGAGAGGAGAGGAGAGGAGAGGAGAGGAGAGGAGAGGAGAGGAGAGGAGAGGAGAGGAGAGGAGAGGAGAGGAGAGGAGAGGAGAGGAGAGGAGGAAAAGCTTTTTTTTGCAACGTGGGAGAACTGCACAAGGACAGCAACAAGAAAAAAGATACTGGTGACGTAAATATAATCTAGGCTGTTTTAGAATTTGCACAAAAGCTTGCTCTGCTGAATGTTTAACAAAGCAGTCCCAACTTAAAGCCACAGCTCTTTGTTTTCAGTTAATCGGCACTAGTGAATTCGGCCTGTTTTAATTACAACATACTTAGTTAACTCTCACTGGTAGTGTCTGTGCTGCAAAGTCAGTGCAATTTGAGCTGTGCCATGTAGTTCTGTTTGCTGATTTTGAAGCTTCTTGGAGCATACCAAAGCACCATGAGCATCCACATTTCCTGCTAGAGGACACTGGGATGCACAGGGATGTACTGAAGCCAGAATTCACATAGGGAATCATAGAGACCCACATGTTGCTCTGTGGTATAAGCACAGCTACTGTATCATGTGGAATATGAAAAGGAAGTCTCTCCATTCGGCATCTGGAATTTGGAGAAACGTCCATGTTTCTGTATGTATGACAAACTATCCTGATGGAAATAGTCTGTAATCTGTATTACCTCTTGTTGAAAGAAAGGACAGACAATTTAATTGATTTCTGTAATGGAAGGACTTCTTTGACTAGCAGGCTGAATTTGAGTGGCAGATTCCAGATTTTTCCTACTAATAGATATTCTTCTTTATTGCAATTATTGAACTAATGAAAACTTAGATTAGTAAAAAAATGCAGTCTCTGACACTGATTTGATAAGGGTTACACAATGTGCTGATTAATTGTAAATTGTATTTTAAAAACCCCTTTATCTTGCTCTTCTTTCTTGTCATTCCTGTTTGTTACATTCATAATTTAAACACTGCCTTTTCAGATAGCATTCACCGATCTTTAGCCATCTCGAAGTTAATAACCTAGTCTAAGTGGGAGTCAATGGAGAGTGGCAGGAACTTCTTGAGGGTGATTGAGTTTATCCTAAAAAAGGTAAACGTATACAGAATTAACTCTGAAAGTGGGCTACCCACTTACCTGTTAGAGGGAATACAGCTGTCTGTCTTGGAGTAGGTGCCAGACTGCTCTATAAGTAAAGGTAGCTGAATGCTATCTTTAGAGTGGAAGCTGTTTGGGGAAAAAAATTGAGGTCATGATTTAGTATTTCCAAATGTTCCTGTAGGTACCTGTGAGATTTAAAAGCAAACAAACATAAAAAACTTGACCATTCCAAAATAACAACAATAAAACTCCTAAACTCATACAGAAATCTTTGCCTTCTACCAATAATTTTCTGTTGGCATCTTCCTGAGCTATCTTGGAAATCTTAGAGAAGCTGGCCCTTTATGTCTAGGTGCCTGAATAAGGCCTGAGACATGCTGGAACTACTGGGAAGTTCCAGCAATGTTACTGTACAGTCCTTGTGGGCTAGAGCTCTTCTTAGGTTCACCCGCAGGAGTCAATGGTGTGAACACCCAATTTTTAAAATTTATCATTATTTTTGTGCAAAATTAGAGACATTGCATCATATTTACTTTTTTTGTCACTTCAAGTGGCTTCTTCTTAAAGGAAATTTTTTTTTCATTAAAAAAAAAAAAATCCAAGAATCTCTTCTTCCTCTCTTTGTCCTATACATAAGAGTTTTTAAATTTGGTTGTTTGAAGAATAAGGATTTTCAAATAGTACCTTGAATTTGTTGGGGTTTTTGTTTGTTTGTTTTTCTTTGTTTGTTTGGGGTTTTTTACCAGCAAGCTTTCTGACCACATGTTCATCAGCTGTAGTAGCAGAACTGCTTAAGCCATCATGGGCCAAACGCTTTGACTTCACTAATTATCTAGCAACATGGAGTTTCTTTCTGGAATTGATTTTCTCCACTGGCTGTGTTTAGGCAGAACACAGCCAGTTCTCACTGCCTCAGAGACTGAAACAGTCAGAGAGAAACCAGGAATCTGCTTCTAAAACATAATGTCTACAAGAATAATAGTGAAAATTGTGGTTTATCTCTGACTTTTTCAGAGGAATGCATTTTTACTCCAGAGTTATGAAGATGCTGTTCTGCAGTATTGTTATAACTGATGTTTACTAATTATTCTTACAGGACTGCTTCCTTCTAGGTTCTGCAAATGCGAATTAGTAATTAACAAACAGTTCATCTTCCCTTAAAATGATCCTGATTTTGTGCATTGAAGCATTTGCTTTGAAACAATTTTTTTGATCCCCAAAATTAAAAGACACATTGCTTAGCAACTTCTTCTTCATTTTGTTGAGAACATCATTTAATCCTTCCTTAAACAGAAACCTCTATTGGAGCAAGAAACACCTACCAAAGCCTAGAGCAGATGATAATAAACATGTTTATGTCAGTCATGACAATATACTAGAATCCTACTTGTAGGCAGTCAGGGTCTGTGCGTGGTGGGTCTCTGGCCCAGCGCTGCCCAGGACCTGCAGGCAGGGCTGGCTGCAGGAGCACCGTCACCCCTCTGCCAAGGGCTGGGGAGAACATCTGGGATGGGCCTTTGCTCTGCCCCAGCACTTCTGTCCCAACGTGCTGTGTCTTCCAAACCTGAGATCTTTTTAAAAGACTTCATTGAGCCTCTTAAACACCAAAATCAGATTTGAATATTACAGCCCCAGATCCCTTAATTCGTTTTTTTCTACTTCTGCAGGTGCCTCTTGGGCTTCTAAGGTTCCCTGGCAGCTGAAATTCTGTTTCTACAGGATCGTGAGTGTTACGGTTGAATGTTTCGGCATCTATCTTCCATTCAAACTTGAAGGGAATCCAGCAACGTGGCACTTCTCAATGTGAATCCCCTCAAGGGAGTAATCTGCTAGCTATCCTCATGACATGTCCAAAGTAAATCAACAAGATGTGACTTCATAAAAGGTAGTTGCAACAACTTATCACTACAAATTATTTCTAAAGCTAGAGCTTAGTGGCAAGGGCACTTTCCCAGGGTGTGTAGGGTTCCTGGTTCAAAGGCAGAGTTCTTGTTTCTGAAATGGTGGCCTTTACCATCAGCTTACCTGCACTTTTGGATAGGGCAAACTCTCCGCTTCTTCTTCTGAAGACATTACAGCCAAGACTTCAGAAGACGATAATCAAACAATGCAGAGATGTTAAATCTGCATCTTGGATATTGGGCTGCTTGTGCTTAACTGAGACAGCTTCCGTTGTGTTCCTCACATTTTAAAGTCAACAGCCATTAATTAAGCAAAACAAACAAACAAAAAAATCCAGGGACCAAAACCTAATACCTGGTCAGAACCATATACATTAATCAGGCCAATTTACCACATAAGCTTTTATTCTATCCCTTTCTATCCCTCTATCCCTTCCAGACCTGGGACCTTAGAGACCAAATTTAAAAATGTGGTGGATTTCTCTTGGAGTTTTCTACATGAATGACACCTTTTTCACAATGCACTTTTAAAATGTTTCTTTCTGTAATTACAGTGGAAAAGTGTTTAAGGAAAGGAAAAAGAATAACATCTTTAGACTGCAGAAAACATTTGAGGAAATTTGAATGTTGTAGAAATAGGAACCCAGCTTGACTGCAAGCAAATTAAGTGGCTGAAGCCAGGAGGTTGAAAAGCTGTGTTCCTCATCACACCTTTGCCATGAAGGTCCTGACAGAAGACAAAGTTGAAAGCTACAGTTTGTTAGAGCTGAAGCTGCCTGCAGAGAGCAGCTCTGTTGTTTTCTGTATGTAAGAATTGTATGTTTCGGTTTGGGCTTTTTAAAATCTAAAAGTTACTGATAGTCTCATACAAATTTGCACAAATGATAACTTGACACTAAAAAAATATTTATCCTGAACAATAGATCTACACTCATTATACTGGACCATTCCTTGGCCTTAATTCTGTATTCACTCACTGCATAATTGATTGATTTACATAGGAAATCTGTCATTCATTCCCCCTGAACCCAGAAAAAAATTATGCATGTTGTAATGTACGTACATTAATCCCTTAGATGAACTAATGATCCCATTTATTTTCAGACACATCAGTATTACTAGTACTTTTGAGCAGATTTTGTACTTTTGAGGTTGAGGGTGATTGGGGCAGCTTCTAAAATGACATCATTCCAACTCTGATGGGCCAGCGGAGACTGACATTTTAAAGTAATACCGTTTAAAAGAAGAGCAGTAAAATGAAAAGAGCATTTGCCAGGTTAAAGGTTTATAAAATTAAGTAGAGTGCTCTTCAGATATGAGTCACTGGAAAATATATGAAGAATATAAGAAATCACGATTTGCAAGTATTTGTCATCATTTATCGAGTTTGTGCTGAAAATCATAAAATTATTTGCTTTTTCTAACCCTGTGGTATACTGAAAGCATTTTGCCTATTGTCACAAATGTCGTGTTTTATAGAATCTCTCCTCTGCAGAATGTCCCCTGTCCTCTTTCCCACCACCATATTTGTTTGTGCTCAATTTTCCACACAGAAGCATCTCCCCTCCTTCTTTCATACATTGAAACACAAAATACCATAAACAGCCTTCTCACACAGGCTGAGACACAAACACATGCTGTCAATTGAGGGATTTTTATACTATGTAACCCCTAAAACTAATTTTTTCCTTTAGCTAATGCTAAATGGGTGACCTTAGCCATGCAGACCCTCTAGTTTAATTTCCCAAAGCAGTTATAGGCTTGAGCTTGTAGATATATTTTTCATATACCAAAGCAGCTGTGTATACTCTTGTAGAGTGGCACAAAGGTTAATCTAAATAAATTTGTGAGGCTTTTGATGGAGACTTGATTTTGATTGAATTGCTAGAATCTGCTGTTAAACAAGACCTCCCATTTTAACAGCTAGCTAGAATACTCTCAGGTGTAATCCTTCAAGAATCCCATAGCTTATACTTAATAAGATTTAATTATTTTACAATTTATCTCTTTCACATTAGTGCTCCCCTTGCATTTGCCACATTGAAAGGGGTGATCCAAGTGTTGAATTATGAAAAATAATTCCAGTGTAGAAATATGGGTAATAGACACAAGGTCAAAAAACAGGCAAGAGTAATTTGCAACAACTAAATTGCTTGATGTAATACTTTGGCTTGATAGTCTTTAAGAGGAGGCTTTACATAAGTCAAAGGTCTTTGGAGTAATATGCAAATCAAAATCCTACCACTCTCCTAAATCCTTTTAATCCAGTCGTTAATCTCAATAATGACCTAGTTTTTGGAACCTTTACTGTGTTCAGCCACTTAATCACATTACCTAGTTTGCCCTTTGCAAACTTTTAGAGGAGAAATACGTGCACATAAATAACATCCTACTAAAATGTAACAGAAGCCCTCCTGAACAAGTGCAGTTTTATAGAATAAAATCTCCTAGCACCTGCTAAAATCTTGTGTATGCTCTCTCTTCACCATAACACTACCATTTTTATCAGGTAGTAGAGCTTTGCATAATACAAAGGAAGAAAGAAGTAGATACCAAATTCTTATACTTTGCTGATGATTGTTAGAGAAACATCAAAGTGAAGAATGAGCAGCCATTACATAGTTTGGATTTTATTCTGAATATAAGTTGCTGTCTATTGTATGATCACTGATGCCTGTTTTTCTGGAAAAAAAAAAAAAAAGTGGAGAAAATAATTGGATACACGTGAGTTTTCAAATTGTAAAGGAAGAAAATTATCAGCCATGAAGACACACACAGTAAGTTTTTTCACGATTCTCTCACAGAGGGTAAGAACAGGTTTAGATTTAGTGGAAGACATTCCATCAGTGTCAGAATTCTGCAACAATGGAAGACACAGACCAGGTAAACCACAGCATGTACTGCACTAAAATCCTCTCCAGTACCAACCAAAGGTGCACATTAAAGCCTTAAGTTCACTTACAGTGATTGCTTGTCTGGCAGTTAAGCTCTGTGCTTCATGTCCAGGGAAGCATATCAGAAGAGTTTTACACAATAGAATGATGCACTTACAGAGTAATTCCACCAATGCGATAATCACATACCTGCCTGATTGTCAAAAATCTCAAAAATGTTAAGCACATTTTCAGGTGAACTGGTAGAACAGTTCGTTGTTTTGTTTTGGTTTATTTTGTTTTGGTTTATTTTGTTTTGGTTTATTTTATTTTATTTTATTTTATTTTATTTTATTTTATTTTATTTTATTTTATTTTATTTTATTTTATTTTATTTTATTTTATTTTATTTTATTTTATAATTTTATTTAATTTTATTTTACTTTACTTTTGAAATAAAGTTCTTAAACCAATCATATTAAAAAAAAACCCTTCTATCTCTGATCATAGCCATCCTGCACTAGAATTGAAGTTAAATAGTGTTTTTAGCTGTTTTGCCTCAGAGAGAATACCAGAGAGTAAAAAGAACTGCACCTCCATGAAGTAGGTATAAAAACAGACAGTAATGTATGCACTCTTCAAAACAGTCACAAGCTAAAAGCATTTGTTAGTGCTCTGAGGCCTAAAAGACCATGACAGGCACAATGCATGCTCTAGTAACTAGACACAACAACTTTGAATTGAGCATATCATTATTGGGAGATTCTTTTTTTTATTATTCAGGGAAAGTAAAAGAAATCAAAAAATATTAATGTTCACACTACTTTGGAGGATCTGAATGATGTGAGGAAGCCAAGAGTCTTCTATAAAGAAGTAGTATGGCTCTATGAAAATGTATACAAAAAACCTTTCAGATTTAATAGAAAATAAAAATCTTTGTCTAGATTTTCTGAAGTATCCACAGAATTCTGTGGAAATTATATAATTTTCCATTATATTGGATAGCCTGGTGCAAAAACGTTTCAAAAGGTTAACTTTTTCTATCACATTAATGTATTTTCCAGAACTTTTTTCTAAAGAATGGTTTCTTCAGCTCATAAATTCCCTTCTCGCTTTATGTCTTTTTAGCCTTTATATTAATCTCAAAAGAATTATCCATATGTAATGAGTTATTGCATTTAATCACTTGAATGAATAGTTATGAAGTTTTGTATGTCCTTGCTTTACCTTTCTTTTTAGGACTATATATGTCTTTTTTTTAAGAAGAGTTAGTCTGTTGTACAGGACTGTTCAGAAATTCAGAGAGAAATCCCACTGTTCAATGAGCATGTCCCAAAATGATCTTCTGTAATTATTTAAAGTAGCTAACTTACACCTTTTTTACATAATTTCTATATAATATTGCCTGGATTCATGACTATGCCAACCATTGTTCTTGGATATTTGTGAAATAACAGATAATCAGAGAATGATTGATGTTGTCAGGGACCTCTGGAGATCATCTACTGAGACCCACCTGGTCAAAGCAGGATCAACTTGAGCAGATTACTCATCCCTGTGTCCAGCTGGGTTTTGACTGTCTTCAAGGATGGAGACTCCACAAACTCACTGGGCAACTTGGTTCAGCGTTTGATCAGTCTCACAGTAAAGAATATGTCTTGTGTTAAAGTTGAATTTCCAATATTTGAATTTGCACCCATTGCCTGTCATCATAGGACTTTGTGCTGCTGTTCACAACCTGTTGAGCTTGGCAGCTCAGCCAGTACATTGTCGTCTTCTCTGGCCTGTACTGAAGCTGAAAAATAGTATCAATTACTCTGTCTTGCCATTCTTTTGAAGAAAAGATGAGTATGTACTAAGGGTTAAGTTAGACACAGATATGTGGATGTATTTTTATGAGAAGAGCATGTGCAGTCTCTTACAGTTATCATTTACAAAATTACATGCATTGGTCTCCATATAGCTGAAAATATCATTTCTACTGAATTATGTAGCTAAGTAAATTTGATTTCATCCTGCAAGGTTCTGCAGATTTTATCAGAGGCTGAATGGATATTTATCACACCTGGTAAAAAATTTATGTAACATTTAACATAAATAATACACCTTTGACCATTTGAAGTACAGCAATAAATACCATTTTCATGGAGTGTAATGTAGGAGAGCACAATACTAGTATAAGAAAATTACATCAAGGTAACATTTCAGTCAGTGTAATGACAAACAGAAAGGAGAATAACAATTTTCAAGGTTGCATTTGCCAGTTCTAGTTACTCATCTTTGAGGCAGTCTCTGAACATCAACAGATATTGGAATGTGTAAACCAATACCCTTTCCTATTCAAAAATTACAAGCCACTTCTGATGCACCAAAAATAATGTCCTTTTTTTTGTTCAGTCATTTTCAAGATGTTTTCTTGATAAGCATATAAAAAGATCATAGGGTTTTTTATTTCTGAACCAGTGGCAACTACAGTCTCGGTGGAAGCCAGACAGAAATCAGAGAAATAAAGGACTATAGCAACATGCAAATGTAGCAAGTGAAATTGGAGTTGGCAAAAATAAAATTTAAAAACTCTTGAAGTGTTTATGGAAAGGGGAAAAGTAGGATAGGGAAAAGAGTATATATGTATATATGTATATATGTATATATGTATATATGTATATATGTATATATGTATATATGTATATATGTGTGCATGTATCTGTTCTAGGAATATGCTTAGTAAAAGAATAAAACACTCTGAACGAGACCAGTGACCAAGTACACATCTAAATATATCCACAATCAGTGCTATTGTAAAAAGAGGAAGATTTAGGATGAGGGATAGAGACAGAGTACCTAAGCTAAGAGGACAGAAAACCATAGGAAGATGGAGGCTGGGTTTTAGTTGGAGGTGTAGTCAGGCCACATGCTCAAAGCAGTGCTAACTTCAAAACACGTTGGATTTGCTCAGGGCCTCACCCACAGCTTCCCTGACCAGTCTGTCGCAGTGCTCAAGCACCCTTATCCTGAAGAGGTTTTGTTCTGCAACCTGACCTCGTGTATGTCCTGAATTATCCCTGGGGAATACGAGCAGCTCTAGCAGGAAATCCAGGACAAGTGAGTTGAAGCTGCCCTCTTGCATTTCCAATCTTTCTCCATGCAAGGAGGTTCAGGTGACTGTTCTTTTAAGGTTGGCACTTCACTGCACTATGTGGATCTGTCTTCACTACTGCTCTTTCTCAGAAGGAGAAATAAGTGAACTACATGTAGGAATTCTGTTGCTTGCTATATCTTATATACTAAATTTCTTAAACTGTGTATTTGAAAGAGTCTTAGTCATCCATCTGTACCTGTTGTATCTGTACTGCTTTATGTTAGTTTATATCTTAAGAGTCTCTTTTTTTTCTCAGCCATGTTTCATAACTACCTGATTAGAATACTACAAAATTGACTCTCTGCTGCAAGTTTTCCAGGCTTCAAAAAACTGCAGTTCTGCATACATTCCTGTCTTAAAATGTTGGCACTCGTGGATGACCCCTGTAAAATAACAACATAAGAAAAAACATTACTCTGCTAACTAACATAACATGCTGCTGGTAAATCAATACCACATACTACAGTGTGCTGCACGCACACCCCCACCAGGAGAATCCATCAAAGGCATTTGCATTTCCACGCATGATGTGGTGAGTCACCTTCAGATTCGACTAACAAAAAGGCACTTTAAAGTGAGGTTGAGTGCTGCCATGTTTAATTCTTTTTGTGAACCAAGCCTAGCAGTCATGGCCAAGTTTACCCATATTTAATCTCATTTAAAGAGATCATTTAAAGAGATCTCTTCTTATTGGAGAAGGAAAGTCTCCAGGGAAACTTTATTGCAGCCTTTCAGTACTTAAAAGGGGCCTATAAGAAAGATGTGGGCAGACTTTTCAGCAGAGTCTGTTTCAATGGGACAAGGAGTAATTGTTTTAAACTAAAGGAGATTCAGACTAGAGATAAGGAAGACATTTTTACCATTAGGCACAGGTTGCCCAGAGAGGTGGTAGATGCCCCATCCCTGGAAACATTCAAGGCCAGGCTGGACAGGGCTCTGAGCAACCTGATCTAGTTGAAGATGTCCCTGCTTATCTTAGGGGGGATGAACTAGCTGGCATTTGAAGGTCCCTTCCAACCCAAACCATTCTATGATTCTATGATTCTAAATCATTACACTTGTATCAGTAATCATAGAGCACTTGCTTTTCCTGCTAGTTGATCATAGAACCAAAGGCTTGAAAAAGACCTCAGGGTCACTTAGTTTTTGCCAACATGCAGCTCCTGTCGAAAGAGGCTCAAAAATTTCTGTCAGTTCTGATGGGCACCAAAGAGAGAGCAGTGTTGGTCCTTTTGCTAATACCCACTCAAACAATGGCAGTGCAGCTTTCTCCACAGTGCAGCAGGTTCTGTATCTCCACATAGGTATTTCTGAATGGAGATGTCTCTGGCAGGCGAATAAACATCTGTTTAACAGCAGAGTCAGTCTGCCACTGATCAATAACCTGAAGCCCATTGCTACTTGATTCTAATGCAATCTGCCAGGGCAAGAAATCTGTGCTGGCTCATAATTCAAACAGATATGATTCAGACATGTGGAAAAAAAAAAAATGGGGGAAGAGAAGATCAATATTGGGAAATCTCATCTATAGCTGCCATCTGAAAGCTCCAATGATTGAGCTTTCTGTAACATAAAATGTTAATCTTGATGATGTGCAGAGGTTGGGAAGATGAAAAGGGAACACTAGGTAACGACAAAACCTCTTAACAATTTTATTAGGGGCAGCTTTCACTGTCACTCACATAAAAGTTGAAAGGGCAAGCATAAAGATCTGCAGCCTTTCAATACATAAGGCCTTCAAAATATGCGTATATTGTCTAAAAAAGTTATTTTACTTGGTCAGTGAAGCCACAAGTTAAAAACAGCTATCAGTAACATCCTTCTGTAAAGCCTAATATGAAGATACTGATCATTCTATCACCATCAAGAAAATGCACACAACAGTAATTTAAAGCTGCTTTTTTTTTTTTTTTTGTGAGCGCACACTTCACATACAAACAAAAAAAATGTGGTAAGTTTTTGTGCTCATTGGAATTCAGCACAGAATGAGCCTTAATAAGGCAGCTATTTATACAAAGAGTGGAGAGAGCCATCGTGGTTTAAGACAGAGGCAAGATTAATATATTCAAAATATCAAACTAAGTTAAGGCGTAAAAGGGCAGCAGATCTAAATTTGTAATCATCTCAAACCCTTTCTAGGTTGAAAGTCATTCGCTCAATGGAAGGAAAAAAAATAGATGTTGGCTAATTTAAATTGTCATTAGTTTGATTCAATTTTGATTGCATCAGAATTGTCTGGTTTTTATGTGCAAAATTTTCCTCTTTTGATTACTGTTCCTCTGTCCTCTGGATATCAGCTATAAATCACAGAATAATCATGACAAGGTTTGGTTTTGCTTAAATGCCTATTATAATTCCATTTTGTCTCATTTATACCCTAATCAAATAAATCCCACTGGAAGCTATCCAAGGGACAGAGCTAAAGCAAATGATAGTAAATCAAGAACTGATTTTCCTGACATTCAAAGTTTCAGTCTTTGTAAGACAAGTGTTTAGTCTGTAATGAAGAAGAAATGCAGCAAAAGAGAAAGCTAAGATTATCTGAAGAGCTTTGAGACTGAAAGCACCTCCTCTACTGCCTTCAGAGTCAAGTATCAGCCCTGGACATAGAATCATAGAATAGTTTGGGTTGGAAGGGACCCTCAAAAGTCATCTAGTCCAACCCCCTGCAATGAGCAGGGACATCTTCAACTAGATCAGGTTGCTCAGAGCCCCGTCCAGCCTGGCCTGGAATGTTTCCAGGGATGGGGCATCTATTGCCTCTCTAGGCAACCTGTTCCAGACATCGTCTTACACATTCTAAATAAGAAAGGGCACAGCTCATTAGGACTTACAGACCGTATGTTTTCATGGGAGTGAAATGAATATTTGTGTGATTGTGTACAGGTTCCATTCCTCAGTTCTGACAAGCGTGCCACTGGAGCTATAAAGTTACAAACCAAGTATAAAGGTATAAACACTGAGTATGTGCCTTGAGGTTCCCACAAGAAACACAAACTTGTCCTCTAGTTTGTGAATGCAGCACAGACCTGTAGCCATGAATACGCAGGTCCATGGGGGATCATCTCATGTGCCTAAGTGCCCATGAGCAAGGAAGCAAGTGATAGTAGGTTGCATGTCCCCAAGGAAGACTTAAAGTACCCAGTTCAAAATTTACCATCATAAATTAAACTACAGGTTAATATGATCTTTAAGGTTTTTTTTGGGTCAAAAAATTGTGTGAACCACAGAAGTCAATGTATCAATGCTGAAATATCACTGAGCATTAAAGCTGGGTGATGCTGCCAGCAGAAGTATCCTTATCACTGAGATAAGGATGTTTTCACAGAATCTGTGGGAGGTAGATTTTGCACGATACGAGCAAAGTCTTGAAGCAGTCTCCATTGTGCCAGACTCCATGCAAGCGTACACAAAAATACATGCCTAAAGTAAGTTTCCATGTGAAAAGCCCTGTTGACTCCATGTCCCAGAAGAGATGGAAGTGCAAAAGGAGGTTTGCGATGAGGTTTATTTCATCTGACTTCAGACATCTACGGTGCAAATCCTGTGTTTTAGTCACCCAGGGTTCCCCTCATGCAACAGTACAGAATTAGACATTTTATGGCAGGATTCATCTGGCCTGTTTTGGATGTCTGCTTTAGGAGGAGAAAACTTGCTCTCCAGCAATGCCTGTTTTCTTTCCACCAATCTGTTGAACAGCCTACATGGCAACTGTGCTGTAGGTATCTACACTTGGTCAGATGAATTCTCAGCCTTGTTGCTTTCTCCTCCCCTCATGTACACAAGCTGAGGCAAATACAATCTGCTGTTAGGGTTGGCTTCCAAATTTCTGTTTGGGGAGTCTACAGAAGACTGTCACCCAATCTGTGTAGCTAAAAAAGAAACCACCAAAAAACCCCAATGACAAACGAACAACAAAACAAAAAACAAAAAATAACAAGCATAGATTAAATGTTTTTAATTATTTCTTGAGCAGCAAGGCATCTCGTGGTGTTTCTTATGGGCCAGCAACAGCCTATTGACACCATGTTCTTTCCTTTCTTGAAATAACTCACTACACATAGGGTACCGAAGCAAAGATACCTCCACATAATCACTTAAAATGCCCCTGGTAATTTTTTTTAATTATATACAGCATATTAAAAAAAAATAGATTTTAAAAATGAGCATTTACCAGTATGTAAGAAACTGGTTAGTAGTATTGTAATACTCAGGCAGTTGTATGTATATACTAACATGTTTTTGTGAACAGAGTTGTTTTTGTTTTGGGTGTTTTTGTTTTGTTTTGTTTTATCTAGCCACAAGGATGAAGAGACATGCAAGCTGAAATAAATCTAGTTTAAAAATGTTTGTGTTGTATACAACTTATTATGTAATTGAGCATATATGTGCCTCACTTTAGTTGTAACATGAGAAGAGGTGACCCATGTGAACATAATAGGATGCTGGGCCAAATTGTATATTCCTCAAGGACAGAACAGAACAGCAGCTGTGCATCAGTGCCACTCTGAGCCTGACAACAATACAGCAAGAGCTGGAGAAATGTTTCCAATCATGAGGTTATTCAATAGAAAAAAGAGTTTCAGGACATTTAAATTAATTAATTGTTTTGGTCTTGAGCTGACTGAGGAAAAAAATGCTGTTAATTTTTTTTTAAGAAATCAGTAGATTCACTCAGATGTTCTGTACATAAAATGTTTCAATTTCTTAAGACACAATTCCAAAATAAAATTTTAGTTAAATGCAGATTTTCACATTCTACCAAATTTTCTTATTTTTTTCTGCTTTTCAGTTTCTTCATTAAAACAATGAGTAGTTCTCACAGCTGTGTTCCTGTGCTGCCGTGTGCTATCACAAACATGTTTCTTTGGAAATTTTAAAACAGCCCAGGCTTGCTTACCACTATCAGGCTCAATTCCAAAATGTAGGGGGAAAAAAATATCAAATATAGAACAAAATGACCAGTACTACAGACTGGTATTTCTCAGTGTGCCAGTGTTTTCTTTGACCTTTCTGATGATGTTATGATGTCACTGCTCTGCAGCTTTGGCCTATTTTCTGTATAGCCTGCACTGGGCTAGATTTGATGGAAATAAACATCTTACATAACAGTCCGGCTGTGCACTCAGCTTTTTTTCTTGTCTACTCTTTTTTTTTTTCTTTTTCTGAAGGAGATTTTCCCAGCATAAATTCTGCCTGTACAATTAACATTTGCCAAATTTCATCTTCAAAATCTGTTATTTGTAAGAAGATTAGAGACAGAGCTGATGTGCTTCATCACCCTTTCCCTGTAATCACACAGCTTTGCACTAGGAAAGAGATCGAGAGGCAGGCTAAAACTGCAGTAATTCCCTTGAAAGGAGAAATAAAATAGAAAACCATGAATGTGAGACTTTATACTACTGGGATTATTTAAACCAAACCCTTTCAGGAAAAGAGCAGAGATCAGATACAAACTACACTTACAGACATAAAAAATACCCTGACCTGATAGCTTTTGCTGTTATGCTAACAGCAAAGATTAGAATGAACAGTATTATACAACACAATCTTTAACAATTTATTTTCTTGTTTCCTGTATTTGTTCTGACTGAATATGTAGCACGTATGTATACGAACAAAGACCAGACAGGAAAACTTCCTAAAGAATAAAGGATGAAAAACACATACAGAAATATTTTTAACCAAAGTGAATACAGAAATAGGTGCATATGTACCAAGGGAAAAAAATGCCAGAATATGTACAATGAATTGGCATTACTCAAGTTCCATACGTAGGTTTTTAAAATTCGTAAAATTTGCAGAGAAAATTTTGCAAAAGTTCAGACTTGTTTACTTTCGCAATTGAAGTCACAGGAGATGCCATCAACCTCAGCTTTCAAAATCACTGAACAGTTTAAAAATAATGACAAATAAAACGCAGTATTTTTGGTTTTCTTGTAGTTTGTCTTCTGTTTTTCCAGCCTCATTGCTTTAGGTCACCACATTTTACTCCACAAAACACAAGCAAGAGAAAGAGGTTACTTAAAAAAAAATGAGGAAGCTGAAATTGATGGTAGTCATCAGACACTTAAGCTAGGGATTTTTTTTTAATTTATGGTACCAGCTCTTCTCTCTCTTTCACTGATTCAGCCTCCATATCTCTATGGGCATTAGCGGGATGAACTGATCAGATAAACAACATAATAAATGATCAGGCCTACGATTTAGAAATCAGAAGTGTTAAATCCTCTGTATTAGAAAACAAATAATTGACATGTGACAGTGGAAATGAAGTAGCTCATTTTTATTTTTAATAACTAAATGCTATTTAAACTTATGTCCTTTAACTAATCGAATCACTTGTGTGTTTGCAATAACAGCCTGTACTGCCACAGAACTGTGTCAGCAGAAGCCCCTCAGCAAACTCACATGCCCTCACAAGTTTGAGAAGACCCTGTTTCCAACTGCAAACTACAGGATAAACACAGGCTGACTTCCTCCCCTGGCCAATCCACTGCATAAACAACTAAGCCATCAATTTACAGCACACCAGACAGGTTTTTCCAAGCATTGTTGAACTCACTAACTCTATCAGGAGGTGATGTTATTATTTTTAATAGACCATTTAAATATTTACTTCTTTTTTTAATGGAAATAACACCTCTTCAACTCAACATTCTGTTTAAAAGTTATGGGATTTTAGGAATAATTCTTTAACTCATATCCTTCCTACCTTAGGAAAAGCTATGCAAGGTACTATTTAACCTACAGTCCTGACTATATCAGATCATGTAAATATTTCAGAGACAAAAATCCTCTAGTTCCTGCATTATTTTGATCTTTCTTTTTCACTGTAAATTATATTATTACATTGGAAACATTGGGAATGATACTGCAAAGGGAATCCTTGCCCATCTTCTACATGACCTCCCAGTTTTTGAGGTGAATCAAGCCGAAGAATTGGAAATGCAAATATAATTTAACAATTACATTGTCTAACTTGCCTTCAAGTTATGTACATTTTTATGCCCATAAAATATGAAACCAAAAATTTAAAAGTTTGGTTAATGGATGTTGGTTAAACATAATTTATCCCATGGGTCTAATACCTATAAAGCAAGAACACTGTTGATTGATTCTTAAGATAACACATTTATTGCATTGAATATAAGCCACTCTGCAAATCCTAATGCAGCAAGAAAATGGTAAACTGCACACCAGGATGTCACATCAATTGAGCATGTATCACTGAACTTCAGGGCTGGCAGAATCATTTACTTCTTAATTCATGTTTAATTTCAAAGGAACAACATTTAGTGAAGGAACCCCAAACCAAGGAAAATTAAATTAAATCTAGGCAAGTAAAAGAGCATTCACTGTCTATCAAAATACACTTCTTCCATGCACCAGAACCTTCCCAGACTATCTGTATTGCCTTGTTAAAACGGTTAAAAATGTTAATTGCTATTTAAAAAACTGAATTTGATATGGCAAGGAGAATATATACTAGCAATCTAAAGGCTGTGTGTTGCTAGCATTTGGTTGTAATAAATGCTGTTGGTGGAGTGTCCCAGCCAAGTAATACCAAAGCCAGTCCACAAAGGAACCACTTTTAAGAAGGCTTGATTTCCTGATGCGAGGGAATTCAAATGAAGAAATTGAGGAAAAGTATGCAGGTAGGCTTGACAAGTCCATGCTGTGGAGAAATTGATCTCACAATTTCTCTCCTGTCTGAGCTGAGGAGAGAAAAGCTTTCAATTCTCTGCTGCTTCTGCATGTCCTTGATCATAGACTGGCTTTGGTTTCTCAGAAAATCCTTCTGAAAGACAATTAGCTGAAACAGAAGCTGCTTCTGAGTCTGCAAATTAAGAATAAGGGAAAAAAAAACACCTGCTAGTGGTCTTTATTGAATCACATCTGCCTATTCAGTCATATTCCCTTGCTTGCAAACCCTGATTTTGCTTCCACCTGTGAGCCTGACTTCTGCAAATAAATTCCCCCTTTGGCTTGCATTATTTTAAGAGTCATAAATAAAAAGTGACAAAGTGTCATGACCTGAGGTCAGGACAATAATTCTGGAAATACTAGTTTAGGAAGAACAAGCACAGCAGCTCAGTAAAAGGCAATCATCATCCCAGACTGCAACTGAAAAACACAGCTACTTCTTAAAGCAGGAAGTCAACCTCCACCCATATGATGTATGTTAGAGCTAAAAAAGCATAGGTTACAGAACTTAAGAGGTAAAAAACATGGGCATGCAATACTTTCTGTGTGAAATGGAAGTGGAAGCTCTTAATGAAATAATTTCTGTAAATTTTTCATACATGAATGGAAATATTTGGAAATATTTGCAGTTTTATGAGGCTTCAACCAAATAGATATAAATTCCCCTTGCAAAACCAGGTACAAGAGATCCAAGTACCAGATCACTCTACTGCATATATTTGAAGAGCTCTGAAAACATGAAGGAACTGTAACAGTTAATTTTCTTTTGAAGAGGTAGGGTGATATTTTTTGAAGTTCATGGGTAAGCAAGAAAAGTATTATTCACCTAATGGAAATAATAAAAAGTGAAATCTTAAATGTCTTCATGCAACAGACAAATTTAACATGATTAGAAGTCCAAAATTTGTATTGCATGAGCCCCAAATGTATTATCAGACACGTTTTGTTTGAAATCATAGCACTATTATATGATTTTTAATGAAAATACTTTAAATTGATCCTTCACACACACAAAAAATATTTGATATAACTTTATGAAAATGCTTTGATTTTCTTTCCTGATGTTTTTTATAAGGAAAATGTTGACTTCTTAAAAATTTCAATAATGACCATTTTTCCATCAAATATGCATTAAACATTACACATGCCTTTCTGTAGGCTGATATAATATTTTGTTAGTGTTGATTGAAATCAGCTCTCCTTCTATAAAAGAAATGTCCCATTCCTCCAGAAACAACAAGAATATCAGTTCCATCTCAGAAATTATGGTCAGCCTCAATCTGTGGGTAAAACCCTTCCTGATGTGATAGAACTGTTACGTCAAAGATATTATATTGGGAGAAGATGTCTTTTATCCCATACTCACCTTTAAGAGATCTCTACTGTTTTGATTCCTGAGCAGGTTACTTTAATATTCTTAGTCACTGAAGTTTTCTAAGAGTTGCCTAAGAGATGAGAAAAGTTATGTGAAAATAACAAAAGGACAAAGACATAACTTTGGTGCACAAAATTGCAAGTTAATACCATAATTATGCTGGAAATCAGTGGCATACAGAGTGTTTCTGCAGCTTTCAGATTCAAACTTCGGTAGCTAATTCAGGAAAGTAAATCTTCCCCTTCATCCCATCTATGTGCAGCAATATTGTCTTCTTTATATTATCAAAGATAAAGAAAAAATCTGTCAGGTTTAGTGATACTGAGTTTCTAACAAAATGAATAAACAGTTGCAATTCATTACCTCTTTATGCTAAATCAGGTTTTAAAGTTTAGTCTGAGGCTTAGTCAAAGTTACAGAAAAATTGAAGTGGAAACTGTATGCCCACAGTATTACAAGCCAGGTTTCTAGGAGAATTTATGAGCTGCGAGGAATTCATAAACCTTGGACATCCATGCCTTTTCCTTTTGAAACTGATACATACTGTGTATGATTTATGACCAATGCTGGTTAAAAATTGGATGCCAAATTGAATCTGTTCCTTAAACCAATTTTATGTACATCTATAAAAATGACAGATACAAGATACAATGTCAAAATGGAAAGGATAAACCAACCAAAAGTATTAACAAGATTTAATGCATCACTTCCCACTTCTCCAACTACTGTTCACGACAGGAGAAAGACACTGGGTGGATGGGAGATGGTCCCAGGTCTCAAACTTTAACAGCACTCCCTTCTCTGTGGTGTTATAGAGGTTTGGAACATATAAGCAGAAGGTGAAAACATGAAAACATTTGCTTGTAAAGGATTCTACTTTAAGTGCCTCCCACATTAGCTATTACTTACCTATCGCTAAGTTCCATAAACTCTTACATTACATGAGGATTCCCGGTTATATCTCAGACACTGAAATACACAAATTCTGTCACACTCAGTGGCTATGACTGATGAGTAAACAATAAAAGTCCTCAGGCATACTGTTTCTAGGACCTAAGAGGAGTGCTGCAGACTTAAACTTTTGATTGCTTTCTGTGGCACTTAAGACAGAGGAATTATATCCTCCTGTGAAAGCAGAGTTTTAGTAATGCCTACAAAACACCTCCTGCTGCCTCATCTATTTCACATGATGTGAAGAGGATGGACTAACGTAAAGCTCTCACAATAAATCTTCAAGATGAATTCAAGTAATATTCTGATTTGTTTTCTTTCCTGTTATTGGTGGCCTGCCTTCCTTTTTGTGCTCTGTATTCATACTCATCATATGAAGATATTATTAGCTAGGTAAAACAGATGCTGTCGCTCTTTTGAGACGTTGGGAATTTACATAAGTGAAACTGGCTTTATCTGGATGGTGTTGAGAGTAAAATCTCCTTGGGGCTCCTTAGTTTTAGTATGAAACTGGGTGAATTCTCTGGGATTCTTGTATTTGCTTTTACTTCTGCCAGGACCAAGGAAATATTCCAGGAAAAAAAAAAAATATAAGCCCCAATATGACCTGTCTGGCAAATAATTCAGAAGATACAGAATGCCTACAATTATACAGATGTGTCTACTTTATGAAAAGCCTTATGAAAGTTTTATACTTTCTTGACCTGCACATGTTCTTGACAAGTCATAGCGTCATAGAATGGTTTATGTTGGTAGGGACCTTAAACATCATTTACTTCCAACACCACTGCCATGGGCAGGGACATCTTCCACCAGACCAGGTTGCTCAAAGCCCCATCCAGCCTGGCCTTGGACACTTTCAGGGATGGGGCATCCACAGCTTCTCTGGAAAGACTGTTCCAGTGTCTCACCACCTTCACAGTGAAGAATTTCTTCCTTCTGTCTAATCTAAATCTACCCTTTTTCAGTTTAAAGCCATTACTCCCTGTCCTATCACTACATTCCCATGTAAAAGGTCCCTCTCCAGCTTTCTTGTAGGCCCCCTTTAGGTACTGAAAGGCTGCCATAAGGTCTCCTCAGAGCCTTCTCTTCTCCAGGTTGAACAACAACAACTCTCTCAGCCTGTCTTCACAGGAGAGGTGTTCCAGACCTCTGATCATCTTCATGGCCCTCTTTAGGACTGGGTCCAACAGGTCCATGTCATTCTTATGTTAAGGGCCCCAGAGCTAGATGCAGGACTCCAGGTGGGGTCTCATGAGAGCAGAGCAGAGGGGAAGAATTACCTCCCTTGACCTGCTGGCCACACTTCTTTGATACAGCCCAAGATGCAATTGGCTTTCTAGGCATCAAGCACAGGTTGCTGGGTCATGTTGAGCTCCTCATCAACCAACACCCTCCTGTCCTTCTCATCAGGGCTGCCCTCAGCCCATTCTCTGCCCAGTCTGTGTTTGTGCTTGGGATTGCACCAACCCATGTGCAGGAATTTGCACTTAGCACAAACATGTGCCCAAATTTAGCTCATGCCATAGATGTCAATATGACTATTTAGGAGTTTATAGTTAATGGTATTTTTTAGATCAAGATCTAAGCTGACTGTATTGCATACTTTTGTGGGAATATAGAAGAGAGTGCTCAAGGGGACCATCTGAGCTCTCAAATCCAGTTCTCTGTGATCTTAATAAACTTTAGCATAATGTGTGCCACATTAGACCAAAAAGTCTAATTTCAAAGAATCCTCATCTTCATCACACCACTTCACCACTACACAGCACTTTCAAAAGTCCAGAGTAACATCTAAGCAAGAGAAAACCCATCCAGAATTCTAACACAGTGTGGGTACACGCCAGGATGGAAGGAGAGCAGAGGTGAAAATCTGGACACCTGTAAGAGTGGGGACCTGAAATAAAAATACTCACATGAGCTTAGAAAGAGAAGCAAACTCCCTCCTTCACAGAGAGCAAAAAAGTCCCAAAGTTCAGTCCATCTCAGCTATAGCTAGCTATGGCACAAGTGTAATGTTTCATAGGAAGGCAAAAAAAGCAACAAAACCTCCCCAGATAAAACACTTCAAAACCCCAACTCTTGCTCGTATTCAATGGAGCTTGGTTTTGTTAGTCAATTAAAATAGAATTCATCAGACTAAAGGTAGATGCCTACTTGTATGATATCATTTGATAGTCACTGGAAAGAAACAAAAGGCAAATTCCTTTCTTCCTAAAGCAGATATCTGAAATGGGTTGGCTTTTTGCACCTTTAAAGTGTTTAGTTCACTCTACTGATTAGAAAAGAGATCTAAGATAACTAGTTCCAAGTGTAGGTGCTCACACTGTAAGCAATGTTTGAAGTAGCTGAATCCCATGCTTAAACTGTAAGAAATATTTTATTTATTTGAATTGGAATTGCTGGTATTTTTCTTACAGTGAATTTTCTTCCTTTTTTTTCTTTGCACTCTGAGTGACAGGCAAAACAGATACATTGCCTGTGCACATAGATATTTTTGTCTTTTTCATTCCACCAAAGTTGAAAAAAAAGACTTCTAACTGAAAAGCAAGGAAAAATGATAAGTGCAGATAGTATTTATTATCTGTGATTTGAGCCCAGATTTAAGTGTTAGGCATAGAGAAATTGAATTTTATTGAGTGAAGAAGTAATATTACTCATTATAATATATATGATTAACGTGTGAGTATTTTGAAAGGAAAATATCTTATAATTCCAGGGTATTTTCTCTGTGCTTATTGTCAGGAAAATTCTTAAAGCTGTTATTTGAATTTTCCCACAGACGTCACTAAAAGCTTTTTCCAGCACCAAATACCAGCACAAGCCTGAACAAGCTACACTTAAATGTTCATTCCCACAGTCCATCCACTGTTGTTTTGAAAAGGCTTGTTGCTTGCATTAATCCATACAGAAAAATTCTTCCTCAATAAAGCTGACAGTGTCTTATCTCACAGAAATCCAGTGTATTGTGTTACTCCATAATACAGGCAGAGTGAACAAAGATGATTCCTGACCTGTGCAAGCACACTGGTTTGGGTAAAAATCATTCTCATACAAGCAAAAGTCAGTATTACCATGGTGGGATCTGGAGAGCAAAAGAACTTATTCATCATGGGTCACTGCAGTTTTATGGACTCCTTCCTGCATATCCACAATCACATCCTCTGCTGTAACTGGCACTAAGATATTTCCTATAAGCTGGTGCTCTACAACCTTTGGCATGCTGAACACAAACACAGCAGGACAGGGATTCTTGCAAAATGCAGCTGTGTTACCAACTTTGGCAAATGCTGAAAGCCCCCTTGAAGTGGAGATTAGAAGTCAAGGCATCTTCTCCAACACAAGTACCCACAATACCAAGCTGGTGAGCTGTACCCTCTCTTCTCTCTTTTCATCTAAATCTTGGACATTTTGCTGCACAATGACCTGGCTTCAGAGGGAAGGAGTAGAGCATGTCTCCCACAGCCAACCCCTGTCATCCAGAAACACCACCCGAAAGTCTCAAATGTTGACAGTGTTCATGGATGGGAGTGGTGTGTGAGAGTGAGGGTGAGACTTACCCCTGTACACCTGGTTTCCTACTCTCTAGCTCTGTGAAGTTGCCTTCGAGGTAGCTGGCTTTAGAGACAGACCCCTCCTCAACAGGCTAGTCTGAGGCAGCTCCTCCTCCAAGGTGTTTAACTCTCCCATTGTGCCATGTCAGAAACTTTAAAAGACTTAAAAATCCAAAGTTCTGCATCTACTCTAAGCAGTCAGTTCCTTTCCCACCAGCACCTCCATGCCTCTATCATTGTGAATATCACAGTACTCCAGTGATACACCCCTGCTTCTGCTGTTTGCCTGCAATGAGGGAAGCATTGGGATGTGTCTCAGACCTGCTTGCTAAGAAGACAGAATAGAAAGTGGAAGCTGTATGTGCTTATAAATGATATATCCAGTATGTTTCCTGTCTATCTACACAAGTAAAGTGAAATCATTCCAAGTCAGACATCTGTGTACCTATAAGAATACTGTCCTTTGTTTCTGTTCCTCACCTAGAAAGAGGAGATTGTTATACTCTTCCTCCTGATTGCCCTGTATACCTGGTGCTACAAACTTTGGGGCAAGGACCTGTCTTTTTTTTTTTCACTAGATATCTCATACCAAGCCTCTACAGGTCTTCCTGCTGTGCTTCAATGCACTTGCTGTAGAAATAATAGATAATACTCCATGTCACTCTGAGGCTTATGTAAGTTTTACTCAGAAGCATTGGTACTTTGAACTTCTGAGATATTTAAATACATTCCTTACATTAAGATTCCACTGCAAAATATTTATAATAGAAACGAACAACAACATCATCAAACCAAACAAAGAAAAAACAAAAACAAACAAACAAAACCCCAAACAAGCAAAAAAACTTCCCGTATTCTTCCAAAATTATTTTATTGTTTACAAGGTTCTATTCTGGATTTCAGTCCTTTGCCAATTATTTATTTTCTCAGCCTTGAATTTTGTATTCTGAATCATAAAGCTAAGCTTTGCTAAGACAGCTGCGAGATTTAGATCTTCTGCATTAGCTGTGTGATGATTAGCAGTAAATTTCCCTAACTTACTGGATAAAATAAGTTCAGACAAAGCAAAAGTGCTTTAGAGTTGTGTTGTTTTTAACACAAGCAACACCTCTCAGATGCTGAAACAATAGAAGTAAAACCAATAGTCATTATTTTGCCTAGCTTAGATTGAAGTTTAAGAAAGGACTTTTTTTTTTTTTTAACTGGGTATTTTATAAATACATAAGCATATGCTTTTCAAAATATCTTTGGTTTATCTCACTGTTTGGCTTTTTCTGTATCTTTTTCCATCTTGTCTTGGTTAGATATGAAAATGTCTGCCTTTGTTATATACTAAAGCTTAAGAGAACCTAAACTTAGTTTTATTAATTCAACAATAGTCTAAAGACATGCTCCCCATGATAGGACTTCAGCACAGTGAAACAGTATTTACTAGGAGGAGACTTTATTGTTGTTAATGGCATTGGTGATATTTTTTCAACCTAATTCTAGGCATCTAGGCAGGTACCCTGAGTCTGAACCTGAAACTATATCCTGTGCCCTTAGTAAGAAACAGCTAGTGAGATAACACATTATTCCATGTTGTACATCCTTGGAAAATATGAAAATTAGAGTTTAATGGATGAACAAATGAATCTCAACTGCTGTTAAGTCCAGGTTCTTTCTTTAACGTTAGTGAAGCTGCAGTGATTTATACCACTTAAGGATTAGGGTCTTGTGAAATGTTTTTGAATGAACTAGGAAGATATATCAGAAAAAGTATGTTACAGACACTGAGTTGGCCATTTATGTTTTTTTGTTAGGCATTTCTTACTCTTCAGATGTCTGAGTAACTCCAATGAAAACCACCAAAGAGGTTCTGATCCTCTGCTAAATACCCTTCATTGTGCTTCAGTAACTGACCGGATTCTTTCTTATCTGAAGGTTTGATCCTTGAGGACTTAAATACCAAAAGAAATAAAACAAAACAGATCAAAGCCATTTGCAGATAATGAAAACAAATGGTTATCTAAAAAATTTACTTTATTATCTAGAGCGAGGCCTTGGCCATGCTGAAAGACCTTGGGTTCCTAAATCTGTGAGTTGGGTTTTCTTCCATTTTATCATCAGACATGTAGAATACAGACTCTCGGCTGGAATCTGGATGCATAGATTTAATTTAAACTCTATTGAAAATGTAGTTTAATGTAACCACCAGATTCCATATAGAACCACTGCTGAGGTTCTGAGAAGAATGAAATGAAAGGAAATCCGATATATTTCACCTGCTTCTGGTATTAGTCATTATTGTTATTTTTAGTGAGTGGCTTGGGGTTGTGGAGTGAATGCAAAATAATTCATATTCTCCTCATTAGTGATGAATTACTCTGTTGTTATGTAGGAAGCCATCAAACTCATTACACTGTATAGTTCATATTTGCTTCCTAAGCAAGCAGGATTTAGATCCTCCTAAACCCCTGCCATTGTTTTTTTGGAGATCAAAGTGGTTGATTACAGTGCCCCTTCTGGCTTCCAAATATGTTACTTGTTTGTATTACAATACCATCAAGACAAAACCTACTGTGCCAAACCCAGTAAAAGGCACATGATAAAAGGCAGTCTTTGCGCCTGGAGGACTCACCATCTAAATAAATATATTCATTTTGTATTGTAGAAGTCAGCAGAGAATTCCCCTGAGGCTAAGCACAAAATAGTCTAAAATACAATCATTGTGAATTGTTAAATAAAGCAGCACTGGATGAATGTGAAGTGTCACCATGATTCAGGTATGTTTTGTAAGGCTTCTTTTTAATTTGCCTCTTCTCATACACCACTAGCACTTTCCAAGCCATTAAAATCCCCCTGGCACAGCCTATTAGTGTTGCAGAATGAAATATGTATTTTCTCTTCAGCATTATTCTTTCACAAATACGGGGGTTTTTACTAGCTACGTGAACTGGATAGGCATGAAGTACTAAAAAATTTTCCCCCATATCTCCTCATTTAGAATCTGAATTGATCAGGTCCTTGTCAGTTAGTTTGATGGACTTGTATCACTAAAATGTTAGAAAGGGCTTTGAAATGGGTAAACAAGCAGGATATATAACTCTAAAACTGATGGTGTCCATCAGCTTCTCCAGTAAGGCATTTTTTCCACGTATTTGATTCATTTATTGACCTTTCACGCTGTGTGTTCCACACTCCTGCCAACTAATGCCAGCCAAAATTTTCAATTAGAAATGCAGGCCATTTGAAGAAAAGGCTGTTTCTTTTCACTTACATTTCTTCCTCATTTATTTTTGTATTTATTCAAGGACTCTGGAGAACTGCAAAGGCTACATTATGCCCAGTTAATTTACAGCCCTCATTTTTATTGGGTTACTCTGAATTCCAGTTTTTAAATCAGCGTTCCTATGTCACAAAAAGACGTGTGTACATCTTGTATGCAGGACTAATTTTCTATGAAAGCGAGTGCTAGGATGAGGTGCTAGAATGCTAATAGCATATTTGTAAGTTACATAGCAGCAGAGCTGACAGGCAAACGGATTCTGGCACGCCATTTCAGACTATTTTGTCACAAAATTAGCTTTGTGAAAATGTTGTTTAGTGCTTTGGGGGATTTTTGTTTTGTTTTTCTTTTTTTTTTTTTCCCTGAAGTCTTCTAACTTGAAATTCATTATGTTAGATTTTCAAGTTCTAATGAATCCAAATCACGTTTTCCTAGTTTTCTATTTACAAGTGTTTCCTAAGTGTGAAGGACTTGGGAGGCCAGGAGAGGTCAAATTCACAATACAAGATATTTGATGTACTAATTTGTTAATTATTAATACCTAATTTCTGCCTTTTTTTTTCTTTCTCTTTGAAAGTTGCCATTGCTTGCTTTCTATGCAATACATTGTTACTACTCCTTAAGCAACCAAAAAGTTTTGCTAGAGTTATTAATTAATTTTTTATCTCAGTCACCTTGTATTAGGTAAAACACTTTTTATCTGACAAAGGCAGACGGTCATTTCGGAGACATATTAGCCTGTAGCCTTGATGAGCACAGGATGTGGCTAAAAGCCAGCCATCTCAGCTGTGTTATGCAGCTCTCTGGGGTCACTGAGGAGTAGTGCCCACACGCTTATTCTCTCTTTAAATTACTGAAAGCACGTAGGGAATTATTTGGAAAAGTTGTAAATGAAGACACAGCAGCCAACATAATTGCGTTCTGTTTCAGAGCAAGGAGAAGAGCCCAGTGTGATGTCTCTGTCCTCTTGAAGCTGACAGGGAATCTCACACTGGCTTCAAGAGGGATCTGATGTCTCCCTTGGTCACCTACTTCTCTTTCCATTGCATTCCTCCCTTTCATTAGACCATTCTACTTCCTACAAAAGGTCATGGGATACCCTTGATTTGCACCAGCCAAGTATCTGATTTTAATCAGGTCTGGTCAAAGGATTCAGGGTTGATTGGTTTGTTTACCTTGTATCAGTTTACTTAACACTGGTCAAGCACAAAACTGAAAATTAAATAGCTGACAGGTAGCCTGTATTCTTCCAAACCATCAAATACCATAACATTAGCAAAGTTGCCTGAAGCCATTGTTCTGGGTTTTGGCAGCAAAGCTGATTTGTGAAGTTTCATTCATCTCCCATCTGTCCCTCTGCTGCTTCCTCTCCCTCACCCTGTCAGTGTTATGGAAGCAGCTGTTTAAGGGGCCATGCTGCACCTCACCAAAATGGTTAAAAGAAGAACCCTCCCCAAAATAACCCTTAATTTCAGTGACCCCGCAGCCAGTGCAGCGCCACAGGTACTGCTGAGCCAGTGCAAAAACGAACCATGACGTGGCAGTGGGAATAAGCGGCTCAGAAGAGGGAAGCAAATCAACCAACAACTTCTTCAATTGGTTTCTCCTGTCTCATTTCTGTGCCATGGACCAGCTCTTGCAGGAGAGCTAACTGTGCCTAGTGAAATAAAACAGTGTGCATGCATTAAAAAGAATAATGGGCCCAGGATATTACCAGTGAGATAAGAAAGTCAGAAAAAAAAATTATGACAGCTTCACAGAAAAAAATACTGCATAGGAACAAAGTCTGACCTCTTCAGGGCATTTTATCAATATTTCATGAAAGTGTGATGAAAAGAAACATTTAGCAATGCAGTGTTAAATTTCTGTCTGACAATGTATATCTACGACAGGCAACAGAATAGTAACTTGGACTCTGAATCTGTGTAGTTTTTAAGGAATTCGGTCATTACCTGTGTGAAACTTACATAAAATTCAAACAGAAAATGGAGTATTTGAAGTTATTGAGTGGAGTTTTATTAAATGGTAATTCTTCAGTAATGGCTTAAAACAATATTAATTTCAACAGCTTTCTGACGAGGAATGTGCTAAGAAATATTATAAGTATCTCTAAGTTTGACCAAATGAACTGTGTCTGAGACTTGAGCATTTCCCTCCAGGAAGAAAAGATTGAGCAATATGCTTTCAGATTTAACAAAATACTTAAGACAGGAGCTGTTCTGATAACATTTATTTTTACTTCTAACTCTTTCTGTTTAGACTTTTCAGCCATATTAATATATCATCCTTTGTACAATATACCACAATATATCATGTACTATGTAAATTAAGAAGGCTACTTTGTTTTTTTTCCTGGAAAATAAATACTTCAGTAATCCTCTAATCAATATTTGTTTTTTAACTTCATGTTCATCTGGAAGTTTCTGATGAGGAGGCATATGCTGAAACATTAAAATTTCTCGGAGAATTGTATTTTGTGACTCCCACCATCTTTAATTCCACACTCAGTCTTTCCATAGTACTGTAAGTGACATGTTATCTAGGATGAAGCCTGCTGATTTTTACAGTAAATGACTCTTTGAAGAAGATACCTAACCACATTTAAGGGCCTTTCCATCAATAATAAATGTGGGGGGGGTGAGAGGCGAGAATGAGGACTCAGCCAACTGAGATCTTTATTTGCCTGGGAACATAATTAAACAAACACATTGCTCATGACAGTGGGTGGATCAACAGACTCTCAGCCTGAATGTATTATGTCTGAAGAGATGCTTTGCCATAAAAAATTCACCACACTGCCCTTATAATGTGGTCTGGAAAACCACCCTCAGGGCTAAAGGAGCTGGTCAGTTTTCATCCCACCACAAATTACCCTCTCTGCCACACTTACAATAATGGTTAGTGGAGTGAATCCATGATGGGAGCAGTGGGCCACCAAAAAGGCTTGAAAGCAGTAGCCTGTTTCATATGGATTACTAAAAACTCACAGGCATTCAGCTGGAGGATTCGTATAATAGCTGCTGCCAGCCAAGTGCAGTCAGGGTGGTGACTTCAAGCCCTGCACCACGTGGTTTTCCGAGAGAGCACTCTGCCAAAGAGGAGTGGCACTCTTATCAGTAGTCTGGGATTTTTTCCCATCTGCACGTTTTTTCATAGCTTTCGCTTAATTTGCATTTCTTAAAAGCCTGTTTCACAAATATACTGCATCTGCAGTGATGAGTGAAAATGCCTCGTTTGTTACTGAGACTGGATTGTGGGATCCCATCTAGCAAAAATGCTAATGAAGAACAAATACTTCCTTTTTTTCCTGAGGGCAAATTTAATCATGGAAGTGTAGCACTTCTAAGTGCATTAACACCTGCAGTACAGTAAAGAGAAGTTGGCAGTATCTAATATTACCTTCTAATCAGCCATGTAGAGGTGTTTTCATTACAGGGAAATAATGGCTACATTTACCAAAATCAGTGAACTGTATTGTGATTAGGACTGTGTGATGTGTGTATATATTCATATATATGTATTTGTGTACTTATATATATTTGTATGTATATATATGAATGAAGTATTATTTATATTCATATTATGTATATGTATGTATATAATCATATTCTTGCTCTTTTGTATTCTTTATTTTAAATATATAGAAAGCATAAAATAAGACCACTCTTATGGTCTTATTATATAAGACCATTTATATAATGAGTATATAATAATACCAATATCATCTTCTTCAGGTGTCCTAGCGTTAATTTTTCAGAATTACTTGGCATGTAATCGGTTCATGCAAAGATCTTCAAAACCTTGATCTGGTTCCTGCCAGAATCAAAATCAACTTTGACTACTATAATACAACTTCAACTTTTACTGCTAAAGTCCAAGCAGAAGTTCTGCAAGCCTTAGTGCAGATGGATTTTTCATGCTTAAAGGACTCTTGTGATTATTAAAGAAATTGTCCTTTGACATGAAAACAGAAACCATAAGAAAATGTAGATGGAGGTGGAGAAGGAATTAAAGAAGGAAAATGGGAGTCAACGTAATAGAATTAACAAGGGCTTGTAAAACACTCGTCATTAACAAGATAGCTTTGGTCACAACAAGTAATATATAAAATGGGAAAGTAGTGAATGGAATAAATGCTGTGACTAAGTCTGCAGATCTACAAAAGGGATAAATTCTTTATCACAGAAGAATTTGATTTGGGTCAGGAAACTATCGGGGCCAGATATATGTATGGATAAAAATGTTTGTAAAAAGCTTTTAGGCATGTAGTTCAACTCACAGAAATTCACATGTGGGCTAAGTATCTCATTTCCACTGATTTCCTCAGTGGGGACAGTGGGCATCTTTGACACCTTAACATTATGTCCTTTAGAACATGGTCTAATTCCCTCTGAAGTCAGTGGGAGGGTAGAAGTAAATAATCGCAATCTGGACAAACTGCAGCACTGATGTAAAGGTTCAAAGTGGGAGAAGGTAACTGAAGGGACAGGAAGGGGAGCAGTCTTTCTAGCTCCAGAGACAAATTAACTCTTGCTTTGAAGCATGTCAGTGTGGAATCACAGAATCAGAAAATGGCTGAGGTGGGCAGGCCCCTCTGGAGATCATCCAGTCCACCTCCCTGCTCAAAGGTCCAGTGTTTGACTACCCTTACATTGACTTTTTTTTTTCCTTCTGTTTAAGTGGGATTTCCTGTATTTCTATTTGTGTCCATTGCCTCTTGTCCTCTCATTGGGCACCACTGAGAAGAATTTGACTCCATCTTCTTTACTTTCAGGGGAAAGTGTTCAGGTGTTTAACATCCTCAAGGCTGAACAGTCCCAGCTCTCTCAGCCTCTCCTCATATGTCAGATGCTCCAGTTCCTTAATCAACTTTGTGTAACATGGCTTGTGATAGGCTGGCTAGATGCATGGGATGTGATCCATGGCAGTTTTCTAGGACCTACAGATGGAACTCTGTAGTTTAAATTTGGCCATTTGTACTCATGGATCTCAGCTTTCCTCACTGCATCTCAGGTGTCCATCTGGGGTGGGCATTGCCGTTACTGTGGAATTGAGCTCTCTGGAAAATACCCAGTTAAGGAAACAAAAAGCAGAAAAGTACCTTGTGCTGGCCTTCCAAATATGACACTTGCTTCACTGCTGTGAGAAAAATTAATAAATTATGAATGTGTATTTAAACAGCCACCACTAAGCATCTGAGGTTTCATCTTCTAACAGTGCTATCCACACTTCTTGAAGATGTCAATTCTTGTAATCTAAAAACTTGAAACTGTTAGATTGGTTAGCTACAAAGTACACTGACAAACCTTTTTTCATAACTGGAACAGTTATAGACAAAAATCTGACATTAGCAGTTTCCATGTTATTTTAATGAAAGACAGAGACATGCAATTGAATGTTTTGAACAACATAGCTCTCTTTCAACTTTTCATGGGCTGCACTAACTGGTCATGTACATAAGTTTAAACAGTCCCCTTGCCAAGTGAAATGTGATCAGCTAAACTTCAACAGAGGTGGTTTAGCTGATACATATGCCTTTGCAATTGTGACAGCTATGGCATATACAGGGTTTATTATATCAGTTTATTAAGCTGCCAAATATAAAGGTTTTATTTCCCTATATGCTGACATGCTGGTATTTTTACTAATATAGTTTGACTAGGATGGGCATAGGGTCAGTATCATAAATATGCTTACTTCCGTAGTTTATTCCCCTCCCAGTATAAGAATATATTTTAGTGGTAAGTACATAAACACACATATAATCATGTTCGCATATCTCAATGCCACTGTAACCCTGCCCAGACTGGGAAGGGCTGCTGCATTACTTCTGTCAATATAGGTATAGCACTGTAATTTTTGCCCTGCCTGGTTCTTTTTGTAACAAAATGATAAGGAGAATGAGAAAATGCCACCAACCTAAACCACTGTCTAATAGGCCAAATTGAGACTGATCTGTCCATGATTAATAACTGGTGAAGACAAGTGGATTCAATCTATGCCTTTGGCAGATATATTAACTCTTGTATGTTCTCCATATGTGAGGAGACGTGACTGTTTTCCAAAACTCCGCTGCATCCAGCCCATGAACAGCAAACTGTCATAATAATATTTCCAAAGGAGGGGCCAAATGACTATATGAAAAATAAATATTTTGTGAATATGGTAAATGGCTCGGGCATGGGTAGCTGCTGTCACAGTGCAGACATGGGAGAGGATTGCATTGTGTGTAGCTGCAGAGCACAGACCCTGTCCTCTGTGTGTAGCAGCGCTGTGAGGAGAACGGACAGCCTCATTTCTCATCAGTGGCTCTGTGATGGGACAGGTGCTTGGGAAGTCTGTAAGAAATTCAATGGTAACCAAATTTGGCTTTGGTTTTGCTGCTCAGAAGATGCTTCATGTTAGAGAGAGAACGAAGGGAGAGGAAGCTTTCCTGGTCTATGAAATTGCAGAACCATAATTTAAAGCAAAGAGAATAACATGCTTTCATTTTCTTTGGCATTGAAGGTATCAACATGTACTTACAAAAGTGTGAAGCAAGAAAGGGCACAGAAGAAATAACAATCAGAAAGTAATGATCGTTTTCAAAGTTATTTCTTTTAAATATGCATTTCTTGCCTTATTCATATTTGTTTGGTAACATGAATTATGCTAACTGCATACATAAAATTACTTTATCTGAAAACATCACCTTTTGCATAATGTGCTTAAGCCATGATTGTGCAAAGAGTTAAGTATGTATTTAACTTAATGTACCCTGGGCCTTATTCCTAGTTAAACTTAGGTCTTTTTACATCATTGTAATGAATGTAAATGCACTTGATGACTACTTTCAGACCAATCTCACTATAAGACCATTTTAGAGAAACCACAGAGTAAATAAGTCACAGAATCTGTGAGGAGGCCCATTAATTTCAATTATGGCATTCACAATGGGTTGTACATGTCTGTGTGCATGTGCATGTGAGTATTTGTACATATGCATCTCTTTGCAGAATCAGGTCGTTCTTACATATCTGACCTCTAACTATTATTGACTGAACCTAAGTGAGAACTCTTGGTAATTATGTTCTCCAAACCTTTATATTAAGCACTGTATAATGAGTTGTTTCTCCCCTTCCTTAATTATTAGGGATTGTTATTGTCTCTGGGTTGCGTGATGAGACGATTAGTTTTTATTTTGAAATCTATTACGTATGGTCATTACATTTAGCATGAAAAGCCCTGGTAGTCTGCCACCAAGTATGGATAATCTCTTTCTGTGCCTAGATAGCTACAAATATTGAAGGTAATACTCCCCATCTGTGACCCTTTGCAAAGCACTGAATACACCTTTTCATCTGCATTTTCAGTACAGTTAATCACATTGTGGGAGAGATTACAGTAAATATACTACCAAGACCAAACCATTAACCAAATGTCACTCAGATGTGTCAGTGAACAAAGGATGGAATCCAGATATGCATGTGTTTAATAGACTTTGAGCTTTCAAGTCAATAGTTATTCTGATTCTTCCATCCATCAATATGGGTGAATGCTGCTTTCCCAAACAAAGCTTAGATCTGACAGCTCAGTATTTGTATATGAACAGAACTGTAATTATTTTAATTTGAATGTCAATTAATTTATTTGTTAACTGCCTCTTGGGCTTGTGCTCCATCTGGTCAGGTCTCATGTATCGTGATAATATTTATTTGTGGTCTGATGGTGAACACAAGGTGTGTTTATATACTTCGAAATAATGCTGTTTAATGATGGGAGATGCTGTTCTTCAGAATTCCTGAGGCAGACTGCCAGGTATTTAATTGTGAGTCTATTAATTTCGTCATCTGAATCTGCATCCCTGTTATTCTTTGCATATACAGTGAAAATCTGGGTCAAGAAACTTTCCCATGTATACTAGCACAAACAAGTTTTTTAAAAGCATCATGGCTCAGAGTCAGATTATTACATTATACTGTTTCCACAAACATTTAGAGAAAACAAGGCATATGTGTATTAGTTTAAATAGAAAAAAAACACAAAACAAACAAACAAACAAAAACAGTACAAAGGTAATAGGCTTCAGGGAGGAACAATCTAAAATACTCACACATGACTGACTTTTGAAGTAATGGCAAGAACTCAGAAGTTCTGGAGTCATTGTGGACAGCTCAATAGAAACATATGCTCCGGCACGGCACTGGCAAAATAAGCAAACAAGTGATCATTCAAGCCAGCTCTCCACCTTTCTGAAGTCGTGAAGTTGAAATGGGATTCAGCTCACTAAGCTCAGCAATTCAAAAGTTAGACATCTAGTGTAAAGTAGTTACTGAGGCTCTTTCTGTGGCCAATGGAGGGAGACTAACCTCTGGAGAACAATCCTGCAAGCTAACATATGTCTGAAGTAAGTGGAATTAAGTGCCCTTTTGAGGTGCCATCTTTTCCAGCAGCTCTAGAAAGGCAAAACAGTTGCTTTACCCTACAGCCTCAGCTTTTAAACAGATAAATCTGTGAACAATGTTACTGCCTCCACACCTTGCTCTCAGCCCTTACATTGCATATATTTTGCTGAAAAATAGTAGGGTTAATTTTATTGGCTGATAAGGTTCTGGGCTGGTGCAAACAGGTCAGAGCATGGTCTCCACAGGACTGTTATAGTCACTGCACTTCTCAGACTTTCCATGCCAGGAATTGCAGCTGTCCTCAGAAATTGTTCAAGGAGTCAAGATCTGTTGTTAGCTCCATCAGCTTGGACCATCCTGGCTATGAGTCTCATGGCCGCACTACACTGGCACGACTTCTCGTCCATCAGATGACATTAATCATTCAGATGACATACCTATTTCCTCCACATTTTCATAGTTTAATCAGTGGGAAACCTGAGGGTTAACTTGTATTTAAGTTGTTGAGTTTTCCTAACTCTTCATTTGATCTGATGGATTGACCTGGTAATAATTCGCAGGTATGGTATGCAATTTCATAAACAGGGGAGAAGAATGCTGTTGCTGTAAGTCAGCAACAGAGAAACTTCCTGTCACAAAATCTCCTATTATGGATTGATTCTCCTATATTCCATTAATCAGTGAAACTTCCATTCAGGATCAGGGCAGTTCTTTCCCCCAATGGAGATGGCTTCTCAGTGGTCTCCTAACAGTGACTAGAGTTTAGTATTCACTTGTTTTCATTTTGAAAATATACTATTTAAAAGAAGCTTTGTAAAACTTTGAAGTAGGTGCCTCTAAAAAATATCTACAGAAAGTGGACTTCTTGGATTCTGACTTGCCCATTCCCAGTGCAGACAAATGATGAGATTCTGAGGAAAAGAGAATAATAAACATTTTTTTTAAATCTTAGCTATCTTTAGCTGCTAACAAGTGTGATTTGAAGTTCCTTAGTTTTTATATGATGTATGAGTATAGTACATGAACATAACAAGTGACACACCATGTACATTTTTAAATTTAATACAAATAAACCCAGTGCCCTGTGAATATTTGACAAAGATAGAATTTCCATACCAAAGGATCAGGCTATTTGTCCTAGTTAAGCTGCAAAAGCTATTACACAGTACAGCAGTTAGCATTGTTCTTCCAGCTGCTAACGGCTGGTTTGTCTTCAAAAGGTTCTGCGTGAAGGCTGTTAAGATTGATAACTACACAACTTAGCAAATTCCATCTAGTTATTTTCAAATTCCATCTGGGTATTTTCAATAAATTGGAGGGTGAATGCAAATAAAAATGTGAATTTCAAGTTATTGTACCTTCCAGTGTCCTCTAAGAAGGAACACCAAATTGTCCATTTGCATACATTTACATTTATTTGCTGAAAGCCTTAAAAGTACCCACATGCTTGCTTAAATGTTACAGTTTAACATAAAACAAAAAAATGAACAAATAAACCACCACCAGAACCACCACCACACACACACACACAATCAAAACAAAACAGAACAAAACAAACCCACACCCTGAAGAGACAGAGGTAAATTCTATGTAGTTATGGCACTGGGGTCAATTTATTATAAATGCCATATATCTAGGTATGAATCCAATACAAAGAGACAAAATTTGTATACAGTTTCACTCCCATGATACATACTGCATATTGATAGTTCTCAGCTAGACAGGACAAGGAAATAGAAATGTCTTGTCAGATGACTTCCAATATAAACAAAAAAAAAATATACAGGACAGCAACATTACAGAGTTTCATAGACAAAATTAGTTTATTTTGTTTGCTCTGCAGTGGAATTAGCTTGATACCTTCAGAGAGCAAATTAATCAGCTCAGAAGTAGCTATGAAAAAGCCTCATAGTGAAATTAAAATCGGAATAAGTTTAATTTAGAATTATGTTTCACAAGGGAATCTGTACTTGAATAATCTAGTAATAAAGTAAACAAGAAGAAGGTCTAAATAGTTCTGCTGTCACACTGCTTTTCAGACCCTTCTTGTAGCATAGCAGCACAAACGCTTACTTTCATCCTATACAGAAGACCATGGAAACTGAGATTCACTACCTGGTATGTCATCATCAATTACTCTTTTTAAGGGTGGGATTAGTAAATGTGAACGTAAAGACTGACTTCTCATGCAAATCCCGAATCACTTTTATTCACACCCAAAGTCTGATTCATCAAGAGCCACCATGCCATTGTTATGAATTTTGAATAAACTTATCCTTCCATTTTAAGAAAGACTACAAGCTGTACATGAAAAACAATTCTTCTTTAAGCACAAAAGCAGACTAATTTTGGAAAATTCAACTCAGATTTATGCCTAACACATTTGTCTTTTCACTCATGGCTGTAATTCTGAATGAGGTGTGAGGGAAGAGCATTCTGCCTTATAAGCACTCTGGAAGGCACAAGGGATTTTTTCCTTTTTCCTACCCAGGATATATTCAGTGTTTGGCTTGAGGAAGTGCATATTGCTGGTCCTGACTCCAGAGGTGAAGGTGTCTTTTATAGAAGTTCTCTTGCATTTCACTGTTTGTACAGTCAGAGATGATTAACCTTTGATCTTCAAAAAATTAGTAGTTTATTTTCTGAAACATTAGAAAATAATATGGAAACATTTTAACAGTGTATGTCAGGGTGTCAAAATCATTTTCACCATAATTTTAAGACTGTATAAATATAGGTATAGTTACAAACAGTCCTAACTATAGGAATAGTTCTAAAATTACATTTGGTCTTTTGAAGGCAACCATGAGTCTGATGTGGCCCTTGGTGAAAATGAGTTTGACACCCCTTCTCTGTGTGGTGGCCTTTAAATGTTTATTTTACTTGGTAAAAACACAGATTCATCCAAGGATTCATTTCCAGTGTGCAATATTCATTGTTTGTCATCTGTATTGATGTTCTCACAGTTAGCAATGCCAGTTAGTTGGGAGACAAAGGTAATAACACATATCAGGAGATGACACATTGTATGTGATGAATAACCATAGCAAAGTCTCAATAATATAGCCCAAAAGAGTAGCTCACAAGTGTGTCAGAAGTTCAGATCTGGCCACAAGTTAACTGCTTGGCAAATTGAATTTTGCACTTGCACAAATGTGAATCAAGTTGCTGAAGATCTGCAGGCTAACAGGACAGTATTTGTGATGAATAATCCAGCTGCTCTACTAACCAGAAGCCTGGTAAATGTACAAGTTATAAAAGGAGGAGGCATCATGTTTGTAACTTAGCTAAACTCCAAGAATAAACCCTGAGAAAAGTTTAAGACTATATATATTTAATTTATTAATTCTCAGCTGAATATTGTTCCTCTCATAAGCTCCACACGGGCGAGAAAAGAGTCAAGTGGCATTGTACAGATGCTTGTATCTCTGATCTGCACTCTGCTGCAAGCTCTTAAACAATTAGCTTAATTTTTGTAATTAGTTTTGATCTGTGGTTTGGGGTCTGTAGAATATTAAGAGCTGTTTCAACAGGCATCCATAAAAGGGGTAAGCAGTGTTATAGCTGGAACATATGACTGAATTAATTTTCTCTCAGAACACCTGGAATCAATATTATCAGCCAGAAACATGTTGTGTCCTGTATTTTTTTCATTATCTCTAAATTGTGCTTTATGAACCCTGGGTGGTATAATGTTGAATATTGTGACAGGAAAAAGGATTTGCCGGGTTGACGTTACACTGTACAGCACAGTGATATGCACGACTGGTTTGTGTGGAGCTGGGAGGTATTTTTTATTAATTCATTTATTTAATTTGTTGAATGTATATGCACTATAGTGATACTGCATTAAACTGTAGCCTCTAGTGACTATTGTTTCAACAACTGTTTCTAATAAGTGGAAATAAATTGGACCAAAAGCTTGCATACTAGAAACTGAAGAAAGATATCCAGCAAGGCTGGACTCTTCAACCACAGAAAAAGAGAAGAGGACAATTTAGGAATTATCAGATTAATGCACCAGCACACTGACAATTTGCTCAAGATGGTGCAATTCTGGCTGCTAATGACAACTGCCTTTGTGTGAACTGTGATTGAGTCAGCAAATGTCACCTCTCGGTTCATGGCACTGGCCTAAAATGAAGAGGTGGTTGGTGCCATCTGTATGACAGGTCAGCAGCACTTGTGGTTTTCAAGAATGCTTGGTGATTCTAAGTCCAGGAGGGGTATTCAGATGGTTTAATTATTCCATGTGTATTCACTCTAGAATGGAATCTGATAAAATAATCAGAAAAAGCCAAAATAAGATATTTAATTTTCCATATTTTGCTTTCATGAGAATCAGGCCAAAAGCAGACAAACTGGAAAGTGGGGGATTTCTTTCACAATTCTTTTTTAATTCTGTAATTTCAAACCTGTAAATGCAAGACATTTCCAGGCTTTTAAAATGCAAAAGATTTCCTTGGTAATATGTTTTCTAGACATCATATCAGCACAATTATTCAGAGAAGAAAAACAAAACAAGAAACCTTATTTGAAATCCATTAACAGCAAGATCTGAAAACATTCAACATCCTTTCAAACTGAGTTCCCAAATCTACGTTGGACTAATTAGTTCTACAGAAAAACAACAATGGACTTAGAGCACTTGTCTGTCTCTGTCTCACCCAGCATCTATTCCCTATTTTGCTCTTTGGATTCATTAGTTGTAGAAATGACAAACTAATGCTGTAGTGAAGCACAGCATTTGTAATGGTTTGGAAAGTATTTCATGAGTACACACATATTAAAGAAAATTGTTGATGTGTACATTGAGCCCCCCTACCTTTTAAAGAGCAGTAATAGCATTACTTGTTTGAAATTAAAACTATTTGTTTTCTGAGGCTACAGGGAGATTTTTGAGTCCATAATGATGGATACATAAGCTTGCTTTTAATTAGGTTATGAATGTGGAAGCATATTTACAAGTAAAAAATCACAGTAAGTCTTCATTAAAATGCATTTTCTGGTGCTTTAATATGTCAAACATGCCTACTTGCAAGTGGATCATGAACGATACCAGGGGTAGCATGTGCCTGTTCCTGAGCCAGCAATCGTTTTAAGTGTACTCCAGTGGATTTACTTCTAAATAGATTGAAGTCACTCTATTGTGTCTGAATTACTTCTAAGGCTGTCCTCATCATGCTTTCCTGGAAGAGATGCCCATCCCAAGAGGATCACCACCCATATTAGCACCACACAGCCTCAGTGCTGCCTGCCATCAGCAAGCCACCATGTGGGAGGACCATGTGAGTACTCTCCATGGTGCAAGGCCCCTGTCATTTTTCAGGGATGCAATCTCACAGTGGGCACCAGTTCTAGCCACATGTCTGCCAGTCCTCAGAGCCCTGAGAAAACAGCTGGAGACTTCTGCTGTCCATATCAACCCCTTTGTATCTTGATAGTACTCTAAGTTGGCCTATTGGCCTCCCTGTCAACAGTGGGCTGGTATTTTACAGGTGCGAGGTTCAAGAATCTGTTCACATGGCTTTTTTCCAGGAACTGGTATGGGATATAGAGCAGCAGTACCTCTTTTTCTAGGCCCAGCTTTTTTCAGAAATCAGTATCACCCTTTTGGAATTTCATATACAAGACCTGTATGGAAATAGATGAGCAGTTCAGTACTGTCAAGTACCTTCTGCTGTTGCTACTGAAATTTTACTAAGCACTCCCCAACTTGCCACCATCCATGACAACCTAGTTATCAACACTGGGGCCATGAAAAGTGAGTCCAGCAGTGCTGAGATTATTAATGGAGTTGCTCACAGTTCCTGTGATCATTGCAGCTATAAAGGTGCCATTCCACTTCAGGCATGTGAACCTCAGCTGCAGTGAATATATGCATAACATCCACAGCTAGCATGGATCTACTTGGTTCTCTTGTGGCAAGTAGAGTGCCCATTCACAGCTCTCTTCTTCTGCTGGTGATATATTCTGACATCCATGATGTCATCAGCAATGGCATCAGCTTCTGCTGTCACAGGAGCTTGTGGGGATGGCCTGACAAGCGCAGAGACTAAAAGCAGTTCAGGCATACCCATATGTCCTGCCAGCTGTTTGGGAAGGGCGCTGCCCATCAGAGCAGGCTGATGAAGAGCCGGTTCTGATGACCTTCACAATCTGTGTTAGAAAGAACTATCCCTGAAGGAGCCTGTGTACCCTTGTTCCCACACCTCAAGCAGCATCGTTATGATCGTTCATGCAAAAGCTGTTTACCACTCTCCAGAGACAATGTGTTCAGTGGTGGCTTCTCAACATTAGCTCCAGTTCCTTGTAACAGAAGCATTTTCACAAGGTGCCCCAGCAGCCAGATGTGGTTCAAGTATGCAGACTGAGCTGCTCATGACTTTCCAAGTCTCTTTGTTCTTCCATACATCTGAAGCTGTCTCTGGCCATCTTGTCCAGCCAGAGCCACACATTATTGCCAGCAAAATTCTGAGTTTAAGTTTGCTTCCTGGAAATATTTACAAGGGGCTTAAATGTCTTCTGAGCCTCAAGTAGCTCCCCTATGACAAGCTGACACAATAGAGAAATTACCCATTAAATAAAATATAATTACCTTCTCTTGCAGTTCCCAGAACAAGGATTTTCTGGGGAACCAGCCAAAGGACAGAAGAGGAGAGTGGGCAACGTGCTGTAATCTATCAAGTCCAGAGCACGGGGCAGTCCCTAGGCAGACTTCAGAGCACCATAAAAACATTCTGTGTATCCTCTCTCCCTCCCTTTGGAGGTGAAACACTGAGCCTGGCTCCAGATGTTGTTCCAATTTCTTCAAAACATTGCAACTGGTGATTGTGTATTCTGCAGCCTTCATTCCTTGTCAAGTATGCAAATTGAAGTTTAGAAGAGGCTTTTGTCAGAAACAGGCTCATCCTGAATTTCCCATTTGGTTTCTGAATAGCTTCATGAAGAAAAATTCAGCAAAATGCCGTAGGGTAATATTGGGGAGTAAGACTGTGACAAAATAATATGAGTGACTCACAGACTGCAATAGGAGTTGTGTTGTTTGTTTTTTTTTTTCTGGGCTGTTATATCCAGACTCTGAATACTGCAGAATAACAATGCAAAAGATCAATGAAATAAACTGGGTATTTCAGGCTTTGTGATTCACCACTAAACAGTTCTTTCAAAAGTTTTCCTGTTGTTAAAACCAGTATTGCCACACTGCTGTAGAAATGATATATAGTAGAATAAATCAGTCCCTGTGAAATGAGGTGAAAATTCTAGGTTCCAGAAACAAAAGGATAGATCACTATGAGTAGCTAACATGCTCCAAGAAAAAAAAAAATCCTTTATGTATTCTTGACCTACATTCAAGATGCTACTTTTCAGCTGCTCTTAAATCTTTTTTCAGCTTTATTCTAGAAAGGGTATTGCAGTTCATTAGAAGCTTGACTGCTGGAGCACATCTGCTGCTTTAGTTTTAAAAGGTTGTGATTGCACAATTCTAGACACTTAACAGAAATTTCTGTCTTAAATAGTAAAAATAATCTAGAGAACAACCATATTTGTTTCAGTCTTGGAGGAGCTGCTAAACAGATAAATTATTTGCAATTAAATATAGTAGCTGTCTTGGCACTTTAATTACAGTCCATTTTTCCTTTTCCTTTTCTGATCAATTATGCATTGTTCTTTTTTTTTAATTCCTCTCCTCTCCTCTCTCTCCTCTCCTCTCCTCTCCTCTCCTCTCCTCTCCTCTCCTCTCCTCTCCTCTCCTCTCCTCTCCTCTCCTCTCCTCTCCTCTCCTCTCCTCTCCTCTCCTCTCCTCTCCTCTCCTCTCCTCTCCTCTCCTCTCCTCTCCTCTCCTCTCCTCTCCTCTCCTCTCCTCTCCTCTCCTCTCCTCTCCTCTCCTCTCCTCTCCTCTCTCTCTTTACTGAGACTTTCTCATTTGATACAATTTGTTTTCTTTGAATGCTGTATGTTCATTCCTTTCCATGTTTCCAGCTTTAATGTCTGTTAGTCCAGGATTCTGGAAATGAAAGGGCACATATTTACCTGTATATGCCAAAAATCCAACTGGAATAAATTACTTTCCATATTTTGGGCTAAATCTAAATGAGTTATTTTCTCTGATGTTAAAATTTCTGACTCATTCACTCTTTTTCTGGACTTGCTGGGTATGTCTCTCCATAGTCACTTTGAATTTATCACCACTCCTGGATATTCCGTATTTAATAATAATCCTTCCATCTTTTGGTGGCCAGGAAAGTACTTAGTCAGAATCACTGAGAAAAGTAATTATTCAACTGTGAATAAAATTCAAGAATCCAAGGTTGTTAGCTCTTATAACAGTACTGTGAATCCTGTGGTAACAAGTAGGTCTTCAAAAGTCTCTGATCTTCAAGTCTTGTAAATGCGTGACAGCACAGATCCATGGGAGTCTAAGCCTTCACTCAGTGTGAACCCACCTCATGCATCACAAGTGAAAGAACCAGGCACCCAAATGTACTTTCTATTGCATTTTTCAGTGTTGTTTGAAATATTCTTTTTTATTTTGTGAGACCTGACATACAGCGTTTAGGTACCAGATATGTGTTGATTCTAGTGGTGCTGATTGGTTCCTTCTACTCTTGAGACCTTCATTGTTTGGGACCCAGTGGTTTTACCAATTCTTCTGCTCCTAATTAGGATCTGTATCTGATACAGGAACTGTGGGAAGAATCAAGACAAATTCTCATTCTTAAAGGTTTTCTGTTTCAACTTAGAGACAGCATTTTACTACAGATTTCTTCATATAAGTGAAGTTTTTTTAATGTTTGATGGTGATCTATGAAGCCACAAAACCATTCAGCAAGGACTTCTTCCAGCACCATAGCAATAAGTAATGTAATTAGCACATTTGAGGACAGTGAAAACTGCAAAATAAGCAAGCATCAGTCACTAAAGCAATAGATTGATTTTTCAGTGTGCGTTCCAGTGCTTTTATCAATACCATGCATTAGTGCTTTCAGACTATGTCATTTTCTAGTCTGCTCTTTGCTGGGTAAATGTCAATAGAAAGTAGAATATCTGATCTTATTAGTGCTTTTCATCAACTATAAATAACATGCTGCTATTATTGGATACTATTTGATGGTCAAAGGAATACAGGCAAGCATGTAGAAATGGAAAAGGTCAGTGATATGATGACACAGATTACATTAAGCAATTAATTTACCCCTTTCTGAGCTTTTTTTTTCCTTCCTTTTGGAGGCACCTTCCTTTCACATATTGCTTTCTTTCCTTTCCAGAAGGGAGAGGGAGATGGATATGGCTTACACGTAGTTTGTTACCTCCACATGTTCTCAAATCTGTAAAATGTTTCTTTAAGTATTTTAACTCTGATCCACCAAGAGATAATAAATCGGTCTTGCTTTGAATACTTGAGTAATGTCCCCTCATATCAGTATGTGGCTAGGTTTAACCAAACCTAAATAGGAACTGAGACATCAAAATAAAATTCTGCAATACATGATGTGGCTAATTCAAATATCCACCTATGTTAAATGTCAAGATGGTGGGTGTTTTCCTATGTTGAGACTAGAAATGTTATCAAGGGGAAAAGCTGGATTGAAGGTCTTCTGTACAGTATAAATATTTCCATACTTCATTTTGCTTAAATGCACCATCAGTAAAAACACAGATGAGGGTCCTCCACTGGTATAAATATCCAGAGTTAGTCTGATGCCTGTGGAGTGCTGAAAAGTTATCCCAGGTGAGGAACATGTATCTTGCTAGCCAGAACTCTGCTCTATCTGGATGTGAAGAAAGCTGACCCAAAACTGGGATAAGTACACGCTGGGATTTTTCATTGAGTGAAATCTACAACTTAGGACAAACACAGGGCAAACTAAACAGTCTGTTAAAAGTCTTTAAATCAAACTGAAATTAAAAAAAATCCTGTCTTCACAATGCAGAACTTGTAAATTAGTCTTCACTGTGGAGGATCTTTCCTACAAGATTATGAGAGACATTTTTATATACCATGAAGTAGGTTTTAGAATAGGTAAGACTGTTGCATAAATTATTTATAAATCTATGAATTATAAAAGCATTTAATCCCTTTCCATAAAAAAATAAAAATAAATAAAGCATAACCTACAGGCTTAATGAATTAAGACCTAGATGGTAAATCTTACTTAAGATAGGGCAGCAACACTCAAAACGTTATTTACTGACTGACTGAGCCAAAGTATTATTCTCAAGAGAATGTTCTGCCCTTTTAGTAGAGTTAAATAAGTAGTGGAAATAATATTTAGAACAACCTTTTGCACAGCAGAGCAAGAAGATGACTTTTTCTTGGTAACTGTTTAACTAAGCCCAGCTGTTTCTGTCACTTGGGAGCTGGGTTGCGGGAGAGTAGCAGTAGCTTCTCTTTGAAGTAAGGCCAACAGGCCTCCTGGGGGCCATCTGTGGTACTCAACAAACCCTGAGAGTGCTTTGGGACGGCTTAAACTTTACCCTGAAATAGGAGCTATTTGGGGGTTCCTGAATCAGTTTCCATATTGATAAATAATCCCCAAAAGTCAAGTAGGTGATACTGCTTACAATAACCGGGTTTGCTCCATTTGTACCTATCTGCCATTTTTGAGGGTATAGTTGGACTCAAAGTGCTCCCATGCTTGGATCTCCTTTCTGTTATTTATAGGCAGCATAGCTCCACCAGTGAAATTCTTGCCCCAGATGAGTTTCTCCATGGCTGGGTTGTGACTGTGAAGCTGTTATTGCTGTTTGTTCTGCTGGGACCAAAATTCCAAATCTTTTGGAGAAGACAGTGTTGCAGACTCTGTGGCTGAATGTTAGGCATGAAACCAAAGGATGAAAATGGAGTGGAGGAGAAAAGCTGAAGATAATGCCCAGGTGAGTATGACAGAGAGAATGTAATATACTTCGAGGACACGTAATTGATGAAGGACTGTAATATTTTAGTCACTGGCCAACAAGGTAATATTATTAGAGTTTATCTTTCTTGATGAAAAATATGAGGGAGTTTTGACTATAATAAACAGGTTTGGCTCTTGAACCATAACTCTCCAGTGTTTGTCTGATGTGCATATTCCATGACTATGCTGTCCTCAAATCGGTCTGGTTGTAGCCCACACCCCAGCTGTGAGTAGAAGTGACCTATCACCAGCAAGATGTCTCCGGGAAAGCAGGCAATACTTTGAAGGAAGACTCTAAGTGTCCACCTGGAGAAAGCGTGCTGGTGACCCTGAGTGGAGCTGTTTCCTGAAGGCTGAACACGCTCAAGAGGAAGGAACAGTTTCAGACATGCTTCCCAGGTCTGTGCCTGAACAGTTATTATTTCCTAGCTCTAGGCAGCTCAATATGTGGGTCTGATTGGATTGCCATTTTGAGTCACCTCATTCTCCCTCTATAATGATTACAGGCATCTAATTCTGTATTCTCAGCTAGGAGTTGATTGTTAAATGTGAGGCAGAGAAACACTTGACTCAGAGACACCTCTGTCCCATATTGGATGTGGCCAATGGGAAGAACAGTCCTTGCCTTCAATCCCTGTGGGGCAGGCCAATAGTTCAGCCATGCAATTCATTTCACAACTGTGTAAAGATCACCCCTGCGGGGCTTATTATAGACTAAAAGCAGAGATTAACCTTAAAGTAGCTTGGCCAAATTTGACCGCTGAAGCAGCAGTAGGTATTTTATTGTGGTTGGATTTTGTATCAGTTGTACATTTCTATGGTTAACTTAGTTATAAAAGCTTTTCCAAACGAAAAAAAAAGAAGAAAAAAAGTCAGAGAATCATATGGTGACTATGATCTGTATGTTTACTCTAAATTTTTCCAACCTGAGGAATGAAGACGTTTATAAAATTGTAACTAATCTGTTTTACTGAGGAGTCTTCTGCATTTATGGCATTTCTGCTGGGGATTCTACTGAGAACTTTCCAAGGTTTGGCCCCAGTGTAGTATCAATGAACTCTGTATTTGTACCATTGCATTCTCTGTGGAGGTGAGATTGAACTTTTATTTATATTGCCTCTGATACTGGAATGATGTTTTCTGTTGTTAGTTTCTCCATACAAGGAGAAATGAACCGGCCAGCCTATTTGCATCCAGTAGCAATAAAACCCTATTTTAATGAGAAAATGAATATTTGGACTTTACACTTCAGCCAGCAATGTAGCATTTCTGGCAGCTGTGCTTTTTATTCACTCTGACTGAAACAGCTTCAATGATAGCAGCCAGGATCCTCCCCTTCTGTTCAGCTTTTCCATAGAAGGCAAAATGGAATAGATGTCTCTAAAGATAGGCCAGTACTATTTTGAGTTCTTTCCTTTTCATGAGATCATGCCAATAAACCAAAGAAAAAACCTCATTCCTACCTTTATCCTTTATGAGCCAAAGCACTCTTTCAAGAATATAAATTATTTCTTCCTACCTGTTTCTTCAAATTCACGTTATTCCTCTTTTATTATTATTTACCCTTCTTATCTGAATTTTGTCACACAATTTAAAAAAAAGTGTTAGCTCTATGTAAGGTGAGATTTTTAGGAAAAAAAAAAAAACAAAACACAACACAAAACAAAGGAATGCAACAAAGCCACAAAAGAGTGATATTTAACTGTTATACAAGGTTTTAAATCTAATGACCCACCTCACAGGTAGTAAAACAACAGTGATTCATATCTTTCTTTGTAAGCAACATTGCCTAAAGGGCATTATGCAATTCTGGTTTTGATAGGGTTTTTCTTTTTTCCCTTAGGCATAATGACTCCAGAGAGACTGAACATAACAGTGATCAATTGGACTACTTTCTTTTCAATTCCAGTTTTACACAACAAAGAGATGCGTTGATTTTATTTGTCATTTATGTATGCTTTAAGCAAGCATGCATTGGAAAATATTTGCCTGTCCAGTAAGCACCTCTGCTACTGGTGCCTCAGCACAAGTGTGTTGTTTCCCCCGAGTTATGAGACAAGGTCGTCTGTGGTGTTACTGCACTGAAATAAGCAACAATATTGAGAGCTGTAGCCTTTTCTAGCTAAAGCTAGTGAGAATTTTGTTGCTGGGAGCTGGCTATAATGGGATACAAATCAGGAGTTAGCATGTTGTTTGTTGACTTTGAGCCAAATCTAAAACATGCTGTAGTTCTGCACCGGTCCAAAACTGCAGTCTTGAAAAGCCCCACTTACTTGCGTCTGCTTTCCTGTTTGCCAGAAGTGTTGTGATGCAGGTGGATGCAGCTGAATCTCTCAGCACCCAAAAACAACCACAGTGTAGCTGGGTCTGCCTAATCAAGCCAGGGTTTGGGACCTGGCAAGTCCATGTCCAGCTCCTCCACCCTGCAGATGCTATTGGGATGAAATGAAGATGTCTGGGTAGTATTCCATGCCAAAATGAAACTGTGGTTCCCCTTGCCTTTAAGACATAGCCAAAGAAGATGGTGGTAATGATCATTTTCTGTCTAGTGAAGGTATTGCTAAATTATCTTTCCAGCAAATGGATGCCCCAGGCTTACACTTTTTTGTCTGAGCAGGACATTTAAGCCTCTTTTCCAGATATTTCAGTTGAGTGCCTTAATCAGTCATCTAGCAAACCAACAAAGAGGGCAGTTACAGCATTATGCTTGAAAGTGGAACAGCTGCCTCTGATACCTTCTCCCAGGACTGTAACATAAATAAGACATTGTTTGAATAGCATGAATGCTATTCCTGTGCTCCTGTTTGAAAACAGGATGAGTAAACCTGTCTCAGTCACTCAAAAGAGAGCCAGTAGCTACCTGTTCTTGGGAAGCTCTTCCAGGCTGGATCTCCGAACGGACTGCAGCCTGCAAACCAGGAGCAAAGCACCCTCCATGGGAGTGGGGGGTGTGTTTGAGACTCTCCTATTGTAACACAGGGCACAAGCCTCAGCAGTGATTGCTGATGGGTAGCTCAAGACATCTTCCTGCTCTGGGACTCACAGGATCTCTTCTGAGTCCCATTTCCATAGGACCACTGAGCATACTGGGAGCTTAGGTATGATTCTCAGTTCTCCACTGATGCCAGAATGGTAAATACTTAGTGTTGCAGCGACCAACAATGTGGTAACATGGCAGAAGGATGACTGAAGCTTCCTTGCCTCATAGTGCCACTTACCCACATGTAGCTGCAGACCCCCACTCCCCATGGCAGCAGCCACATTCTGTCCTGCAAATTCCTAAAAGCCAAAACATCCTAACTGATTCTGATCCTTTGTCCTCTTGCCCAAAATATAGGCCTTTTGTTTTGTTAAAATTCTGCATATCAGGAGCACAGATCTCATTGCCACATATTGGCCACAATATCCTCTTTATAGCTACAAATATCTCTTTCATAAGTATCTTCTAATTACCATTATTCTGCTTGATGAATATGTGAAAGCGGTGACACATACATTATTAGCATGCAACTGTAAAAGTTGGAAACCAATGTGCTGCTGATTTTTCCCCTCACTCCTTAGGAAGGGTCTTCTAGTTCATAGCAGCCACAAGGTGTGTATTACATATCTAAATTCTTTTGCTAATTACTAAAAAAAAAAATAAAAAAATCAACAAACAAAATACCGTGCATTAGCTAAGAAATGAAGCTGTATGTTTCAAGAATCATACAGTTCATTTAAGATACTGCTGACCCAGATTTGTATTTCTGTACTGAATTGCTTCAAGTGAGTAATGCACAGTCTATTTATAGGATCATTATTAAATCGGCACTTGCATGGTTTAAAACCCTTTTGCACTAGATTCACAAGGGAGACTCAGGCAGTCTTGCCACACAGTGGGCAGCAAGCTTGGGTTAATGTTCGCAGGAGTGGTAGTCTCAAGTAGTTTTCCAAAAGGAGTAACTGATTTTGAGATGCAGATAGAGCTTGTTCTAAAATGGAAACTCATCTGACCTATTTTGGACTTCTTTTGGGTGAGACGAAATATACCCCTAGGTGCCTCTTTTCCACATTTCATTTTCCATGGTTGGCTTATTGAAACCGTAAGTTTTCAACATTTGTAGTTAGTTTATATAAGCCCCACCCCAGGGTCCAAATAGGAGGTGGGAAGTGGCAGTGTTGCAGTGCAGTATCCTCAGTTTGTTGAAGATGGCAGTCACCAGACGTACCGGGGCATGTTTCAGTGATTATTTTAGTATATGCAGTTTTCTGCTATCTTTTAAATAATGTAATTGCTAGAGCAGTCATCATGGCAAACATGAAGGCGATCCTTCTGAGGGGCCTCTGAAGGCTGCATTCTTTGGAAATGATGGAAGCTAGGTGCTTAACTTCTCTGAAAGATTCAGTGAGTAAAATATATATTTTTAAAAAATCTAAATAACAGTGTTATTTTCACATGTAAACAACACACCTTGAAAGTTTGCCAACTTTCACTTCGAAGGCAGAAGCAAAAAAAAATCAGAGACAGCTGGCATATATAGGTTTGCCAAACTAATCTTGTGGGGCAATAGTCATAAGAAATGGAGTTAGGATGGAGTGTACTAGTCCTGGCTTGGTTTTGCTTCCATTCTTCCTTCCAACCTACTTTTGCTCATAAGCTGAAACATTGTTTGAGGCAGAGGCTGTGTTCCATGTCCATGGAGTGTGACATTATGTGTCATGGGGCTCCCATATTGACTAAAGTCTTCCAGCTGAATCATCACTTATGCAGGTAATGGTCATACATAAAATACCAGTATCTGAACAACATATTTGCTATTCTAGCTTTGCCTGTCAGTTCAAATCCGCTTTTACTTTTTGTTTTGCTATTTAATGTTACCTTTAGATTTAAGTGCATTTTTCCAGCAGCTATGCAGTGATTTCAGTGCATTAACACATTTTCAATATGAAACAGCACAAGAAGCAGATTCAGAATACATCCCTTAGAAGAAAGTACTGAGTAGGTAAATATAATTTGAGAACCTTTTTCAAGGGTTTGTCTATATCCTTGAGGGAATGAATTAAAATAAATGCCCCCTAACTCTAATGACTCCCTAACTGTATCAAGAAGAATAGGGTCAACCTTAAGTATCTTGTGCTCGAGTTGAAATTTGATTGCACTGACCTATACAGTACAGTTAACAAAAATATTTTAATTTTTATTATTGTTGGTGTTGTTATTCATGAAAGTGTTAGAGTTGTCACTTCAAAGGCAAAATGCTACTAAACACACTGAGAGCAGACAGAAATGTTGTTAACATAATGAATACACACTCAGAGGCAGCCACTTTTTACCAACATTAAATCCTTAGATGCTTTTATAACTATAAACAAAATTATTATTAATAATAGTATTAATAATTATTGTTACAATAGCTATATTTTTTGACCGTAACATCCATTTCACCAATACAGAAGAATGTGCAGAACTATGTACATTCAAGGACCTGTTTTTTGAGAGCTGAGACATT